>NC_135531.1:236758959-237377229 GCF_045843805.1 Urocitellus parryii | reverse complement strand
TACTATTTGCACTATTCTTTGTGCACTATTTTTATCTGTGGTCAAAGGCTAGTAAGATGTTTTCCTATTTGTGTAACTGCCTTCCTGGTAATTCTGATTATAAGACACAGAATTACATTTGCTTTGTGTTTTTAAAAATTGGAAAAGTTAAATATATTTTTAAGTATATTTAAAATGAAGCAAGTTTAATGCCCTTCTTCAGATCTAGAGCAGTATATTTCTTTTATTTTTTTAAAGAAAAGTTTGACAATCTATTATTATTATTCAGTTGTCGAAAGAAAAAAATCTTTAATTTTCTTGTTGGGGATTTTATTAGTTTTGTAAATAATTATCAAGGTTTTAAAGCTTTCCTTATGGCAATTATATATTTAAACAGAAGTTTTATATTTAAAATTATATATTTAAACAGAAATTTAATAGGGAAAGTTTTATTTGTGTTAACATGTGTACATATGTTATAATTTATAATATTGCATATCTGATGACTAATAGAGTCAGCAAAATACTTTCTGAAAAATAGAGAAAATAAGTGATCAAATAATTCTCATTCTCTTGAAGTTGTGTTTTTTTTTTTTTTATTAGTATTACTGTTTTATTTTGGTGGAGATTTTAAGAATGCTTAGGATGGATTTTCTTAAAACATTTCACTGGACAAAATTACATAATTAAACAGGGGAAAAAGAACATATTGGAGGATACTGCAAGAGGGGAAAGAGAGCAGAACTAAATCTGAATTCAGGACACAGCAGGGAGAGGCAGGAAGCTGTTTAAGAACTGGGGAGCCAGGGAAAGAATACCGGATGAAACTGGGGTGGCAGGTGGTGAGAAGCAGTGAGAGTGATCAAGGGGATGTGTAGATCTCACTAAATTATTTTTTCAGTATGAAAACGTTTCTGTGATTGGACTAACTGGGATCAGAGATAGGGGAACGATCTCCCTAGATGATTTGATTTCAAAGATATGACTCCCAGGTCCTTGAGAAGGATATTCCTGGATTGTGAAACTGGCATAAGGCTTCTAAAAAGCTTTACATTTTAAAGGGGCAAAAGAATCATACTCTCTTGTGGTTGCCTATAATCTCAGAGACTCCAGGATTGTAAATTAGAGGCTAGCCTCAGCAATTTATCAAGTCCCTAATGCAAAATAAAAACTAAAAAGGGCTGGGGGTGTAGCTCAGTGACAAAGTATCCTTGGCTTCAATTTCCAGTACTGAAAACAAAAAAACCCAACAATACCCCAAAAAACAAAAGGACAGAGGAAGTACTGAAAACAAAACAAAACAACAATACCCCAAAAAACAAAAGGACAGAGGAAGTACTGAAAACAAAACAAAACAACAATACCCCAAAAAACAAAAGGACAGAGGAAGTACTTAAAATGTTTTACAAAGAAAATGCTCTAAGAACATTGCTTTAATGGGGAATTCTCTAAGGGAAGTCAGGGCCTCTCAAAGTTTAGTTCAGCTAAGGGCATGGTGAGGATGTCTTAGTCAGTTTTTTTTAATTTTTTTAATTTTTATTTTTTTAAATTTTATTAGAACCCTGCTTATAAATCTGAAGTTCCTAATTGTTCAGAAAGACAATACTTGTATGTTAAAAAAGTGTATGGGTGACTTTTTGATCTTCAATACATTTTCTTATTCTGTTAGACTAAATGATGTAAAATAAAATGTAATCAAGTGATAATTAGTGATAACAGAGATAATAGAGGTTCACTTTATTCATGTGAGCTTTGTTTTGTAATGAATGTCCTTTTTAGATCACTCCTGTGGTGAGGTTTTGATGTATTAATTGACAAAAGCTATTTTCTTTGCTTTTCTAATTTTTTGAGACTTTTTTTTCAGTTTTCATCAATAGAATTTTTTTTAGCATGTACTTTAATTCCTTTCTAATTGTCATTAAAATAAATAGGTTGCTTTGATGTAAGAACTATTGAGTTCCCTTTTATTTACTCACATGGATTGATTTAGCCAAGACCAAAAGCTGTGCCTGCTCTGAGTTCTTCAACCTCTGCTTTCCAACATCCACTGTAAGGTCATCATCATTCCTGGCAAGGATAAAGATAAAAGAACTGAAAATTTTTTAGCACCTACTTCATTTTTAATATACAAGAAACATTTCAACACCTTGGTTTACGTCTTTGCTTTGCTTTACCGCGTCTTATTTTAACTTAGTTTTTTATTTCTCAAATTCAAATTCAAATTAATTATTTAAAAGTAAATGCATCTGTATCGTGTTGGAGAAACAAAATTGAAAAAAAAAAAAGAAATTTTCTAAGTCAGCAAATCCTCTCTAAAATTGTAGAAAAGAATGAAACCATTTTATTATTGCACAATCATTAAGCCAGACAGCAATAGGCATCAGAGGCAATTGGCTAGAGACTGCAAAGATAAAAGGGAATCCTCCCCATTAGACAGGCAGATGCAATCCATTAAACACATGTTAATTGCCTTTATCTAAAGGAAAATAAAACTCTTGAATCTTTTTGACAAGAAAGGAGTGGAAACTTCTTCCAGCCAGGTAGCTGGAATAACCTGCAGAGAGTGAGACAGACCACCAATCTTCCTAGTGTTCACAGAGCAAGGAGATGGTCTAAGGCCCCAGGGAAGCGCAGTTTTGATAAGACAAAATGGCAAGAGGCACATTTCACTTTTAAAAGAATTCTCATACATCTCAGAGAGACACAGAAACAATTTACAACATCAAGTTTTCTAAAGGAAATTCTGAAGAGGCAGTAAGGGTAGGTGTTGGGCTAAACACTAATCAGTGCTCAAAAAAGCTTGCAATGAGATAAGGTCTCTGAAGGAATGTGGCAAAGATGGAAACTGAGAGGGAAAGCTGCCATGTCCCTTATCTCCAATCCCCAAACCATGAGAAAGGAAGAGAGTGACCTTGGTTTAGAGTAAGGGAATGTACTCACAAAATATCTGAAGAAAGTCATCTGCACAGTGAGCATGCCACCTATCTACATGTTCCTCCTGCTTGAAAGCACCGCCTGGTCCTCCACTGGAACTCTGTCTACCACCGAGGAGTGAGTACTAATAAACTTTCCAAAACCTCTTCATTGAGTCCTCCAAGTTTTCTCTTTGGGATTGGTCAACAGTATGCTTGGGGCCTTTGCAACCCTGGGCTTGAACAGGTAGTAACTTATCATTTCCTTACCATGGATTTAAACCTAAATTTTTAAGATGCACATTGATCCTAATAATCCATGCAACATTCTTTAAAACAATATTCTATTACTCTCAAACAACTTTAAGTAGAACTAAAAGTCATACATTTAATCATATTTGACCAAGTACATTAGACAAAAACAACTTTGACTAGAGGCATCCTTGGTGTGTTAGTGAGAAAACCTTTACTCTTGCTAGAAATGCTATTAAAAACCTTAATAACTCATTTCTTTAAAGAAAGGTCATAGGAATTGGATGCAGGTCTGGAATCTGGTACTGCTTTAAAACAAATGAGACATAGTAGGTAATTAATTGTGAGATCTTTTATTTGTCTCACCTTGTAAGGCTGAAATTAAAGGCAGCTTCCTCATATGGAGAATTAAAACTTTAAATCGTTTTAACTTCTGAACTTTGCCATACCTAGAAGAAACACTTCCTCATACTCAGTGTTTTAGTTAGCATTTTTGCTGCTAAGACTAAAGGATCTGACCAGAACTATATATATATATATATATATATATATATATATATATATATATTTTTTTTTTTTTTTTTTTTTTTTGGTGCCAGGCATTGAACCCCGGGTGCCTAACCACTGGGGAACATCCCCAGCACCCCTCCACCCCTCTTATTTTTTTGTATTTTATTTAGAGTCAGGGTCTCACTGAGTTGCTTAGTTCCTCACCTTTGCTGAGGCTGGCTTTGAACTTGTAATCTTCCTGCCTCAGACTCCGGAGGTGCTGGGATTACAGGCGTGCTCACTGCACCTGGCTGACCACAACAATTTTAAAGGAGGAAAAGTTTATTTGAGGGATCACAGTTTCAGTAGTCTTAGTCCCTAGAAGGCCAGCTCCATTCCCCAGGTCCCCAGGCGAGGCAGCACATCATGGCAGAAGAGCACGACAGAGGAAAACAGCTCTCATGTTGATCAGAAAGCAAAGAGAGAGAGAGAGAGACTCCACTCACCAGATTCAAATATAAGCCATGCACCCAAGTCTCACCTTCTCCAGCCACACGTTACTTCATTTACCACTCAATTAATCCCTTTTAGGAATAAAATCACTGATTGTGTTAAGACTCTTACAACCCAATCATTTTTACTCTGAACCTTCTTGCATTGTCTCACACAGGAGCTTTTGGGGAACACCACATCTAAATCATAACACTCAAGGTAAAGTGAGGGGCTGTCTCTAAGCTGGCCTCAGGAGTGCTGAGGAAGCTGAGGCTGGGACCCTCTGCTTAGCTATATTCACACACACACACACACACACACACGCACACTGCTCTTCATGTCCCACTTTGTAGCCTCTTCTTTTATAAAAGCTTTCATAGCCCTTGAGTTTTCAAAAGATGATGAGTTGAAACATGTGTTTCCTTTGTCTTCCTTCAAAGCTGGTTTCAAATAAAACCTATTTTTCCCCCCGATTTGATTCCAAGTGTTTGTGAAGAGCAAAGGTACAAACTCTTCTCCCCCCCGCCCCCACTGTACTTCAGGTGGTAACCACATCTTACTTTTGAAAGAAGAAAGCTCCAATGGGCACGTTTCTTTCAAACTAAATAATTTGAACCCTGAAATCTATTCTTTCAATTAAAAAAAAAATTGAAGTCTATTATGTGTAAATCACTAGTATGGACCTGGGTAAAGATTTCGTGAATAAAGGAACTGGGTGTTTGAAGGTGATAATAGTATCATTATCTTAGTATGATCAAAGAGTCAGGGAGAAAGGTAACATTTGCATTTATATAATATAAAGAAATATGCATTCCTTAAGAAAAATGTTAATGAATGCTGATGCATTTCCACATTTTAAGGTATTTTTGTTTGCAATATTCCATATCTGCCCCCCTGAGGGGATCCTTTGCAATGCTGTTGAGATATAGATTTGAATTAGAGGTGCTAAAAACCTGGAGTGCTGGAAGGAACGAATTGTCTGATAGGCCAAGTTAGCTAGCTGCCACTTAGCAACATCACAGTGTTTCTCTGTAATTTTCTGCTTGTTTTAAGTCATGTGCAATAATTCCTGTGAAGCTCTTTAGTTTGAATTTGAACTTATATTCACTGTTTACACAGTAGGGGAGATGAAATCTTTTCTCACCCATTGCTAGGTTGATGGCTGAGATCCCCATAATAAAAACAGATTAATAGGAGAAAAACACAAATTTACTAAATGGAAGTTTTATGTGACACTGGGGCCTTCATGAGGAAATGAAGGCATAAAGAAACATATTTTTATGCTAAGTTTGATGAAGTGGTTGGTTTTGCAAATGTACAATTGGACAAAGAGTAGATGATTTAATGGTAACAAAGTGGGGACAATTTAAGAACAGCCTATCTATTTACATCCTTCTCTATGCTCCTGAGTCTTCAGAGACAAGCATTTTCTTTTCCTCTGGGTGCAGAGTGGACATCTGTCATGTTTTGGATGGGAGGCATCCCCCAAAAGCTCGTGAGTGAGGCAATGCAGGAAGACTTGGAGAAGAAATGATTGGGGTTGTGATAATCTCAACCAAATCAGAGAATTATCTCCTGATGTGGATTAACTAAGTGGTAACTGAAGGTGGAGAAGGTATGTAATTAAGTGGTAACTGAAGGTGGAGAGGGTATGGCCAGACTAGGTATGTCATTGGGGGCATGCCTTTGGGGTATGTATTTTGCATTTGTTGAATGGAACCTTTCTCTCTTTCTGATCATCATGTGAGTCACTTCACTCTACCACATTCTTCCATTGAAATATTCTCCCTCACCTCAAGCCCCAAGAAATGGAGCTGTCTGTGGATTGAGACCTCTAAAACCATAAGCCCCCAAATAAAACTTTCCTTCTCTACAATTTGTTCTTGTCAGCTCTTTTAGTCCCAGTAATGAAAAAGCTGACTAAAACAATCTCCCATCTGAAGGTATTTTGTCCTCCTTCTCAGAATGTTCAGCAAGGTTTTATGGCCTGATTTAGAGAAATTATGAGAAGAAGGTGAGAGTAACTTCCTGATTTTCTTAAATGTGCATGTGCCATATTTTGGGACAATTGTCCCAAATCTCATCAACACATTAAAGATAATTTTAGGATATATCATTTTGTAAGCTGGATTTTCAAAAAATGCTCTTTATGATTCATCACTTTCTTACTATTTTCACTTGGTGCTTTTTGTAAAGCTTTTTTTGAAAATTCAAGGACAGAGAGTACAGGGATCAGATGCCCACTGAAGGCTTTTGTTCAGTTGTTGATGGGTCAAAACTGTAAAAGCCATAAAGAATGAGCAGTCGGGAAGTAACAATGGCGTTGGTATAAAGGATTCTGGAATAGGCCACCATCGCATAAAAATGATTTTGAGCTAGAAACATTTGAGTTCCTGGGATCCCTTATCTGCCTAAAGGCAGATTCTCCACAAAGAACTCAATTATAAATATACTCCTTGGGAACAATTTCATAGATAAATCAGCAACACACTTAAGCAGATACTGTCAGAAGACTATCATATGTCTATCTGTTCTCCTAAGGGTCCATTTTTCTTTCCAAAATGTAATTTGTTTTTCCATAAATGCCCTTTCTTCCCTCCTTCAAAGAAGTCAATTGTTCTCCCAGAAACACTCCTCTGCCCCTCCTGATCTTTGATTAAAATGGTACATAAACACCAAGTTTGAACAAACACGTTGTCATATTTCTCTGGGAATGCCTGTGCATGCATATTTACTTACATCTGTTTCTTTTTCTCATCTATTTAATTAACTTAATTTGCAGGCCCCCAATCAATTAACTTAAAAGGGCAGAAGAAAACCTTTTCTTCCCTAACATTTTAATAGTTAGGAAAAAGGAGTCTGAAGGGATAGAGCTAAATGAAGGAACAGGAATTAATGCCTTTTGTCAACCTCTTTGCTGAAAGACAGATTGTCCACCTAAGAATAAAATAATCAGGACTTCCATTTTTTATATTAGTTTTTTTTAAAGTGGATCATTTCTGTTAGATAAAATATGCAAGATTTTAATCAACTTGAAGGGAAAATTACATGATTTTTGTTTAAAATGATTGTGTTCTGCTCAATGAGTTTTCTTTAAAGTTTGCATAAGGAAAAGGAAGGTTGAGTTGTCTTATTAAAATACTGGCTGTTACTCTTTGATCTCAGACCCCTCAATATTTTTTTCACTGGTTTTGCAATAAAGTCAAAGTCTACAATGTGCAATGAAGATTTCCATTGAATAGCCTTCATCAACCTCTCTAGACCTATCTTACTCTTTTCAGAATTCAGCTCACAGGCCTGCTAATCGTAATGCATTTCATTAGGCAAAACTTTGAAACCATCGTGACCTTATTCTTTCCCCAACCTGTCTTTCTGGCAGTGAATCAGATGGAAAAAGCTTTCAGAGTGACATGACGCTGTTATGAGCAAGGCACGCCACTAACGTGGTCCAAACATGCTTGTATCTTTGAATTCATTGGATGAAAATAAATCCACAAGCTACATCAAATTCATTGACTTCAATTCCCTGATGCTTAAGGTTCACTTGGTAGCTGCTGTGAGAAGGGAAATGTAAGTTCTGTATTTCATTCTGATCTTAGATGTGAATATCTATAACACTCAAGTCACATGCCATATTTCACACCACGATGTATATAGGTTCTGGCTAAGAAAGAGGTCAGGGGTTCAGAGTTCCTAGAGGCCCCATCAAGAGTAAATTTAGAGGGCAGATAAAAATGCAAAAGAGTTACTGCATTGCAGGTGGTTTTAAGGAACCAATTCACAAAGCCAAGAGGAGAGTTGAGGAAGGCAGAAAGTTGGGGGGCAGAAAGTTTCCCGGTGGACCACATTAAGCAGGAGATGGAGGTGAACTGAAGCCCCAGGGAGAGTTAGGAATTCATCACCTGTCACTTGAGGTGACATTCACTAGGTGGTCTCATGAGATAATGAGTCAGTGTGTATCTTAGGTGCCCCTCATTCTTTGTGTTTCAGGTGAGGGGTTGCACCATTGATTAATCTGGCATGTTTTACAAGCTCATAGGCCTGGTTTCTGTGTTATGGATTGATAAAACCCAGGTATCCAGATACCTTTGATTTAATTTAATAAGTTCACAGGTGGTTGTGTCCAGTGGAATACAGGTAGTATGGTCCTTCTGAACCTTAGTTGGAAGTAGTTAAGCGTGAGTCTGAAGAAGTGAGTATTGGCTATATTGTGGAGTGCTTTTGTGACTTAGTTTTGAGAAGCAAAAAACATACAGTGATAATTGGAAAGCAATGTAGCACTTTAGGTTATGGAGTAGACATATTTATGTTTAGAAAGGTGATTCCATGGAGGATGATTTTGAAATTGATAAAACTAAAGACCAGGGAATTTAGGATGCGATTTTACATAGGAAAAATAATGAGCATTTAGCCTGTGATAGGGGAAGTTATATGGAGTACAGTGGACCAACTGAAGAAATGTTTATAGAATTTAAACTTCACAAGTCTTGAGAGATAGAGAGGAGGATTATGCCTGACATTTATTCTAACCTGGGATTGGGTGGATGCTGATGTAAGCCAATGTCATTAAAAAAAAATTAAGAGCACATTTAGATCAGGAGGTATACACCGTGTATTCTGATGAATTCTTAATTATAGTGCTTCCCAAACGTATTTATGCTGTGACATTTGAAGAGAATCATAGTGTAGCACATTAGCTAAAAAAAAAAGAGGCTCATCAAAATCAATATCATATATCCCATGGAGGCATACTAGATATTATGAGATGACTGCAGAGGAAATTAAATAGACAAACAGGGACATAACATGAAAGGGTGCTTGTTCTCTTTTCAATCCATAAGAGAAATTAGGGTAGAGTGGTGAAGATATTTATCTGTTTTTGAGTTACATATATTTATATATAATTAGTACATGTCGTGAAATGCTCACGAAGCTAGATTTAGAAAGGCATTTAATGTATGTGTGATCTGTTGGGGGTTTGAGAGTTAACAACGAGACACACACAAATTGAGTCCCTAGAATTTTCTCTTAAAAAAGAAAGAAATGGCAGTCACTCTGATTGACAACTGTGCCACCACCACTGTGGTCAAGTGTTTCTCTGTTATCACTGAAAAGAAGAGGAAGGGAACTGTGCAATTGAAAATTGAGTTCCTGAAAACTAATTGGGATTGCAAAAGAAGCAAGTTAATGTCTTTTTTTTTCAGATAATTTTAATTGGCAATTATGGTAAAAAGAAAATTGAATATTTTTAGTACATATTGAGAGAGAAGACTGCCCAAGTTCTGGATTATAGACAGAAGACTTCTGAAAATAAAAAATACTTAAATTTTGATCTAGTTTTAAGACTTGAGAAAATTATTATTTCTATTTACCATAAAGCACTACAGCATATAATTTTAATGCCTTTCTCATTTCCATACAGTTACATCTATGTTTACTGTAATCTCTGTACTGAAAATGAGCAGGTACTATAAGGGAGGAGAAATATTTTTTCCTCATCCATCCTAGGTTTATGGCTGAGTCCCCTCTAACCAATTTAGTAAGAGGAAAGCAAAGAACTTTACTTATATGACTTTTACATGACAAAGGAGATTTCATAAGGAAATAAAAGCCAAATCAATGGTAAACCTGCATACATTATATGTTGTATTGACAAAGAAGTGGGTGGTCATGCTGAAGTACAACTAGATGAAGAAGTGTGATCTGATGGTAAGAAGCTGCAGGAAATGTGGCCGGACCATCTTCTCAACATTCTTTTTCATCTCTCACTATCCTTCAGGTCTAGGGAAGGCAACTCTTGGATGAGGGTCTTTTAAGTTGCTTGAGAGGAAACTCAGAAAATCTTTTAGGACTTGTTTCAGGAAAGCTTTCCTGCTTCTGTAGTTTTCTCAAATTTCTTCAGCTTAAAATATTTTGGATTGTTATATCTTGAACCCCATTAGTAGCATCCTTAAAATATTATTCTAACTTATGTACAATGTAATAAAGTATGTGAAAAAGTCAGAACTTTTTTTTTTAACTACAGGTTTTATAAAAACAAAAACACACTGTTTAGAAATTAACAACCATTTCACTCTTAAGGAGCTCACAGTCAGAGGTAGAGTCTAGAGAAGACAAATTCAGAGTGTGGCCATGTGTACAAATACACAGAGTCTGAAGGAGACATACCTAACAGCCTAGAGAAAAGGGAGATGGGAGAGCCTGGGAGGGAATGTGAGCTGGAACTGAGTCTTCCAGTCACATGCGGGTATAAGACAACATTGATCTTGTGAAATGTCAGGTGATGTTCAGTTACTAGATATTATGAGATGACTGCAGAGGAAATTAAATAGACAAACAGGGACATAACATGAAAGCCATGAAAAGTTGCTAAAACTTTAGATTTTATTCTGAAAGCCATTTGGAGCCATTGATAGGGAGTAACAAGAATAACTTTGAATTGTAGAAAGGTTGTCTGGCAACCAAGTGGAGAATGGAAAGGGGGAGGATGGCAGAGGGAGGGGGCAGGGAGGGAAACCAGTTTAGAGACTTGGTGAAAAGTATCATAAATTTGAATTAAATCAAAACCAGAATGGAAATTGAAGAAGGTACAGATCTAGATCTATTTAGAAAGTGGAATCTAGAAACTAATTTTGGAGAGGTATTAAAGAGAAGAGAAAATCCAATTGATCTGGTCTAATCTATGGGGTGCAGACTAGTATTTTTCACTGGCAGAGTGGATAGAGAAGGTTGACCAGGTTGCATTATATTGATTCCTAAAGATGCCTCTATTTATAAAAAAAAATTGCTAGGTGGTGGAGGAATTAAATGAATCTTAACTTTAGTGTGAAAGATATGAATATTTAGATGAAAAAGAAAAACAATTTGGAAAAATGTATAAATTATAGGTATACCATGTATGTAATATTAGGCCCAAGGAACATTTCTTTGATCTAAAATACACACATGGAACATACTGGCGTGAGCCCTTTTCCCATCATGGGAACCAGTTCATGAGGAATAAGAGAAACTTTGTTATCTTCAATCATTCTCATCCTGTTTAATTGATCTTTTAAATATTATGAATTAAAAGAATAAAAACCTTTCCTTTTCTAAATATGGTCATGTTTACCTTTCGTTTTCCTTATGAACCTATTGGTTTAGTCACTGGAATATTTTTCAATAATTTTGAGAAAATCAAAAATATTATACCTAAAAATTCCAGTTTATAGCTATGATTGCTGAGATTAATGCAAAAACACAAGTAAGATGAACAAAAATCACAATAAAAATGTTGGTAGGAGCTGCAAAAATTTGAAGCCTAATGATGTGTAGGATGCTCCCCTAACAAGCTGGTATGGGATGCCGTAGCAGCACGCGATATTGTGTGAAGTGATTGCCCAGATGCGAGTTGAGGTGTTAGGTTTGATATATTGGGTCTTTTCTATCTGTTCCAATTTGCCTCCATGGTAACCGTTGCTACTGCAGCATCCTGACTACAATCCAGCTCTCAGCATTTTCTTTTAATTTAAGATATTCTTTGGTGGGTTGCAATTTCATTTGCCAGCGTTTAGTTGGATTTTTAAAAACAACAATTCAACATGATTATATGAATTCTCAACCTTCAGAGAATTGATCTGTACAGAAATTTGTGAATTTCAGGCCTCTTTTACTTTATATACCTTATTGGAGTCTTCATTTAATTTTTTATTAAAATAATTTCACAATAGCTTTGAACATTTTACAAAAAAACAACTACCTAATAGTCATGCCACAGACAGTGAGTCTCTGTTTTCAAATTTTGCCTTCAGAAAACTACAAGAGAAAAGAGCCAGGAAGAATATCAGGTTCATTTTTTTTTTATATTAACCTACTCAATATTTTCTTTCCTTAATAATACATCCATAACATTTTTTAAAAAGCTATCATTTTCCTTTCACACATCCTCAAGGTGTTTAAAAGTAGTTTCTTTCTGTGAAGATAACCTGGACTTTGGGGGCAGATGACCTGTGTGTGAATTTCATCTTTGCTGTGTACTACCATGGTGATCCTGATTAAGTTACTCAACCTCTCTGATCTTCACTTGTCTCATTTGCATTGTTCAGAATGGGCAATTGAATAATGTGTGACCATTCCTAATACAAAATGAAAGCTAAGTACATGGGCTACATAAAATATCGCTTTATTTTTGTTGAGAGGACTGCAAGTAACATGATTATTTGGTGATCTTCGAAAACCATGCATTATGCATAAATATACCACAGTAAATTCCACCTTTTTCGTATATTTATAAATCACAAATCAAAATTAAATAAATAAACAGATAAGTGAAAGGACGACCAGTAGGGTAGAGGAAGGAGAATAGACAAGGGTGGAGGAGAGGGAAAGTGTGTGTGTGGGGGGAGGGGGGGTGGAGACCAGAGACTGAAATAGTGTAAATTAAATTCCCATTCATATATGATTTTGTCAAAATGAACCCAACTATTATGATAATTATAATGTGCTCATAAAAGAAAATAAGAAAAAAAAAAAGGTTATACATTGTTTTAGTCAGCTTTCTTTGCTGCTGTGACTAAAAGATCTGACCAGAACAATCATAGAGGAGGAAGAAATCTATTTGAGGACACACAGTTTCAGAGGTCTTAGTCCCTAGAAGGCTGACTCCATTCCTCTGGGCTCAAGGTGAGACAAACATCATGGTGTAAGAGTGTAGCAGAGGGAAGCAACTCACAAGATGACTAGAGAGCAGAGAGAAACTCCACTCTCTAGATAAAAATATATATACCCCATAGCCATGGCCCCAATGAACCCCTTCCTCCAGCCACACCCCACCTGCCTCCAGTTACCACTCAGTTAATCTTATCATGGATTAATTCACTGATTAGGTTAAGGCTATAACTCAATCATTTCTCTTCCAAGCTGTCTTGCATTGTCTCACATGTTAGCTTTTGGGGGACACCTCACATCCAAACCATAACATGCATTAATTCCCATTTTATATTTTACTTAATTTCTTACACACAAATGATTATAAACAATTTATCAACACATTGTAATAATGATAATTATGTCACAATAATTGATTATATATTTTGTAAAGAACTAGCAGAGAGGAGTTTAAGAATTCCTGACAAAAGTAGATGATGAATGTTTAAGGATAAGGAAATGCCAATCACTCTGATTTGATCATTATGCATTGTGTACATGTATAGAATTATCATGCTGTATCCCCTAATTATGTGCAATTATTATGTGCTAATTGAAAAAATAAAGTCAGGAAAAAAAAGGAAAATTGAAAAAAAACCAAATATTTTAAGACTCCTAATGAAGGAAAATTCTAGTTTTCTTTTCAAGAGCTTACATGAAGTTCAGAAATAGAATTCTGTGACATAGTTCAAAGGAATTATAATAATGTGGTGAGAGCAATAACCAAATTTGATTTTTTTTTGTCTTAGAGGCCATAAAATTATCAATTTGAGCATTTATTACCATTACTAAAAGTAAAATATGTGATATATATGTGATGCAAAAAAATACTTTGCTACCTATGCTTGTATGATTGAAAGAGAAATGACATTTAAATCTAGATCAAATGTGAAAGGAATTTCAATTCTCTATAAGACATGAAAAAAGTCCTTTTCCACTGGCTCAAAAATGCTAGACAGGAAACTTAAAAAAGATTACATTTCTTTCACAGTAATTGAACAGCCATGTAATTTTAGTTTTACCCTATAAGGACACAAGTGAACCTTGGTTATGGGATGGAAAAAAATGAAGCTATTTAAGTTTGGCTTTTATCCATTTTCTCCTTCCACTCTTATATACAATGTATCTGTATATTGCCATCGAGAAAAATGCAGTATTAAAATTTAATCTTTATTCAATGTAATATTGCATACAAAACATATTCTGTTAATTTCATTAAAATATAAACACTTTATATAGATTTTATAAAGCCAGTTATTATGAGTGTCGGAAATAAAAGGAGAAAAATCTACTAAATAAAATAACGTTTGTTAGGGAAAACATTTTAGGTAATTGAATGGAGAATAAACCTGTGCCCAAAATATAGCATACTGGCACTTAAGGAAATAGTAGAAGCAAGAAGGTGGCTCTGACCTTCTCTCGCCCTTCTCCTCTGAAGCAGGCAATAAAATAACTCTCTGACCTTCCTCTAAAGTAGATCATAAGATTTCCATTCCATAAATACCCTCCTTGTACCCAGAGAAAAGGAGCATTCTCATCCTTGAAGGCATAGGGAGGCCAAGAGTCATCTGAACAGACAGCCTGGCCAAGTTCTCCATTTCTTACCATCAGATCGTACTGTTTCCTTGTTTGAATTTCATTTCCAAAGCCTCCTGTGTCCTCTAAAACTTACATTAAATAAATTTGCATGTGTGTATCTTGTTTATCTGTCTTCTGTGATAGTGTTTCAGCCAGGGACCTAGTAATAGGTGAGAAAAGAAATATTATTTTTTTCTCCCATACCAGTTTTCAGTATACCCTCTTCATTTTCTCTACAAATATCCTGGTTTCCTCCAGTTTTTCTTACCTTTAAATAGATACAGCATCAATCTATTTACGTGTGCTAGAGATCTGTAAGTTATTCTTAACCACTTTCTCTCACCTCTAACACCCTAGAATCAAGTTGTTAATTTTACTACCAAAACTTTTCTAGCCCTCTCCACTTTCTCTGTTTCCACTGACACTGCCCTAATTCAAACGTCTTCTTGCACAGACTCCTGTGACATCCTTTTAATTGGTCTCCCTATATCTGCTTTGATAGCCCTTTAATCTACTCTCTGCAGAGCAGAGTACTATTTTTAAAAATCTAGCGACGTCAATACCGTCACTAAACTTTTCAGCCTCTTCTGATTCTCTTTGTATTAATGTTTAATGTCTTTACCCAGACTCACAACACCTTACCTGATATGGTCCCTCCTTTTCCACAGCCCACTGTTTATCACCCTAGCCTGGAAAACTCAATGTTTTCCTAATTACACATTTTCATGCATATGCTGCCTACCACAAACACACACCATAGAGTCTCCCACTCTTTTCGAGTAACCAAAATTCATTTTATCCTTCAGGCCTAATTTCAAATATTTTTGTTCATTAGAGAGCTTTCCCGAACTCCCAGTCTAAGCTCAAGTTACATTCAGTAATAGCGTATTTATGCTTCTGTCTTTGAACTTGATAAATCGTACTTTTTGGTTATGATGTAAGTATTTCACAATTGCTGTCCACCTTAGACTATGTGCATCCTGAGGATCAGGGTTTTCTCAACCTTGATAAAGGATAATCCATTCAATATCATGTGAATGGATGTTGTGGAGATCGGACACTAACCTGATAGGCAGAAAACCTGAAATTTAGTTCCATTTTGCCCACTAAATACCTATAGGATATTGAATAAACTGACATCCCCCATCATTCATTATGGGCAAGAGAGTTCAGTTGGAGGGAGAAAAAAAATATTTTAAACAGAAAGGGCCTCCCCGAAGGAAACTGGTGCTTATAGGATCATGGATATGTGGAAGGAGCCTGCTACCCTGTGGATGGCCTTCCAGGGGTGATCTCATACCTCTCCATCTGTGTAGGGAGGTTAGAGAAATTGTGGGAAGAACCCCCACGGCTGCTATCCTGAAGGGAGAATGTCCCCCACTGCCATGCGGGGACCTTCATTTGGTTTGCTTTTTATCAAAATTGTAGGTGCACATATTTTTAAAGAGATGATTAGTTATTTGTTATGAAAGCTAGCCATTTCTGGCCTTCTTCCTATCCCTGTTTCCAGAACTTGTACTTCTTCTGGCTGAGTTTTAGGGATTATTCGACGTCTTTAAAGGACATGGCTAAGTTGCTACCTGAGTTTCTGTTTAAAGCATGTCCCATTGTCTGGGTAGAGGAACTTCCTGCTCTTTTGCCATTCTCCTGTCCAAGGAGAAGTGCAAGGACCTATGTGTGGCCAATGCCAGATGTCCTGGGAAGGGAGACCCACCTACTGGGAAGATTTCCCTGCTCAGAATCCTCGAACCCTCCTTCCAGGGTGTGCAGGTGCATCCGATGCTCTATGGGTTTCACCTTCCCGAGGAAATCGCTCCTCAAGGAATTTTCCAAAGTAGTCTCATTGATTGTTCTTCCTCTGTCATAGATGTTGGTGTGGAATCTCCCTTCCTCTTCAACCCTGGGATTCCAGTGTGTTTGATTACCTTATTCTCTTCCACTTAGCACAACATGCCTTCAATTTTCTTTAACAGAGTTTTTAAAAAGGTATGATTTATATACTACACAGTTTGTCCATTTAAGTTATGAAACTCAATGACTTCTAGTGTATTCTCAGAGTTGGGCTAGCATTATTGCAATATTAGAATAGTTTTGTCTCTCCATTTGTAGTCATTCCCCATTCTCCCTCCCTGCTAGTTCACCAGTCCTTGGCAATCATTAATCTACTTTCTATCTCTGTAGGTTTGCCTATTTTGACTGTTTTGTATATATAGAGTCATATAACACTGTACACATTGTTTGTGATAAATTTTCACTTAGTGTAATGTTACCAAGTTTCATCCATGTTGTAGTCTATTAGAACTTCATTCCTTTTCATCACTGAGTAATAGTCCAGGTGTGAATTTATCACGTTATTTATCCATTCATCTTTTTATGGGTCTTTGGATTTTTACCACTTTTTGATATTATAAATACTGCTGTTATGAATATTTGTGCACACATTTCTATATGAATATATGTTTTTATTTGGGGGGTATATGCCTTTAGATATAACTGCTTTGTCAAGTGGTAATTTTATTTAACATTTTGAGGAACTATAAAGCTGTTTTCCAAAATGACTGCACCATCTTACATTTTCAGTAGAAATGCATGAAGATTCTAATTTCTCTATAGTTTCCTCAACACTTGTTAACATCTGTCTTTTTGATGATAGCTATTCTCATGGGTGTAAAGTGGTCTCTCTACATTATTTGGACTTTCATTTATCTAATCACTAAAGATGTTAAACATATTTTCATGTGCTTGTTGGTTACTTGTATAGTTTCTTTGGAGAAGTGTCTACTACCGCTATTTTTTCCCCCATTTTGGCAGTGTTGTGATTGAACCCAAGGCCTTGCACATATCATATTAATTTTTGAGTGTGAGCATTGGGTGTAGAGAAAATTCCAATTCACAAAAATTGAGATAAATGTGTTGAAAATGATCTTAGAAAAATAGTGATAATTCAGGGGAAAGAAAAAAAAACAAGGGAAACCCACTTTGATGAGCATCTTTAGACAAATGTGAGATTTCCTGCAACCACAAAGGATGAAGTGGCATTAAATAAAAAAAATGAATAGATAAAATATTTGAACAGTAGGCTGCCTTGGTGCTCAGCTCTAAAACCTCTCAGCTGAGACATGCAGCTGGATGTGGGAGAGGCTCCAGACTTCTTGGCTGCTAGACTGGGGCCACAAATATGTGCATTAAAATAAAAGATAGTTTCATGAAGTCCACATTGTGTTGGCTCATCTCATGACTGACATGACCTCAGGAGTCAGCTCGTGTTCTGGGATTTTCTTTTACAGGATATGGTTTTATAATTTTCTGTCCTGGAAATGTGGAACTACATCCTATCACAATGTCAGATATTCAGATAATAAGCATATTTTGGTTAAAATGTAAAATTTATAAAAAGTGAAATTTGTACTGACTAGTACATTGAATAAAGAACCTAAACAATGAAAAAGTCCTCTGCTTCTTATACAATAGCCTCAGTGAGAGGGATTGGTTTAGTTTTTCTTTGCAGATAATAACAGAAATCATAGAGGTTCACTAAGGGTTGAACTGCTGGGGACATTAACTTGTTTAAACATAAATTGCTTAAATTCTAAAAATAGTTAATGGGATACTTACTACTCCTGTCTTCCAGATTAGTTACTGTTGGCTTATTTCTCCTAGTCTAGCAGCAGGGTTGAGATTAGAAGCTTGAGAGTCCCATTCCAGTTCCTGCAGTTATATAGTATACCCTGCTGCTTATTCTTGTCCAGAGAAGACAATAAAGCCTTTGTCTTGGTCAAAGTAAAAGTAGTCACATCCTATCAATCTTTTTATAATACATCTATTCTATGAAAGAATTTTCTACCTTAAAGCTAACAACCAGAGATTGGAAAGAAGGACAATTGATTTCTCCTTGCTCTTCTTTTTATTCACAGTACAACTAAGTTGTTTCTCCTTTTTAGGGCCAGGTGTTATTGAGTGGAGAGAAATGAAAGAGAAGCTCAGTAAAATAAATAAGTTAGCTCTGGAGCACTTATTATGTGATAGTGATTTCACTTTTTCTTTGTATCAGGGATATGTGGCACTTTTTGAGAATTTTTATCATTAAAAGAGTACTACTAAGAGGAACAAACACTTGACTTTGTTGTCTACAATTAATACTTACGATGGTCATCAATAAAAATGATGAAAATTTCTTATCATCTATGGATAATTAGCTTATGTGTAACAACAATGATGAGAATCGTTAATATCTGTCAAATTATTACTATAGGTTTTATTTGATTTACTAGTCTAAATTATGTTCAAATACGCCTGGGTTCTTTGGTTCCCTGTCTGAAATTTTAAGCTGGAACATTCCATTCTTTCACCATAATTTTTTTCTTTATAGGTTATTGATTGAATTCACACTTACTGTAATTCCTTCTGGGATTGGCTTAGGGTTATGGTACCAGGGTGTTATGTCAGTAATGGGAGTTGGGGGATTTAGGGAAGAGGAAGTACAGGAAAGAAAAATTTATCTCATAAGATAGCTGCTCAAATGTTAAATCAATACCCTGTAATGTGAATTACCCACATCCTCTTGATAAGGCCTTGAAAATCAGGATGGGGTCCTGGTTCCCCCTGCTATTAAAGATTAAACACCAGAGAAACACCGAGGGAAGAAAACAAGTTTTATTTAAGGGATACAACACAAAAGGATTCTTGGAAAGAAGGGAACCCAGTAGTGTCTGGGACAGTAGGGGTGCCTTGCATTTTTACAGACCCTCCACCTCCTTTCTATCCTGTGGACCTGCCCAAAAGGCTGGAAAGGGTAGCTGGAGGGGGTAATCACTTTTCTTGTTGTTGTTGGAAAGTGTGATTCCTGCCCTCCCCTGGAGATGTTAGTGACTGGTTCTTTCCTGTGGAACAGGCCCAAAAGGCTGGAAAGGGTAGCCCGGAGGCGGTAATCACTTTTTTTGTTCTTGTTGGAAAGTGTGATTCTTCCCCTTCCCTGGAGATGTTAGTGACTGGTTGATGGGTAAGTGCTATCTAAGCAATTCCTTTTCTTTGATAATGGGCTACCTGTCCTTTACCCAGGTCTCACTCTGAAACCTGTTTGCTTACTTCCCTCTCCTTTGCATTTGTGTTTTTTTTTTCCTGCAAAAGTACATCCTGCTCAAATCCTCTAAGAGTCTTGCTTTAATACTCAATGACCTCACTGCGGATACATGGGAAATGTGTGAATTCTCTCAAATTATGATTATCATTTTCAACATGAAGCTATTTCCAAAGAGATCTGTCCTTTTTCCCCTCCCCCATGGAAATGTGTAGAAATCTGTCCACTGACATTGGAGGCCTCGGGAATAAATGTTCATCATTCTGTTTGAGTCATAGCCTCCATTTTGTGCTTTGATGCCATATTCTAGATCTTGCTTCTTCAGGTTCTTGCTCTATTTCTTTGTCTCTGACTCCATTTTACAGCCTTTTTCTCTCTCCTGCATCTTGCGTTTTCCTCTTGAAGCACCTCCATATTTCTTTCAAGCTAAAAGTGTCTCCTTGCCGTCTGCTCTCTTCCTTTATATCTTTTTATTTCTTTTACTGCTCCCTCATCTCTATTCCAGTCTTCTACTTTTTGAAACCCATTGTCACTGATATTGCCACATCTAGTTCAGATTTAGTTTTAATCTTGAAATTACTTGAAATCATTATACTTATTTCAAAGTCACAGAACTCTATATAGGCCAGTTTAAGCTGTTTAATTTGAATTACGATGTCATTTCTCAGCTCCATTTTAAATCTTCTTATTTTGGTCTGGTTTATGCGTTTCCATCCTACAATTTTGTATCTAGATTTTCTTGCCCGGCCTATTCCTTGTGGTTTGAATTTTTTTTTTTCATCATGCTGAGATGGATTTCATTTTGGCCCCTCTTAGAGGTTACCTCTTCTACTGGCTGTCACCCCCTTTCTCATATTTACTTTGTAATTTTGAGGTCTTGGAGATCTGGCCTACATGTGGTGTTTAGTCCTCAACTTGTTAGAGTAAACTTTGGTTGGGTCCCAAAGTAGTGCAAGGGTTTCACTTACTTAGGGAGCAAGATTGAAGAATCAAGGTATACAACAAACATGAGTGAAATTTATAGACTGAGGTTAGCTAGTGGTTACTTAACACTTAACACTTAGCACATTGGTGTAATACAGGCTATGCTAAAAAAAAATGTGATGTTTTTATTGTACTCCTATTTGCCTTTCCCCTTGACATTCCTTAGTAAGTGGGAGGAAGGAAGGAAGATGATAATGAAAAATTACAAGGATCACTGTACTACTTTTGCATATATGGCATTAATCCTTTCTGTTATCTTTCCAAATTTCTTAATTTCATTGCTTTCTTATACTCAAACTTGAAAGATTATTTTTTCTGTAAATCTATGTTTGTGTCAATTGTTTATGTTTGAACCAAAATGAACACTTTGGTTCAAAATATGACCAGAAGGATGTAGATTTAGACATTTGCTTAATCCTTCACTGTATAGTGGCAGTGTGCACTGATTGACAGTCACATCAGGAAAACAGAGCAGGGAAGAAGAACCCCCAAAGAAATAAGGAAAATAACAAAATGCACGGCTACTGAAGTAGATTCCAGTTGCTCTCACTTCATGTAGTGTCTGAACTTTAATAAGTTACTTAAACTCTTTGAGCCTTAGGATTTTCACAAAATAGGCTAATGAAACCCATTTGCATGACTTCAGGGGAGAAGACAATAATGCATAAAAAAATGCCTTGCATTTTTGGCCCTTTCTGGCCTATCCAACAGATTTCATAGAATTGTAGGTTTCTTTTTCTCTTTTGAGTTCGTCCTTCCCAAAGGGTTTTATTTTCTCTAAATTTACTGCCAATGTCACATTTCAGAATCCCTTCAACTTTCATCTAAACTGTATTTACCTCTAAACTAGTTTTCTCGTTCCAGGTCATTCTTCACACCACTTCAATGTTTTTCTAAAATACAACATGACAATGCCACTACCCTGCTTAGATTTCACCTACCTCTATATTATCTTAGAGTGATTCTCAACTGTCTCCTAAGGCCCTTGATGAATGACATTCTATGTATAGAGAGATACTTCAGAAATATCCCCAGTGCTATAAAAATATTCCCAGCTCATTAGTTTTAATCTCACTCAGTTCTTTCCATCTTTAGAAAACATTTTAGAATTTGAGATGGAATAAAGAGGAAAATTCCTGAAAAATCTATTTATAATTATTAACTAAATATTATTTTTACTATTATTTTATTAATGATGATTGATTACATGGGTCTTGTGGTAAGCCAAATAAGCTTTTGAGATTGATAAAATAACAAGAATTACTTCAGCAGTTTATATTTCTATATTTCCTTAGACTATGCTTGTATTCACTATTGATTTCCTGCAACTTATTTTATGTCAATATGCTTTACTCAAAAGAGGAGACAGAGGTTTCAAATGGAATTCTCAGAACATAGGGCATATAGGAGAGTAAATCTCCTTAAAATAATAAAACATTCTATTATTTCTTAATAATTTATTACTATATTTGTTACTTTTCTTTAGAAAATAGTATTATATCTCTTCATGGAGAATACATTAAGAGGGTATGTTTAATAAGATTGCAGAGTGTATAAAGTTTTTGTTTTAGGGGCTGGGGTTGTGGCTTAGCGGTAGAGCGTTTGCCTAGTACATTCAAGGTGCTGGGTTTGATCCTCAGCACCACATAAAAACAAATAAAGAAAATAAAGGTATTGTGTCCATCTACAACTAAAAAATTAAAAATAAAGTTCTTGTTCTTACATCAATAGTTTTAAAAAATACCTTTGTTGAGGTATAATTGATATACAAAGAAGTGCAACATTTATTGTGTATAATTGACTGAGTTGGGACATATGCAAACAGCCATGAGATATTACCACAGTCAAGGTCAGAGACATATCCAATACCTCCCCAAGTTTCCTTGTGTTCTTCTTTTCTTTTTGATGGTAAGAACACTAAACATGAGATACAACTTCTAATAAGTGTTAATGTGCAAAATGTTTTTTTTTTAGCTATAGAGACTATGTTGTACCTCAGATCTCCAGAATCTAATAATCTTGTGTAATGTAAACTTTACTCCCATGAAACAACAGCTCCCTACTTCCCCTACTGCTAGCCCATGGTAGCCACCATTATATTCTGTGCTTCTGAGTTACTAAATAGGTTTATAAAATAAATAAGTGGGCCTTTTTCCAGAGTCAGGTCCAATCCATATAATTGACTCTACCTAACCTCAAAGAGATATGTTTTTTTTCTTGTACTCTTCTCAGTATTGAATTTTTAACTTCAGTAGACCAGGAGTGTATTTTCCTTTCCTAACCTTTGAGGTCAGGGAGGAACTGCACAACCAACATAGTTGGTAAAAAGCTTTTGAATAAATCACTGTATTTGTTATTTGAGGTTTTGAGATTTTATTGATTTTTGTCTTTATTATTTTTAAGAGAATTACATTTGCCATTTTGAAAATGTTGTAAAAAACGATCAATTTTTGGCAAATTGTTGGTGCTTGGATTTTTTCATAGTAGTGTGCAAACCTTTCATCAGTTATGCCAAGATTTGATACATGTTTATTTTTCTTGAGCTGTGACATGCATCTTTTAGGCTGTAGTGTCAATGTCAGAGAATATCTTTACCTGTTGAGCTATGTTCTTCTTGGCAATCTCTAATGGGGAAAATATTTGTCTAAATTTTGCCCAATATACAGAAGGCCAGTTCTACAATTCAATCATTTTCTTATAAGGCTTGATTCTTCCTTAAAGGTAAATAAATCAGAGGAAAAGGTTTTGCCATTTTTCATTTACACCTTCAGGCATAAATAGTATTTTATACTAGCTCTGACATTAAATAATTACTTAACTTTAAAATTCAGAGAAGCATGGAGAACTTTTAAGATTCCTTCTAGTGGAAAACATCCTGACTTGATGGTAATAGCTAGGACATGGATTTTGATGTTAAATGTCCAGGGATGTGATTATTAGCTGTGATCAGTTACTAGCTGTATTACCCTGGCCCTCATGCCTCTGTATCCTCACTCACAAGATGGTAATGGCACCCACTTCATGGACTAAAGATGATGTGATTAAGCACTTAGATTCATGTGGTCAGTTATCAGTGTAGTGATAATCATCATCATGAACATCATTACATACTATGGAATGAGACAGTAGACCCTGAAAGTACTGGTTGCATTAAGAGAGAAATGGCCAGGAGACGAAATCAATACTGTCCAGTGAAATCATCTATCTTGATGACAGACTGAAGAGCTTCACAGGTTTGTCGGCAATTGACAGCTTCCTCTATACTCTTCCTGAGACCCCTTCATTCTTGGTAGGTGTATCCAGCGTTTGATTGACATGAGTAACATATGGCCCATATGTTCCCTAGGCTCCTCTATTACCCATTTTAATTGCTGAATTCTTTAAGATCTGAGTTTCTTTTCTTGGATTATATATGTATGAGGCATGCATAGGTAGAAATAATGATTGTAAACTTCTTTTGGTTATTATAGAAAAACATAATTATTTACAAAAATAATGTTAACTGTTATTTCTGTTTTGAAATCAAATGTAAATTATAGATGTCAACTTTCACCTTCATAAACTATTCTTTCATGTCAATCTTCATTTTTAACATCATAGGTTTGTTTTGCAATGTAATCCAGAGAAGGAAAACATTAGTTGAGTTTTTGAGTCTGGCTATTTCTGATTAAAATCAAAGGAATCATTCTTCCAATAATAATAATTCTCCAATAATTATCCAACATTTGAAACATTTTGTGTATATTAGATCTGTGACTAACATATTGTTATGACAATATACTAACTTAATTGTATAGTTGAAATCTTCCAAACCAGATGTAAAACCTTAAAAGATTATAATCATTAAAAAGCAAACTTTGCATTCTTAAATAAATTTAATAATTTAAAATAATTAAATAATTTGTATTTAATAAAAAATACAAAACTCTGGTCCCTATTTACTCATTCTATTATGAGTATACATTGACCAAATAAATGTTTGAATGTTCTCTCAGATATGTGGATGCTAACACACAATGGAGAGGTGAAGAAAATAGAGGTTCAGTGGATTTAACAGAGGAGAAAGAAGGGAAGGGAGAGGGAAGGGAATTGAAAAGGGAATAGAATGAATCAGACATAACTTTCCTATGCTCATATATGAATACACAACCAGTGTAACTGCACATCACGTACAACCACAGGAATGGGATCCTAATTAAAATAAGTTATACTCCATGTATGTATAATATGTCATATAATATGTAAAAATGCACTTTATCCTTATGTATATCTAAAAAGAACAAATAAAAAACAAATAAAAGAACAAATAAAAAACCAAGTGTTCAAATGCTTTGGATAAAGTTTTATATGTTTATTTTACCCCTTCAAAAATTATAAAGTTTCTCTAAAGTGAGTACTCATAAAAAATAAACTACATTGCTTCTGGTTCCTTATATTCTAATTTTCCCTGTATCCAAAGAAAACAAATGGGCTATTTTTAAAAGTAGCAATTAAAATCCTCATTAACATCATTAGGAAAATTATATAATAATAATTATAGAAAAATATAAACATTTATTCAAAGTAATGGATAATTTCCTTAGGATATTGTTATTTTATTAAAATAGAATGTCAATGTAATCTACACATTTGAAAATTTAATATACTGGGAAGATTAATTATATATTAAAATAAAGAGAAGATTCTATGTTATATATTTACATGATACATAATCTTACCTGCCTACAACATAATCCTGGTAAAATTGTAAAGGTGGTTTAGGAAGTATAACTAAATACTGGAAGAGCCCTTTGGAATACCTCCAAATGGATTTTATATAATTGCCTACAGCAATGAGATTCAATAATGTTTTGGCTATTGTGCTCTTATTCTCAGGGTGCATTAAAGCTTTCCCTTGCCAGAAAGCCACAGCTTTAACAATGTTAACACTGTTGCTTGGCTTCATTTTGTCCATCTGGAGAATGCCTACCTTCCTCTTCAGTGGTAGTAGACTTCTTCTGTCAGTCATTAAGGTTTTTAATCATCCACAATGTTCTTGGAAAAGTGAAGGGGAAATGGCATTCTAACAAGTCAGCTAGATAAACTCACCAGTTTCACTTGTCTTGATCCAAAGTGCTCCCCTTTGCCCTACTGACAATTTAAATCTGCTTCTTTAGGTTTGCTTAGCTTGTCTCCAAATGAGCATGTGACAGCTTGCCTAATGAGAGTAAGAATCTTAGCTTCCATGGAAGATTCTACCTTACTCTATACAGACATTGCTAAGTATTGTAAAGATCTGACTTAATATTTTCAGTTTGGTCATAAATAGAAGACAAACAAAATATAATTGAACAAAAATTAAGGTACTACATCTTATTTGTGGGTCAGTGTTAAAATGATGCTTAGAGATAAACTTAAGAGCCTCAACTGCACTTCCTACAAAGTAGAAAAAAGTTATGGGTTAAGTCAAGAATTAGAAAAGAAAAATAGTCCACAACAGCAGCAGCAACAATACAACAACAGAAAATAGGCGTAAAGTAAAATAAAGATAAGAGTAGAAAATAATTGACTAGAAATGTTAAAAATAATTTGTTCAATTGGTGCAGTGGTGCATGCCTATAATCCCAAGGACTCAGGAAGCTGAGGCAGGAGGATTGCAAGTCCCAGGCCAGCATGCACCTTAGTAAGATGTATCTCAAAACAAAAAATAGTTTTTAGAAAGAGCTGACGGTGTACCTCAGTGGCAGAACACTCCTGGCTTCAAAAATCTCCAGTATCAAAAAACAGAACAAAACAAAACAACTAAAACAAACAAAAAACAGTTCAAAATGTAAGACGGTTATTGTAATAAATGATTAATTGCATAAATCCTTAGCAAGAATTATCAAGAAATGAAGGAAAAAAACATAAATATGTTTATGTCACAAAAAGCAACATGACCTGATATAAAATTTAAAAAACAATTGCAAAAACTTGTGAGCAATTTTATGCCAATATGTTCTGTGTAATTTTATACCAATATATCTCATATAGTTATATGAAATACAGAACATAGTAGTAAAAGTAAATGAGGAAATTTGAACAAAAAATAAGAATTCAAATAAACCAATAAAAATTAAATAAATTAAATAAGTATCCAATATCTTGCTTGACAAAAGATACCAGACCTAGACGATCTTATAGATAAACTTTACCAAACTTTCAATAAATTTTTTCTAATATCTTTATTATGAATACATTCTAAATAGTTTTTTTAGTAAAAAAACGAGCAAAGGTTTATCCAGCCATTTTGAGTTTACTATTAACTTGATTAAAAAAAAGAACAGAAGAACTGTAGTACAGGAAAATGAAATTATAGGCCAATCTCACTTATGAACAGAAATAGATGCTTCTCTAAATTCTGTAAAAAATCAATAATATATCTCAACTTATTGGTAGGCACCAGAAATGCAAGACATTTTCAGTATAAATTGATTGAAAAGGGTGAGGAATCATTTCTGTGGATGCAGAAAAGGAACTGATTAGATCACCATTCATCAGGAGAAAAACTATTAGCAAATAGTGGAAAGGAACTTCATTTTATAAAGTGTATCTAAAATGTTTTGATAGCAAGCTTACAGTGATGAATCTGTACAAGCACTTTCCAGTTGAGTCAAGAGCAAGACAAAATGCTATCATTGAACTATGTCAGTGTGAATTATCAAGAAATAAAGGCCCAGGTTAATATCAAGTATAGGTTTTTTCTTTTTTTTTTAATTTTTTTTTAGTTGTAGTTGGACATTTATTTATTTATTTTTATGGTGCTTTGAGGTTCAAACCCAGTGCCTCACATGTTGTTAGATAAGCACTCTACTTCTGAGTCACAAATCTTGATACAGATGGATATAAAAGTATATGTGGAGAAGCTTACAGATCATTTTAACTATGTTAATATCCTTTTATTCCCTGTAAAGGTTTTAAGCTGATAGAATATCTACCATAAAATTAAAATCTCACACATTTCTCAACTTCATATGCTGTATTATAAGATTCTTATTGCCAGTAATTGTTTGCAGTATTTGGAACGGAAATGGGAAAATGATCTGAGGTCTTTAGTGAAAGATTTCCATGTAGATGTGTCTCTCTGCAGGCATCTCATCCAAGAGATTTATGAAATACTGAAGGAATCTGTTGTATTCATTTGGATATTATTTGAGTAATATTCATTTGAGAATTTTTTTGTAATGTAGGTCCTAACCAATGTTGTTGAGAGCCAAGGCCAGGTCAGGATGGTGCCTGGCATTTTGCCAGAAGGATTGGTTCCTGCTGCCTCTGGTGCCGGCTATCTCTGGCGCAGTTCCTAGAGAGTTCACGTGGGTTGGTTGAGTTCCCCTTGGGCTCTCGTGGAGTTCCTAGAGAGTTCGCGTGGGTGGAGTTTGCAGGTTGAATTCCGGTTGAGTGCTCTGAAGTTCACAAAGGTGGAGCTCTCTAGGAGTTCCTGGCAGCAAGCCGAGTGGGTTCTAAAAATAAATTTCCTTCCTGCTTGAATCTTCAAGTGGCTCATGATTTGTGCCCAGCCAGACTGCCACACAATGTGAAAAGGAGGCCAATGAAATAGAATATTGAAATGGAAATTTGCCCACCTCTTTTTTCATATGCTATAATTATAAATAAAGAAAACCCGTAAGAATCCCTTAGAATTTGAGTTTAGAAATTTCCTTACAAAAACAACAAAAATAATCAATTAAAGTCCTACACATGAATAATTGCTAACCAGAACCTGTAGCATGTAAGAAAAAATTCTGTTTAAAGCAGTATACAAAATTTATGATACCTAGGATTATATCTAACAAATAATGTATAAGTTGTATATAGAGGAATTCATAAAATAATATGGGAGGATATAAAATAAATGTTATTATTTATTACTAATATTATTTTATCCATTATTTAAAAAGTTATCCTTTTGCAGTTTCCAACTGTATGAAATTAAAATAAAATGATTTTTCTCCCTGAAAGCTGTTTCTCATTCCCATGGAAGAAAAAAGGGCCAATAATAGATAAAAGAATTCTGAAGACGAGTAAAATCAGGGATCCTTCTCTCTCAGTTGTGAATAGATTTAAAACTAGAAATCGAGTTTATTGTTGCAAGAATAGTCATGAAAACACAATGAGGAAACCAGAATTAGTATTAGGAAAGATACATATATGGATATGGGCAGACTTAGGTGCAGTGGCATTTAAATAAGTGCAACTATGATCAGCTGATCATTATTTGGTACCTGGATAACATGATTTGCATAAAAATGTTACAGTTATCTCAAGTTGTAACAAAGGTATTTTCCAGGCAGATTAAAGACTTCAATGTGAATATTACATTTTAACATTTTTGAAAAAAATATGACCTAATATCTTTGTGACATCAAATTCTAGTGAGTACTAACTCGGATACAGATGGATATAAAAGTATATGTGGAGAAGCCTACAGATCATTTTAACTATGTTAATATCCTTTTATTCCCTGTAAAGGTTTTAAACTGATAGAATATCTACCATAAAATTATACATGAAGCCAGGATAACTTTTACATATTACTTATATTTTTGTGTGTGTTTGAAATGTTTAAAATGACAAAGGAATGGTTGTTCTCTTAACAAAGAGATTGTTTTCTGAATAAGGAGAATACTTCTACAACTGGGTAATTTTTTTCCATCAGTGAAATATAGTTGAGAAAATTGGTGAACAAATAGGTGGAAAGTTTAATTTAAAAATGGCCTTGACTTTCTCAATGGACTTCAACTTAATTTTTACAACAAATAAGTGTTTTGTGTGATAGGGGCTTTAAGGAAACTACAGAGTTATCCAGTTATCTGTCTTTGACTTAAAAGACAAACTTTTCATTATAAATTGAATAGAAATGAGAAATGTTGAAAGTAAGAAAAAAGTAAATGTTTTGAGGGAAATTGTATATCAAACTGAAATATGAAAAGTACTTTATATTTCATTGGTTATAAATTATGTAGGTTTATATAAAACTACGAAGTATAATTCCATGAATAGACAAATGTTTGTTCTGTTTTTCACTGAGAAATTTAAGGCAAAATAATATTTTGTTTAGCATAAAGTATGTGTGCAAGATGGAGATGTTAATTTTCTTTCCAACCATTTCCACTGAGGTGGATCATAAAATCTGCCTCATGATTTTTTTTCTTAAAAGCTATTTCTCTGGATCAAAAGAATTTGAGTCAAAAAGATAGATATTAGCATTTGCAGGGAAATGGATGGCATTAGAGGAGATTATGCTAAGTTAAGTTAGCCAATCCCAAAAACAAATGCCAAATGTTTTCTCTGCTATAAGGGGGGTGACTCAAAGGGGGGTAGGGAGGGAGAGCAAGGGAGGAAGATTACCTCTAGATAGGGAATAGGGGTGGGAGGGAAAGGGAGGGAGAAGGGGAATAGCTAGGATGGTGGAAGGAGAGGGTCATCATTATACAAAATACATGTATGAAGATATGAATTTGGTGTCAACATACCTTATATACAAACACAAATATGACAAATGGTGGTATAAAGGTGTATTAAGAATTATATGCAAAAAAAATAAGAGAGCTCATGTATAATGGCATAATTTGGCATGAACATACCTTATATACAGAGTTACAAAAAATTGTGCTGTGAATGGATAATTATGAATGTATGCACTCCACTATTGTCATGTATGTAAGAAATAAATAAAAAAGAAAGAAAAAAAGATAGATATTAGATATTGCAGAAAAACACTATTAAACTATTTATATAACAATACATTTTGCAGATTTTACTGGTATTTTAATTGTTTTAGTATTCGCACAGTATTATTGATAAGGATAGGGTAACATATATTTATAGTTAAAATTACACATTCCTAGAATGATGATATTCATAGTGTCATTTTTGTTTCTTCAGATTGAAGGTACCAGTTACAATCATCATACATAAATATTATGCTTTAGAGGTCTCACATAGGTTCCACGAATGCATTGTGAGGACTCTGGGTTGTTTTTCAACTGGTTAAGTGATAAATGCACTTTATATGTTTTTGTTAGTTTACTTTTTGTCTGTTGTGTGAAAAACTGACTGTGACTTGTTATCTGTAAAATATTTTAAGGTTTGTGTTAGTTTTCTCTTGCTGTGTAACAAATTACAAGTTTAGTGGCTCAAAACACCAATTTACTCCCAAACAATTTCTGTGGGTCAGGAATTCCCCCACATTTTCACTGGATCCTTTTCTCAGAGACTTACAAGGCTGAAATCAAGGTAGAGGCTGGGCTGGGTTCTTATCTGAGCCTGGGGCCCTCTGCAAAGCTCACTCAAGTTACTGGAAGAATCCATTTCACTGTGGTTAAAGGACTCATGACCTCCAGTGGGAGAAGTCTACTAAGGTAAAGTCATTCATTTTACAACCTAATTAAAGGAGTGGCTATCTCATCTTATTCAAGAGTAGTACCCACACTAGAGGGAAAGGGATTATGTGAGGTGTATATGCCAGGGGCAGGAATTTGGGGGCCATGTTAGAATCTTGGCTAGCACTGGGTTATTTATGTTCATATCCTTACTTGTGCAAAACCCAAACTAAAACAAACAAAACCAAAAATCACCTCCCCATCAAACTTCCACAGTGCCAAAATATAAGTGAAGAACTTTGTTTCCCTTATATTTGTACTATTGTTCTTCAGCAAATCAGAGAACTATGTTCTAATAATATCTCACACCGCCAGTGCTAGGTGTGTTTCTGTTCTTTTGTATTAAATTTGGAGAAGTATATAGTTACATTTTGGCTCATGTTTCTTAAGGAAGGTGAAATCGTTTTTGCTTAATAGAGATGCATACAATGGTAACTGTATTTGTCACTAATAAGAAATTATTTGAGAGGAAATAATTTTTATTGAAATTAGTAAAATTTGGAGTTTTAATGAGAACTGTTAGTACTGACTAGAGGTGAAATGCAAAATTAATGGAAAAAAATAAATAACATGTTTTCTTGGAAATATGTAAAATATGGACTCTAAATTTGATAGAATGTGATAGTAAGGAACTAGGAAGAAATTCTTAATATTATAGATAATTTATCACAGAAATTACACTTCCCTCTTGCCTTCTTCTTATGTGGTATCAGCCTGTGGTTTAAAAAACACCTGTGAAGTAGATTAGTCATGGAAATATAGTACCTGTGTCATTTTCTTCTTCTATTTTGAAGAGGATTGAAAACTTCATTTTCTAAACTAGAATTATTTTAACCAATGATGAAATTGGTTGAGATAATAAAAAAAGAGATGGATAAATAAAAATCCTGTATTTTGTATTATTAGCTAGTTTTAGACTCTGCAAAATCAATAGAGGAGAGACTTCAAAGAAAAAGCAAAAAAAAAAAAAATTCAAGCCCATATAAAGCATATGAGGATCTTTCAGACATAATCCTTCCTGGTTAGAAGTACTGTCAGAAGAAATGGATTAGAAAAAAAGAAAAAAGGGCCCTATAAGTTCAGACCTACTTCCGTGAACCAGGGATCCCAGGTACCAACTCTTGTCAGTCTGGCTAGGCTATTAACTTTATTAACTTATGTCATATTATTGGACTGGTACAATGCAAAGAGTGAGAAGGCTTCACACCTCTAACCTCTGTGATTTCTTCCTCTCATCCCCAGAAGAGATTAAAAGAGAAGTTCAGATAAGAAATCCTAGCTTTAGCTCTTCTGTCCTTTAATATTGGCTTCCCTGACAGATTTCGTGGTTATTCTTGGCAGGTTTCTTGAAGTATGAGATCAATGAATAACAATTCTCAAGTGTTGTTAAAAACAGCACAAAGAACTTTAAGTAATGCCTGCAGAACTGATTTTCTGGAATTTTCCAAAGTATGTTTTCTTCCACCAGAGCAAATAGAAACACATGGTAATGATGTGCACTTGTAATTTGAACTGGTTATGATTTATTATACTAATCATTGATTCCATAAGGAGTTGTACTTATTGACTTTTTCTAATTCATTTCTTCTGACAGTAATTCTAATCATAATGTAAATTATGATTTTGATCTCAATACATCCCATTTTAAACTAGTATTCATACTTAAGCTTACAGGATTTTACAAAGGTTTTAGACATATCTCCCTTCATAATTTTATGATTCAGTTTTTTATAAGCAATAGAAGCAGTACCTTTATCAATTGTGGCACAAAATAAGGATAGTACATGAAGGAAAAGTAGATAATTCTGTCTAAATGAATTATTGAGAATTTGAGAGATACTTATATCCTAATAAAGATAGAAAATGATAATTCTTTCTTATAAAATATTTTATAAAAATGCTACTCCTACGACACATAGATGCTATATATTAAGACTATGGTTCACTTTTCTCATTCATGGAGATTTAGACTGTGTATTATATATGATAGCTTTCTATGTCTTAACTCTTCATTGTACAGAATCTGAATTGAAACTACTTGGGTTAAGAATAGAAGTTCATTGTATTTGACAAAGGGGAATGAAGAGAAGGGAAAGGGAATGGGACTAGAAAAGACAGTAGAATGAATCAGACATAACTTTCCTATGTTTATATATGAATACAGTGTAACTTCACAATATGTACAACTACAAGAATTAGATATTATGCTCCATGTATGTATTTCAAAATACATTCTGCTATTATGTGTAAATAAAAAGAACACATAAAAAATTAATAAAAACGACTTTTAGTTCATTTTAAAAATTGTTTAATGCCCTAAATATTTTAATTAATAGATAATTTAGAACCAAATATAAACTTTTAAAATCATCTTAATGAAAATAAAGATTAAAAACAGCTGGAATTAGTTTTTAAAACTTCTGGAATTGAAATGGAGAAAGTGGAGGAGCATTAATAATAGTGTTATTGACTTTGGAGCAAAAGTTCAAAAGAAGAAAAGCATGCTTTGAATTAAGGATTATAAACAGAATGTTTATGTTAGCAAGCTAGGATCATTCAGGAATATGAGCTCAAGCGAAGTATCTAACAGTTTAGACGTAAAAAATCCACTTTAGTCAACTTTTCAAATAGTTTCAAATAGTTATTTATAGTGTCTCTATTCTCCATACCTCTACCCGTTTTAGTTGAAATTGACCTTGCTTAGTCTGTTAAAGTAACTTAACTTCAAGTCTCCTATCTTTATTTGAATTTTGGTGGGGCATAGATTGACAGAGAATACATTACCATAAATTTTGTCAGAAATTTTATCAGTAAGGTAAGTATATTTATGATTATCCCAGTTATTGCTATAAAAGAAGGTCTTTCTGATCAGATGATGATGTTTGAGCTGAGCCCTGAACAGTGAAAACAAGCCACGCCTACAAAGATCAGGAGGAAATAGTTACAAATAGAGGGAAGAGAAAGTAGAAAGTTGAGAATGAGCTTGAGATAGTAAAAGAACAGAAAGGTCTGCATAATTGTAGTGCACTGAACTTGAAAGAATACAGAATGAGATACAGGTGAAAAGGCAGGCAGTTGACTTTTGTACATCAAAATTAGAATCCCAAATTTTATTTTTAGGGTAATAAGTAGGGAAACCATTAAAGTTTTAATGCATATATATTTTCATTTTGAAATGCATCATACATAGAAAAGTGTGTATCTATCACTTAACAAATAGAAGGCTGTAGGCATTAACAAAGAACACTAATGTTTACTTTCTCCTTTCCTAACAGGATTCCCCTCTTTCCTTCCATACCAGGTTGAATTCTATATTTTGTATTCCCTGAACCTTGTAGGTATTTCATATGCTACAAATACTTGGTTGAATTTTTATTTGAATTATAAATACTGGATTCACATAGTATATATTCCTCTGAATTTTTGCCACACTTTATTTTATCCTGTAGGGTGGTAGTATTTCATTATGTTGCTATACCACAATTAATTTATTGATTTTATTATAGATTAATAATTTGTTATTTGCTGTTTCTTTTTGCTCTGTAGAAAAATATTATTGTGAACAAGCCTGCGCTTGTCTTTGGAGACACACATGTTCGCCTTTTTCTAGAGAATTATTTGCCAATGGGGTAAAATACTAATTCCTGATGGTTTTACACTGAATTTTTCTTACTATTAATAAGGTCAAGCATAATTATATTTTCCTTTTCCTCCCATTTCCTATATTCCTTTTTTTTCTTAATTTATAGATGTGTTTGGCCTTAAGATATATTCTAAATTTGAGTTATGAGCTATTTTAGTTATGTTTGTTGCAAATATCTTTCCATTTGTGGTTTTCTCTTCTTGTTTTCTTCTTTTTCTCCTTCTCCTTATCCACCTTCCTCTCCCTCCCTCCTCCTCCTCCTTCCTTTCTTTTTCCTTTTTCTTTTTTTAAGAACTGGGAATGGAATCCAGGGTCCCACACATTCTAATCAATCACTGAGCTAGGCCTGAAAGCTAGGCGAACCTGCAACCCACGGGCGGGCGGGTCAGGCTCAGCAACCTGCCAAGTAACAGAGCAGCTACACGCGCCTGCAGGGAACGCGGACCGGACCCACTAGGATGGGTCCGGCGGCCTGCTGAGGGGCAGGCCCATCCCCTCCCCCAGTGTCTGCAAGGTAGGCGGGACTGTGAACACCGGCAGATCGAGCCCAGCGGCCTGCGGAGGGGTGGAACCGGCCCCTCCCCCAGTGCCTGCAAGCTAGGGAACCTGCGACCCATCGGGAGGTTAGGCCCAGCAACCTACGGAGTGACACAGGTGCCCCTGGCGCCTACTGGGTAGGTGGACCTTTGACTGACCAGCAGAGCAGACCTAGGGCCTGCCAGCGTGGTAGACGGATCACACTAATTGGAAGAGGATCACAGCCACTACATGCCCTGCAAGGGTGATTTTTCAACTATACAAGAGCAATATAAATAAATAGAGGGAAAATTTCAAAGACACAACAATTTCACCAAGCAGAAAGAAACGTGAGCAGTATGAAAAGACAAGGAAAGAAAGGACCACAGGCAATGCAGGTCAACTCAACTTTAGAAGAGGTAATAGCTGCAACAGATGGAATGTCAGATAGAGAGGTCAGGACATACATGCTTCAGATGATCTGGAGTCTCAAGGAAGACATGAGACAGCAAAATCAGACAATGAAAGATCACATTGACAAACAAATCCAGGAAGTAAAAGATCAATTTCACAGGGAGATAGAGGTAATAAAAAACAAACAAATAGAAATCCTAGAAATGCAGGAAACAATAAACCAACTTAAAAACTCAATTGAGAATACTACCAGCAGAGTGGATCACTTAGAAGATAGAACATCAGACAATGAAGACAGAGTATTTCAACTTGAAAAGAACATAGACAGCTCAGCAAGTCTGCTAAGAAACCATGAGCAGAACATCCAAGAACTATGGGATAATATCAAAAGACCAAACTTAAGAGTCATTGGGATACAGGAAGGCACAGAGCTCCAAACCAAAGGAATAAACAATCTATTCAGTGAAATAATACGAGAAAACTTCCCAGACTTGAAGAATGAGACAGAATCCCAAATCCTAGAAGCCTACAGGACGCCGAATGTGCAAAACCATAAGAGATCCACACCTAGACACATTATAATGAAGATATCCAACATACAGAATAAGGAGAGAATTTTAAAAGCTACAAGAGAAAGGAAGCAGATTACATTTAGGGGTAAACCAATCAGGATAACAGCTGATCTCTCAACACAGACTCTAAAAGCTAGAAGATCCTGGAATAACATATTTCAAACGCTAAAAGAAAATGGGTTCTAACCAAGAATTGTGTATCCGGCGAAATTAAGCTTCAGGATGGAAGATGAAATTAAAACATTCCATGACAAACAAAAGTTAAAAGAATTTGCAGCTAGAAAACCATCTCTTCAAAAAATCCTTGGCAAAACACTACAGGAAGAGGAAATGGAAAACAACAATGAAAACCAATAGTGGGAGGTAGGACAGTAAAGGGGGGAAAATAATCAAAGAGGAAAACAAATCAGGTTTAATAGCATTAATAAACAAATTATGGCTGGAAGAACAAACCATATCTCAATAATAACCCTAAATGTTAATGGCTTAAACTCATCAATTAAGAGACACAGGCTAGTTGAATGGATCACAAAACAAGACCCAACAATATGCTGCCTGCAGGAGACGCATTTGATAGGAAAAGATATACATAGACTGAAGGTGAAAGGTTGGGAAAAATCATATCACTCATATGGACTGCCGAAACAAGCAGGAGTGTCCATACTCATATCAAATAAAATAGATTTCAAGCCAAAGTTAATCAAAAGGGATAAAGAGGGAAACTACATACTGCTCAAGGGAACCATACACCAACAAGACATAACAATCACAAATATATATGCCCCAAACAACGGGGTGCTATGTTCATCAAGCAAACTCTTCTCAAGTTCAAGAGTCTAATAGACCACCATACAATAATCATGGGAGACTTCAACACACCTCTCTCACCACTGGACAGATCTTCCAAACAAAAGTTGAATAGGGAAACTATAGAACTCAATAATACAATTAACAACCTAGACTTAATTGACATATACAGACTATACCACCCAACATCAAGCAGCTACACTTTTTTCTCAGCAGCACATGGATCCTTCTCAAAAATAGATCATATATTATGTCACAGGGCAACTCTTAGACAATATAAAGGAGTAGAGATAATACCATGCATCTTATCTGATCATAATGGAATGAAACTGAAAATCAACGATAAAAGAAGGAAGGAAAAATCATGCATCACTTGGAGAATGAACAATAGGTTACTGAATGATCAATGGGTTTTAGAAGACATCAAGGAGGAAATTAAAAAATTATTAGAGTTAAATGAAAACACAGACACAACATATCGGAATCTATGGGACACATCGAAAGCAATTCTAAGAGGAAAATTCATTGCGTGGAGTGCATTCCTTAAAAAAAGAAAAAAACAACAAATAAATGATCTCATACTTCATCTCAAAATCCTAGAAAAAGAAGAGCAAAACAACAGCAAAAGAAGTAGAAGGCAAGAAATAATTAAAATCAGAGCTGAAATTAATGAAATCGAAACAAAAGAAACAATTGAAAAAATTGACAAAACTAAAAGTTGGTTCTTTGAAAAAATAAATAAAATTGACAGACCCTTAGCCATGCTAACGAAGAGAAGAAGAGAGAGAACTCAAATTACCAGCATACGGGATGAAAGAGGCAATATCACAACAGACACTTCAGAAATACAGAAGATAATCAGAAATTATTTTGAATCCTTATACTCCAATAAAATAGAAGATAGTGAAGGCATCGATAAATTTCTTAAGTCATATAATCTGCCCAGATTGAATCAGGAGGATATAGACAACCTAAACAGACCACTATCAATTGAGGAAATGGAAGAAACCATCAAAAGATTACCATCTAAGAAAAGCCCAGGACCGGACGGGTATACAGCAGAGTTTTACAAAACCTTTAAAGAGGAACTAATACCAATACTTTTCAAGCTATTTCAGGAAATAGAAAAAGAGGGAGAACTACCAAATTCATTCTACGAGGCTAACATCACCCTGATTCCGAAACCAAACAAAGACACTTCAAAGAAAGAAAACTACAGACCAATATCTCTAATGAACCTAGATGCAAAAATCCTCAATAAAATTCTGGCTAATCGGATACAAAAACATATCAAAAAGATTGTGCACCATGATCAAGTAGGATTCATCCCTGGTATGCAAGGCTGGTTCAATATACAGAAATCAATAAATGTTATTCACCACATCAATAGACTTAAAAATAAGAACCATATGATCATCTTGATAGATGCGGAAAAAGCATTCTACAAAGTACAGCATCTCTTTATGTTCAAAACTCTCGAAAATCTAGGGATAACAGGAACATACCTCAACATTGTAAAAGCAATTTATGCTAAGCCTCAGGCTAACATCATTCTGAATGGAGAAAAATTGAAGGCATTCCCTCTAAGATCTGGAACAAGACAGGGATGCCCTCTTTCACCACTTCTGTTCAACATAGATCTCGAAACACTGGCCAGAGCAATTAGACAGACGAAAGAAATTAAAGGCATAAAAATAGGAAAAGAAGAACTTAAATTATCACTATTTGCAGATGACATGATTCTATACCTAGCAGACCCAAAAGGGTCTACAAAGAAACTATTAGAGATAATAAATGAATTCAGCAAAGTGGCAGGATATAAAATCAACACGCATAAATCAAAGGCATTCCTGTATATCAGCGACAAATCCTCTGAAATGGAAACGAGGAAAACCACTCCGTTCACAATATCCTCAAAAAGAATAAAATACATGGGAATCAACCTAACAAAAGAGGTGAAAGACTTATACAATGAAAACTACAGAACCCTAAAAAGAGAAATTGAAGAAGACCTTAGAAGATGGAAAAATATACCCTGTTCATGGATAGACAGAACTGACATCATCAAAATGGTGATATTACCAAAAGTTCTCTATAGGTTTAATGCAATGCCAATCAAAATCCCAACGGCATTTCTTGTAGAAATAGAGAAAGCAATCATGAAATTCATATGGAAGAATAAAAGACCCAGAATAGCAAAAACAATGCTAAGCAGGAAGTGTGAATCAGGTGGTATAGCGATTCCAGATTTCAAACTATACTACATAGCAATAGTAACAAAAACAGCATGGTACTGGTACCAAAACAGGCGGGTGGACCAATGGTACAGAATAGAGGACACAGAAACCAACCCACAAAACTACAACTTTCTTATATTTGATAAAGGGGCTAAAAGCATGCAATGGAGGAAGGATAGCATCTTCAACAAATGGTGCTGGGAAAACTGGAAATCCATATGCAACAAAATGAATCTGAATCCCTTTCTCTCACCAAGCACAAACGTTAACTCAAAATGGATCAAGGAGCTTGATATCAAATCAGAGACACAGCATCTGATAGAAGAAAAAGTTGGCTACGACCTACATGCTGTGGGGTCGGGCTCCAAATTCCTCAATAGGACACCCATAGCACAAGAGTTAACATCTAGAATCAACAAATGGGACTTACTCAAACTAAAAAGTTTTTTCTCAGCAAAAGAAACAATAAGAGAGGTAAATAGGGAGCCTGCATCCTGGGAACAAATCTTTACTCCTCACACTTCAGATAGAGCCCTAATATCCAGAATATATAAATAACTCAGAAAATTAGACAATAAGATAACAAATAACCCAATCAACAAATGGGCCAAGGACTTGAATAGACACTTCTCAGAAGAGGACATACAATCAATCAATAAGTACATGAAAAAATGCTCACCATCTCTAGCAGTCAGAGAAATGCAAATCAAAACCACCCTAAGATACCATCTCACTCCAGTAAGATTGGCAGCCATTAGGAAGTCAAACAACAATAAGTGCTGGCGAGGTTGTGGGGAAAAGGGTACACTTGTACATTGTTGGTGGGACTGCAAATTGGTGCAGCCAATTTGGAAAGCGGTATGGAGATTTCTTGTAAAGCTGGGAAGGGAACCACCATTTGACCCAGCTATTCCCCTTCTCGGTCTATTCCCTAAAGACCTAAAAAGAGCATGATACAGGGACACTGCTACATGGATGTTCATAGCAGCACAATTCACAATAGCTAGACTGTGGAACCAACCTAGATGCCCTTCAATAGATGAATGGATAAAAAAAATGTGGCATTTATACACAATGGAGTATTACTCTGCATTAAAAAATGACAAAATCATAGAATTTGGTGGGAAATGAATGGCATTAGAGCAGATTATGCTAAGCAAAGGTAGCCAAGCCCTAAAAAACAAATGCCAAATGTCTTCTTTGATATAAGGAGAGTAAGTAAGAACAGACTAGGGAAGAAGAGCACGAGAAGAAGACCAACATTAAACAAGGATGAGAGGTGGGAGGGAAAGGGAGAGAGAAGGGAAATTGCATGGAAATGGAAGGAGACCCTCAGGGTTATAGAAAATTACATACAAGAGGAAGTGAGGGGAAAGGGAAAAACAGTACAAGGGGGAGGAATGAATTACAGTAGTGTGGGTAGAGAGAGAAGAGGGGAGGGGAGGGGAGGGGAGGGGGGATAGTAGAGGATAGGAAAGGCAGCAGAAAACAACAGACATGAGTATATCAATATGTAAAGCAATGAAGTGTAACTGATGTGATTCTGCAAGCTGTATACGGGGTAAAATGGGAGTTCATAACCTGCTTGAATCAAAATGTGAAATATGATATATCAAGAACTATGTAATGTTTTGAACAACCAACAATAAAAAAGAAATCACTGAGCTACATCCCCAGCCCTTTTCTTTTATTTGTTTTGAGACCGGATCTTACTAAATTGCCCATATTGGCCTTGAACTTGTGATCCTCTTACCTTTGTTTCCTGAGTAGATGAGATTACAGGCATAGGTATTGGCACCATTATTAAGAATCCCACTTAATGTTCAGTATGAGGTCAAATTTCACTTTTTCTCATATGAATGGACAGTTATACATGGTTTATACTCTAACTCATAATTGATTATTTCCCTTGTGTTTAGTGATATGCCTATTTTTATAAAATCCCTACCTACTATTATCTGTGTTCCCCAAAACTCGTATGTTGAAATCCTAACTTTCAATGTGAGGATATCAGGAGGTTAAAACCTTGGGAGGTGATTGGGTTGTGAAGCTGGATCCCACCTGAATATGATTGGTGTCCCTGTAAAGACCTGAAGCACCTCCTTGCTCCCAGGACCACATAACACACTGGGAAGAGAGCCCTGGATAAAACTGAAGAGGGCCTTCAGCAGACAGGGGATCTATTGGCATCTTGATATTGGATTCCATAACTCTGGAAGATACATTTCTGGTGTTCATAAGCACCAGGTGCATAGTACTCCATTATAGTTGCCCAAATGGACTAAGACATTACCTTACTCTTTTCTTTTGCTACATTTGTTTTAACTCAGGAGTACACACCATACCACGTGCATGCACACATGTGCACACATATTGTAACTCCTTATTTGATACTTTCCTTTTTTGGGGGTGTGAATGTTTAAGCTTTTAATTTTCTGAATTTTTATTTTTATATATTAGTTATGAATTTCCTTTTTTTTTCTTTTGTGGGAAGATTTGGGATCAGTTTCCTAAAACTCAGAAATGATTTATCACATCAACTCTGGACAAATCTTGATCATTTAACTCATTAAATACTGCTTTTCTCTCATCGCATCATCTTTTTCTGTATCATCAGTAAGAAGCATGTTCAAAAGTCTCACTTAATTGTGCATCTCTTCTTAACTTTTTTCAAATTTTTCATCTCTCTCTCTCCTTGCAAATTTCTTCAAATTATTATTCCAGTTTTCTGGTTCTCTCTCCAAATACAACTCATCCGATTAGTTCAAGCATTGAGTTTCTAATATTTATTATGTTTTCCACTTCTGGGAGATATCTCTGGTTATTGTTATATATCAAGAATATTTTATTTCTTTGTCTTCATTTTAAACCTTTTTTGTGTGTTTCTTTAAACTTGTTAGGCATATTTATTTTACATTATTTTATCTCATATTCCACTGTGCACTAATCGTGAGCCTTCTTCTGTACAATGTGGCTGTTAGTAACTCTTATTCATGACAACTTATTTCCTTATATGTTTAGTGATTTTTTTTTACTGATTTTTTACTGAGCTTACTGTAGGCAGAATTATTGCCCACAAAAATGTGAGCATCTTGGTCTCTGCAAACTGTGACTATTGCAATTTACATGGCAATGGGGACCTTGAGATGGGGATGTTATCCTAGATTAGCCAGAAGGGTGTAGTCTATTCTATGGGGTTTATAAACTGAAGAGAAAGGTACAAGAGGGGACAGGAGAGCTGAGGTGTAAGAAGAGACAGATCTAATCTTACCAGTTTTCAAGATGAAGGGGATCATGAACCAAAGAATTCTGGTAGCTTCTAAAAGCTGAGAATGGCCATCAGCTCTCAGAAGCAAGAAATTAGGGATCTTGATCCTACAATGAGAAGTGCCGCAGTCTGGCTGGGCACAATTCAGGAGCCACTTGTCAAAAGAAACTAACTTTATTTTTAGAACTACAAACGCCAAGCAAAACAGCTCCTCAGGAAAAAAAACCCCTCAGAGCCCAACTGCCACCACCGGCTTCCTCGAGCCTCTCTCCCACACAAACCTCACCACCTCCCACCATCCTCCTGCTCTTGAGGCTGATTGGCTGGGTCGCGTGGGCGGAGCCAAAGAAGTCCCCCAATGAGCAGCTCCATGGTCTGAAAGGGCAGGGAAACAGCCCAATGAGCAGCTCCGTGGAGAAGCCAATCAGCTAGATGTTGCTGGGGCCGCTGTGAGCCAATCATCAGCTGGCAGTCTGAAGGGCAGGGAAACAGCCCAATGAACATCACCACAGAGGAGCCAATCAGCTAGATGTTGCTGGGGCCGCTGTGAGCCAATCATCAGCCGGCAGCTGGAAGTTTGCTGGAAGCTGGAAGTTTGCTGGGGCCCCTTTGGCTGTGGCTCTCAACATCTCCCCCTCTCTGTTTAAACAACAAGCATGTGGCTTAGGGACCGTGCCTGCCTTAGGTTGTCCAATACTACATATGGTCCTTACCCGTCTTCAGATGAGCTGACCTCAGGGCGTCAGCCTCCTGTCTTAGGTTGGTACCATTGTAATTGGATCTTACCCGTCATTGACTACCGGTCCAGTATACAGCCACACCTGTGGAGAGGTACCAGCGGGGGGGGGGGGTGAGGTTCTTTGCCTCACCTCTGTTGGCCCCCAAATTTTAGCTGAACGATCATGACAAGCAGAAGGGAGGAAGATATACCAAGCCAATTGATGGCTCCTTTTGGGAAAATTGTACCACCGATGACATCATCAGCAAAAATACCCCAACACTACCAGTCGCTGCACCAACAGATAGTTCACAATGCATACAAGTGATACATAGTTTAGGCAAGTTCTGTAAGCGGTTCAGTGATGGCTATTGCAGAAACTGTAGATTAGTTTTATCTTTGTCTTCACCGGCACAGGGATGAGGATAGGAATTCTGGCAATAATGACTAAAGACAAAATTATGTAACCTTCCAGAAGGTACCAAAAGAAAACAATTTTCTTATCAATTTACATTGTCTTCACTGGCACTGGGATGAAGATAGGAATTTTGGCAATAATGGTTAATATTAATAATTGTGTAACATTCCAGAAGGCACTAAAAGAAAACAATTTTCTTAACAATTTACATTATGTTGAGAGCCACAGCCAAAGGGGCCCCAGCAAACTTCCAGCTGCCAGCAAACTTCCAGCTGCCGGCTGATGATTGGCTCACAGTGGAGATGTTGAGAGCCACAGCCAAAGGGGCCGCTGTGAGCCAATCATCAGCTGGCAGTCTGAAGGGCAGGGAAACAGCCCAATGAACATCACCGCAGAGGAGCCAATCAGCTAGATGTTGCCGGGGCCACTGTGAGCCAATCATCAGCTGGCAGCTGTAAGTTTGCTGGCAGCTGTAAGTTTGCTGGGGCCCCTTTGGCTGTGGCTCTCAACAGAGAAGAAAACAAATTTTCCTAATAACCAGATTGTACAAGGAAATGGATTCTCTTCTTGGAGCCAATAAATGAAACCCACCCACACCTTGGTTTACCTCAGGGAGATACATAGGACTCATCGAGACCCAGGCTTCTGACCTAACGACCAAAGATAATAAATTTGTTGCTATAAAATACTAAATTTTGGTAAAAATTGTTATGCCAACATTAGGAAAAAACAGTTCAGGTTTTAGTTTTTTCTAAATTTCTTAAGTAGAAGTAGTAGTAGTTTGGGGATTAAAGTAAATCTCACAAGTGGATTTTCATTTACCATAAAAAACGAATTCTCATAGGCTGTGTAATCTATTTCTAAGTTGTAAGAAACAATTGAAAGTGGTCACAGTAAAACAAACTCTCTTACTTATTCTAATTTTAGACAGATTTTTGTAGGAATTTACTCTCAAAAACTTGGATGACCATTGGATTCTGAAAGGCTTATCAAAACCTGACCAAGAAGCCTCTTATGAGTGCCAAGGACCTTTCTCTCTTTGTCTGTCTCTATTTATATCTCTTTCTCTGTCTCTGATCTATTTATTCTCTACTACAATCAGAGAGATATTTACTTATATTTTTGCTAATTATTTTAAAGTTTTATTTTTGATACATAAATAGTTGATTATTTGAGGTTTTTAATGATATAAGGCAATGATGTAATTTTATTTTATTTTTCTTATTTACTATTTTTAGCTGTGTTCATTTAACAGGTGGATGCTCCTTTCTCCACTAAACTGGTAAACTTTCAGTTCTGTAGCTTAGCTCAGGATATGCATGTGTCTGCTTTTGGGTCCTTTATTGCTCTATTCTATTGGTCTATTCCTGAGCAATTGCTACACTGTCATAATTTTTGTGGCTTTAAAAGAAAATTCAAATTTTAGCAGGGAAATCACTCCCGACACTCTTCTTCAAGAATGGTTTTCTATATTTGGCCTTCTGCATGTTCATAAACTTAAAATCATTTTATCAGTTCCAATAAAAAAATACTGTTAGGATTCCGACTGGAATTTCAATGCAGCTGTATGTCAGTAGGGAGAGAACTGCCAACTTTATAATAATATTAAGGAGTCCTATCCCTAAAGACCACGTAGCTTTAATTTTTTGGTTTATATTTTTCTTGCAGAGCTTATAAATGATTTTATATTCAGTAATGTTTTATCTTATCACAAATGATGTTTTAAAATTTGTCTTCTAGACTTTTTTTGTCTGTTGTTAGCGATGCAATTGACTTTTGCATGTGATCACATGTTTAGCCATTTTGCTAAATTCTTCTATGCCGTACACACATATGAAGGGAAAAATGCACCGAGCAGGAAGTGCAGAAGGAACTCAATCAGTTTTCTAAAACAATGACACTTTCCAGGTGAGGTTACGTTTTTAAAGTTTTATAGAAAGAACACACCCATAAAAATGCAAAATATAGAGAAGCTCAGGGAAGGCTTGTGTCTGCGTTTGGGTCTTTTACTATGGTAGATGCAAGTTGGATGAGACCTACATGCTATGCTAATCAACACCCAAAGCTGTATTCCTTAAAGGCTTACTATTCACTTTTCTCTTTGGAAATGATTATTTGCAGTGTATCTGAGAGTTGCTGCTGTTTCTCTTAACACTCTTTTTGTGTATATGTAGATTGTTACTAAATAGAGATGATAATTTACATCATTTTATTCCAAATAGCTATTTTAGATATTTAAAATGTTAAGTTGATATAGATTTTTATTATGACTCTAAGTTGTAATTCATTCCCTCATTAAATATTCCAATGATATTTTGATGTAAGGATCATAAAGTTTATTAAAATTCATAAAATGGTTCATCTTTAAGTTTTTAAGCATTTTCTCTGGTTTTTACTCAACCTACAAAAACAAAAATTCTTTGGACAACAGTACTCATCTCCTTGTCTGAGCTGATATGCTACACATTGCTCATAATATTGTGTTATCACAGTATTAACGAACCAGTTTGTTCCATGGCAAAATATTTATTTGATGCTATGTTCAGAGACGTACCTTGTGAAAACTAAGAGCATACAGAGTTAGAGTAATCTTAATTTCAATCCCAGCATTTAAATGAAAAATATTTTGGCAAAAGTAATTACCATAGCCTTTAGGTCTCATCTTGGATTTACCACAGCTAAGCTGCTTTCAAAGAGGCTAACAGTATATACTTTTTATATTTTCTCTTTGCAAAACTAGATTTACCTAACTCCCACATACCATTTTTCTATTAACAAATTCCTAGTCTATTTCACTTCTGCATTTTTCTTACTTCAGATTTTTTCTTTCAGTTTGGTTTGAGTATTTGACATTGTTTTGCTTATGATTATCTGATGCAAACACATTTGGGTTTGCTTGTTTTTATTCAGACTGATCTAAGATTTAGAAGTCTTAAAAATTATACTATTTTAATTGTTTCTAAATTACCTTGGTCATGGATATGATTTATTTTTGCTCCCATAATTCTCCAGAATTGCTTTTGCAAGAATAAAATATAAAAAAATATTAATTGTGGAAAGATAGCTGCCAACCTTTTTCTTCCCTTGACACTGAAGTAGGCTGATCTTATTTATTTTTCTTCATAAAAAATGGGGGTTTAAACTACATTTGTATTTAGAAATATATGAAGATTTAATGTAGAAAGATGTTTCTATTTTCCTGAGAAATGTCAAGAAGTGTATTGTGAAATGTAGAGAAATATGTGTGTCAGTTTGTTTTGTGTAACAGAATACCCAAGACTGGATAACACACAAAGAACAGATGTATATTGACTTATATTTGTGATTAGAAAATGCAGCATGGAGAAGCTGGCATCTAGTGAGAATCTTCTTGCTTCATCAACACAGAGTGGAAGCCATGGAAAAGAGAGAAGGAAATAGAGAAGCAGACCAAAATCACCTTTTATAGGGAATCTACCCCCATGGTAATGAAACCACTCCTGCATTAAGGGTATCAGTCCATCTCTGAGAGTGGACCTGTCATGACCTACTCACATGTTGTTGGGCAACACCTCTCAACATTTCTCCATTGAGGGTAAAGTTTCCAACACATGCTTTTTGGGAAACCCACTCAAACCATAGAAATACATTGTTGTTAGAATTTTTAAATTCCTGATTTATTTTCATGACTTTTATGGTAAGTAAGATAACAGTCAATTGAATATGAAAGTCAAAGTATCAGGTCAAGTCAAATGCTTTCATGATCATCATAAGACATCTCCTACTTTTAGAGAGTTCAAATAAAAACATTATTTTTTATGAGTGCTACTCTGGTCTATATTTATGACTATCTTTAGCAAAACAGATACTAATCTACTCTTTGACTAATATATAAATTTATACTTTTTGAACGCTTATTATTTATGACTAGTTATAAAGTTTTCATAATTTTACTTTGATGATAATTGTAGACTTAAATCATTCATAAATTAATTCATTTTAAATTTATCTTAATTACATAACTTATCTGATAAAGCTTTTGTACTTTTGTCACAGATGAGATCTAATCACATTAAAATGTACAGGTATGAAGACATGAATTGGTGTGAATAGACTATGTATACAACCAGAGATATGAAAAATTGTGCTCTATATTTGTAATAAGAATTGTAATACATTCCACTGTCATATATAAATAAAATATGATATACTCATTTTTTTACACATTAAATAATGATGTGTGAAATACTTCAAGGCAAGAAATGTTAACATGAATAAATATGGCTTTCTCTGAGCTACCCACTTCAGTAGGGTTAATGCAGCAACACTGCCATAAGTTAGAGGCTTAAAGGAATGCTTTATTCTCACACAGCCTAGTGTAACTGCTAAGCTGCAGGCTTTGCTTCTGGACGCAGGTTTGTAAAGCAGCAGGGAAGCTCTGTTGCAAATGTCTCATTCTGGGTCATGGTGGAGGGAAATGTCTACTTGGGGCTATTCTTTTTTAATAGAAGAGATGGGAAAGTCCCAAGGTGAGTGAAAATTTTTTAAACCCTGAGCTTAAAATTGGTACTGTCACTCCTGCCTCCATCCCAATGGTTAAAGCAAGTCACCATGCAGTACCAGTGAGGTGGGACATGGACTCCATGGAGGTCTGGGAACGAAGTGTTTGCTGAATATCATCTAACGTACCACACTGTCTTTCTACTGTCCACTATTAACTGCATTGCATTTGGTATGCCTCTGAGATAATAAAAGATTAAATTCAGAAGAAAGTCCAATTATATACTCACAAGGAATAGTTTGATTTGTATTTCTTTGTGTTGATATTTGGAACAAATATTTTCATTTTCCTGAAATAATGTTCATCAGGATTTCTCCACTAAAATATACACTATGCATTTTTAACTTCAGTTTGAATTTGCAGCTTGTTCTGTGAGCTTTGGGTAGAGATTAAACTTGTGAAAATAAGAGAACACTGTCAATGATTTGTAAACATTAAGGGAAAGGAATTAGTTTTCTCATATTTTATAGGCTGTATAACTTGTTTTGGTGTGGGAATCTATCCCAATTTTCGGGGGAAATTATGGACTCAAACACATATACATTACTTGCTAAATGCACTCCTAATCAGTTCAGTGCTGACAAAATAATTCATGACCTCTCAATTTTAGTCTGAATTCAGTCATATGTGACATCACTTATTCTCTATCAAAATCTTAACATCCACACAACCTTTCTGTATTTAAAAATGGTGTCCATTTCCCCCATCTTTATTGACAAGACAAATTGGCATATTTTTAACGTGGAAAATGATAATATTTATTAAACTTTGTCAAAAAGTACCCTTTTTTTCTGTCTACCTTTGCACGTGCACTTGCACATGTGTGTGTGTGTGTGTGTGTGTGTGTGTGTGCTGCTGGGGATAGAACCCAGGGCCATGGCATGCTGTGCGAGTGCTCTGACATCAGTGTGCTCCCAGCTCCTCTGTACACCTCATAATTGTTGGTGTTCCTCATGGAACTTTCCTCACGCTTTGTCTGGTAATATCACCATTTCACATGGCTTCAATAAATATATGTTGATGATGCGTCTACATATAGCTCATTTGTCTTTCACAAGTTCAAACTCCATATTTACAAGATGTCATTTATCATCTGTGTGTGACTATATCATAAGCAACTCAAACTTGATAAATTAAAAATTGTGCATTATATTTCATGGCCAAATACATGGGTCCTCTTTTAATTCTATTTGGTTAATATGGTTGTTGCTCACATAGTTTCATAAGCAGAAAAATTTAGTAGTGTAGAAATAAATAGCCAGAGCACATCTGCCCTTTGAGAACATGGTGTCCACTCTTCCTACTATTAGGACTTATTAACCTAACCACTCTATAACTTAGTTAATTCTACTGGACTTCAAACATTTTCAGTCACAGTTAGTAATGCCCCTCTTGTTTTCTTCAACAATTCTGACCTAGTTAATGGCTTATGTATACATGGATTGAATGTTTGTGTCCTCTGCACATTTCATATACAGAACTTTCGCCTCTAATAAGATGGCATTAAGAGGTGGGGCCCTTGGGAGGTAATTAGGTCTTGAAATTAGAGCTCTCACAAATGGGGATAATGACTATAAAATCAGAGGATACACAGAATCCTCTTTGCTCTCTGCCAAGTTAGGGTACAATGAGAAAACTGTGTGAAAACCAAAAGAGGGCCTCACCAGAACCAATCATGCTGGTTCCCAGATTTTCTGGACTCCAGAATTGTGAGAGACACATTTCTGTTGTTTAAGCTACTTAGTCTATGATATTGTTACAGGAGCCCAACAGACAAAGACAATGTATGCCACATGAATACACAACTTAATGCTTTTAAAATTCTGTATTATCATTCAGTTTCCCATGTGTTGATGGGTTCAGCTGGGCATTTTGTTTTTTTAAAACCTGGACACTCTCTTACAGTGTCAGTTAGATTTTTGGACTGGTTTGAAGTCATTTGAAAGATTAATGGTGCTAGATATTGAAAATGCTTTAGTAAGATGACTGACAGTTGATGCTCAGTTGGTGCTATTAAGTTCGACACCTACAAGTGGCCCCTCCAGACAACTTGCCAGTTGGGTTTTGAGATGGAGTATTTCAAAAGTCAGTTTTTCAAAAGGCAGGCAGCAAAAAACAGGGCAGGTAAGGGTTATTTTTTGCAAGTGACTCAGCAACATTTCTATTATATTCTATTGGTAAAGGCAGTCACAAGACAGAGAAAAAGTAAAAATAAACTCCGATCTTCAGTGGAAGCAAGGTCACATTGTAGAAGGGCATAGGAGATGAGAGATAATTTTGTAGCTATCTTTGGAAAATACCATCTTCTCCAGCTAGCACATCTTTTCATCAGTTTTGTTCTCGAGTCTAATGAATAAGTAGGTCCCAGATCAATGTAGCAAAACTTACTTGTTGAAAGATCAATTCACCAAACTTCCTGTTTTCAATTTACTCCATTTACCAATTTACCTAGAACTTATTTACTTTAATGATTTAAAAATGTATAATACTATTTAATGCAGTATCAGTAGCGTTTGAGCCTTGAGACCCTGTCTTACCTTTTCTATGCTTTCTCTGCCCTCCTCCACTAGCTGCTCTCCCCCTCCTCCTCCATTTCCCATCTCTTCTGCTCACTTCTCTCATCTCTCATGCTCAGCCTGCTCTTCTCTGCAGCAGCAGCTTGAGGCTGCGCTCAGTGTCGATTGTCTTTTCCATCTGTCTCTCAGCAGCACCACTTACTCATTTTTTTTTTCTACACGGCACTCCTACAGTACTTATCGCATTCCTTATTTATATTATTTACTTTTTGTGTCCCTCACTAGACAGAACAACTGGAGGTCAAAGACTGTCTTGTTTATCTTTATAGCCCCATTACCAGGCCTGACTCAGAATAGGCCATCAATAAATGTTTGCCTATTGAATTACTTATGATTCAAAAAGATCTTGATAGCTTTTAACACAGGTCAGAAACAAGAAGATGAAATTTAACAGCAGTATATCTAAATTTCATTGTTTGGGCTCAAATGATTTGCTTTAGTGCAATTTGAGAATTTGTCTGGTTGGTGATAATATGAAAGGAAAAAATCACGGGATTTTTGGTGAATGAAATTTCAAGATTAGTCATGTATTTTAAAAATTTGGTTCAATGTTAGGCATGATGAAGAATCTAGGAATAATTTCATTTAAAGAAATTTAAGAAGGAGTAAGACAAGTGCCTAAGAGAAAAGAAAACTTTCAGAAAATAGGATATATATATATATATATATATATATATATATATAGTAATTGATAATTGATATGATAGTATTTGGGGATTCTGCCAAGTGCTCTGTTGTTCAATTTTGCATTCCAGAACTGGAAAAAATAACCACAGAATGGCTTTGAGGGCTGCTGATAGATGGCCCTCAGCTAAGACTTTATGGATCACCTCACCTCTATAAAGTTTACTCTGATTGGTGGGTCACAGTGATGTTTTGAGGATCTCTTGGAATGACTATTAGTTTAGCACCAGTGTCCAATAGTTCCTGAAAGGTCTGTTTGTTATTTTTTTTTTCCTTCAGTGTACTACTTACCCTGGTAAATAGTCATAAGTCACTTTGGGGAAGACTGAGGAAGATGTTATTGTTTAAGATATGAGGTATACTCTAAAAGCTTATGTGTGAGACAATGCAAGAATGTTTAGAGGTGAAATGATTGGGTTATGAAAGCTTTAATTTAACTAGTAAATGAATTCCCAGGTAGGGATTAATTAAGTGGTAACTGAAGGCAGGTAGGGTGTGGCTGGAGAAGGTGGGTCTTTTCAGGCAAATATTTGGGGTATATATTTTGTTCTTGTTGAGCAGAGCATGTGTACTCTCTGTCTGCTTCCTGAGTGCCATATTCCTGGATGCTTTCCTCTGCCACATACGTCTAGCCATGATGTTCTCCTTCACCTACATAGCCAGATGTCTATGGACTGAGACCTCTTAAACAGTGAGTCCCCAAATAAACTTTTCTTCTTCTTAGTGATACCAGGGTATCACAAGGAATAAGACACATATTTGGAAATAGCTTAGCAAGGCAAAATTTACTTCTACAGAAGAGTGTACTACAGAACAAAATCTGGCAAGCAAGCACACTTGGGCAGGCAGCCTGCCTTTTTCTTTCTATCTATCTATCTATCTATCTATCTATCTATCTATCTATCTATAATCCTAAGGCAGTACAGCCCCTAATTCTCAGAGGAGGAGGTTGGGGTTACAATGTATGTGATTGGCTAATTTAAAATTGGGGCAGGCAAAGGAAGGATTAAGATTAGATACAGGTTGGGGAGCTCAAAATGGCTAATTGGATTATTTAAATAAATTCATAGACTATCATGTAACTTTCCATTCTGCTCTATTTCCCCACTGGCTGCCTGCTTTACATCCCAATTTTACCTTGAAGACTAAATATTATCTTCTGAAAATGGACCATCAGACTTTCTATTTCTCATACTCCCCTAATTGTTCTTTTCAGGTTTTTTGATCACAGCAGCAAAAAAGCTAAATAAAACAGATTAATAGTATATAATTTTATCAGTGTACTAGGGTCCTTCTTCAAGGACCAGACTTCTCCTTTATTCAAGGGGATCTGGGTCTGTAAATTAACTTGAATCTGGGAGTTTATTGAGAGGCCATGGCTCTGTTTTTATGATTCAGGTTAGCTTTTTCCTTTTTCTTTTTTTCCCACTGCATTTGGAACTTCTGTGCTTATATAGATCAGGTAAGAACTTAGTAGACCATTTTTCTCCTAATAACATCATGATCAGATAGTTAATCACAGCTTTCTGTGTGAGTTAAAATATTTGGACTGCTGCTTTGAATCACCTCTAAAGCATGGTAGTAACTACATTCACCTTACCTTTGGTGGTTGAGCGCTACTGCTTGGCTGCTGCCACCAGAGCTCCAGTTACTTCCATTCCATTCAGGTTTTTCCTAAGTAAGTGACTATAGTTTCCAGTGTAAGGTCTGGCCAACAAGTAGAGCTATTATAGAGCTCTTCAAGGATGCCTGGGCTCCCCGAAAAAATCAAAGGCTCCATGTTTTCTCTGATATGTGGATGCTGATTCATAATGGGGGGGTCAGTGGGAACATGGAAGGAATGGAGGAACCTTGGATAGGGCAAAAGGAAGGAAGGAGAAGGGAAGGGGCATGGGGGTAGGAAAGGCAGTGGGATGAGATGGACATCATTACCCTAAGTACATGTATGAAGACATAAATGGTGTGACTCTACTTTGTGTACAACCAGAGAAATGTAAAATTATGCTCTATATGTATACTATGAATTGAAATACATTATGCTGTCATGTATAATATTAGAATAAATAAATAAATTAAAAAAGTAAATATGAAATTTTTTTTTTAAAAAAGAATGCCTGGGCTTGCCTTAGAAATTTATTGGTGAAAGGAGTGTCTTCCAGACCTTCTGCTGTAAGTGAGAATGTCTTAAGCAACAATTCCACTCTAACATTTTAATCTCCTAAAGGTTTTTAATCCTTTACTCTAAGTTGAAGCAAGATGAACCTGGCATTTCAACTCCCTCATTGGGGGTCAGTTTTTGGTTCATGTTTCATCAACCAACCAGCTGTTAAAGCCCTTTCTGGTTCTCTGAGCTGCAACACTTCCTGCAGAATCTTTTCCATTATTATCCCACACTCTTAGTATCCATTTTCACACATGTTCCCTAAATTCCTATGTGTATATTAGAAAACTCAAGTAAGGTTGGGCACATAGTTCAGTTGGTAGAGTGCTTGGCTCACATGCACAAGGCCCTGGGTTCAATCCCCAGCACCACCAAAAAACAAACAAACAAACAGAAAACTCAAGTAAGTCTGTTGAAGTTCTGCACCTTTCCTCGTGTGCCCCACTCTCTGTCTCACCATTAGTGACCTGCTGGGACTTAGTCTAGAAGAAGAGAGGAATGTTGGGTTGGGGGTCCTGTAGAGACTCAGTATTAGCTTGCACAGCAGCTGGCTCAGACAGACCGCTACAGTTTTCTCAAGCAATTCGGGGTTAATCGCCTCAGACTGGAATGGAGAGACTGATGACTTAGTCCCAGTCCCAATGCCAGCTGGCTGGAGACCCTGGAAGAGACCATGCTTCAGTCTGAGACCGAAAATAAAGAGAAAAAAAAAGGGTTGACAATATTAGAAAATTTGAGCCTAGAATTTGAAAAGAGTTAAATTTCAGTATGGTGTTAGAAACAAACTTGTGCAGTTACAGCTACTCAAGCACAATACAGATTGATTGAAGACTCAAGAATTCACTTTATAGAAAACATTCAGAGAGTGGAGACATGCAGGGGATTTTTTTTTTCCTGGATACCCAGGTTCAGCTAACCTTTATTACTTTTAACAAGCATTTACCCAGTTTTATGTGCAAGTTGTATGTTATTATATAAACACTGTGTTTTGCATCATGATTGCTTCTAATAGGTTTAAGAAACATCCTAGAAGATTATGTAAAAATTATAATGGGATAAATAATTTGAGTCAGGAACACAGGTGAACTAGTAAAAGCAAAGCTCAGAGGAAGGAATGAAGGGACATTTAACCTCTTTCAACTGCTGTAAGAGGATTTAGTTCTTAAAAATGATATGGGAATGCAAGTAAGTTTGTTCTTTTTAATGCCCTTGGCTCATTTTTTAATCTTTAAAATAAATTGATGCTTTCAGAAATACTCATTTACTTTTGGCAACAAAACACTAATTTACTTATTAATGATAATAGAAATGTGTTGCACATATAAAAATACCCAATTAATCATTTAGGCATAATTTTGGCATATCTTAGATGATTCATACATTTTCTTTTTCAGACATAAAATATTTATGAGACTTTATTTCTTTCAGGCTTTATAGTTTAAAAAAGAGGTAAATAGAAAAACTGGGCCTCAGAGGTGTCTGAGCTGAAAAAAAAAAGTGTTCATTTCTTTAAAACATTGTGTTGTTTTGTAATGGATCCATAATTTAAAAAAGCAGGGGTAATATTCATGGGTCCTTCATGTATTGAAGAGTTAGATGGGTGGATAGTTGGATGGTAGCCAGATAGTTGGATAGTAGGTATGAGCTAAGTTTGAAAATTGAATTTTGTGATACTAATAATTGGTAATATTAAATTTCAGGGTTAGGATGGTGGCAAAATGAAGAGTTAGTTTGCTTTCTCAACTTTGGAATTCTTTTTTTAAAATTTTGATTTGTTATTATTACAACAGAATGCATTACAATTCATATTACACATATAGAGACCAGTTTTTCAAATCTCTGATTGTACACAAAGTAGTCACATCCTTGGTGTCTTCTTATATGTATTTATATGTATTTAGGGTAATGATGACCATATGCCCCCCCTCCCTTCCCTTTTCCCCTCTGCCCTATCTAGAATTCATTTAATCCTCTTATCCCTGCCCCAAACCCCCAGCATATTATGAATCAGCATCCTTAAATCAGAGAAATCATTTGACATTTGTTTGGGGGGACTGGCTAATTTCACTTAGCATTATATTCTCAGCTTCATCCATTTACCTGCAAATGCCATGATTTTATTCTCTTTTAATGCTGAATAATATTCCTAATAAAGACATAGAAAATAAAGTCTGTCTGAACACTGGTGAGAGTAAAAGTTTACTACAAGAAAGAAAGAAAAGGGGTAATCTCATGTTCTTCAAAATTGATGAGGATGGCTTAAGAAACATGATAAAAAGCTCCGTCCCCTGAACCAAAACAGAAAGCTTTTTCGAAGAATATCTGGGAGATTTCTGTGACCATCTCCAAGGCTTTAGCTGAGGGATAAAGAAAGAATCCAGGCAACAAGTAAAGGATCAAAATAGAAAACTAAAGAAATAGGAGTTATGATATGAAAGGACTTGTGGCGAGTGAGAAGTTTAAGTAGGAATGTTGTCAGAGAATTAAATGCATATTCTAGAAAGAATAACAAAAAGCAAAATACATTTCAAAAGATAATAGCAATAAAAAAATCTATATTACCAAAATCATTTAATAGAAAAAAAGGAGAGCAGAGGTGATAAGAGCATAACAATTCATTTTATATCTTAAATATAGTATAAATAAGAGTAACAGCTTTGTTTTACTTTAATTTGATTAGAGAGTATAGGTTGATGTGTGTTTCTAAATGTAAACCAAGACTATTATTTTCCTCTTTCAGGAGTTGTATCCTACTGGTATGGACTGGCTGTTGATATTTTTATTATGTTTTTATTTTTCCCTTCTAGGGCTATACATTTTTAGTTTTCCCCATTGTCACGTACTCTTTCTTGCAGCCGTTATTCTCCTATGTGATTGACTTTTACTGGGGGTATGGTAACTGAAAAACAAAAGCAAAAACAGACCAAAAGAAGACAAACAAAACCAACACCCACACCAACACCAACAAAGCCCCAAATAAAACAACAAAACAAAATCCAAAAAGTTTCACGAACATACACACTCATCAGCATGTACTGTCTGTATTTTTACTATGTTATATCTGTATTTTCAACAGTAGTTCAGAAGTGCTGGTGAGATTAAGGAATATTACAGTGTAGGAAGAAAAAAATAAACCTGTCTGCATCATGTGACTAATTTATGGGAAAGTACACCAAAAATACAATAGGGAGTGCCCATTGGTCTGCTCCAGTTCCTTGTATCAGTCTCATGTGCTCAAATTTGGATTTCACTAAACAGAGGAAAATCTCAGATGTGTTTTTTAAAAAAATTCCATAAATATACTGACTATAAAATTATGAATAGAATTTAAAAATAAACAAATAAATCTGAATCAAGAAAAGAGAGGTTATAAATTTAATCGTAGACCAAATAGAATTTGTGGCAAAACATCAGATATATACAAAGAGATATTATAGGGTCATGGACATATTTGTAGTCAGCAATATAGCCTTACTGTAAGTAAAGCAAAAGCCTACAGAACTACATATAAATAAGCAAATCAACAATAGATGTAGGTGGAGATTTTCACATATTCCCTTTAGAAATTGATATTAGACGAGATTGGGCGAGTTCAGGGTGGTATGGCCATTAGAATCAAATATATGGTATGTCAAGATCATTGTATTGAGCAACTAATAAAAAAAGAAATTGATATTAAGAAAGAAATAAGCAAAAATATGCAAATAATATGTTTAGCATGATTTTGCTTATGTAGAGATTTATATTCAGCAAGGAGAGTGATAAATATTCTTTATAAGCACAGCTGTGGTCTTTATAAAGATCAACAATAAACTAGGTCATAAAGAAAAGATCAATAAATTCTCCACATTAATTCTAGATAGAGTATACCATCTCCCTAGGCACAATGTTACTAAATGATTCTTGGTTTGAAAAGAAGAGTTATGAATTTCTATAGACTAGTGAGGTATAGTTAAATGTTATATACTTAAAGATTTGTACACTTTCTTTATATGTGTTGTACTTAAGTAAATATTTATTAAAAAGCTAGGATCACTGAAATTTAAATAAAGCAAAATAAAATCCCATTGCCATTTTGGTTGGAATTACATTAAACTTAGTCAATAATTTGGAAAGAATGAACACCTTTAAAAATTGCACTTATTTTTATTTTGAAAACAGACTTACTCTTCTGAAAAAATGCATGTGGCTTACTGTGGATATATCTAAGCCCTTTTGCACGTCCACACTTTTAGACAGAGTTGGTCAAATGAGGGAACATCTGGGTTATGCCTTTTTTTTTTTTAAAGTAGTTTTCTTTAGGAATTGTTGTTGAAACATGGGGTTGTAACTCTGCATGGACTATGGACAGTCATATGGAACATAATGAGATAGTATTGTACCTGGGTGTATTATCCAGGTACTTGTACACTATTTTTTTCGTTGTTGCTTGTCTTATACCAGAAATATTTTCTTTTATTGTTACTTTCTTTTTTAACTTTGTTTAGCCACTTAAAGAAAATCTGCTTATGGAACAATTTGCCTCAGATCCATTTCAAGTTGTGTATTTGTTTTCCAATAAAAAAAATTACACTTGAGCTAAAATAATATAACACAAAACAACAAAAAAACCTATAAAGTGTATAGAAGTTCCTTAAAAATGATACTCTTGGTAATCATATAAATTGATTATTTTTAGGGTTTTTTTTGTATTGGATTATTTTAAGGTTATTTTGGTTAATACAGTTGTTTAGAGTTTGGTACAGATAAATTCAATGTTGCAGCTTCCATTGATCCATTGTCTTAGAGATTATATAAGTGGTAAGTCAAAATTAGCATTTTATTTACCTACTTTTGAATAGAATTGTAATAGACTACAAAAATTATACCTAAAGTTAAAACTAATTTCACATGTCTTTAATTTCTTATATGTCTTTAATTTCTTATAATGAGATAGTATTGTCAATTGGATTATGACCCATACATTTAAAATCTGCTCATTTTACTATTGTATACTTGAAGGACATTTAATTTTTTTTTCCAAATGTCTATGTGTAAGCATACCTATTTTATGAGGTTTGTTTACAAGAGAACATTTTTAAGAAATGAGATGAAAATTCTGAGTCAAAAAGCAACAACAAGGCCAGAAATAACTGATTTAACTTTCATAGATTTGGTAGGAAAATGAATTAACTGATTTTTTTCTCTGTCATTTTTGAGAGAAAGAGAGAGAGGAGAGACAGGAAAGAGAAGAGAGAGAGGGCGAGAGGGAGAGAGGGAGAGAGGAGAGAGGAAAGAGAAGAGAGACAGAGAGAGAAAGAAAGGGGGAGAGTGTTTTTTTTGTTGTTGTTTTCAAGCTGGGCAAGTAGTCTACCACTAATACTAATCACCAGCCTGAGGATATAATACTTTTTTATGAATTAAAAAATATATTAATATATTCAGCATAGAATTCTGACTGTAATAGTTATTTTTTATTAATTATGATTTATGCATCTTTTAAAAGATAATTGCATATTATTATTATCTTATCTCTGACCAAATATGATTTGCAATTTCAGAAAACATAAATTCAGTAATTTATAAATGCAAAGAGGATTATGACCTATCTTTAATATATTTTCTGACATTAAACATGTTCATAGCCCATTCTTTACAAATATCTATTTAGACTTAACAGTAACCAAATTGGGAAGAACTGTCATTACCAAGAGAGATACTAGCTAATCCAGATAATAGGATAAATATCATTAGTACAATTCTAATATTAAACTTCCCTGCTTATTGATATTTAACCATTTTAAATCACCCTGAGCTAAATATTTTCTTCATAAGATTAAATTCTCTTTTTAAAATGTGTGACTGGTATTTGTAATGCCCATTGTTTCACTGCATTCTTGCTGATGGAACAATGTCAATTCAATTCTTTTTTATACTCAACTCTTGTTACAAATAATTACTGATATGAAATTGAGTATGTTTCAGTATTTGGTTAGAATTTTCTAATAAGTAGTAGAAAATTGCCTTGAAATTGCTGAACTTACCCTTGCACTATTGCCTGGGGAAAGGAGTCTTAATATAAATATTTTACATTTAGCTTACCAATGCCTGACTCAACCTTCATTGAAAGGATTGAATTTCTGTCTTTCTTGAGGTTACAATCCTTGGAACCCGTCTGGATCCAGTGCTGTTCTGGGTTGGGGGCTTGAATTATGAGAGGCTTCCTGGCTGAAATGAGAGTTTGGCATTAAGGAGAATCCATCCTCAGGGGATCCTGTCCAGGCGTGGACTAGCCCTTATGAAGAAAGTCAGAGAGGAAAGAAGTGTCACTAGCATTAGGCCCTTATTTCTCTTTGATTCCTTAAATCTCTTTCACCTCTCACTTGAAATAACACCAAAGGGCCATCTTGTGGAATTTTTCTCTTTTGTGTTATTTTATTCTATTCTCACTGAACTTTCTAGAAAAGGGTATTTCCAGATGCTTAAAACCAGTCTTGTCAATTGTGTTGAGTGAGTTTTTAAGGTCAGCTAATTTCACCAGTTATCCTGTGTTTTGAATCTGTTTTTTTTCTTTGCTCTTCTATTGTGTTTTTTATTTAGAAAATCAAATTGGGACTTTGATGGAATATATTCAAAGACAGGGTGCCAGTAACTCAGGAATACTTCAAATAGCATTTTAGGCAAACAGAGTCAGGTTTTTTTTTTTTTTTTTTTTGAGTGAACAAAGAAACTGAATAAACAGGATTCCAATGCATAGGTCCCAACACCAGATTTCTGGTCAACCAGTAGATGTCACTATTGTGTATAGAAGAGGAAAAGCTTGTCCCTTCTGTGTAGTTCCATTGTGTCTCTCCTAATCTTGCTAAATTTCCTCTAGAGTTCAGTGAAAGAAAACACTGGGGTGAAGCATTGTCTTCAAGTTGACAGGCACTGAAAAATTACTACATTCATTGGACTGGCATGCCAGTCACACACCCACATATTTTTGTATAAAAAAATTAAGCTACAGTGGCAGAAAAATTCAACCTCCATTAATAATTTTGTATGGTGCTAACTGAAAATTAATAGCCACATAGTGTATCTGTTTTGCTTCTACTGACAGTATTTCTGTCATAAGCAACTTTAGTACAAATCAATTAAGAAAAATTAGGCTCCTCGAAAATGCCTATGATTAAATTAATAGCTCATTTAAAGCAGAGGAAAAAAAAATAAGCAGCCAAAATATACACTTTAACTTAAGATTAAGGGATGTCGTGAATGGAACACATTCTTAAACAATACTTCATCTTTAAATTAGAGTTCTCTTTATAATGAAAGCATTGTTGATGTCGCTGTGGTTGGTGTTATGAGAGATGTTATCAATGAAGTTTAATCCTTGCAAAGCTATTTTCCTTTTTAAAGAACCAAGACTTGTAGGGAAGCTTGTTCATGGGTGAAGAACTTTCCTTGACATATTTTTTTTTTCAAGGAGCACATGGTGAAGGCAGGCAGTACACAAGAATTAGATCCCAGGTGCCAGAAAGGTTTGAATAGAAAGGTGCTTGTGGTCTGAACAGCTGGACTTAATTCAGGTCACTGGCTAGTTTGACAGGCAGATTTCAAAAGCAAAGCAATTAGACAACATCAGGAATATTTTCCACTGAGTTAACATATTGAGTTTTCATGAAATGTATTGTTCTTTGGCTCTTCTTTTTGTTTAGTCCTACATCAAAGTCCACCTGGAGCACAAGTATTTAAATATTGAGAGAGAAATAACTTGTGTTTTTAAATTTGTTTTGAAAAAGCATTTTCTTTTCTGGTTTAGTTAGTGAAAGTAATCATCATATTTTTAAAAAATAAAAATATAAAAACTTTGATTTACAGGGAATTTACATTTAGTTCATGCTTATCAGGTCCTTTCTATATACCAGGTACCATTCAGAGTGCTTTATATAGATTACCTCTTTCAAACCAATCTGTGAGGTATGTTCTATTATTATTCCCACTTTACATACAGGGGAATTGAAACACAGGGTTAGTAAATAATCCAACGTTACTGTGGTAAAGACAAGCAAAGTTGGCACTCGAACTCAGAAAGCCTGGCATTAGAGACCCATTTTAATCACCCAATTCCATCTTGCTTCTTGAAATGCACAAAATACAACATTTGGTCTGGTTACTGCTCTGCTATAAAATTTTTTTGTTTCAATTTTCTCCTGAGAGTTCAGAGCAAGTGGAAAGAGTTTTTACAATCCTCCGACATGAACCAAATGAATTGATCCTATTAAAATCTAGGTACTGTTGTTATATTTTCTATTTGTCTTAACCTATCTTAAATATTCAGAAGAGGCAGGGAACATTCAATCTTACTTCAGTATATAATTTCTTATGTTTACAAATGATAATTATTAGTGAAGGATCATTAGAACCTACAAGTCTTTGAATTGTGAGTACATTATTTAAGAAGGGAAGAAATTTGACCTACTTTCTTTTCTAGCTTTGTGAATGGAATTGTCCATTTTAAAGACTGGGATTAGTGTGAATATTTTAGACCTGAAAAATTTTGAAACTTATCGACCCATATATGCTTGCACAGTATAACTCGGGACCTAATATAACAGTAGATACTTTATCAATTTAAAGTTGAATTCAAAACAATGCATTCTAACATGTTTTTCTACACCAAATTTTTATTGTAAAAGAAGAGAAACACATTAACGGAAATATCTGGGCCATTTTTTATGGGTTATTGATTCCAACAACCACCTGAAAATCTTTTGAGATTTTGAGTTATTAGAGATAATGAGTAATTTATTGACTCAAGGTTAAAAAATGCAATATTTTCTATTGACCAATAAAATAGAGATTTCTAGATGATAAGACCATTCCAGTGAGACACAGGCACCTTTCTTGAGCCATTTGCTTTAGTCACATGTAATGTTTTTCAGTATGTGTGGAAAGGAAAATATAAGTCAGAATGTCCTCTTGTTGTTCTTGTTCTTTTTTTTTTTTTTTTTTTTTTTGGAGGAGGAAAGATTTATTTTGGCTCATGATTTTAGAAATCTCAATACATGGTCTGCTGACTCCATTGCCTTGGGTGTGAGGAGGTGAGGCAATGTATCATGGCAGAATGATGTGGCAGAGGAAAGCAGCGTGGCTCATGGAAGCCAGGAAGCAGAGAGAGAAAGAGTCCAGAGAAAAGAAAAGACTTATAAGGTACAGTCCCAGTAACCTCTTTCCTCCAACTAGCTCCCACTTCTGAGTATCATATAGAATGTCTTCTTATAAAAAAGCATACATTGATAAATTGATGCCAATGCACAAATATTTATTAGTCCTCTTACTATCAAGGCTAAAAACTCAATGGAGGATATACAACAGGAAATGCCATGGTCTCAGGAATCGTGTTTATTTCTATCTTGAACATTTATAGAGTATATAATTCCTCTTATTTCTTTCTTCTGTCATTAGAGTGGATAATCTGCCTAAGGAAGGAATCTTATTTCCTTATAGAGTTTTTAGTACAGTTGAGGATGGGAATTGTATCTCTATATAGATATTATCTATAGATCTTTAAGAATATAATTAATAATAAAAGAGAAAAGAAGATAAAGATAGATGAAATATACAGTCAGAACTGTGTACATTCATGGAAGAGAGAAAGCTTACTGAGAACAAAGAAGCTAGGGAACACTTCATGGTTTATGTGGAGCTTAATTTTGACCTTGAAGAATTGTTGTCTCAAAAAGAAGAAAACAGCCAAAGATGGCTTCCAGACAGAGGCAAATGTAGACAGGTAAAATCAAGGAGGGAAGGGTTTTAGGTGAGTTTGGTTATTCAAAAGTTCTGGGAAATAACTTTTTGTTGACTCAGGCAAGATAATTTCTATTAGTAGAATTCTTAGAGTACACAACTACTTACCAATTGTATATTGGTAACTAAAAGCCTGAGGTTCAAGAATTTCATACTTATTCCAGTTTGATATTGCTGAAGGAAATAATTCTTTTCATTTCTTCTTCATAGTGAAATATATATATTTCCTATCAATTACTTTAAATTGGTGATTTACTGTTATATATGTGTTTAATATATGTGGTTTCACTATTTCTGTGATCAGACTTGCTCTAAATGGAATCCATCGGAGCCATCAAATTTTAGGAATTGATAAGGCTAATGCTCCTTCCTCTATAGCAAGTGTACTATTTGAATAGTATTTTCTTGGATCTGAAGGAGATTTAAGTAACAAAATGTGAAGATGTTTATGGAGCTTTACTGAAAAATGGGATAATACTAAGCTAATAACCTCTTTTAAATACTAGAATGCCAAAATAACATCATAATCTGAATGAAGAAATTCCAATAGAAAAATGGAATTAATTGAAGAGATGGAGAAGTAGTTTTCAACTCTAACATGAAGTTAAATATTTAATCTTGCTTTTTGTTATAGGAAAAGTTTCTCAAACCAGAGACTTTAAAAATTGTGCTCTATATGTGTAATATGAATTGAATTGCGTTCTGCTGTCCATATATAACAAATTATAATAAATATATAATTTAATTAGAAAAAGAATTGAAAATATTTATGATGAAATTAATTTTTGATAAGTGACAATATGGTACTTGTTGCAGTTCACTTATATATGTTAAACAATGATTAAATTTTAAGCTCAGTTGATATATTGAAATAATTTTGAAATGATGACCATAACAAAATACAAATTTTGTCAAACTAATTGCAAAAATTGAGAAGGAATATTTTTTCCAATATAGTAAATTAAATATAAATATGGTTGGGGATGGGATGCAGTGTCCCCAGGTTTAATCTCCAATACCACAAAAGATGAAACAAAACAAAACCAAGAAAACCCCAAACAACTTAGTTATCTAGATGATTAGATGAGAGCTATGATAAAATTTATGAAGAATGCAATATTTTGAGTAATTTGAAAGTTCATCTCAGTTTAATTATGATTACAGGCAAGAGTGATTTTAAAATATATTTTATTTACTAAATATTGATAGAAATTTGAATATTTAAAAACTTTTATAAAGATTCTATCAGGAATTCTACTTCACTTTAAGGTAGTTGGTTGTGCTGTGTCTGTAGAATTATCCTTTACTTAAGGCATTATGATGACCACTAAACACTAGTAGCTTTGGCATTTACAGAAAGTATCCTTAGTGTTTCAGGGACCACTGGAGTTCCTTGATGTTCAGCAGTCATGTGAACATAAAAAACTCAGAAGTTGAAATTAGACCATCATTCATTTGAAAAATATAAGCAGGGTTATTGGGAATTTTGTTTACTGAAAGATTAATCCAGTATTACTGAATTCTGCATACCATCAATACAAATATGGAAGCCTCTTTTCTAAAATGCAGCTTATCCTACTGTAGTATTTGGTGAAATTTTTGGTCAAAATTTTTGGTCAGTGGCTCTGGATCTGAGCTGGGAGGATGGCAAGTTCAAAGCCAGTCTCGGCAACTTAGTGAGACCCTGTCTCAAAATAAAAAAATTCAGAAGAAAGTCAGGGGATATGGCTCAGTGGTTAAGTGCCATTAGGTTCAATCCCTCATTAAAACAAACAAACAAACAAAGGAAAACAAAACAAAGCAAAAACTATGAAAAATAAAAAATGAACCAACCAAACAAATCCCGTGTGTTTCATTAGAAATAAAGATGATATAGAGTCAAACTTATGTCTTTCTTTCATTTTTTTTCAGATGTGGCCAGATAATCTCCATCTTGTTGAATTTTTAGTTGATCCTACTGATTCCCATGTCTATTATATTTAGACGATTTGGGATATATAGTTTATAATTTCTATCTATTCTCACATTTAAATATTTTTTATGCTTTTTATTTTTCCCCATTTGATCATTTTCCTTAATCATATGGTTGTTTCTTATGTTCATAGTATATAGAAATTTCAATGAAAGTTATGAATTTACTTTCTGCCAACTGTTCCATGGAAGAAGAACAAAACACATGCACAAGCATGTAAACATTCCTTTCTTTTTAAAACCATTTACCCAATTTTGACTGAAAATAAAAAATGAAAACTACTTTAATTTTAGTATGATCTTATGTGTCCTAGGAATGTTTACAATATTTATTTTTTATATTTTTTTCCTTTTTAAAATTTATATGAGAGCGGAATGCATTATAATTCTTATTACACATATAGAGCACAATTTTCCATATCTCTGGTTGTGCACAAAGTATATTCACACCAATTTTCTTTATACATATACTTTGGCTAATAATGATCATCACATTTCACCATCATTAATAACCTCATGCCTTCTCCCTTCCCCTCCAACCCACAGGACTTGCTAAGTAACCATTAGAGGAAACCTTCACACCCTTGGCCTTTAGTTTATTTTCCTTTAGGAAAGATGACTCATTTGGTAAGTTTTAGAGATGGAACTGAGAAATTTTGCTCTTTTGTTTTTTCTTCTCCATCCCACCTGCAGAAAAGTGCTTGAATTAGGGCCTCCTGCCTGTTGTGGGAGGAAAGCCTGCAATAACCCAGAACTGACTTCGTCTAAAGATGTGTCTGTCTCATCCAGAGGAAGGCAGTAAGATGCTTGGTGAAATTACTGGTCAAAACCATGTTCTCCTGGGTGTTTCACTAAAAATAAAATGATGTATGAGTAAAATTTGTATGTTTTGCTTTCATTTTTTTCCCCACACTTAGAAGGGGAAGACTCCTTAAATTCCCTCAAATCATAACACACCCTTTTAAATTTTATTTTGTGCTGTAACTACTAAAGCTCTAACATTATCATCTCACTGGGGGAAATGTTCTGTTCTCTCAGCACTTTTTTTCCTGGCTCCAAATGATAAATTTAACTGGTAGAAATGAAGTACTATTAAAGTCTCTAATGTTTTGCTGAGGAAAATGAAGCAGTTCTAAAAGAATCACATTTTTTGGTTTGTTCATTATCAAATGACCAAGGAATGGCTCTCTATAAATGATTTAAAACTTTTAGGATGTTATTATTTTAAATTTAGTATTAACTCAATCTAAAACCTGTTGCAAAAGTCATACAAATACTTGTACAAAAAAGTTAGGCCCTTGGACAAATGAAAAATTGACTATTTGTGATGCATCAGAATTTTCCCATGGCTTATAAACTATTTTAATTTCTCTGTATGCATTTCTGCCTATTTGTCTTATGGTTAGAGATTTGAGGATTTATCCTCTTTGGATTTAAAAATATGAAAAAGAGGTATGATGAGTATTTCAGTTTGCCAGATTCAGTCCTGATTGCAATTGTTTCTCAATTTAATCATTGTGAACAAGTCTCTTTACCATTACAATGTCCCAGGTTGGATGATAAATTATATGACCATTTCAACAACAAGGTACAGAGTTACTGATGTTTGTGCGTGGAATCATACATACCTTTAGATGCTGTAACATCATTTATTTAAGAGCGATGATAGAATTATTTAAGAGCCTCATGGAGGTTGTTTTTTCTTACTCTGCTTTTTATTATGTGTAACTTATTTGTACCTCCTTTCCTATAAAATTGTGCCATAAGAACTCATAAAGATCTCCAGAAAAAAACTCATTGAGAGACTTTATTATACAAACTGCCATATAGGAGTATGTTACCTTAACAGAATCTTAGCAGTATTTTAAAAGGAGGACATAAGGAAAGGGAGCAGATTATTGGCATGGGTGATATTAAAAGGTAAATTTTACAACTGGATGGAATTGGGCAAAGTTTATAACATGCTAACGTAAAAGCTTTAGATATCTGGACAGGTGACCTGAAGGACTGTAAGCATATCTTAATGAATGAACTGCTGCTCATCAGAATAGTCTTGATAAACTAGCTGTTAGTCTTGGAAAGTAAACTACTTTAGATGATTTACAGCTTTGTAATTGGTGAAAGTGTTTTCTGGAGTGTTATGGTTTGGATGTGAGTTATCCCCCCAAAGCTCATTGTGTGAGATAATGCAAGAAGGTTCAGAGGAGAAATGATTGGGTTACAAGAGCCTTAACCCATCAGTGAATTAATCCCTGATGGGATTAACTGAGTGGTAACTGGAGACAGGTGGGCTGTGGCTGGAGGAGGTGGGCATTGGGAGAGTGGCTATGGGGTATATATTTTGTATTCGGAGAGTGGAGTCTCTCTTTCAGTTTCTTGATCATTGTGATGTTAGCTGCCACAACTTTCCTCTGCCACACACTCCGCCATGATGTTCAGTCTCATCTTGAGCCCCGAGAAATGGAGCCAGCCTTCTATGGACTAAGACTTCTGAACCCGTGAGCCCTCAAATAAACTCTTCCTCTTTTATAATTGTGCTGATGGGGTCCTTTAGTCACAGCCGTGAAAAAGGTGACTAAAACGTGGAGTAAGTTGCTAAACTAGTTTTGCTTTTTTTGTTGGGTATAATGAGGAAATTTTGTTCATCTGTAATTTATCTGCAAAACAACTTTTGTTAATTGAAATAGAATTTGTTGTTTTCATATTAACTTTTAAAGTTGTTTGGAGTAGATTATATTTTATTCTGCTTGTTTATACGTGGGCAGAAACAATAATAACAATAACAATAATTGTGCATTCCTCCAGCACAAGTTCTAAATTGATTATGACGATGAAAATTTTAGTAAAGGTAGATTCTGCATCAGCCAGATCTCACCTGTGAATCCTGCCATGTAATCTTAGTGCCCGGTTTTTATTTGAATCCACAATTTCATTGTACTGGTGACATAAAAAGTCATTTGACTTTCAGGGTATTGATAAAAATGTCCATCTCATAATAAGATGGTATCTTTCAGTATCCAAATATCTCAAATGGGCAGTTCTATACTTGTACTGATGTTGAAATTTTTTTTCAGGTATTAAAACAACATTTTTTTTCCAATAACAAACCAAGTGACATTTTAATATAAGAAGACTTTAACTTGCTCATAAACCATGACTGTGGCTTTAACGAAACACCAAAATGACATGTAGTAGTGGAAAAAATGTACTACTTTAATTATGGTTTAGTACTGAGTTAAGAACAGTGGCAGAAATTAATATGATTTCTTTTTGAAAAGAGAAGTCCAACTTCCTTCCTAGTTTCATATACATATTTCACAGTATTTCAAATTAAGAAAAGTTTTGGGAGGATCAATTTGTTATGTGGCACATGACATTTGAAACTCAAAAGAACTAAAAATACAGTTTTATATGTTTTTCCATATTTATGCCATCAGTTGAGATATGTACACACACACACACACACACATACACACTCACATATCTCAATGATTCTGTCTTTATATATAAAGATGTTGAGAGCCACAGCCGAAGGGGCCCCAGCAAACTTCCAGCTGCCAGCAAACTTCCAGCTGCCATCTGATGATTGGCTCACAGTGGCCCCAGCAAACTTCTAGCTGCCAGCTGATTGGCTCCTCTGCGGTGATTCTCATTGGGCTGTTTCCCTGCCCTTTCAGACCATGGTGCTGCTCATTGGGGGACTTTTTTTGGCTCTGCCCACGCGACCCAGCCAATCGGCCTCAAGAGCAGGAGGAGTGGGGGGGGGGGGTTGAGAGGCTTGTGGGAAGCTGGTGGTGGCACTTGGGCTCTGAGGGAATTCCTGAAGAGCTCGTGTGGTGCTGTGTGTGTTCTAAAAATAAAGTTCGTTTCTGCTTGATAAGTGGCTCCTGAATTGTCCCAGTCAGACTGTGGCATAAAGAGTTGAATTTCTTTATTAGTAATGTATAAATAAATACATAAGAAATTATTTTTAGGGGACTGGGGATATAACTCAGTTGGTACAGTGCCTGACTTGCATACACAAGGCCCTGGGTTTAATTCCCAGCTCTGCCAAAAAAAAATATATATATTTTTTAATTATTATTTTTAATGTTAAATTTTTGGTATCTACTATGAAATAGAATATCTCATCTAAATAATGCTTCAATGGTTCAAGTTCACTGTTTAAAAAAGTCATCACAATACTATTGAATGAGGATCCATCATGCTTTAATGAGTAAGTCTAATAGCATCTGTTTATAACTAAACCCATCAATGTTAATTGATGTTCATAAAATTCAATATATCAAATTTGCTATTCAGTCTACTTCTGATATTAATTTTAAAATTTGTTTTTGATTATCAATTTATAGTTTAATTTATGTAGACATATTTCAGTCTCATGATGATACATTACTTGTTCAATAAATATAATTTTCTTTTTAAAAACTTCATTATATAATAGATTTTTTTTTTTAAAGAGAGAGTGAGAGAGGAGAGAGAGTGAGAGAGAGAGAATTTTTAATATTTATTTTTTTAGTTTTCGGCGGACACAACATCTTTGTTGGTATGTGGTGCTGAGGATCGAACCCGGGCCGCAGGCATGCCAGGCGAGCGCGCTACCGCTTGAGCCACATCCCCAGCCCCATAATAGATGTTTAATGACTCTGTTCTGTAGACATTAGGTGACTTCTCAATGGGATTGAAATGTATAGATTAGGGCTATATTAATTACACAGTTTTGTCTTTTAGGGTAAAGATGTCAGAATACTTAAATTTAAATCTTAGTTAATTGTTCAACTAGTTCGATAGCCTTGACTAAATCACTTTGGTAAGTTTCATTTTTTTTTCAAGTGTTAACATCTCAAAGAGCTGCTCAAAGTTTTAAATGGCAATATATATGAGGAACATTCACAACAGTCCCTGACATGTGGAAAGAGTTGTATGAATGATGATTATTATTATCCCCATTTTATTAGTAGTAATATTTATTTATATCTGAGTTGTGGAATAATTTGAGTTCCATGTTTTATGAGTGTTTTGATCATCTCCTCTTTAACCCTATTGGTAAGGGAGGAATTCTCATTCGAGGGTCACATTCTAGATATGGTCAAATACATGACACTGGCACTAGACGGATGAGATCCTGAGAGGTTTGTTAGCTCCACAGAATGAGGGGGAGTAGTGCAGCACACACCTTGTGGGGCAATCGGGGTTGTACTTAGGTAGAGAGTGAATGAACAGAGCCATGGGAGACAGGCTTCTTAGAAACCAGAGTGTTACTATGACAATAGAGAGCCCTGGTTTATGTGGGAGGATAGGTTGGAGTTTGAAAGTTAAAGCCCATTTTTCTCAGGGATGAGCAGGCACTGTGCCTGGCTGGGTGAGGGTGGTCTGGTCAGGGAGCTTATTCATGACAGGATAGTTGGGAGGGAACCTGTGGTTAGGTCATCATGTCCCTTCCAACTGTGAATGTCAAGGGGGCACATGATAATTATTTCAATTCTTACACCACAAAGAAAATTGGCTTAATGCCAGAGCTAAACTTTTTTTAGCTATTACTGTCAATAAATCCACATTAAACATCAAACCATATAGACAGTAGTAGACTACTTCCAGTCTTTCAGTTTGAATTTATACTTTTGCTTTTTTTCCTATTTATTTTTTTAGAAGGGAGGGGCTTCAATTTATGTCATAAGTTGTTCTTTAATTTGTTTCTAAAGACTTAGGTAACAATTTTGGCTTGGGATAACATTTCTGTCACATTTACCAAGGGCAGTGTGTCTTTTGAAAATATGTCAGTGTCTCTTTTTATATTGTGTTTGTACATCAGACTGATGTAGCCACTGTGTATTTTACAGTTTAAGTGATTCTGGGGGTGATTACTAGGGAGCACATTATACCGATGCTCTATAATCTAAATGAATATCAATTTGCTGAAGTTAAATTTAGTATGGGTGTTTTAGTTCCTTAAGTACTATTTGGTTATCTCTTTTATGTACTTTCATTACAATTATCATACAATATATATGGTGCCGTAAAATAGAGTCTTAAAGAACCTATTCTTCAATAATTATTGTCTCCCTTAATTCAATATAGCCCCAGGTTATTGACTTAGAATGAGTTTAACATAGATGAATGCCAATTTTAAACTCTTTCAGTAAATGCTTGAAGTTTTTTCATTACTAAATACTGAATGTTAAATTTCTAATTTCTACATTATTTCTTTTGAGGTGTTTAGAAAGCTGAACTAATTCTCTTAATAATAAACATATAATTTTGACAGATGGTAGTTGAATTCCCTAATATGGTTAACCACTTATTATATCCTTTGTGATTGACCATAACAATTATCAATCTTAACATAATTTAAAACTTATGCTATATTAACTAATATGTAATAATTTTGTGAATAATAAGTAAAAGCATGGATTGGTAATCTATTGTATTTTTCCCAATTATTGATTTTTCCTTAGTTTGGACTTGAAAAGAAAATGTTACAAAAAGAAAAGAAGTAGTCATAACATTAAAAGATTGATTTTTTTTGGCAGTCCTTGTTTGATGCCTGCTCACTATTCATTCTGTCCTTTTTCCTTATAAGGACTTTAGTTTTATGTCCAACAAATGTTATAATCTTTTACATTCCCTTGCATTACAGATGCCTAAATGTTTAATGCTGCAGTCTGGCTGGGCACAAATCACCGAGCCGCCACAAAGCACTTGTATGTTCAAACAGGAAACTTTATTGCCTGAACTCCAACAGCACTCCACTCACACTCCCCGGGAACTCTCCTGAATGCCACCCAGGCGGCCCCTCTCAGGCACCCCATGCCAACTGGAACTCCCTCCACTGGAACTTCACCAACCAATGCGAACTCCCCAGGAATCTTTGGGAGAACTCCAAAGTAGCGGGCTCCCGAGGCAGACAGCAGGGGTCTATATAAAATTGAATCAATCCAGCATCATCTTAATGGCTCGCCTCTCAACCATGACTTCTGGCAAAATGCCAGGGGCCATTCCAACTCAGCTGTGGCTCTCAACAGTCTAAGGCAGAGTTTACCAAACTTTCTTGGTCACTGGGCTCTTAGTGCCTTAATAATTTTCTCATGACTCCCTGAAACCAAGTTAAACATAACTGTTTTATATTATGTGGTTCTACCCAAACAACTTAATAAAAATCTATATTCTAAAAAGTTAGTAGCCACTTGAAGAACTGATGCAGATCAACAAAAGGAAAAACTACTTAATTTCATTGTTCAATAACCAAAATTACTAACAAAAGGGATGTGCTTTAATACAGTGCAGCTGTTTCAAACCTTAGAATCTGACTGAACACTGCTGCTTTCATTTCCTGGTCCTCATTGATTTTATATAGCATTTGTTTTTCTTTTCTGTATTTTCTGTATTGTTTTTCTTTTTTTATTCTTATTTTTTCCTGAAGTGGTAGGAAACGTAGGGGTGCTTTACCACTGAGCTATACTCCAGCACTTTTAGTTTTCTATATTGAGACAAGTCCTTGCTAAGGTACCCAGACTGGCCCCACAATATGATCCTTCTGCCTCCGTCCCCTGTTGAGAGCCACAGCCAAAGGGGCCCCAGCAAACTTCCAGCTGCCAGCAAACTTCCAGCTGCCGGCTGATGATTGGCTCACAGCGGCCCCAGCAACATCTAGCTGATTGGCTCCTCTGCGATGATGTTCATTGGGCTGTTTCCCTGCCCTTTCAGACCATGGAGCTGCTCATTGGGGGACTTCTTTGGCTCTGCCCATGCGACCCAGCCAATCAGCCTCAAGAGCAGGAGGATTGTGGGAGGTGGTGAGGCTTGTGTGGGTGAGAGGCTTGTGGAAGCCAGTGGTGGCAGTTGGGCTCTGAGGGTTTTTTCCTGAGGAGCTGTTTTGTTTGGCGTTTGTAGTTCTAAAAATAAAGTTAGTTTCTTTTGACAAGTGGCTCCTGAATTGTGCCCAGCCAGACTGCGGCATTTGGTGGCCCGTACAGGGAGCAACTGAGGGTAAGTAAACTGCTCGCCCCTGAGGGCAGGGCGAGAGGATGGGTAGCCATTCTAAGTTTCCTCTTTTGTTTTGCTTCATTTTTGTTTTAAGTTGCCTGTCCCTGGATATGAGTGAGACGGAAGAAAAACTGCTCACATCTGAGGAAAAACTATTTGCGTCTGAGGAACAGATAGGGAGAAAGGACGGATGCACATTTTAGGAGGATAGAAAGGCTGATATAATGAATTTTTGTTCCAATTTTATTTCATTCTGTCTCAGTATTGTTTGGTGTTATCTTGTTGGGTTGTATTATAGTAGAAATACATGATCAGCAATTAGTAAAAAACAAACCGAAAGACTGTTAAGTAAATTGTTAGAGGAAGGAGGCATCCCAGTAAAATCAAGAGCAGTCAGGGCATACGTTGATACAATACAAAAATGTAGCCCATGGCTTTTTAAGGAGGAGTTGTTAAATATATCACAATGGAACCATCATGGTGGAGATTTAAAAAGAATATAAAAGAACAACCCGGGACTCTGCCAGTTGGCACATTGCCATTGTGGACGTTCATATCTGGTTTGCTTAGTCCAAAGCCTTCAATTCAGACAAAGGTAGAGGAAGGAGAAGACATATTGATTCAAGTAAAAGAGAAGGTCTCTCAAGTTAGTCAGAAAGAGGAAAAGATTCAAGTAAAAGAGAAGGTTTTTCGAACTAGTCAGACAGAGGAAGAAAGTGTAAAGCAGAAAAAGCCATCAGGGGAAAAGTTACAACAGGAGACTGCTAATAACACCTTTCTATCAGAGAGCGTAAGTGTCCAACCAACAGAACCACCTCTACAGGAGACTGCTACTAACAGCATTCTATCACCAAAGGTCATAAGTGTCCAATCAACAGCACCACCTCCATATGCTAGGAGGCTCCCAACCCCTGCAGTTGATAGTTGGGATCCTGAGACAGGATCTCAAGTATTAACATGCCCTGTATTTGAGGTAGTAGGGCAGCGAATTTACCAGGGTTTAAATTTCAAAACAGTGAAGGAGCTAAAAGAGGCTGTAACAACCTATGGTCCTCAAGCACCCTTCACTGTAAGCTTAGTCGAATCCATTAACAACTTGAACATGACGCCAGCAGATTGGGCTAAAATGTGTAAAGCTGTGCTAAATGGAGGTTAATACCTGTTATGGAAGGTTGCCAATGAGGAATTTTGCAAGGAGACGGCTAGGTGAAATGCAGCAGCTGGTTATCCTCAGAGAAATCTAGATATGTTGTTAGGAAAGGGACCTTATGAGGATCAGCAGCAACAAATTGCATATGATCCTGGCGTATACTCACAAATTGCTGCAGAGGCGATTAGGGCATGGAAGACTTTACAAGGACATGGAGGTTTACAAGGTCAATTATCTAAGGTAATACAAGGAGCTAATGAACCTTACGCTGAATTTGTAGATAGGCTTATTCAAACAGCTACCAGAATTTTTGGGAATACAGAACAAGCAATGCCATTAATAAAACAACTGGCTTATAACCAAGCGAATCTTTGGTGCAGAGATGTCATTAGACCATGCAAACAGGAAGATTTAAACACATATATTAAATTATGTAGAGACATTAATGAACAAGAGCAAGTCATGGCAGCTGCAGTAAAACAGGCTTTAGATGCCAGAGACATTAATGTACAAGGGCAAATTGTGGCAGCTGCAGTAAAACAGGCTTTATATGCCAGGCCAAGAACATGCTACAATTGTCAACAAACAGGACATTTTAAAAGGAATTGCCCCATAGGAGGAGGGTTTAACAAAACTAGGTATCAAAGGAGTAGAATACCGGGTATTTGCCCACGATGCCGTAGAGGGAGACATTGGGCTAATGAATGCTGTTCTCAAACCACCATAGAGGGTACTCCATTACATTGGGCTAATGAATGCCATTCTCAAACCACCATAGAGGGTACTCCATTGTCAAAAAACGAACAAGGACAAGGTGTTTATCCACAATATCGTGGACAAAGGCATCGGGCTCTGTTGCCAAAAAAATGGACAGGGGGCCCCAATGCTTCTGGGCCCCAAACCACAAATATACAGAGCACTGGACGAACCCAGCAACACCATCAGGGTAGTGCCCAGGACACATTGTCCATCATATCCCTCATCAGACAAACCAGAGGGAGCTCAGGGTTGGACATCTGCGCCTCCGCCAGATCAGTACTAACTCCAGAGATGGGAGTTCAAATCATTCCCACAGGGGTGAAAGGACCTCTTCCCAAAGGAACAGTAGGCTTATTATTGGGATGCAGCTCTTCTACTCTAAAAGGACTTTTGATAAGTCCTGGGGTAATTGATCCTGATTATGAAGGTGAAATAAAAATTATAGCCAGTTCTCCAAAGGGTATATCAGTAATTTCACCAGGAGATAGAATAGCACAGTTACTAATAATACCAAGCCTACATGATAAATTTTCCAGTCATGCTGTAGAAAGAGGTTCCAAGGGATTAGGCTCCACAGGTGTAGATTGGGCTATGCTTTCTTTAAATTTAGATTCTCACCCCATGCTAAAACTAAATATTCAAGGACATGAATTTAATGGGCTACTGGATACAGGTGCAGACCTTAGCATCATCTCTCATCAAGAATGGCCAAAACATTGGCCATTGCAACAAGCCACTCAAACGCTTCGAGGCCTAGGGGTGGCGACTAATCCCCATAGAAGTGCAATGGTATTAGATTGGAAGGATCCTGAAGGATGTGAAGGAACTATACAGCCATATGTATTGGATCATCTTCCCGTAAATTTATGGGGACGAGATGTCTTAGATCAATTAGGTTTGACATTAACAAATAATATCAATCAAAATGCACCCACTATTATGGCTAGACAAGGTTTTAGGAAAGGAAAAAGATTAGAAAAATAAGAACAAGGTATAGCAGCACCAATACAAATAGATCAAGGAACAGACAGACATGGGTTGGATTTTCACAAAGGGCCACTGAGACAATAAAAATTACATGGAAATCAGAAAGACCAGTATGGGTTCCTCAGTGGCCCTTGACTAAAGAAAAGATACAAGTAGCCCATGATCTGGTCAAACAACAATTAGCGGAAGGACATATACAACCTTCTGTATCTCCCCATAATACTCCCATTTTTGTCATCAAAAAGAAATCTGGTAAATGGAGATTATTGCAAGATTTAAGAGCCATTAATAATGAAATGATCATTATGGGACCTGCTCAGTAGGGGATTCCTCAATTGTCTGCTTTGCCAAAAACTTGGTATGTTTTATTTATAGATATTAAAGATTGTTTTTTTTTTTTCAATTCCAATTCATCCTGAGGATAGTCCACGTTTTGCATTTAGTATCCCTGCACTGAATCATGAAGGTCCCAATCAGAGATATGAATGGAAAGTACTCCCTCAAGGGATGGCTAACAGCCCAACTATGTGTCAAATTTATGTTAACAAAGTAATCCAGCCACTTAGAAATCAAAATCCTGAACTACAAATATTCCACTATATGGATGATGTATTATTAGCACACAAAGGTAAAAACACATTGCTAGAATGTTATGCCACACTTACAAACTTATTAAAAAATTATAACCTAGAGATAGCAATAGATAAAGTACAATTAAATTTTCCAATTAATTATTTAGGAGTTCTATTATCCTCAACCATGGTCCGTCCACCAAAAATTCAAATACGAGTAGATCAACTCAAATCACTTAATGACTTTCAAAAGTTATTAGAAGACATAAATTGGATAAGGCCTTATCTAGGTGTTCCAACAGGAGAATTGGGACCTTTATTTGATATCCTAAAAGGTCCATCAGATCCAAATTCACCCCGAATGTTAACGCCTGAAGCAAGAAAGGCATTAAAAATCATTGAAATATATATGGAAAATATGCATTTGGATAGAATTGATATAAGTTTGCCTTTATTATTTATTGTACTACCAACAAAAAATATTCCTACAGGAGTATTTTGGCAAGAAGGTCCATTATTATGGATACATTTATCTTATTCTCCTAACACTATTCTTACTAGGTATCCTGAGGCTGTAGGACAATTAATACTCAAAGGAATAAAAACAGCAAAGGGAGTATTTGGAATTTCTCCCAATAAAATTATTACTCCATATACTATGAATCAAATTGATTAGCTAATGAGTTAAATACTTGGGCAATAATCCTGTGCAAATCTAATGTTTCATTTGATAACCACTTACCATCTAATCCTTTATTGTCTTTTTGGTCATTGCATCCTGTAATTTTTCAAAAAATGACAAGAAAAACACCTATCATGAATGCTCCAAATATATTCACTGATGGGTCAAATAATGGTACAGCAGCAATAGTTACACCTGATCAAACTTTTACATTTTTAGTACCCAAACAATCAGCTCAAAAGGTAGAGCTTAATGCAGTATTACAAGCTTTTGTGATGTTTAAAGATTCTGTATTTAATTTATTTTCTGATAGTCAGTATATAGTTAATGCTATTGTATCCCTTGAAGATGCTGGTAGGATTTCCCCTTCTTCTACTGTTTTCTCTTTGTTTTCCACTATACAAAGTTTAATCTGTGACAGAAAAGATCCATTCTTTATAGGACATATCAGGGCACATACAGGATTTCCTGGAGCCCTTAGTTTGGGCAATGATTTAGCAGATAAAACTACACATGACATACATATTTTCTCTACACTAGAAGAATCTATAAATTTTCATAAAAGGTTCCATGTCAATGCTAATACTTTACAAAAGCATTTTAAAATAACTAAGGAACAAGCTAGACAAATAATAAAACAATGTCAAAATTGTGTGACCTTTTTACCACAAGTTAATCTTGGAGTCAATCCTAGAGGATTGATACCTAACCATATTTGGCAGATGGACGTCACACATTTGCCAGAATTAGGAAAATTAAAATATTTGCATGTTACAGTTGATACTTCTTCTGGATTTTTGATGGGCTCCCTTCATGCCGGAGAAAAAACTAAAGATGTTATAGCTCATTGCTTACAAAATTTTGCCACTGTGGGCATTCCAAAACAGTTAAAAACAGATAATGCCCCTGGTTATACTTCTACCTCTTTTAAACAATTTTGCTCATCATTTGGCATTACTCATATAACAGGAATCCCATACAATCCACAGGGACAAGGCATAGTTGAAAGAGCTCATCAAACTATTAAAATGTACTTATTAAAGCAAAAAGACAGAATTGGGAAGGGGTATATATTCCCCAAAGATAAACTTAAAATAACCCTTTTTACTCTAAACTTTTAAAATTTGGATTCATCAGGACTTAGTGCTGCAGAAAGGCATATGTGTCCAAAAAATGTACATAAGCCCAAGGTACTTTGGAAAGATATTCTAACAGGACAATGGAAAGGTCCTGACTCAGTAATTGTCTGGAGTCGGGGGTCTGTTTGTGTTTCCACAGGAAGAACAGCAGCTGATTTGGATTCTGGAGAGATTAACTAAAGTCCTGACCCAGTGATTGGAGTCGGGGGCCTGTTTGTGTGTTTCCACAGGGAGAACAGCAGCTGATTTGGATTCCAGAGAGATTAACTAAAGCGATTTCTACAGACCAAAAAGAAGATGATTTGGCTCAAATCCATAACAGCTGATATCCAAAACTCCAATTTGGCTATCCTTACATCTGTGACAGAACCAGGATGCTTTTTTCAATATCTATTTTATTATTGCCCTTTCCCATATCATGAAGTTCTATTTTGTTTTTTGAGCTCATACAGACCTAGGTTAATGTTTTGCTGATCAGTTCTATTTTTTTTTTTTTGACTATAGAGTTTTTAAACATTGCAATGGAGATTTCACCTGTAAAAAGTTATAAGGCCTTTACTATTATGTTATATGTTGTATGTATTATATTATGTGTGCACACTTGTGTTTTGTGTTATATGTTTGAATGTACGTATGTCCATATATCACATATGATGAGCGCTCATGAAAAAATGGATCCAAATATTTTTTTTATTCACGTGATTTAAATGGTTTAATTTAAATTGGGTAAATAACTGTTAAGAATTGTTTTAATATGTAAACAAAAAAGGAGGTTAACAGATCTGTTTGTTTACTTTCACCTTTCCTTTTCATTATATTTAAATAATTCTCTTCAAGATAATGTAAATTGTTAAGAAAATTGTTTTCTTTTAGTGCCTTCTGGAATGTTACACAATTTTTTCTTTAGCCATTATTGCCAGAATTCCTATCTTCATCCCAGTGCCGGAGAAGACAAAGATAAAACTAATCTACAGTTTCTGCAATAGCCATCACTGAATTGCTTGCAGAACTTGCCTAAACTATGTGTCACTTGTATGCATTGTGAACTATCTGTTGGTGCAGCGACTTGTGGTAGTGTTGGGGTATTTTTGCTGATGATGTCATCGGTGGTACAATTTTTCCAACAAGAGCCGTCAATTGGCTTGGTGTATCTTCCTCCCTTCTGCTTGTCATGACAAAGACCTCTCCACAGGTGTGGCTGTATACTGGACAGGTAGTCAATGACGGGTAAGATCCAATTACAGTGGTACCAACCTAAGACAGGAGGCTGACTCCCTGAGGTCAGCTCATCAGAAGACGGGTAAGGACCATATGTAGTATTGGACAACCTAAGGCAGGCAAGGTCCCTAAGCCACATGCTTGTTGTTTAAACAGAGAGGGGGAGATGTTGAGAGCCACAGCCAAAGGGGCCCCAGCAAACTTCCAGCTTCCAGCAAACTTCCAGCTGCCGGCTGATGATTGGCTCACAGCGGCCCCAGCAACATCTAGCTGATTGGCTCCTCTGTGATGATGTTCATTGGGCTGTTTCCCTGCCCTTCAGACTGCCAGTTGATGATTGGCTTACAGCGGCCCCAGCAACATCTAGCTGATTGGCTCCTCTGCAGTGATGTTTCATTGGGCTGTTTCCCTGCCCTTTTAGACCACGGAGCTACTCATTGGAGGACTTCTTTGGCTCTGCCCACGCAACCCAGCCAATTGGCCTCAAGAGCAGGAGGATTGTGGGAGGTGGAGAGGCTGGTGTGGGGGTGAGAGGCTTGTGGAAGCTGGTGGTGGCAATTGGGCTCTGAGGGTTTTTTCCTGAGGAGCTGTTTTGTTTGGCGTTTGTAGTTCTAAAAATAAAGTTAGTTTCTTTTGACAAGTGGCTCCTGAATTGTGCCCAGCCAGACTGCGGCAGTCCCCTAATTTGCTGGAATTATGGGTGCGTGCCACCTCTCCCAGCAAAACCTAGTTTTTAATAAAAGATAAATCATTTCAACCTAAAAAGGAATGATTGTTCAAACTGAATTTGCTCAAATCAGGAGTTCATTCAGTGTCTGATACATGTTGAGTACTACTATGTTTTCCTCAAAAATTAAAAACATTCTATCATACTTCCCTCAAGAATTTGCCACTGCCATGAAGTACTCTAGTACCTACTTTGGAAACTACAAGAATAAAGAAAAACTGCTGGGTGGGACTCCAGGCAACAGTGGGAAGTAGGTCAAACTCACCTGGCATGTTCCTTTTGCCTTTTGCTGTCCATCATCCTTCCTCCTGGGTGGTATGTAATGTAATATCTTACTCAGATTGTACTGGCTCTTTTACAGTCATGAGAATGGAAGATACCCTCTGAAGATGACACAAGAAGAAGTTTGAGGACACTGGGTGCTCAATGAATTCTGTCAGTACCACTAGTTCTGAGTCACTCACCAATGGACCTTTTGTTTCAGATAAGTACACCGTTAAGAGATTAGTACAGAATCAACTGACAATAATCTTAACTGCCTTAGTCTAAAATTTTCATTCCCCCATCATTATTATTTGAATTTGATGTCTGCATGCATGGGATGGCCATTTTATTTTATTTTACTTTATTTCATTTCATGGTGCTGGGGATTAAACCCAGGGCCTCGTGCATGCTGGGCAAGCAATCTTCCATGGAACCATATCCCTAGCATCATTGCCATTTTAGAGGTTTAGAAGAATGGGAATATATGAAAGTCAGATACAGTTTATTGAGTACAATGCTTTACCATTCTCCAAGAGAAGAAAATGCTTCAACTTGCTGAATCCTTGTCAGTGAGTTGGCAAAATCATGAGGTATTCCTGTAAAGAAGTTCTAAATTCAGTAGCTGGTTTAGGAACATTTGTTTAAAGAAATCCGTTTTAATGAACAATCTGACTAAACCGATTTTCTTTCACCTTTCCAAAATTTTTATTTTTAAGACATGAAATTGCAGGGACCTTGAGCAATTGCCATTGAAATAGATGAAAATGCCAGTATCCATCCATTCAATAGGAGCAATTTTGCAAGTTTTCTATTTTACTTTATGTACCCCTTCCATGCTCTCTTGCTGCCACTCAATATCAAAGGTCTTAGTACAAAGACTTTCAATTTTTTTTTAAATGGCGATTTGCATATGACTGAAAAAGAATACTTAACTCATTTGCTGTCAAGAAGAATTGTTTAGGAACTGTGGATAATAAGGAATGAGTCAATTATTGCTAAGAAAAAAACAACCTGTATATGCAGTTTAGCTACATAGTTTAACATCAAATATGTGTTCGTACATACTTCTGTTTGCAACTCTAGTCCCTGGAGAACATTTTATGTGCTTGTACCTTACTTGCTACTCCTACCTCTCTGCTCCTCCCTCAGTCAGGCAAACAGATGCATATTATTTCATTTATAATAAGAAGGGAAGGAACTCTGTTGCACAAACTTAAAAGTTTTTGTTTTGTGTGAGTTAAACATCGTTTATTATTTATTCTTTTTTTGTCATTCAATTTATTCAAGAGAACAATAATCTTCACAAAATAAGGAATGCATAAATATTTATTGATATTTATCTACCACATGCTAAATTCTATAAAGTACTTTCACATGTATGATTGTACTAAATATTTCAGTACAAAATAAGAATATGTAAATCAAGCTGTAGGATAGAAGCTTTGGGAGTCTAACACACTCGGTTTGCACACTAGCTTTGTCATTTAGAAAGTACTGATCTTGCTCAGTGTCTCATTGGAAGTATTATTTCTATGTTAAAGATAAGGAGACCAATTCTTAGAGGGTTAAAATTCTCAATTGTTTATTCTTTAACTGACTACCTAGAATTCTAAGGAAAGAAGCCTTAACTTTCTCTAAGGATTCAGGAATTTCACAGAAACGTGCAGCCTAACAGAATCTTTTGTAGCAATCTGTTTTTGTAAGACTTCCACATGAGCTTTGAAATACTGTTCCTACCCTTGAGAACTGAGACCACTTACATCCACATAGCTAAACACTTGGAAATAAGAACTGAGTTCACATGTGTCAACATGACTTAATATTTGTTTCTAGAAGCTCTTGCCTGAGAAAAGATGGCTCACCTAGGCAAACAGAAAACTTATCAAAAAATAGTTTACTTAAAGAGATGTGCTTCATCTTCATATGAAGAGGGAGTACAATGTGCTTCTCATATGTCCATAAATCCCAACCACCGTATTATGAACCTTGCTCAATTCAGATCCGTTTCCTGCCTTGAACCCCAGCCTTTACCACTTGATCTCAGACCCTAATACTCTATGTAAATAATATCTTCCCTGTAATCTGCTTTTTGAGGCACTACTCTGAACCTGTTGATGGCAGTGTTCTCTCTTACTATGGTGGGTCTAATAAATTGGCTTTACTTGGTAGAATTTTTCCTAGTGATCTTTTCAGCAGTTTTCAGTCAATACCACTGATTATCATACATTTCTACTCCATCACTTAAAAAATTCTGGGCAGTAAAGAGTTAACTGACTCAAAGACAATTTGGCCTCTGTTATTAACTCCTGGGAGGGGATCTCTAATTCATAGCCCATTGTAATTTTCAGTGACAAGTAATGTTCCTGGTTGTATTTTGACTTATTTTTCACATTAATATTCTTTCAATTTTGAAAATTTCTTATCTTCGGTAGAAAAATTCTAAGTTTTTTTTTTTTCCTCAGAGGTTTGTACTTTCTTTTTGGAATAAACAAAACATCACGTTTATAAACTTTTGAAAGTTATCCTTATTAAAAAATACTTATTATTTAGTTATAGTTAGACACACAAAAATGCCTTTATTTTATTTATTTATTTTTATGCAGTCCTGAGGATGGAACCCAGGGCCGTGGACGTCCTAGGCGAGCGCTCTACCGCTGAACCTGAAAGTTATCCTTATTTTTAAAGAAAAATGTCTGTATTTTTTCATTATTCAATATTGAATTTTGATCTGCACCTCCAACCGTGATGATCAGAAATATGTTTTTCTCAAATCTCACATAGGTAGGAGGCATTGAAATGCCTCATCAAGTTCACACAGAAGCAGGGCGCAGTGGCACACACCTGCAATCCTAGTGGCTTGGGAGGTTGAGGCAGGAGCACGGCAAGTTCAAAGTCAGCCTCAGCAATTTGGTGAGGCCCTAAGCCACTCAGCAAGACCCTCTCTCTAAATAAAATATTAAAAAGGGCTGGGGATGTGGCTCAGTGGTCAAGTGCCTCTGGGTTCAATTCTTGGTAGCAAAAAAAAAAAAAAAAAAAAGTTTGCACAGAAGCCACATTTTCATGGAAGTCCAGCTGGAATATTAAGGAAAGCCCATTCTTGGGAGGTATGGAACTCCTCAGACTGGGGATGGCTTGAGAAAAATAAATTAAATCCACAATGGATCTTCATAGGCCTGTACTACAATCTCAACTGCTTTCCTCTTGACTTCCTTCCTTATCTCCTTCCCTTCAGTGGGAGTTTAAACCTGCATCCTGGTTGGAGGGCTCTCTCAGTCTGTCCTGGATCCCTCCCCTTTCTACCTTGTAGCACTTGCCCCTAAGAGATCTCTTACAGAGAGCATCTCAGCTTGGTTACTGCTTATTAAAGGAGAATGTCAGGCTATCCCCTTGATGTAAAAGTCAGACTGTCACATCTTGTTTCCTTCACCATAAAGAAGGAGGTGCAGTGACTGGAAAAGTTGCATGGTCAGAAAGATGCATCTTTTCCATGTCAGACCGCAGGGAGCATAATTGGCCAATGGCTCCAACTGCCATTCTCTGAGATCCATCACTGCTCCCTGGATGCCTGGTTTCAGAGTCTTTGTGTGTTTGATTCACTTTTTAATACTCGCTCTTCTTCCTCTTCAGTCACAATATCTAAGTCGTGTGTTTAAATCTACCTGAAAGAGGTGCATTAGAGTTCTGCTCAAATCAACTTTTCTTCAATTGCATGGTTGATTAATTACCTAATTTACGACACTAGCATACTCCCCTCTCCCCCACCCCCATTCCATTAAGTGATATAATTTTTGAAATTCTTTCATGAAAAGTCTGGTCTGGAAGCCCCTCTTTGCCTCTGCAATGCAGTATGCTTCTCATGCCTTTGGTCCTGGACCCCTTGCATTATACTTTCTGAATATTCTCTCTGTTCTCTGCTGGTAGTACTCCCCATGAATTCCAATGACATTGTAAGTTTACTCATATATTTAACATTTTAAGTATTTCTACCATTTTCCCAGTGGGATTTTTGAAGGAACTAAAATGGGAACACACTTGGGCTATCAACTTCTATACTTCTCACACTGATGCTAGTTTACAGTAGTGGGTGAGAATTTGGACTTCACCTAAGTCCAAGCCATTTACTTCCTTTGTGTCTGGCCTTGTTACTTAACTTCGGACCTAGGATGAAATGCCAAATTAAGTTGCTTCATATCACAATTTCATCCAAATTCCTCTATTATGCACTACAGAGCCACACCTCTGTTTCTTGATTCTGGGTCTTTCTAGTAGAGAAATCTACTGGTATTTTACAGGAAATACTCTTTTCACTGTGGTGAATCTTATTTATTCTATCAGCACGTCTCTTAGTCTAATACCAGTTGTGCCGGATGTTTCTAAACTTCCTAAAACAGCACTGTGGTTGGTTAGGGTACATCCTCACATGTGCATTTTACAGACAAAAGATAACATTTTTTTTCTTTAATGTAAAGATAGTTTACAGGTGGAAGAAGCAGTCATAAGTAACTCAACCCAGTATTTTCTTAAAATCACAAATTTGAATTTTGGAAAATAACATGTAAAGGTTTGGGAAGGATATATGAATGGTGATCTGTTCTCAAAGGCTTTGATTTTCAATGTTTTGTTGATTATTTCTTCTTTGGCCCAGTTCTGAATTTCCTACATGCATCACATATATTTTAAGACATGTTATTTATAACATTTTAGCCCTCTTTTTAAAGAAACATTGTAAACAGACATGGAGGCACAAAACTGTAATCCCAGCCTCTTGGGAGGCTGAGGCAGGAGTATTGTGTGTTTGAGGCCAGTCTGGGCAATTTAGTGAGATCCCATCTCAAAACAATTTTTAAATTTGTCCTCTTTAGTTATAAATGATACTAGAGTATATTTTGACATATTTATACAAACATGGAATACATATTATTCTAATTAAAATCCCAGTCCTGTGGTTATACATGATGTGGAGATTCACTGTGGCATATTTATATATGTACATAGGAAAGGTAAGTCAGATTAATTTCACTGTCATCCCTATTCTTTTCAGCCCTCCCATCTCTTCATTCCCCTTTGTATAATCTATTGAACTTCTATTTATTCTTCCCCTCCTTGTGGTGTGTTAGCATCCATATAACATTTGACTTTTTTTTTGGAGAATTGGCTTATTTTGCTTAGCATAATAGTGTTCAGATCTATCTATTTACCAGAAAATGTCATAAAGCCTGTCTTTTTTATGGCTGAATAATATTCCATTGTGTATGTACATCACATTTTCTTTATCCATTCATCTGTTGAAGGGTACCTAGGTTGATTCCATAGCTTAGCTGTTGTGAATTGAGCTACTATAAACATTGATGTGGCTGCTTCACTGTAGCATGCTAATTTTAGTCCTTTGGGTATAAACCAAGGAGTGGGATAACTGGGTTAAATGGTGGTTCTGAACTGAGTTTTCTGAGGAATCTCCATAGTGCTTTCCAGAGTGGTTTCACCAATTTACAGTCCTACCAGCCATGTATGAGCATTCCTTTTCACTCATCACCTCACCAACATTTGGTATTACTTGTATTCTTGATAATTACATTCTGACAGGAGTGAGATTAAATCTCAGTGTAGTTTTAATTTGCATTTCTCTAATTGCTAGAGATATTAAACATTTTTTTTCATATATTTGCTGATCATTTGTATTTCTTCTTTGTGTGTTCAGTTCCTTAGCCCATTTACTGATTGGCTTATTTGTTTTGTGGTATTTTTTTGAGTTCTTTATATATCCTGGAGATTAATGCTCTGAGGTGCATGTGGCAAAGATTTTCTCCTGTTTTGTAGGCTCTGTCTTCACACTCTTTATTGTTTCCTTTGCTGTCAAGAAGCTTTTTTAGATTGATACCATCCCATTTATTGATTTTTGATTTTACTTCTTGCACTTGAGGAGTGTTGTCAAGGAAGTTGGCTTCTAAGCCAATGTGATAGAGAGTTGGGCCTATATTTTCTTCTAGTAGGTGCGGGGTCTCTTGTCTAATTTCTAGGTCCTTGATCCACTTTGAGTTGAGTTTTGTGCAGGTGAGAGATAGGGGTTCAATTTCATTCTGCTACATATGGATTTCCAGTTTTCCCAGCACCATTTGTTGAAGAGGCTGTCTTTTCTCCAATGCATGCTTATTGCACCTTTGTCTAGTATGAGATAATAACAGTTTTTATCTGAGCTTGTCACTGTGTCTTCTATTCTGTTTCATTGATCTTCATGTCTGTTTTGGTACCAATACCATGTTATTTTTGTTACTATAGGTCTATGATATAATTTAAGGTCTGGTGTTGTGATGCCTGCTTCTTTATTTTTCTCACTAAGAATTTCTTTAGTTATTCTGGGTCTCTCACTTTTCCAAATGAATTTCATGATTGCTTTTTCTAATTCTATGAAGAATGTCATAGGGATTTTAATAATAATTGCATTAAATCTGTACAGTGCTTTTGGTAGTATGGCCATTTGACAATATTAATTCTTCATATTCAAGAGCATCTTTCCATCTTATATGGTCTTCTTCAGTTTCTTTCTTTAGTGTTCTCTAGCTTTCATTGTACAGGTCTTTTAAAAAAAGGGGGTTGAGGACATTCTCAGTGGTAAAATATTTGCTTACTCTGTGGGAGACTCTAGATTCAATTCTTAGTACTAAGATAATTGTGTTGGATTAAAAGAAATAATTGATCAAAATGCTCTGAAATTTTTTTTTGGTGCAAACAAAGTTTAAATTTAGCCCAGGTGGGCTTACTATTTAATGATTTAGATTTCAGCTAGACTAAATATAAAAATACTGGGCATGCTGCCCTTGGTTGTGCATGCCTGTAATCTCAGTGACTCAGGAGGCTGAGGCAGGATTGAGCCTAGCCTCAGCAATTAGTGAGATCTTTATTTTATTTTATTTTTTAAAGTAGAATTGAGATAAGTAGAGCAATTGGATTCCAGGGAGGAAGAAGAGCATGCAAAGAGAAGGTACAGGGAATGAGACTGATTAAATTTTGCTATATACATGTGTGAACATGGCAGAAGGAATCCCATTATTATTATAATTATAATGCACCAATAAAAATAAAAAAGTAAGTAAATAAAAAGGGTTAGGGATGTAGATCGATGTTCAAGTGCCCCTGGTTTCAATATCTATCCTGAAAAACAAAGAAAAAAAAGGCATATGTAGAATTTAATGATTCATTGGTAACTTAAAAATCAGATTAAAGGTGTGTAAATTGAATTGTCTGTTACAGTGATTTTATCTTCTTTTGAAAAGTGTACTAGGTGTCTAAACTTATAGTTGAACGAGAACTATTGTATTATAAATCAGAATCTCCAGGAACTAATACTCCTAATGAAGGCAACCTTCAGAATACACATCTATGTTTTCTCATCACAAATCTGATAAAGGATATAATTACATTTTTAACTTGTTAAAAAATTACTTCATAAAATCTCCAAAAGATAAATTAAATGCAGTTTATTTGCAAAATAAACTTATCAATAAAATATTTTTCCATGGCATGGAATGAGTAGAATAAATGATAATACTAACATAAAATATATTATTTATTTAAAAAAAATTTAATAAGTGCAATTGTTTCATTTTTGTTTAGTCTCTCTATTTGATCTACCTATCAGGCATAAGTAACTTGACTTCATGATATACACAAAAGCAAAGCTACTACTGAGTATTAAAATAAGAACTACTTATCAAATATTTATAATGTTCCCATCCCTGTCCACAGTTGTATAAACAATACTGAGTTAATCCTCACAACATCTCTATAAGAGTTTATCATTATTCTAATTTTAATATTAAAGAATTGAGGCTTAGCTCTTTTGCTGACATTCCCAGACTAGTAAGTGTTAAAGTGTTAGAATCAGATGGCCACCCTGCTAGATCTTTGCTTCAGAAATATTTATTTTGCTATTCCACACAATATTGAACTCTATTGTCTCTATCCTCAACATATGTACAATCTATTTCCACAGAAGATGATTGTTACCAAGGAAAAAATTGGTTGAACAGAAGTATGAGCATCAAGCTTTTTAAAGCAGTCTGGAAGAATTTCATGAAAAAAGTATGGTTTGAACCAAATCTCTGAGAATGAGTAAAAGTTTTCAATTGTTAAAGCAGGGGTTGGTGTTGAGGTTGAAGATCAAATGTGTGAAATTTCAAGCTTTCTGTGAGCATTACATATCTGAGAAAGAAAAATAATGGATAGTAAAGTTTGAAAGCAGAGTAGCTTCTTAAAAATAAACAAGTCTCTCAGTTTTGACAGACTGACTCTGTCCTTCTCTCTCTGACCCTCCCCCTTTCAATTTTACACACACACACACACACACACACACACACACACACACACCTCTGCCTGAAAAAAGATACGTCTTCTAAATTACTGAGAAATGACACCTTTATTTTTCTACTGTTGACAACACTATTTTTTTTCATATCTACTCAGTGAAATAATTTGGTCTCATTGGGCAGTCTTACTGGTGCAGAGTCTGGATTCTGCCCAGCCCAGGGACTGCCATTTTCCACCATTTTCACTAGTTCCATTCTTAACAACACAATTACAAATAAACAGTGACTGCGCAGGCTGCTTCTGACACTGATGTGTGGAGAAATACTGCAGTAACCTGGCAGCCTGACCATTTAAAACTGTGAATCACCTCAGGTAAGGAATATCCCATTCCAATTGAGACAAGTAATGAGCAATAACATTTTCAGTGGATGACTAAAGAAGCTTTACCCTGAGGGAAAGCTAAATTGTATTGTCAACAAATTACCTTTCTAAAGTCTCTTTGTCTTCTTTCTAGTTGTAAGAAAATGTAAAATTAATAAGAGGACTGATATATGCAAGTTCCTTATTTGGAAGAGCAAACAGTAACATAGCCTCAGAATAGTCATGGAATCATGCACTTTATATCAGCAATGTGCACATAATTAAAGTGTTCATGAACAACCAAATTACTTTTTCTAGTAAAAAATAATTTGTAAAAAAATCCATGTAGATAGAAGAAGAGAGGCAGACTAATATTTCTCATAGTCTTACTTACTATTCAGGGAAAATTTTGTCAATACTTGGTATATCTTTATGAATGGTAATCTTAATATTGGAATATTTCTTTGAATATATTATAAATGAACATTTATGGGTTATGATGCTAATAAATTGATAATTGTCATTTTACTTTTTCATTATTGGTTATTTTTATTTATACATGACAATTATAATTGATACCATTATAAAAGCATGGAATACAATTTGTTCTATTTCAATCCCCATTATTTTCCTTTTCCCTTACCTTTTCCTCCCCCTGCTCCCTTACTCCTACTCTACTGATCTTTCTGCTATTTTCTTATAGATCTTTTAAAAAATGAATCTCTTGTGTATATACAGGAGGGTGAGAGTCACTGTGGTGTGTTCATAAGTCAGATTCATTCCTATGTCTCTCCCTATCCCATCCTCCTCCTTTCTCTTCACTCCCCTTTGTCTAGTTCACTAATCTTTATTCTATTCTTTTTCTATCCTCCTCCCCGTTCCCCCTTATTTGGGATTAGCTTCTGGATATCAGAGAAAACATTCAGATTTTGATTTTGGGAGACTGGCTTATTTCACTTAGCATCATCTCCAGTTCCACCCATTTACCAACAAATGCAATAAAGTCGTTATTCTTTAGGCTGAGTAGTACTCCATTGTGTGTATACACAACATTTTTTTTTATCCATTCATCTGTTGTAAGGCACCTAAATCGGCTCCATAGCTTGGTTATTGTAAATGATGCTGCTGTAAATATTAATGTGGCTGTGTCACTGTAGTATGCTGATTTTAAATTCTTTGGATATATACCAATGCCATGACCACTGCGGCCCAACTAGCATGTTTCACGGAGGGGTGATGGGAGATTGGAAGAAATAAAGAGTCAACAGATCTTGAAGATAAAACAGCTGGGCTTCGGATGGAGTGCTGTTCTCTGATGGAGAAGCAGGTCTAAAGAATGACACCAGCAATCTTTATTATATATGTCTCTAAATCAGATTAAAAACAATGCAAGCGTTATTCTTTGTGTTCATGAAAGTTACACAGTTAGCAACAGTATGCAGCTATTTCCTCAGTTACATTCTACAGTTGCAATGTGCCATGTTAGGAGCTTTGTGTAGCTCTCAAGGAAGTCCATTGTTTAAAGTTACTAATTGGCAGTCAGATTCAGGAGCAGCAGAACTGGTGAAACTTTGTAGTTATCTTAGCAAGGAAGTTCCTTCACTCCCAGGAGCTGCTGTGCCTGAGAATGAACACGAGGCTGATAAGACTCTAGCATGGAGGACATCTCCATAGCAACCATGCATCCTATGCCTTTGCACAGAAACTTTCCTAGTCACCAAGTATGCCACAGCCATGAAGTCATCAGGGACCCCAATCTCAGATACTTGTCTCTCAGAGTCACTGTCACTACTCTCCACATACCAAGGAGTGGGATAGCTGGGTAATATGGTGGTTCCAGTCCTAGTTTTTTGAGGAAACTTCGTACTGCTTTTGTGGTTGCATCAATTATAGTCCCACCTATAGTATATGAGTGTACACCTTCCCTAGCATCCTCACCAACATTTTTTTTTATATTAGGGATTATATTAGGGTACTTAACCACTAAACCACATTCCCTTTTTATTTTTTGAGACAGGGTCTTAATAAGTTGCCTAGGACCTCACTATATTGCTGAGGCTGTCTGAACTTGTGAGCCTCCTGCCTCAACCTCCTAAGCCACTGGGATTACAGGCTTGTGCCATGGTGCCCAGCTCATTTATTGTTATTTGTGTTTTTTGATTGCCATTGTGATTGGAGTGAGATGAAATCTCAGTGTGGTTTTAGTTTGCATTTCTCTAATTGCTAAAGATATTGAACATTTTTCATATATTTATTGACCATTTGTATTTTTTTTAGTTTGAGAAGTGTCTGTTTAATTCCTTTGCCCATTTATTGAGAGATGTTATTTGTTTTTTGATGTTATTTTTTGATTTTTTTCTATATCCTGGATATTAAAGCACTATCTGAGGAGCAGGTGGCAAAGATTCTCTCCCATTCTGTGGGCTCTCTCTTCATAGTCTTCATTGTTCCTTTTGCTGTGAAAAAGTTTTTTAATTTGATGCCATCCCATTTATTGATTTTGTGATTTTACTTCTCGTGTTTTAGAAGTCTAGTTAAGAAAGTTCCTGAGCCAATATGTCAGAGTGTTGGACCTACATTTCTTCTAGTACGAGAAAAAGGATTTTTGGTCTAATTCCTAGGTCTTTGATCCACTTTGAGTAAATTTTGTTCAGGGTAAGAGATAGGGTTAAATTTTATTATCCTATATATGGATTTCTAGTTTTCACAGCATCATTTTTAAAAAGGATATCTTTTCTCCAATGTATGTTTTTAGCATCTTTGTCTAGAATCAGAAAACCGAAATTATGTTGGTTTGTCTCTCTCTGTCTTCTATTCCATTGGTCTTTATGCCTGATTTGGTGCCAGTACCATGATTTTTTTTTTTTTTAATCTCTGTGGTATAATTTGAGGTCTGTATGGTGCTGCATCCTGCTTTATTTTTCTTGCTAATAATTGCTTTAGCTATTCTGGTTTTATTATTTTTGAAAATGAATTTCATAACTGTTTTTTCTATTTCTGTGATGAGCATCATTGGAATTTTAATGGAATTGCATTGAATCTATATAGCACTTTTAGTAGTATGGTCATTTTGACAATATTAATTCTGCCTATCCAAGAACATGGGGCATCTTTCCATCTTCTAAGCTCTTCTTCAATTTCTTTCTTTAATGTCCTGTAGTTTTTAATGTAGAGGTCTTTCACCTGTTTTGTTAGATTGATTTTCAAGCATTTTATTTATTGATTTTTTTGAGACTATTTTCTGAAAACACTTTTGATTTGAGAGGGTGATGGTCACCATCAAGTCTGTGGAACTTTACCCATCAACTGTCAAATTCTACTGCCACTGTGGCTACTAATAGTTTCATATCAATTAATATCTAATTTAAAAAATTAAAAATATTGGTGTATACTAATTGTACAGAATAGTGGGGTTCATTGTGACATATTTGTACTTACGCATAACATAATTTGGTCAATATTAGTCCCCTTACCTTCTCTTCCTCTCTATCCTTGCTTCTCTTCATCTAACATAATAGGTTTCTTTCTGCAGTCTTTACATCACCCTCTACCTTTTTCCATTTGGCTTACATATATGAGAGAAAATATGATTTTTGATAGGTAACAAATTCACACATAGGCCCATTAGCAGTGATGGCAGTGAGAACATTTTTGGAAAGCTGATGAAAACTGCTTATGAGCCAAAATTCCCTTGCCATTTTAGAAGTGATCAGGCTTAGTCTGACCTTCCATTTCTGGCCCTTTTTAACTCCACACCCTGTAGGGCATTGTGTGAGTTCCCACGACTTAGACTTTAGTGAACTTTTGCTTCAAGTCTGTGGTTCTACTCATTTGCTTCAGGTCATGCATTATCTCAACTTCCCTAAGAGGAAAGTGAGCTCTGGTCACTTTCTCTATTGAATCTGGTCACTTTCTCTATTGAACAGGGATTGAATCCATCCCTGTTCCATGATTTATAGAAAGTGAATGAATAAACAGAGCTTTCACTCATTTTATTGCTTAAGTTTAAATTTAAGCTTAAGTTACTGCTTAAGTTTAGGAAGCAGGTGAGTGCTTGCATGAATTTGGGGTATAGTAGTCTTACTACATAACCAACTTTAAAACTGCTTATTTCTACCTTAAAAGGCCTTTAGCCACCCTACAAGTGAAGAATGTTCACTTGTTATTTTATTTCATGCATCAATTATGCCTCAAACTAGTTTACTAGCTTCTATTTTGTCATGTTTCTATTTTTCTTCCTTATACCCCTTTCCTGAACCCCTAATTATTTTCAATTATTTTAGGTAAATAAATTCACATCTTTTCATCCCCTAATCTCATAATACTGCTTACTCAGACTCAGTAAAAAGCTCAGTAGAAGAATGGTGTCTCCCATTTATTTATTATGAGACTGTAGAACTATAGATAGCCATCAATTCTTCCTGTTATGTTAGTTTTAAAATAAAACAATTCTGATATTTTTCATCAAATACAGGCAAAACCAAATGCTTAGATCTAGTAATTAGAAAATAATCAATGCAATTTTTCTCACTTTTTCTTTTTCTTCTCTTTTCTTAAAAAGTTTCTTTAATATACTTTAAAACAGAATTTTGAAATTCAATGTAGAAAAAATTGTGGATTTCTTAAAAAAATTAACTACTTAGTCTGTTTCTTTGACCAGTGCATTACATGATATTGAACATTATATATGACATAATATGTATTTTACATATATTTTACGTATACTTTATTGTTCTTATGGATAAGATGGCTGAAAGCATGCTAACGAAGAAGGTACACATTTCAGATTTGGAGGGAAATTTGGAAATAAGGAGAAATGTGAAGTCATTTTGTTAGTGGTTCATGTTTGTAAGTGTAACTAAAATTAGTTAACTAAAGTTAGTTTAACTATGGTGAGGCTAAGGTGAATGGTCATTAGACTTCTGATTTTTTTGCAGAATTCTATTATTTTGTACTCTGTCATGAAATACCTCATCTTTATCCAGCAACTTGCATCATATGACTTTTTGGTTTCTTCATTTACAAATAGAATAAATTTACAATGAGTGCTGAACTGATACATATTTGGCCTAACCCAGTACTTCTCTGCGCTTAAGAAGTTTGATCAACAGCAGCCTCTATATACACATTGCTTTCTTTCTTTCTTTTTTCTTTTTCTTTTTGTGGTGCTTGGGATTGAACCCTAGCACCTTGTGCATCACATATCACATACTGCTTTTTAATCAAGCTTGATGTGTAAGTAAATAGATACTAACCTGAGCACACTCTCATAACTGAACAAGTGAATATCTACTAGTCATTGCAGCTGAATGTCCAGTCAATCAGAGACTAAAGCTGCCCCCAAAATGATTACAGAAAGCAAATGCCTACCACAGTTGAACAGGTTGTTTCTGTGTGTCACTCCTTTTTTCTGGCTATAAATATAAACTGCACCTAGGTTTGGGTGATATATTTTGAGCCATATCTGGTGGGGAATGCTGCCCTTTTCTAGAACTTCTTTTTATTTGCTCAACTAAGCATTGCTACATTGAAAGGGTCTCAACTTTTAACATTCTTAGTAGTCTTGAGCTGCTAAAATTGTGAGATGAAATGAAGCATTCAGGGACTTTGAAGCGGTTCAGTGGGCCTGGAATATAGAACTGGAATAGAGATTGATATCAGTCACAATTGAAGATATGGGCAGGATCCAACCAAACAAGTTAAAAAGTGCATCTTTATTCTGTAGACAATTCAGATCCAAAGAAAAATTCAAGTTGAAAGGATATGGTCAGTTTAGTGTTTTAAATTTGCTGTTGACAGCATACAGACATATCCTGTATTAAAATTGCCACTCATTTGCTTTCTGATTTGCCTTATTGGTGAAAATAGCGTGGCTCCCCTGGCCTGAAACAGCACAAAACTGTGGCTTCTTTTCATGACCTCACTCCTTGTAATCTATCAGTACAGAGGTATTATAAACATTTATATGCATGAATAAATTACTTTAATATTTTACCCATAAGCTTTTATTATTTATTTATTTGCAATTTTACTAGAACTTATCTGTGTCCTTAACGTGAGGACATCTTGTATTATCTTTCCCAGAAGAAAAGCAGATTGAGAATGACTGATGCAGAGATAGTGGAGAAAAGTGAACAGGGATACTAGCTGGAGATACTCTTCATTACTTTCATGAGAAATGATGTGATCTGAACCATAGAAGTATTTTTGCAGTTGAGAAGAGTGGATGCATATGAAAATGTTTGATGATACAACTAATTGAGCATGCTTATTAATAGAACATGAAAAACGATAGAAGAAGAGGTAGATAATGACAAGCTTCCTAGAGGAAATGGTATCTAAGTTGACACTTAACGGAAGAGAGGATGAAAATGGCACAAAAGGTCCAAAGTAGAAGGCAAACACTTGCAAAGGCCAAGTGACATAGCTCCCTCCTTGTTTCCTTCCTGTTTTCCTCTCACCCATGCTCTCTTTTCTCTCTCCCCTCTCTTTTGCATGTGATTTGCACAATTCTTCCTCTCCAGTGCCTTCCTTGAGGCTTCTGAAAATCCACAGATACCTTTTGTACAAATTTTTGAAAAGATGTTACTTCTTTGAACATGTGAGTTGCAGGGGATTAGTGAGTTAACCAGCAGCTCATTTCCAGTTTCCACTCTCAAGGGGCCCTGAGTAGGGCTCGCCTTGTACCTCATAATGAGATGGTTCGATCATCTCCCTTGACACAAGTGTCTTTCCTATCCTGTTACCTCTCAGTGCATTTACCTTTTCTAATCTTATTTCTTTTAAAATTTTTTTCCTTTTCATTTTTTCACTCATTCTCCCCTTTCTTACTTCTGCTCTAAAAATATTAAGAGTAGACATTTATTTACTTACTAAAAATAAATGAAGGTTTCACACTTTCATTCCATAATGGTCATTTATGTATAGGTACATTTGCTTTTGTATGAAAGTTCTTTTTTGCATAAGGACTTTTTGCTGTAAAAAAATACTTTGCCCATTTGTATGTATTGATAGTGTACACAAACAGAGAGAATGGCTGTTTGTTTTCTGCATGACAAAATATAGGCTGCCATTTGTTATGAGTCATGGGAAATCTTCAAGCAATGGTGCTGAATCAGTGGAAATACTTTGCTTCAGTTTCCTGATCATCAAAGTGAAACCTGTAGTGCTTGCCTCTGGGATAATACCTTATAAGTTAAGGCAGCAATTAAATTTTTTGATGCAAAAGTCAAAAGTGATTTAGGTGAAACTTTTTAGGCATTTTTGACACTGTAAGGGGAACACCTGAAAAATTAGTTATCTGTCAGTCATCAAAAGGTGAAAGTTCAAAAGTGCTCTGCATGAGGACAAAATGAATCGATAAATGCTATATATTTCATTAATAAAAAATCTACATGAAACCGTGAACACAGGATAGTTGGGAAGGAGGACCTCTGGGTTTTGCTCCAGCATGCAAGAAGCTTTGAATTGGCAACATGGGAATAGGGAACAAGGCAACAAAGTTACAAGGGAAAGACAGAATAAACTGAAAAGCTCTTGTTAGACTGAAGGGAAGTAAGGTCGTGGAATATATGGTTGCTTCCAAGTTTGGATAGACCAGCAGGCAAATATTGAGCATCTCAATTTATAGGAGTAGAAACACAAGATAAAACCTCCATGGTAACCAGCACTGAGGTAGGGACACCTGGACTAAAGAATGGCTGGAGGCTCAATAGGGACAAGGACCAGGGACAAAAACTCCAGGGGGACTCAGTCATCAGAGGAACCACATACTTTTGTGAGTTTTACCTTCTGGAATTCTATCAAGTCCTCACCATGGGGATCAAAGATAAATCGCTTTAGGCTTCTGGCAAGAAGAGGAGAAAAGCCACCATTTTTAAATGTGCCAGAACAATCTGTTTTCAAAAAGGTTTGTCCTCAAGAGATACTATATGAGCAGAGCCCTGCCTTTGGCAGTTGTCATAACTGATTTGGTGGAAAGAGAATACCCCAATTCAGCCCCCTCTAGGTTTCCATATGGAGAATGGAAATGGCCAACTCCACTTTCAACTAGCTACTGTGTCAGTCTAATGGGAGTATTAAAGCCAAGAGCATGTGTGAAGTTTACAGTCCAGAGACATAAGCTCACTGAAAGAGTGGTACTTAGTCAAGGGAATATAGAATGCTGCTTCTCCCAATTTACCACCACATTACTAAAGGCTTAGTTATGGCAATTTTTTTTTAGCTTGGTATATCATGTCTGGCTATCATGAAAAATTATAGGACACAACAAAAGATAGAACCGTGGTTTCAATAGACAAGCATAAGTAACAGAGTCAGATATGGCCTAGTTATTTAAATTATCAGGAGGAGAATTAAAAACAACTGTGATTTGGGCTGGGGTTGTGGCTCAGCAGTAGAGCACTCACGGAGCACATGCCGAGGCCCCAGGTTAAATCCTTAGTACCACATAAAAATAAATAAATAAATAAATAAAATAAAGGTATTGTGTCCAACTACAACTAAAACATAAAATACTAAAGCAAAACAAAACAAACAAACAATAAAACAACTGTAAGTAACACCACACCAAGGGCTCCAGTGGTTAAAGTAGACAGAACGCAAGAATAAATGGGTAATTTTAGCAGAGAGATGGAGATTACTGGAAAGAACCAAAAACAAACAAATAAAAAGCTAGAGTGTCCTGCAGGGGCTCTGATTCAGGAAACAGGTTCTAGGATCTGGCAATTGAAAGAAGATGTGAGGCACAATGAGAATTTTAGTCATACTTTATTCGGAAGCATCCATAGCCAATAGCAGCCCCCAGAGTCATTGTCATAGCCCTTTTTATATACAATTCAAACAAAGGAGGCACCCTGTCAATAGGTGGTTACATGGTAGTGGAGTGTGTGTGTGTGTGTGTGTGTGTGTGTGTGTGTGTGTGTGGAGGGGTTCGTACATGCTCACAAGGCAATGATTACCACCTCTGAATCACAGTGTTTCTGGCCTTGACTAACCAGAGCATAGTCAGTTCCCAACCCTGGCTACACACTAAAGATATAACATAGCCCTCCAGAAGTCTCTGTAAGGTAGCCTAACTACAGCCATTTTGGGGCCTGCGCCAACATAGTAGTAATAATGCTTTCACAGAAATGAAGACGGCCTTTGACACTTTAATAGAATGAATGTGGCTGGAGGAAGAATCCCAGAGCTTGAGGATATCTCAGTAGAAATCTCCCAAACTGAAAAACTAATAGGAAAACAAAAAACAAATAAACAAACAAACAAAAAACAGACTGGGGGGGAACCCTAATATCCAAGACTTGTGGGAAAACCATAAATGGTGTATTTATATAAAATGGGAATACCAGGAGGAGAAGAAGGAATAGTAGAAGAAATATTCAAAGTAATAATAACTAAGTATCTACCCAAATTAATGTCAGATGCCAAATCTCAGACAAAGCTCAAAGAGCACCCAGTATAAATTAAAAAACAAAAACACATAAACACTACACTTTGGGATATCAAAGGTAAAGAGAAAATCTTCAAAGAAGCTAAATGAAAAACACACATTACCTACAGAGAAGCAATTATAAGATTTACACCTATGATTCAGAAACCATGAAAGTAAACAAAAATAGGAACAAGAAACAAAGGTGATATATAGTAGCAATATTGTTGCTTATTAATGCAACAATATCAATAATCACTTTCCATGATCTAAATGCATCAATTAAGTGAAAGATTGTTGGGGTAGATTTTAACAACAAGACCTACTAAGATGACTATTAAAAACATTGTAAATATGAAGTCACATATAGATTAATGATGGAGAAATATACACCATAGTAATATTTATCAAAACAAAGCCCAAATAGCCTCATTAATTCCAGAAAGAATTGATATTAGACCAAGGAAAGTTATTAGGGATAAAGTGGGTATTAAACAAGACAAAAGAGAGAATTTTCTAGGAATATATGATATACCTAATTATAGAATGTTGAAATATGTGAGGCAGAGACTGATAGAATTATATGGAAAAACACAAGAATCCATTATTATATTTGAAGACTTTGACACACTTAACAGAAACACACAATCCTGCAGGCAAAAAAAGCACATGAGTAGTTCGCAGTCCAGAGATGTAAGGATATACATGAACTCAACACTACCATCAATCAATTGTACATAATAAACTATATATGACTTCATCTACAGATAACAGATACACAATATTTTCATGAAATACCAAACAGATTGTATTCTTGGCCATTGGACATATTTACAGAATTAAAACAACTAAAATCATACAATATCTGCTTTCAGAATACAGTGGAATTAAATTATATACATGGAGATTAAACTATGCACTTTTTTAACTTTTAGGTGCCATAATATCTTTATTTTAATTTAATTTTTTATGTGTTGCTAAGGATAGAACAGGGTACCTGATGCATGCTAGATGAGCACTCTACCACTGAGCCCCAACCCCAGTCCAGAAACTATTCACTTTTCAATATCACATTGGTTGGAGAAGAAGTTTCAAGAAATAGTAAAAATCTTTTGATTTAAGTGAAAATATAAATATCAGCTTAGCAAAATTTGTGTAATGCAGTGACCACAGCGGCTAGAAGGAAATTAATAGCATTGAAGACCTATCTTAGAAAGATCTAAAATTAGTTATCTAAACTTCTACCCTAAGAAGCCAAAAAAAAAAAAAAAAAAGGAAAGCAAATTAAATCCAAAGTAATGAGAAGGAAAAGAAAAAAAAAAAAGAAGTAATAAAAATTAGAACAAAATCATTTGAATTGAAAACAGGAAATCAATATAAATAACAATGAAACACAAACTGGTTCTTTGAAAAGATTCATAAAATCTATAATATGCCTCTACTCATGCTAACTAAGAAGGGTAATAACATAAATTATTAATACCAGAAGTGAATGAGAGTACATCACTAAGAATCCATAGACATAAAAAATAATCAACCTAAAAAGTAATGAGTTATTAAACCATGAAAATATAGGAAGAAACCTTAAATGCATATTACTAAGTGAAAAAAATCAGTCTGAACAGACTACCCACTGTATCTTTCCAACTATATAACATTCTGGAAAAGGCAAAACTACACTGACAGTAAAAAGATCAATGGTTGTGAGGGGTTATGGAGGAAGGAGAAGTGAGTAGGAATAGCAGAGAGGGCTGTTAGGGCAGTGAACCTATTTTGAGTGGTGGATCCATGCCTTTGCATTTTGTTCAGACCCACTGAATGTACAACATCAAGAGAGAACATAGTGGGTTTTCTGGGAGATCATTATGTGTCAGCGTAGGTTTGTCAACAAAACAAGGACACACTTTGGTGGGTGAGAGATCCAGGAGGTCATGCATATGTGGCGCAGGAGGTTTTTAAGAAACTTCTGTACCTCTTGCTCAAGTTTACCATTAACCTAAAATTATTCTAAAAAAAAATTGTTAAGAAAGAAAAGGTTTGGGAGGAGAGTCTGGCAGGGCAAATACAGAAATCCAGAAGTAAATGTTATGTTGGATTTGTGAGTTACAATTTAATTCCAGCTGAACATTTCTTAAAGTGCTTTTAAAAAATATCAGTGCCAATGAAGAACTAGAACAAATTCTTTTTTGCCAGGAATTGTTTGCTCTCCAAATGATTCTGACATTTGGTAAGTGTTGAGAGCCACAGTATTATATGACAAGGCCACTAAATTTATTTCTACCTTTTTTTAGTGTGTGAGTATGTGGGAAGGGAGGCAGGGAAAACTACTATTAATTCTTTTTTATTGGTTGTTCAAAACATTACAAAGCTCTTGACATATCATATTTCATACATTTAATTCAAGTGGGTTATGAACTCCCATTTTTACCCCGTATATAGATTGCAGAATCACATCGGTTACACATCCACGTTTTTACATATTGCCATACTAGTGACTGTTGTATTCTGCTATCTTTCCTATCCTCTACTATCCCCCCTCCCCTCCCCTCCCCTCCCATCTTCTATCTCTACCCCTTCTACTGTAATTCATTTCTCTCCCTTGATATTTTTTCCCCTTTCCCCTCACATCCTCTTATATGTAATTTTGTATAACAATGAGGGTCACCTTCCATTTCCATGCAATTTCCCTTCTCTCTCCCTTTCCCTCCCACCTCTCGTCCCTGTTTAATGTTAATCTTTTTCTCCTGCTCTTCCTCCCTGCTCTGTTTTTAGTTGCTCTCCTTATATCAAAGAAGACATTTGGCATTTGTTTTTTAGGGATTGGCTAGCTTCACTTAGCATAATCTTCTCTAATGCCATTCATTTCCCTGCAAATTCCATGATTTTGTCATTTTTTAGTGCTGAGTAATACTCCATTGTGTATAAATGCCACATTTTTAATCCATTCATCTATTGAAGGGCGTCTAAGTTGGTTCTACAGTCTAGCTATTGTGAATTGTGCTGCTATGAACATCGATGTAGCAGTATCTCTATAGTACGCTCTTTTAAGGACTTCAGGGAATAGTCCGAGAAGGGCAATAGCTGGGTCAAATGGTGGTTCCATTCCCAGCTTTCCCAGGAATCTCCATACTGCTTTCCAAATTGGCCGAACCAATTTGCAGTCCCACCAGCAATGTACAAGTGTACCCTTTTCCCCACATACTCGCCAGCATTTGTTGTTGTTTGACTTCATAATGGCTGCCAGTCTTACTGGAGTGAGACTATTAATTCTTTAAATCACCTGTTAGAAAGCCAATAGGAATTAATGAGGAAAAAAATGTTCTAGAATTTAACTATAGTATACCTCATCCCTCCATAGCTTCTTTATTTTTTAAACAGAAAGAAAAGAAATTGTGGAATATCCTTTCTAATATCAATGGCTAGGAGAAGTATATATCTTTGTATGTGTGTGTGTGTGTGTGTGTGTGTGTGTGTGTGTATGTGTATGTGACATTCCAGAACTTTGTAAAAAAATATGAGTAATATGTAACCTTAAAGGTTGTTATTCCCTTAAAAATTCTGGAGAAGCTTCCATGTGAGTTGCAAATTAGTGAGAGACCAGAAAATCCAACTTGTAATTACCTCATATCAATGTTCATGAGTTGTCCAGTCTGCAAGTTGAGGACAGTTTCTTTTTCATGGTCAGAGACATGTTTGACTCTGAGCCTGGGACAGAACAGGGGCTCTACAAACATTTGGCTAATGAATGAAATTTACTAGAAAGAAAGAAAAAAGCAGACGATAGGAAACCCACAAAAAATAATTGAGTTCCAAAGTTTTGAAGGTGGAACAAACTTTTGTTTAATGTATAATCTTGGGTGTCTCATAGAATTGGATTCCTTGATTTTGGTGAGAGGCAAGAGATATAACCAGTCTGGGTTGCTCTTTGTAAGGACTCTGTATATTATTTGGAGAAACAAGTTGGTGGCTAAACTCACTGTTTGGGTGCTATCTCCTTAATAAGCAACAGAAGCTAGGGCTCAAGAGCTGGCAGCCATCAGCTGAGAGGAGTCACTAATATTTCACCATCTTAATGTAATATTCATTTTAAGGTAGAAAATAACCCTATGAAGACACTCTACCTCAGAAGGAAGGATGAGGATATGGATAGAAGAGAAAGTCAGAGTTTTAAGAGTGAATATTTTGAAGATTTTATTAAATCTATGACTTAGTTTAGACATATTTGGATAAACATTTTAAAATTTCATTTTGTCTTAATATTTTTTCCAGGAAAAATCTCTGACTATGTATCACCTAGAGGAAGTGATATCTTCATGTTTTTCATATATTTCACTTGTATTAACTATATTATGTTACATTAATTGCATCATTTTATGTATATGAATTGGGAGTTTTATCTGTTTTTTCCAATTCTGTCTTTATTCAGATAAATTTCTCTATTTATTTTTCCTATATAAAGTAAGAATAAACAGCTAAGAAGCAGTAGATTTTTACAAAAGTTACTGAGCAAACACCACATATAATCTGATAATATAAATATAGGATATGGAAGTAAAAAAATAAAAATGATCTAAAAACCCTTTAATATTTTAATAATATGGCTCTAACATATTAAGCATCAGTTTTAAAAAATATTTACAGATATAATTTTAAATATTTATAGATACTTTTTTATATTCCTGGGAGATCATGATGTGTTAATGTAGATTTGTCAATATAACAAGGAGCCACTGTGGTTATGATTGTGTGGGGCAGGAGGTATTCAAGAAACTTCTGTTCTGCTCTAGTTTGCTGCAAACTTAAAATTATTCTAAAAATAAATTTAGGAGTAATAGAAGATATAATTTCACCATTGTTTTCAAAATTTTGAGAATTTTGAAACTTCTCCAAATCAAAACTTCTCAAAAATGAGAACTTAAAATAAAAGTCATCTGTATTAAAAAAAATCATTTATTAGTGAGATAAGATAATTGTTAATTCTCAGCAGGTAACCTTTGCTAAGGATTACATACAGCATTGTAACCCAATAAATCCAACTTAGTCTAGAAATAAAATGGTGGAGACACTAAAGGAAAAGCTCAATGTTTTTTGTTTTTGTTTGGGAAATCTTGCTCCCCATTTAAACTTAGTGGATGCAAATGTAAAATCCCATGAAATTCAAGTCTACATAAATTCCACTTTTTTCTTGGCCAAAAGAATGGTACTGCAGAACAGCTGAAAACCACATTTTCATGTGTTTGTAATTCAATTCTCTTCTACCACCTGCATGTGGCAAACAATTTATCACAGTTTCCAACTGTAGCTTTGCCAGCTGTTGGACAAAATGGAGAACACATTTAACTCTTTAAAAACTTTTTGATTCACTGGTGATGGTTATTTTGTCAGTCATATATATACTGGCTGTCATTCTTTTGGTCATCTAGAATACGGCCCTTCTAAATGGAATGGATGCTGTTGGCCCAGACAACTGACATAGTATTGAGATAAAAACTGTTATTTGAAATTGTTTACACAAAGCTGTTGAAACTGAAGGAAAAGATAAGCAAAAGGATTCTAAGTTTCTCTGTGTATCTGACTAACTGAGACAGCTATGAGAAGTGAATGGTCTGCCGAATAAGTGAACAGACTTTAGAATTTTATGCACTTGAATTCTAACAGTGTGACTTACAAACAAGTTTCATTATCTAAGTCCCAATTTCTATATCTCTAATGTAGATTTGTATTTATATTTGAATAATTTCTTAAGCTTTTTATGATGTACTAGACACCACAATGGTGAGCAAAACAGCTTGCTGACCTAATGAAGATTATAGCCTAGTGAAGGATACAAGCATTAAGAATAACTACAAATAAGTCCATTTTCTTTTAAATTGGAAAATTGCTGTACAGGAAATAGTATAAACTATAAGAGATTATAAGAATACAATATAGAGTAGTTAGTGAAGTCTTCTTTAAGGCAGTTCTACTTGATTTGAGATTAATGTATTTTCAATCACCATAAAAGTATTGGAGAGAGGAAAGAATAAATTCATTTTAATAATAGGAAACACTACTTTAAAGGAACTGACCGTGAAGAGAAGGAGTCAGAATGCCATAAATTTTGGCTGGAGATAAAGATGATAGAGCCATATTAAGAATTTGGAATTTCATCAGCGTACTGTGGTGATGCGGCCATATAACAATGTTTATAGAAACTCAGTTTCACAATAGCTAAATAATAGAACCAACCTAGGTACCCTCTGACAGATGAATGAATAAAGAAGCTGTGGTATATATATACAATGGAGTATTACTCAGCCTTAAAGGAGAATGAAATTATGGCATTTGCCAGTAAGTGGATGGAACTGGAGAATATTATGCTAAGCAAAATAAGCCAGTCCCAAAGAACCAAATGCCAAATGTTTTCTCTGATACGAAGATGCTAATTCACAATAAGTGGGGGCAGGAAATGAATACAGGTATTTTGAACTAGACAGAGGAGAGTGAAGGGAGAGAAAGAGGTGTGGGAGTAGGAATAATGAATAATGAATTGGACATTATTAACCTATATGCATATATGATTACATGACATGTGCAATTCTACATCATGTACAACCAGACGAATGAGAAGTTATACTTCATTTATGTATGATGTGTCAAAATGCATTCTACCGTCATGTATAACTAATTAGCACAAGTAAAAATTTAAAAAAAAATAGTACAAATTTCATAGAAAAATAATTTGGACTTTCAACATAAATCAATATCAGTCTGTTAAAGGCCAGTTATAAGTAAGAAAATGGTAAAAATAACATATTGGCATTTTTTTTAAAAAACCACTTTGTGTACTGTTTGGAGATTGGACTGGGATAATCCATGGGGATGAATCTCTACAACAGTTTGAAAAACATGTGACAGGAGAAACTTGAAAGTTACAATGATCTTTTTTTCTTTGCCACAGAGTAAAAATCTCTGGGTCAGACAGACAGAGTGAGTGAAGGGAATGAGTTGAATGGATCTAGCTTTGGTCTTGGAAGAAGATGAGGGAAGCTTCTAGGAAAGGAGAGATGTAAAGAAAAGGTGAAGTTCATAGATGATTAAAGAAAAGATCACTTAGTCATTGGTAGAATGTAGAGGATGGGATGGTAAAGAAGAGAGAGTTGTCAATGTGGACTTTTGTTCAGTCTTTAGGAACTGGATTCAATGAACAAGAAAAGCTCAAAGAAGACCCACTGTGGAAGAAGATGATGTATAATCTTTGGGGCATGTAGAGTTTGTCATGACTTTGATACATCTGAATGGATATATCATGGAGACTTTAAGCAGAACTGAAGATAAGGAGGAATTCTAACATGATGATATGAGATTGGAAATTATCAGTGCATGGATGTTTCTTGAACTCATAGATGCCAATAAGATTGTCCAGGGAGAAAGGAGAGTACTGGAAAAAAGAATATAAGAGGAGGCCAGTAATTGATTCTTTAGAGTTATCAATACTTGCAGTCTGAAAATTAGAAATTTGCAGCCATGGTAAAATGCCAGAAGCATGTGAGGGTGACTGAGGATTTAGGAGAAATGTGGCTTGTTAAGTACATATTAACATTGTTAAGGAACTACTAAACCCTTTGAGAGTAGCTGTGCATTTTAAATTTCTGTCAGTGATATACGTAAGTTGCAGTTTATCCACAATATTGGAAGCACTGGGTAGTGTTGTTTTTTGCTGCAATTTTTTTCAAGTTCATAGATGCACATTATAGCATTTCATTGTGGTGTTATGTTTTTTTAATGTCCAACACTGTTGGAATTCTTTCATGTGCTTATTGTATCTCTATAGCTTCATTGTATATTCTTTTGTAAAGTATTTGCTCAGATATTTTATTCACTTTTAAAATTGGGTTATTTTCTTTTTTTTACTATTGGGTTTTGAGAGTTCTTTATATATTTTCAATATAAGTCCTTTTTTTGATATGTGATCTATAAATATTTTCTTTCAGTTTATATAGCTTATATTTTACGTCTTTTAAGATTGTCTTTTGCTGATGTCTAGTAGAGGCCCAGCTGATTCACAGATGATACCTCTGGATATATCTTAACTTCACTTTAGTGGAAAGGGTGAACCAGCTCCCTTGGGCTTATATTATAAGGGTATTAAAAGTCCCATCTCCTGGTAACATACCCTTGGAGAAGAATTTCAAGATAGGAATGCTAGGGACACAAAAATTCATACCATAGAAGATGATGCTGAATCCATCATTTGTATTTCATATGGATCATGGTTTTGGTATTTCATCTACAAACTCTCTGGAATGACCATTGTTTCCAGACTCTATTCTTTTCAAATCATTTGTTCCTTTATCTGGAACTCAATAACACACTGAAGCACTATAATAAACCTTGAAATTGGGTTGTGTTAGTCTTTCAATTTTATTTTTCTTTATCAAAGTTGCTATAACTACTATAAGTTTCCATCTAAATTTTATAATTAGTTTGCTCATTTCTAAATAAAAACATGCTGGGATTTTTTTTTAATTTTAATTTTTTAGCATAGGGATGAATCTCTACAACTGTTTGGAAAACATGTGACAGGACAAGCTTGAAAGTTGCAATAATCTTTTTTTCTTTGCCACAGAGTAAAAAGATGGCTATTCAAATTTTGCCATTGTGTGCTGGTGTTTTGGAATAGTGGGTGGAAGAAAATGTGAAGTGGGCTTTAGGAACAAAACTAACTGTGAGAATAGGTAGAAAATAAATTTAAAAAAAAGAATGTTTGACCATTTGAAATGGAAGTCCCGATAAGATCACAAGAATGATAATGGATCATTTTGTGTTTAATATGAGTGCCCGAGACACTGAAGAAATATAGAGTGATTTGAGATTTGAGAGAAAAGCATACTCAACTAACATAAAAGGAACATTCAAAACTTAATAGTTGCCATAGTGGATGCAAAGCACATTAATTATTTTAACTGAGGAGGGGAGAGATTACACCAGAAGAGTTGAACTGAATTTTTGTGAACTGTAATTTCTGTCTTAAATAAAGTAACAGTAGCAACTGTGATGCTATCCATTTCCCTAACTCAAATGTCTATAATTAAGCAACTTACTTCACCCATCCCTACTTATTATGAATGTCAGACTTAATAGCTTTTTCAATTTTAAACTGAGCAAAATTTAATATAACAGAATAAAAATATACCAGGGATATCCAGGAACTAATGAATAGATGGCTTATTTTCTTGCTTTGTGTCTTGATTAATAGATATAAAAACAACTAACTATATTACGTGATTTTCTGTAAAGACGTAAAGTTCTTGCTTTCTTACCATATTTGTTTTTGTTTTTTTTAATTATTTTAGTGCTCAGTACCAAATGAAATCCTTACAAATGGGCCATGGAGGAATGAAGTGGCACAGTGACCAAGAAATAAGGGACCAATTAAGGAATTAGAGGATGCCATCAGGGCTGGGCACTGGGGTGTGCTATTAAATTCTTCCCTTGTAACTGCTAGTTTTTAAAAGCAGGTTTTATTGACATCTGCACCTTGGGCAGAAGCAAAATAAGGGTTGACATTACAAATGTTCAGTTTATGAAAGAAACTAACTAGCTCTAACTCTGGGCAACTCTACTTCCTTTGTTTCCCTGTATTTCTCAGATTTGATATAGTTTTGTATAATAAGTGAAGAATCAAGGCTTGAGATGAAGTAATCTATATTCTGCAATAATCATCCTCTAAAATGTGAGTCATTTTCCTGCAAAGAAAGTTTAAAAATCTGGCATTACCTTCTAATCCAAGGCTTAAAATTTGTGGAAAACCTATAAACCCATAGAGTAGATAATTTGATCTTACTTTCTGGGGAGCTCATCTTGTGCACCATCCACTTTAGATATCCATGGTATCTCAGGACAGGACTCTAAGGTATTCACTGTTTAATATATTCAATAAATGGTAGAACTGAGACTAAGATCTTAGTTCTTTTAATTACTAGTTCTCTCTTCTAATTGCTTTAAAAGTGAAATTTAAGTTCTAACAATTTGGACACAGTAAATAAATTTCCTTACAAGAATGTAAGAAAGTGTTTTACAAATGTTACAAAAAAAAGGTGATAGGTCTTACTAAAAGTTTGGAAAAGTAGTTTAAGATATTCTGCTAAGACTTCAACAACTGACAAGTTTCCTTCCTCTTATTTAAAATTGCTTCTGCATTGACTCACTCTGACTCCAATATTGCATTAGCCTGCTTTACAAACGAGTAATGGAGAGATAAGGGGATTAAAACTTTTGGAGACATAGTTGGCAATAAACAATATTAAATCTTTCACTGGGCTACCGACAGCATTTGGACAACACACAGATCAAATCTGGAGGCATTTTGAGTCACAGAATTGAATTAAAGGGGCCAAAAAGCAATGTAAAATGGAACACTGGGTTTTAACACACCTGGGATTTCTCAGTGTCTAAACATATGAGTCTCTACTTTTTTTGCAATACAAAAAAATTCCAAATGTCAGCATCAAGACAACCTGAGAGTTGCAGATGATAGAATTAGTTATAGCACAAGAACTCATTAAAAGGCATATATGAAAGTGATTTCTGAATTTTATTTTAGTCTGTATTTTTTACAAATTCACTGAGGCCTTCAGGGCTATGTCTGTCACTATAATTCTCAAGAGCTGTTAAGCAGAGTCTTTAAAAAAAACTTTTTTTAGAAAATACAAATTGTGGATAGTTGTTCAAATTCTATGAGATTATTTATTCAGTCAGTGGTGGGTTTTCCTGTAAGGGTGCTGCATTTACCTCTATAATATTAAAAATATTATAAATTAAGTAATATATGCCTAATAATTTAAAATGCAAAAATTATTGAAATGTTTGTCTGCCACTTTCCTAACATCATCTCCTAGCTCTCCTCAAACATCTTATTATTCACTCTTTCAGTTATTTCTTCTCACCTTCACCTCCTTATAGTAGCTATATAATTGCATAGTATTTTCTTGGTCATTTTAGACATTATCGATTGACTTCCTCTTGTGGCAGTTGTAGATTTTATCCCCCTGTTCTGTTTCCTTAACTGTGTGTAGTGATGATGATTTTTTTTTGTTAAATCCATAGTATGATTAAATAAAAATGACTAGTTACAGAGTCAAGTGGTATTCTTTGTTTACATTTCTGTTCTCATACTACATTTTATTTTTCAGCTAATAATCTCTAGATTTTTCCCCTTTGAGAATTAACCTCATTTCTTGCTTGCCTGCCTGCCTTCCTGTCTACATGTCTGCCTTCCTTTCTTTTTCATTCTTGAGCTTGTGACACCTTCCTGGAATAATACTTCAAAATACTTGCTGAGGATATGTTACTCATTAATACTGGACTTTGAATTATTGAAAGTTTTGTCAGTTTTGAATTTGCTATTGAAAAGATCTGTCAGAACTTCTTTCCTTCTATTTCCAAAATCTGAATTTATCTCATGAACAAATTTTCATATTAATAACAAAATGAATTAGAGAAACAATATTCTGCCGTGGAATTGCTCATAGTCAACCTGGGGCAAAATTGTGAAGTAGGTCAATCTTGTTTTCATTGTCCTGGTTCTAAAAAATAAGGTGCCATGTTCTTCCCACACATCCAAGACTTTGGCTGAAAGCTTCTTCCCCATCTTATGACTCAGGGTTCCATGTTGCTGGGTCTCTTCCCTCTGACATGCTCTTGTGTCTTTGATCATAAAATATACTCTGAATCACAATATATTTTTATCAGTCTATTTCATTATGGGTAGCACTGTAAGTTAATGTAATATAAAGGATCTCTACATGGTATTTGAGGACGTTCTCAAAGTAAGCATATAAATTATTCTGCTGGTTTATATTACTTTCTGAATGTTTCAAATCATAATATATAATCTACTCTATCTAAAAGTGTATTGAATTGGTAGTTTTGGGATTGCCATGAGCAATAAGATTGGGTAAGTTATTAAATTCCTCTAAATTGGGGAATTAGATTCTTTTAAAAATACATATAATTCTAACATTATATTGTATTAATTACTTATGGTAAGGATTACTAAATATTTAGACTTTGCCCTTGGTAGAACCAAAACCAAATTGCACTGATTCATAAATTCAATGTGAGGAATTGGTAATTATTTTATATATTAAAGTCAGAATATATCTTAAAAAATGATGCTTTCTTGAATAAGTTTTGTAAGAAAATATTACTAGTTTAAAAAAGTTTATTTGTATGAAATAAAGTTATGGAGAATTGAGATTAGTTGAAAAATATCTTAAAGTACATAGCTAACCAAAGTCCTTTTTATTTTCTCATAATATCATCATAATTTATCTTGATAAAATAATTAATATTTTCTTATAAAAATTCAAGCAATTTTGGCTGGGTGTGGTAACACATGCCTGTAATCCCAGTGGTTCAGGAGGCAGAGGCAGGAGGATGGTGAGTTCAATTCTGGCCTCAGCAAGGGCAAGGTACTTAGCAACTGAGACCCTGTCTCTAAATAAAATACAAAATAGGGCTGGAGATGTGCCTCAGTGCTTGAGTGTACCTGAGTTCAATCCTTGGTAAACTCCCCACCAAAAAAAAAAAAAAATTCAAGCAATGCTAATGACTGTAGACAGTATGAAACCTATCCTTCCAGAAGTTTTATGTATATAAGATCTCTATATAAATTTATTTACTTTAATATTAAATGACAATATTATACATAGTGTTATATAATTTCATTCCATAGTTATTTGAATTATAGGTAATAATAAATTCTACTGAAAGCAGTTAAATATTTTCACATTATAAAATCTGATTTCTTAGGCATATCCATAAAACTCTCATTAGTTATAGAGATGTTATACCCTAATGAATAAAAGAAATGACTAATAAAATTTGTCATGGAGCCTCTAATTTTATCTCTATTTTGACAAGCATATTTTAATTTTAATAATTTATGATTTTGTTTAATAGAAAACTTGCAAATGTGAATATTTCCTAAAAGTTATTGCCTTAATGTTATAAGATCTTATAATTATGCTCCTTTTGATGAAATGTGGGAAAGAACCTTTGTTGAAATTAATGTATTATAGACTAGAAAGCAATCATTAGATATATGAATATTGATAAAATCCTACAGTTTAAACCAGCATTTCTCTACAATTATAAGAGGCTGGAAGTTTCAACTCCTGTTGGGGATGATGAATTGAGAGCTGAGAGAGTGAATGGCAAAGAAGGCTGTTAAGCAACCTGTAGATCATCCCGTGGTTGGGAATGCCTGTAACTACAGAGAAAACTATGAACTATCCAGTATCCTATTGGGAGTTCATGATTGATAAATGGTAACCAAGGCTCTGCAAGGAAAATAAAAAGGAGACACAGAGACAAGATGCAGAGACAGAAAAGATGGCAGAATGGCAGAGAGGCCAAGCTGCCAAGCTTTATTTATATCAATACTTTACCTTAGGTCATTGGCATCATTAGTACATATTGTTCATTGCATTACTAGGCAGGTTACAGATTTAGCAACATGATGCAGTTTATTCCTCAGTTACATACTAAATTGCAATGTGCAATGTTAGGAGCTTTGTGTAGCTTTCAAGAAAGTCCAGTTGTATAAAGTTACTATTATGTGGACAGGTTTAGGTTCAGAGAAACATTGTGGTTTACTAACAAGAGAGTCCCTATGTTCCCAGGAGCTGTGTGCCTGAGACTAAGGTCGAGGCTGATAAGACTCTAACACAGAACCTCCTTATGAAGGACATTGCTACAGCAGCCAGGCATCCTCTATCTTTGCACAGAAGTTTCCCAGAAATCAGGCATTCTGTGTCTTTGCACAGAAATTTTCTAGCCACCACGCATGCCACAATCATGAAGTTTATCAGAGATCCCAATCCCAAACACAGAACCCCTATAAGGCTCTGTTTCTTCTGCCCTTTTCTTTCTAGTGATGTTTCCTTTTAAGAGTTAGGATGAGTTTGAGAAGAAATACAAGTGTATGTTAAAATTTAAATCTTTTAGAAAAATCTGAAAACTATTTATGAACTGCTGGTTTCTTTTACCTCCTCAGTCAAATCTCCCTCCAGTTGGCTCCATCCACAATTGTGACAATGAAAGGGTAGAATTTACTGGCAAAAGATTTGCCAAGGAATTGGTGGGCATGTCTTCATGAGATTGTTCCACACCAGGAACACAGTGACTATCAGATGATTCTACTATTTGACTTCATGTGACTTCCAGTACTTTTTTCATGATTGACCCATGACCTGGGTATAAGAAAAAAAGGGGAAATTTCATCACTTGCAGATATATCCATACATTTGCCAGTGATTTGTGGATTAGACATTTTGTATCTTTATGACTTGTCTGAGAGGTAGAATTTAATTTTAAGACAACTATGAGTACATATCAACCAAATAATGGAAAGTCCAGGTCAGACTTGGCAATTATACAGTGCTAATACTTACATTGTGAGCTCCTCTATCCATGGCAGGCATTCCTCATCCATTATGGTACTCTTTCTCACTGAGCTTAAATATGACCTAAGAATTATTTTACAAATATTATTCAGAACACTAATGCCAAGTTTTTGAAGTTGTGCATAAAATGAAACTGAATCTGGTCTGATGTTCCAAGCTAAAATGACCTGATGCAAAAGAAATCAAGATAAATCCTTCTGAAATTTATCATGTCAGTATGAAACCTTTTTTATTAGTGTATTTTAACATTCTTCCATATGAAATCTTATTTACCTTCCTTTTCATGGAGCATTATGTGATTCTCATGATCCTAGCCTCAGATATTTTAATATAAAACTACAACAAACTCAGTAAATCCTGTACTCACCAAACTCAGTAAATCCTGTACTTCTACTTCCTAGATCTTTAAAGAGGCTTTAGATTTTTTTATGCACTTTACTCCCTTCCTTTTTTCTGATACCATTGACCCAAACATGCTTGTAATGGCATAGTACTGTAATGGTAATTTTTGAATGACTTAATAGGTTTGAGTCTTGGCTCTGGCATTGGCCATTATGTTACTTTTTAAGTCTGTCTTAAGGAAACTGTTCAAGTTTCTTCTGTCATAAGTAAGTGATGCTACATGTGATATATAAAGTAAATTTTGTGAAAGCCTGTTTCAACTTATAAAGTGTTATGTATATACTAGGCATGCTTATTACTGAATTCTACTTCAACATTAAAATGAAAAAGTAGAAACATTATACATTATGCTGAACATTGTGAAATCACATACATAATACTGGGTGTACTAGTTTTCTTGGTCAAGTGGGTTAAATCTGACATTCTTGTCCAAACTATAACAGCCTGGTCATCCTAATATAAAACTACATCAAGATATACTAAATCACTCACCAAACTCAGTAAATCCTATATTTCTGTTTAAACGACCCTAGATCTTTAAAGAGGCGATCTTTTGAGTTCTGATCCCTAATTGCTATAGCACTACTTAAATAGCAATATAACATCAATCCTAGGTAGAAATATTAAGCAAGTTTCACTTGAGAAGTTGTTTTTCATTTTTCTTGAGTGATACATTTGGAGAAGTTATAGAAAATTAGCCTAAATCTCACATAACTAAATTCACAATTGATTCCTCAGCTTTGCAAAACTGAAATCGGTATCATAGAAGGTCACTTGACTTCATTCCTAGAAAAGATTTCATGTGATATATTCCTAGAAAAGACTCATTCCTAGAAAAGATTTAATTAAAATAGTCAATCAGAGTGTATTTATACAGTACAATAAAGAGGCTATTACTTCCTCAAACACACGATTTATCCCAAGAAAATATTTCACAGTCCCTTCTTCCATTATAGCCAGTTTCATACCTCAGTATTCTAGCTTTTGGCTGCAGTTAAATGGACTGGGAATAAGAACTGATGGTGAAAAAATGTGCAGCCAATAGATTGGCTGGATAGCATCCTTGAATTGTTCTGCTGCAAACAGGTGAAGCACGTCAAACAGATTCTCACTCTTGGGTATTTCAATTGCTAACAGTGTGTTAGCAGTAGGCACAGCAGCCAAAGGGATGCTGCTAAGTACTTGGTGCACTGAAGCCTTGTACGAACTATGAGGATAGCAAACAATAGATAAATAGGAACTCACACAGAAAGAGTGAAAGAGAAGATGGAGACACCTAGAAGATAATTACTCTCTTAACAGAGAGAGTGGTCAGCCTTTTATTCTGGCCCAGTTCATACTTTTTGGTTGACATAAATGAAGTGGATCTCTTTTCTTCCTCTAACTAAAATTAGAAAATTAGCCTAATTCTCATGTATCTAAATTCAAAGTTGATTTCTTATAAGTTTTGCAAGATTTCAATTGCTATCAAAGAAACTCACTTGACTTCCTATCTAGAAGTAAAAATAAACATAATATATAATTCAATTTTTCATTGTATTTATACTTTGTTTTGATGCTTATTTTGAGTACTTTTTTGGTAATAAATATGAAATGATATGGATAGGAAATGTAGTTCTACTAGGATCCATGACTTTTAATATTTTAGCATGACATTCCTGCTTGATAAATTTTTGGTAGCCATCATGTCTGAGATATTAGAAAGATTATTTTTATTTTACTATAAAAATAAGCTCTGGAGAAGAAAAATTTTTGTAACAAATCTTGAAAATACTGGGCAACAATTTTTAAAGAGTTTGAGCAGATGTTATAAATGCCAAAACATGATCAGAAATATATATTAATTTTAAAATAGCACTAAATCTTCATGAGAGGACAGAGCAGTAGGACAGATGTGGGGAATATTAAGGATCCTGATGAAACATCCCAAAATATTGTTGGCTGCCTGTTTCACTTCTCTATTTCATAAGGAAATCAGCACGACTTGGTGTATTTTTAAAATTGTTGTCCAGATAGAATAATTTGTTTTGCCAAAATAGCAAAAGCCAAAAATTGAAACAGGTATATTACATTTAGCACAGTTGCATAGTTTCAAGAAAATGCTGCATTTTTAACTTTAAAAAACATTTTACACGAAAGATCCTTTAGAAAAGCAAACAGATTTTCATAAAAGCATGCACACAAATCTTTATGTAAAAGCAAACAACTTTTTCTTTATGTAAAAGCAAGCAACTATCAAGAGTTATATTCTGGCTCCAAAACCAGCGATGGAATATGTTTATATTTTTCAACATCTTGGAAGTGATTTAAAGCATGTTGTTCACCGTACTTTGGAAATGTAAATTGTTCTGTCTTCTCTAAAGATAGCTTATCTTTTCTAAAATCCTTCATTCACAATATTTATTACTGATTTTATCAAATCTGATTTATGTTATTTTCATAAATAGTTTCGTGGGGTAAATTGTACTTGGTTAAATAGTAATTTAAAATCTGTCTTTCATGAATATAACAGAATAGTGCTGGCATGACATTTTTAAAAAGTGAGTTTTTACTTGAGGACTATCATATTTCTGGAACTGGCAGTTTTAAAAGAAATAACCATATAAAAAGCTTGCCAGTAGATAGTTTACCTGGTAAGGAAAATATTGAAACTATCCAAGCAGGAGGGTGAATTAATTTATATTTCATGAAAGCTACCAATGTGTTTTTCTCTTTTAGGAATATTTCTTTCAATATTGTCTTCCCCAAATGTGGAACCCCTTGTTTGCTTTAGGGAGTAATAACAATGTGGAATTTTTAGACCATTTAATTTCTTGTAACTGATGAGAATTGAGAAAGATCAATATGCCCACTTCATGTTAATGAATTAAAAGAAAAAATAAAACCTAGTATGGCATTTGCCACTTTAACAAACATGCTAGAATTACAATGTAATACTTTTGCTGTTATTATTACCTATACATAACACAGTCAGAACATAGAGAACTGATACATTTCTATGACTAACCTAATGATAAAATTTAATAAAGCTATTTGATGGAAAAAAAAAAAACATGTTTTCACCAAGTGAAAACATTTGAGATTTTACTTGGGAGAGATTTGACCATACAGTTGCTTAAGTTTTTAAATTCAGTTTTTGCTATTTTTTTTAAATAGCATGTTTCAGGCTAACAATAACTCTTTTGCTTATAATTTTTAAATCATTGGTTAATTATGGATATTTTGAGATACAGTTTCTGCTATTTTATATATTTTTATGTTTCTTGATGATGAAGTTATAAAATTATTTTCAAGAATCAGGAACTCTTTGGAAGTAATATGGAGGGCTGATGAAGAAGAGAAGCTACTCTGAATTTTGCTTTACCCATTTTTGAGGCATATTTTATTACTAACAAGTTTTGATTATGAAGAAACAAGAGTAACTCTATTGTACAGATGTTATAATATATGAAGTTCTTTGGGTAAATTATCTGTTTTTGGTTATTACAAAATCTTAATGAGATAGTACACAGTATATTTTCCTTAGTTTCATAAAGAACATCATATCATCTGCCTGCAAATCTGAGTGATTCTCACAAAACTAATTCAAACCCAGTGTCTTTGGCCTAAATACAATGTTCTTATTTTGGAGCTCACATCTCTGGATAGGGAAAGCAAGCATGTTCAGATATGGCATTACTTGGTTTTCTTGGCTTGGGAGTAATGTGAACAGAAAATGAACCAAGGAGGACCCAAAATGAAGGGTTAGAGTTGGGGACATAGCTTAGTGAGAGTGTTTACAATGCCATAAACATCAGGAGCAATGAAGTACATGGTGTACTTTATTGAGACTCATTCTTTTTTTTTTTTTTTTTGGTAGGGGAGTGGATACTGGGGATTGAACCCAGGGGCACGTGACCATTGAGCCACATCCCCAGTCCTATTTTGTATTTTATTTAGAGACAGAATCTCACTGAGTTGCTTAGTGCCTCACTTATACTGAGGTTGGCTTTGAACTTGAGATCCTCCTGCTTCAACCTTCTATGCTGCTGAGATGAGACTTATTCTTAAGTTGATCTAGATCAAGATTCATAAAAGTTCTACCCTATTACATAAAATTAAAATGTCTTGGCTGGGCATATAGGTCAGTGGCTCAGTGGTAGGGTGTGTGTTTAGTGTGTGTGAGGTCCTGATTTCAATCTCCAGCATCAAAATAAAGAACAAAACAAAACAAGTAAACAAACAAAATACGAATACTTAAATAATATGTCTTGTGTAAAACAACAAACATTGGACTAAATAATGAAGTAGTGTTGAAAATTTATATTACTTTGAAATTTCAGCCTAAGAAGAGTAAATTCTGAGAATTAGCTGCTATTATGTGTCTGTAATTAATCCTACATTGGGAAAGATGTGGGAGGTGTAGGAATTAAATTTTTATTTTAATTGAGCACAGTCTTAATTTTCCATAATGTTTCTTAAGTTATAAGGAAAAAAATTATCTTGAACAAGAACACGGCTCTTTGATGAATTAGAGTATATGAGGTCAAAAAGAGAAGCAATTCCAAAAAAAGATCAGAGAATTATTTCTCAGGAACTCATCTCACTGTTAACCAGAATGATCAAATTGAGGGAATCATATAATGCAATTGGAACCCGGTCCTGGCAATTACACAGCCATTTACCCCTTGGTGACAACTTGGGAGCTTCAGCACGTTCTGGGTGTTGATTTCCTACAGGAACATATTTATGTTTCAGATGAAGCACAGGCCGCTTGGAAGGCTTCAGATGGTTCTATTGGGCTGAGGATTAATGAGGTTAAATTAACTCAGTCACTTAATGCACATTTTATTGAAGTTCAAGCTGTTCAGCCTGTTGCAGTGAATATGAGTGGCCCAGAATGTTGCCAGTTAAATGTAAGTTACACATCAGGGATGCTAGGGTCATTACTGACAGGAAGAAGGCAACTTTATTTGGTTATGGCAGTTATCATGAAGGCATTCTCATTTTTAAAGTCTCTCTCTCTCTCTCTCTCTCTCCTTTTTTCCCCCCTCAAAAATGTCGTTCATTGGGATATTGAAGGAAGGATTATGATCCTAGCTTTAACTGCTTTTGTCCTGATTTTAGAGAGCAAAATACTGATGTAGAAAGATAAGTGTGAAATTCTCCTTACCCCATAAATAGCACATGTGAGGAACATATTGGGATAATTTGTCTTTTCTGGAACCTTTATACTATCATAAAAACAATGGCCTGAAAAACTTCTGTATTGAGAAGATAGAGTTAGACACAGAAGGCAAAACCTTGACATCCATCCATTCACTAACATGTGCTAGTGCTGTGGATATAATCGTTATAGCATCCTTTTGTTTAGAGCATTTATTAACGTCTGCATTTAAGTGTGTGTGTGTGTGTGTGTGTGTGTGTGTGTGTATCAAGGGCTTTGATTTCTTGTAGTGCATACACAAGTATACCATTGGCTTTTAAAAAATCATTGCAAGATGCTCATAAAGTGAAGAAACCCCTTAAGTGATGCAATCTAATATCCATTTAAAACACTCCATTTTTAAAAATTCTAGACAGCATAGAAAGGTTTAGAGCATCAAAAACGACAACCCCTTCTACAAAAGGGCTACTCAACTATGCTTTCTTAACCTTTTGTGCAGAGCACTATGGAGGAATGTCATTACCTGTTCTATTCCCTGTAGGCCGAGCTACCACTTGAAAAGTCCCTTTTACTTTTAGGCCAGGAAAAAATGGAAAAAAAATTAATTTAGATTGTGTTTCTGTATTTACAGAAAAGAACTCTCTCTCTCTCTCTTTCTGTTTAAATAAGTGCTCATGGCAAGGCTCCAGGAGTTCACATGCGTACCTGCCAGGTACAACTGCTGTTCTGTAAGTTGCCACCTCTTTCCAGTCCCTAGCTCAGCAGTGTGCTGGTTGGGAAGTAGGGCTTTGCCATTCCTACTGAGGACAGGACACTGAGAAGTGCTAGAGGGAAGAGACATTACCACCACCAGTTTTATTGTTCTCATTTCCCTATAGTTATTTTCTGATAACCCTCCAGCTTAAAACCACATATGTTATTTATTTAATATGATCAAGTGCTTTGTGAGCTCTTTAAGAAATATACCCGTTAGGCATTTTGGGTATGGGAGGAGAGAGAGAGAGAGGACAAATGTATAGTGAGACAAAGTGGTATTTGTCAAGCTTATAGAAAAGGGAACTAAAAGTGAAAGGGAGAGAAAATTATCATCAGGAAATACTTCAGGGAGGAAGAAGAACTTGAGAAGCCCTTGAACAATAGTCATCATTTCTGTATGAGAGGTCAGCTTGTATTCAGGCCAAATGTGGAAACTGGTAGAATTTGTTTGGAAATATTAAACAGACCAGGGTACCTGGAATGTGGGCATGCTTGGGAATTCCACGAAAACTGATTAATTGGGTTATTGTAGTAGGCAAAGTGGAGTGATATTAATGAAAAGAACAACTATTGGTCTATGGACATTTTGTTGAATATATTGAGAAAACTGATTAATTCTCAGTTCCTCAACTGTCTCACTTAAAAAAATTTTTTCCAATTTCTTAAAATTATCAGAAGATGTATATCAAAACTGCAGAATTATGCTTTGTTCTAGAAATTCATGTGTCTAGGTTACACATTTTGTTGATAGACAATTGTTCATAGTATTTCCTTATAATCTTTTTTACTTCTATAGATTTGGTAAATTTCCCACTTTAATTTTGTCTTTCATAATTTGAGTCTTCTTTTTTTTTCTTAGACAACCTAGCTAAAGGTTTGCCAGTTTTTTTGAGATTTTTAAATAATCAACGTTTAATTTCATTAATCTTTTCTATTGATTTTTCAACTCTCTATTTTGCTTATGTTTCTAAGTCTATAATTTTTATTATTTTCTTCTTTCTGCTAGCTTTAGGTTTAGTTCACTTTGCTTTTTCTCATTTCTTAATTTATAAAGTTTTTATTATTTAGATCTTTCCTGTATTTTAATATTGGGAGCTTTAAAATTTCCCCTTAGCACTGCTTTTGATCCCATAAATTTTGATATGTGGTATTTTTGTTTTCATTTGTCTCTGAGTATTTTCCAATTTTCCTGTAATTTTTTCCCTCTGGCTCATCAGTTATTTGAAATTGTGTTTTGTTATTTTCTGAATTTTGTGAATTTTTCAGTTTTACTTATGTTGTTGATTTCTAACTTCATCACCCTGTGGTCTTAATTTGTGGATTAACATCTAGTATATGTTCCAATGTCCTGTGTGCAGTTGAAAAGAATTTGCAAGCTGTTGTAGGGATGAATGTTCTGTATACGTTTCTTGGAGCTTATTGTTTATTATGCTGTTTAAGTCCTCTATTTCCTAACTTATCTTGTGCCTCGTTCTTTCCATTACTGAGAATGAAATGTTGATGTGTTCACCCTATATTAACTACTTAGCTACAGTAAACTGGATTGTTTGTGTCAGGTAGCAGAGTACACAAATAAAAAGAAAGTGCACAAGAATTTTATTATATGTGTTCTATAACTAACACACAAGATCCATTGTAAAGTATTTGAATGTTACATAGGACAACCTATGTAACCCAAATCCTGCATATTCTAGTTTAAAAAGAAATGCCCTGTTATAGGCTGAGGTAATTCAAGACTGTAAAGATGAAAGAGTGCTGTATATTCTCAGTAGTAAATCTGATATGCTCTGCATTATTTAATTGTGTCAACAAAGACTTTGACACACAAAAAATAGTAACACAAGTAAAAGAGATGATAATATATTAAAAACAAAGGATAGCAGGTAAATTGATAGTGTTGGAGAAGATAATGCTAAGTGAAGTTAGCCAATCCCCCCAAAAACAAATGCTGAATGTTTTCTCTGATATAAGGAGGCTGATTCAGAGTGGGGTAGGGAGGGGGAGCATGGGAGGATTAGATAAATTCTAGATAGGGAAGAGGGGTGAGAGGGAAAGGGAGGGGGCAAGGGATTAGCAAGGTGGAATATGACCGACATCATTATCCAAAGTACATGAATGAAGACTCGAATTGGGTGTCAACATACTTGTGGTATATATGTGTAATAAGAATTGTAATGCATTCTGCTGTCGTGTATTTAAAAAAAAATAAAATCAATAAAACAAAAAAAACCCAAATTGCTTTGAAAACTTTGTATAATAGCAGATTTTTAGAAGACTTTGATGCTTTTTGGATAGACAATGCATTTTAGAATAGAAAATAAATATTTATTTTTAATGTTTTTTTTTGCTTCTGGTCTTAAAGAATTTAAAATTATAAAAATAATGTTAGAAAAGAGAAGACACTGTATAAACTCTAGAATAGTAAGTGCACTAATGATACCAAAGGAGTATTAAGAGAAAAGGAGTAAAAATTCTAAAAATATAATAAAAATTAATGACTTAAACATATCTGGAAGTTACTAATTTCCTGTGTTCTAAAGTGATAAGCTTAAAGTTGATGGAATTGAAAATTTTCTAGGCTAATGTATGTCATCAGAGATATTGTGAGTCCTTATATTCAATCCTTCATTCATTAACTAAATCACTATATAGTTCATTATCTATTTTGTACCAAGCTCTTTGCTAGGCATTAGTGTATAAAAAATAATAAATAAAAGTTTAAATATAATAATTTTCATGAAGAGAATAAATATGGGATAGATATAGTATGCAATGGCAGAATGTATTGTGCAAGAACATTCTCCAAGGAAGTGACTTTTGAGTTGAGAGTGAAGGATAAATAAGAAATGACCAAGAAAAAAAAAAAAGAATGTTTTCCACCCAGAGAACCCATGTGCAAATATCTGTGGTTGGAGGAAATATGTATGTTGTGTGTGTGTGTGTGTGTGTGTGTGTGTGTGTTGTGGTTTGGATGTAAGGTGTCCCCAAAAAACTCACATGTGAGACAATACAAGAAGAATAAGAGGAGAAACGATCAGGGTTATAAGAATCTTAACCCAATCAGTGAATTAATCCCCTGATAGTCATTAACTGAGGGGTAACTGAAGTGGTAGGGTGTGACTGCAAAAGGTGGGAATTGGGGCGTGGCTTTGAGGTATATATTTGTATCTGGCAAGTGGAGTCTCTGCTTTCTCATCACCATGTGAGCTCCTTCCCTCTGCCACACTATTCAACCATATGTTCTTTCTGCCTAACCTGAAGCTCAGAGGACTGGAGCCAGCTATGTATGGATTGAGACCTCTGAGACTGTGAGCCATCGAATAAATTTTCCTCCTTTACAGCAGTTGTTCTGGTCAGATCTTTTAGTCACAGCAGCAAAAGAGCTCTCTCTCTCTCTCTCTCTCTCTCTCTCTCTCTCTCTATATATATATATATATATATATATATATATATATATATATATACAGTGTTTCTCCAAAATATATCTTTAAGTCCTAATGTTTAGTACCTTGAATATGACCTTATCTGGAAAGAGAGTAATTGAAAAAAAATAATTAGTTATCACACTGGAGTTGAATGGGCCCTACTCTGTCTGGTGTGATAAGAGACACAGGGACAAAGGCACTTACAAAAGGTGATGGTGTTAGAGAATGATTCTGCAAACCAAGTGACATCAAGGATTGTCAGTATCCACCAGACCCCAGATACAGGAAAGGAAGGATCCCCCTTATAAATTTCCAAGGGAGCATGACTCTACTGATATCTTGATTTCAAGTGTTCAGAAACATTGAGCAATAAATTTCTCTCATTTTGGGTCACCCAGTGTGTGGTTCTTTGTTATAGCCACCTCAGCAAACTGATGCCATATGCTTGATAAAATAAACAAAAACTAACATGGCTGGAGGTGGATACTGAAGAGCAGGGGCAATACGGGAAGGCAGGCAGTAGGTATGGCCAGATCATGCCACAATGTGGGGGTGTTGCTTATGGAGTTATCTGTAAGACCAATAAGAAATGACTGAATAATTTCAAGCAAGTAGTTGGTCTAATTTGTGTTTCAAAAAGTTTAGTATACATTGAGTAGAGTCAAAAATAAATGTTGAGACACTATTTAGTGAGTTATTACACTAGCTCCATTAAGAGGTAATAAAATAGTTGCCTACAGAGTAGGTAGTATAAATGGGTTTGGATGATTTAATATATTTTACAACGTGAGTTAATAGACCAGGTGAAGAATAGCAGGAAGAGAGGTTGTATTACAGATAACTTGACTAGGTCCTGCGTTTTGTTTTTAGATAGATAGCAGCATCATTCAGGGACAGGGAGAACACTGAGAGGGGACTAAATTTGGAAGATAATGTATTGATTTAATAATGTTTAACTCTAGGTGTGTGAAACATTGAAACAGAGATGGCAGCAGCTGGAGGTAAGGCTTGGGAGCTCTAAGGATGGCATGTTTCTGTTGGTCTGGGACTCTCCTGATTTACAACTGCTCTGCTGGCCTGGTGATGAATAACATCTACTTTTCCAGATGTGCTTTAGTTTGGATGCTAAACTATATTGTTACTCTGGTTATTATTGAATAATTCATGTACTTAGAACCCTTCAAATTTTCACATTTTGTTCTTTGTAGGAGATGTGTGTATCTTCTTTCCTAGCTCCCATTACCTTCTTTCTCACCAATGGTGCCTTAATGAGAATTTATACTATTATTTTCATTTATGTGGGTTGGTTCAAGGGTGGACCTCTGTTGACTTTTCCCTATCATTTAGTTATCTTCCATTAGGAAGGGATACATGAAACATTTAGGGATATTAAGAGGCAGTGAATTCCAAGACTTTGTAAGAGTAGAAAAATAGAATCCATTTCCCTGGTTGATAAAGAATTAGTTTGTGAGGGCTGGAACTATGGCCACCATTATTGGTCCTGAGGGAGAAAATCTGAAGCTTGTGCTGGTGGAAGATAAGAGACAATATAGGGCTTGAGGGTTAAAGCTACCAATCTTAGGTGAGTAGAGAGTCAAAGAGAAAGTGTTGGAGCCACTGGATTGTAATTTGCTACAATCCAAACCTGCTACTGGAGTTTTTATTTATGTAGATTAAAATTTGCCTTTTATTGTTTAGGCTAGCTTGACTTGTGTTTTGTTAATTAAATAATTCTAAGTATTAACTAGAATGTTGCACTACTAAATTTATGTTTCTTGTTGGTGATAGTAATGGAGTTAAATAGAGAGTTTATTGTTCATTGAATGAAGGCAAAAAGTCATATTTTATTCCTTCTGCAATTTTTCATTTTTCAATCTAGTTTTAGGTTGAGTGGGGAGCCCTTTAATTTTAGGACTTTTCAAGTTAACAGAATTTGGAAAGATAAGCATTGAATTCTCTGGAAAACATGAAATGTTTCCAAAAATAGAATAAATATAATTCTCAAAGTTATATAAGTAGCATCTTTAGGGTGTTCATTTTTGTAGCCCCATGGAAATCCGATTTATGATTAGATTATTACTGTTGTTTTATTATTTATTCATTTTTATAGATATAAGGGCTTTACTCCTAGTATCTTATCTTCTTGACTTTGACTAATATGACCTATTTGGAAATTTAAATAGATTTCTTTAGGTCCTACCAGAGTATGAATTTATACCTAGAATGGAATATTTTTTTTCTTTTAAATTGAGATTTGTTTTTATCAGAACATTTTAATTACACATAGTAGTGGAAATCATTGTGACATCTTTGTTTATGCACATAACATAATTTGATCACTGTCATTTCCCAGGATCTCCCCACGCCCTTTCCTTCTCCCTCTCTCTGCATCCCCTTCGTCTACTCTATCCCTTCTGTTTTCAAGAGATCCATTTTTTTTTTCTCTCCAGCTTCCACATGTGAGATAAAATATAGAATGGAATATCAAGTGCTTTAAAAGAGAAGGAACTATTGCTATTTTGACAAGATGATTGAATCTGGAGAACCTTATGCTGAGTAAATTTGACCCGTCACAAAAGGACAAATACCACACGATTCCATTTACATGAAGTATCTAAAACAGTAGACTTTTCCCCTTTCTTTTATTCGCTCTTTTCTCTTCCTCCATCTTGTTGTCTTCCCCCTTTACCAATAGTGATGCTGTTTTCCCTTTTATATCTTGTCAGAGACACAAAAATATTATGGCAGTGGGGTACAATGGTGCAGGCCTGTGATTGCAGCAACTCAAAAGGCTGAAGCAGGAGGATCGAAAGTTTGAGGCAAGCCTGGGCAACTTAGTGGGACCCCCAGCAACTCAGTGAGACCCTGTCTCACAAATAAGCAATGGAAAGGACTTGGGATGTAGCTCAGTGGTAAAGCACTTCTGGGTTCAATCCCCAGCACTGCTCCTCCTGTCCAAGAAAAAAAAGAGGTTTAGGGAAAAATATAGAAAATGGAGAATTGTGTTAAGAGCTATGAGTCATAGACATATAGGAGATGTGAACTCTCCAAGTAACAAACGAGAGCTGAGACTTAGAATTGCATATTTTCATGTTTATTCATTTATTCTCTTAGTTAACCAGTAGGTAGCATAGGAAATGATTCCCAGTTATAGCTGTATCTTTACAACTGGTGAATTTTCCAAGAAATAATGGGACTTGGTTTACAAACTGGGCATATCAGTGTGACAACTTGTTGTAGATTGTGGAATATGTTTTAACCAGACTTCAAATTGTCCATGATCTAGACTACAGACACTGTTTATTTTCCTTATTAACAAATCCTGCATAAGAATAGAAATCTCCTTACTCAAGGGCATATAAGTAGAAATACAAACTATGGAATCTATATAAATATCTTATCAAGTTGATGTAAGAAACCACCCACAAAATGTAAGCCAAAGTAACAATTTTATTATTTTCCATTATACATTGTTGACTAGACTCATCTTCATGTAAATTGTCATGTTTTGAACATAATTTAGGGACTTGACTGAAGCATCAAGATGGTTCATTTGCATGATTAGCAATTGATGGAAGCATCTTTTTTTTTCCCCATTGTGTATTAACTTTGTTTTGGTGGCTTGATCTCATCTCTGGCTCCATAATGGGGGCCATTTCCCTCACCAATGATCAGTTTAAGCCCAGTCATGGCTTCCCAATGGTAATGGTAGATTGAGAAACAGTTTAATTAAAAAGAGTTTGAGAACATTTGATAATTGTGGGAAGAAATCTCTATTTTTCCTTGGAGAATATTTGCTGATCATAAACTTGCCACAATCATGAGGGAATCCAGACTAAAAAGGAACTCAAAAAAACAGACAAGTATAGAGCTGAAGAAATTGCAAAGAAATGGAACTGGAGCCCTGAACAAGCAGTGCTTGAATCTTTCCTCCCTCCAAATACTTTAGGAACTGAGCTACTACTTAGATCCATTTTAATTGTCCAAGTCCTTGTGAGTTAGATTTTTTTATATTTGCAGGAAAAATGATTCTCAGAGACACAGATGAAAAAAAAAAAAGACCCCAAAAGGGAAAATTATTGTTAATATAGGGAAAATTTAAATCAATGAATCAACAAAAAACATAGAAATGTAATAGCAAAGATGATAGGATAAATGCAGAGGCATTTGTATCTTTAGAGACGATAACAATAATAGCAATAACACTAATAATAAAAAAGACTATTTGAGTACTTGTTATGATAGTCTATGAGTTTTCTATATATTAACTATTTTAGCCTTTGTTAAAAACATTATAAAGCAAGTACTGTCTTAATGTTTATCATAGTGATGAGGGTACTAAGGAAAAGAGCAGTTTGATAACTTGGTGCAGTAATGACTGTAGAACCCATATTTTATTATATGTAATTTAATGAAAATATCTGAAATTCTTGGTAAATAGAAACATGTTCTAGATTATTAATATTTCCAAAATAGATTCAAGAGAAAGGGAAAAACTTGGACAGATTAATAACTTTGGGAGAAGTTTGAAATTATGAAGGTATTACTTACAAAATACTACAGAATCAGATGATCTTAAAGGTGAATTACAGGAAATAGATAATCCATTTACAAGAGCTGTCTAACATATGTTAAAATGTTATCATAATCCTATTGTCAAAGATTATATATGATAGATTGTTTTATGAGAATAGCTACGAGTAACCTAAATAAAATATTTCAAATTATGTTCAACTTTATATTTAAATGAATTATTCGTCAGTATCAAATGACAAACTGTTTTCTTCTATCTAGGTAACATATTGACACACCCTAGCTAATATTTTGCATTAAAGTAGACTTCTACTTTTAAGATCACCTGCTTATTTTTCTAAAATGCAATCCACTTTTGAGTGATGTGCCCCAATGCAGTAACTCAAACAAGGAATAAAAGCATGATATTTGAAGATAAAACACAAAAGAGACTTGTAACCACTAAAGGAAATTCTCTCCTGGCAAGTAATTTCATAGCTTTCCAATGTTCCAAGAACAATGCCCTTATCTTGAATTTCCATAGGTAGTAAAATCCCAGTGGAGATGGAATGGAGAAAGGAAAAATCTGTACATTCTATGAATATCCTTATACTCTGTGTGAAAGATTCAGAACCAGGGCTCCAAGGGCCACCCAAATATAATCATTATATTCAACTTCTCTTTAGATACACTGCGTTTTTTTTTAGGTGTGAATTTTACAAAAAATACCATCGATTTTAACATTAGCTTTTTTAAGAGAAAGGATTTCCCAGAGAAATCTAGGTTATTTTCTAGATATACCTTACCTCACAGAGTAATCATGGAATAATGAACAAATCCCTACTTACTCTTCCAAGATTATGGTATCACCCATATTTTTTTATATCATGTTATGAGTGTGTTATGAGTGTCACAGTTAAAATTCTCACATAGCCAGATATATAACTTTATTTGTACCTCTACATTTATAAAGTTGTCACTGGCTCAGAGAAATTCGGGCTGATGTGATTTGTTGTCTGTGACTCATTTTGGTTATTAAACTGTGTCCTGTGCTTTCCAGGGCTTTGCAAATTGCTTGCTGGGGGATTTGTTCCAATATCAGGAAAGATATTGACATTAAACAAACTGATCTCTAATTTCCAAACTGGGGTTATACTCTGCCATGCTGCAGTCCGGCTGGAGCAGAATAGGGGGGGGGGATGACGAATAACTTGTGTACATTGATACAGCAGGAGTGGAAGCCGTTTATTGTAGGGCAACAGAGCTATTTATACATTTTGCACAGCTTATCTTAATTAGCATAAACTAGATACATCAGTCAACCAATAAGGAATCTCCACACTTAATGGCTCACTTTTGTTACTTTTCAAACCACTCCCTCTGGCATTTTGCCAGGCACCATCCAGACTTGTTTACGAACTCTAACATTCCCCTGGCAAAATATCAGGTGTTATTTTGACTTGTTTACAGATCTTAACACTTCCACTGTTCACCTTCCAGACTCTTCAGCCTCTTAGAAAAGAAGAGGTATGTTTAACCTCTTCCAGTTTCAAATTATATGTTGCCTAAAACACACCCATGTCATTGCTATTAAAGTTTTAGCAAAATACTTAAGCCATATGTCACCTGTAGTTTGTATTTAAAAATATATGTCTTTGAAGTAATTTTGGACAATCTGTATCTACATCTGTAATATCAGATATTTAGAACAAAATTCAGGTTCTTTTTTTAATTGTGATTGATCTCAGGGAGTTGATATATTTTTTTTAAATCTTGAAAATCTTTCCTATATGCAAGAAAATATTCAATGTCACAATATTTACCCTCTTACCTTACTCAAAGGAAAGATTACAAATAAACGCAAAAAATCATTAAAATTTCAGCATTTAAAAAAAATGCCAAAATAAGTATTCTTATTATCTGGTCTTTTGTACTTTGATTTCAATTCTTAAAATGCCTTAATACCTTACTGGATTTTTGTTCTCCCCTTTTCTTCTAGGTCTCTTCCTCTTCTTCTTCCCTTTCTGCTCCCTTCACTCCTTCTTTGTTTTCCTCTGTATTATGCTGGTTATCACCATCTCTGTCATAGTTTTCATTATTATTCCAATTTGTATTCTTCACTGTGCAATGTTTAGTTAATTTACAATCATTTTTCAGATCCTATATTTATGAAATATTATGCAGTTTTTGATATAATTTCTTACTAGTTAAGCTCAATTTTAGTAGAATAATTCTATTAAATGATGTCAATTTTTGAGATATTGAATTATTAACCTCTAGATACATATTCTATATTTTTTCTATTATTGTCTACCCATTTATCAGTAAAATCAAAGGAGTATTTATTTAGCTTCATTTGATAGGACATATATATAATTTATTTCTCTTTATATTTTTTCTGAGTGTGTGTAGTAGACACTCATTTTTTAAATAGAGTTGTGAATTTTTTTATAGAGTTGTAATTCACAATTTGATACACTAGGCAACTGTATATTCAATTATGTATATATCATTGCATGAAATATGGGTATGAAAGAAAAGTTTATGCAAAAATTCAATATTCAATATGATCAGATGTATGAAGAATGGGGCCAGGAAACTCAGTAGCAGGAGAAATGGCTCTGACTCAACATGGAGCTGTCTCCTGCTGATGAGCTCCTGCTGCTTACTGAATGGACTCGGAGTCCAAAGCAGCCTGGAGCTTATGGGTAGTTGTGAAGATGAATATGATGGTCAAAATAATGCTTATATTCACATCTGTATCTTATTTCAAATGTTTTGCATATGTCTACATAATACATATCCCATTTAACATTTCTATAAATATGAATCACTGTGAACTGATTTCACACCACTGCAGTTCCATCAAAGAACGGGTTTGGGACTAACAGTTAGCAGCTAGCACTCCCCACCACCGATGATGATATGACTCTAATAATGTACATAAGAAACTGTTAGAGTCTGTAAACAAGTCAGGATGGCGCCTGGCAAATGTTAGAGTCTGTAAACAAGTCTGGTTGGCGCCTGGCATTTTGCCAGAAGGAGTGGTTTGTGAAGTAACTCCAGCGAGCCATTAAGTGTGGAGATTTCTTATTGGTTGACTGCTGTATCTAGTTTATGCTAATTAGATAAGCTGTGTGGAATGTATAAATACCTCTGTTGTCCTACAATAAATGGCTCCCACTCCTGCTGTATCAATCTATGTAAGTTCCTCGGTCATCCCCCGGTTATTTTGCCCAGCCAGCCGGACTTTGGCAAGAAACAGGAAAGAATTATGTGCTTCTAACTTATGAGTATTAATATTATTGCTTCAAAAGAAATAGGAACAATTCATAGTAACATGAGGAAGATACTTTCCTGGTATGAGAACCATCTAAAATATCTTCTGGAAAAAAAAAAACTGGTGCCATTTTTGGCAGGTGTGCCTTCTAAGTGATGGGTGGACAAGGTGACTGAAGCCTTTACTGGTGGGGCATTTGATCTAGGAACAGAGATTGTCATCACCTTTCCTATGTATAGGAATAGAGCCCATCTCTTTCCCTTTGCATAGTGAGGAGAGGAAAGCCTGAGATGAAGAAAACCCCAAGTAGCAGAAGGTAAAGGTAGACGAGATGGCTTGACAAAGGGCTTCGGGGGAAATGATGGGGGCATTAAAGGGGAGCAGTCAGGAGAAGATCAAACTGTAATGGCTTTTCCCTGTGTGTACTAGAGAATGATTCAAGAATAAGTCCCTCTTTTTATTGTTCTTAAACCACACCTCCTCTTACAAATTTTCCTGACCCTTTAGTAAAAGAAGCATGACTCCATCAGAAACCACCACTGTTTATCTTAAGAAAATAAAGGTAGAATCTTTAAGAAAAATGAAAGAAACTGCTTCTTGTCACCAGGTAGGGGCTGGCATTTCTGAACCCCAGATATTTCTGAGCATTCTCCACTGGTATCTGACTTTGATTTGGGTTGGCAGAAACAGAAATAGAAATAACTTTCCAAGAAAGGGAATCAGTTATGCTAATAGTCACTCATGGGAGCAGTTTATTTTAAATAGTATTTTATCTGCAATATTCATGTACATTGTAATGATTTCCTTCTTTTTTAAGGCTAAATAATATTTCATTGTATGTACATATTATGTTTTGTTAATCCATTAATCTATCAATGAGCACTTGATTTGCTTTACCTTTTAGCTGTTGTGAGTATTGTTGCTACTATAAAATTGTTTTCAATTTTATTGGTTATATTTCTACTAAAGGAATTGTTGGATTCTGTGGCAATGCTTTTAGTATTTTTTTTTGTCCTCTAGTAGCTATGCCATTTGATATTCTCATAAACATTTATTTTAATGTTTTAAAATAATAACTATCATAATAGGAACCATATCATAAAATTTTTAAATTGCAGAATGAATCTATGTTTGCTGCATATTTTAAAACATTTCCTTGTAGGCTGTTGTGTGTCTTTCAATTTTGTACAAAAGTTTTTATTTTTATTTTAGGCTGATTGGTCAATTTTCCTTTTTTTAAAAAAATGATTTGTATCTGTGACTTTCTTAGGAAGGTTTGGAAAGACTTTGAGATCATTTTTTCTAATCCTCTTATATTTTTAGCTTTCATTTAGCACAAAGTTTGAGGTGAATAGTTCTTTTCTCTCAGAACTTGAAATTATTGTACCGCTTTCTTTTGGTTCCACTGTTTGTAGTGGGAAATTCTGTTTTCCTTACAGATAAGATGTCTTTTTTCTTTCATGGCTTTTATGCTGTTTTCTTTTCAACTGTTCATAGTCTCCATTGATACCAGATGGTAGTCATGGTAATGGGGGTGGCCCACCAACCCACTGAGAGACAGTGAGAGTTCTGTCTCTCCCAAGCCTTCTCTGATACTGCTGCAGTGTGGGGGAGAAGGCGAAACTCATTAAACTAGAGAAGTTGACAGGCCAGGCTCATCTGTGGTCTCCACTGACACCGTTGGGTTAGACCTTTTTCCAGCTCCCTGTATACTCTTCTCTAATGCCACCCTACGAGAAAGGGTTGTTGAGGTGTCTCTGTGTAGCCTCACAAAGGTGAAAATTAATATTCCCCTCTATGACCTTTACTGGTTTGGTTGTGAGTGGGGTCATAGCTCTTTCTATACGGTTTGAATGGAATAGAGAATATTGTCTTTAAAATTGCAATCTTGCTAGCTTGCCTCCTTCCTGGTCCTTTGGCTAGAAGCTTTTCTGGTCTGGTCTGTGCCTGTTGGTAATTTTTAAGTTCCTGGATTCTCTAGCAAGTATGCTGGGATGTATGAGACAAAACCACAGCAAACTTCAGAGAAATCACTGCCACATCACTCTGGTCCTGAGGTCCCTAACCTGCACATTGGGTGACTTAACTTTTTGGTTGCTCTGCACATGTTTGTCAATGACTGCAAAAGCCTTAAGTAGGGGCACTGTGAATAACAGTGCAGACATAGCCATGTCTAAGAAGCACAGAACACACAACCAGTTTCAAAACTGGCACAGAAATGACATCAAGAAATTCTGATCACATAGATGTGAATACCTTAAGGGGATGGACCCTGAGCTCCTGAGAAACATGTGCTTTGCAAAGAAGTGCAAGAAGGGCCTGAAGAAGATGCTGATGCCTACACTTCCCACCCAAGCCCAGGGAGTGGATTGTGTCTGCATTGCTAATAGCTGTAGGTTTTGCTGACTAAAGGCCAGTGCCCAAAAGAAGTCCAGGTTATGGCTCTGGCTGCCTCTCCAGTTTCAGTTCTGACTCTAGCCCAGGTACTCATATTCCTCCAAGCACTGTTAAGTAAAAACCTCTCTCTGCCAGGGTGAGGAAGGAAGGACTAGTGTGATTCCTGGTTACTTTTTGCATGGGGCTGGTGTTCTCTTATGCTATTTATGCATATAAACCTGAGGCAGAAGCTATCAAACAAAAACATCAAAACCAGCATGATATTGATTTGGGGTTACAAAGAAAATTGAGAGAATAGGCCAATTCTTAAATACTGATTAAGAAAATAATGTAGATCAACTACATCTTTCCAGAAGTCAATCTCAACTATCACTTTTATAATTGGCTTATTAAACCATCGCTTTTTTTTCATGATTGTGATTTTAACTGTAGCCTGCCATGTAAACAGCCAATTGACTCAACACCTCATAATGAAGAGTCATCTATGACAGACACATCAGCTGTTCTATAATGTTGGTTCTCACTTTTCCTTCAGTAACAGGAGCTTCATTTTAGTTGAAAACATAGCTGCTTATAATAAGACTACATTTCCCAAGTCTTTTGATTATAATTTTACTAATGTAAGCAGAAATTTTGTGTTTGTCTTCCTGGATAATGACTTAATATAGTTAAGTGTATGTTCTTTATCTTTTAGTCTTTCTTGCTAGCAGAATTACTTGCACATTTTCTGGAGCCCCAACTTTTGTCTTGGGCTGAGTGAGAAACTACATGTGGAACCTGATAGGAATGCTGATTTGATGAAACTCCTCTGAAAATTTCTGACTGTTTTGCTCCATATTATTTTTTTACATGAGAAAAATCAGCTCTTATTTTATGAGGGACACTGTTGTGGGTTTTATCTCTTGCAGACAAACCTGAACTCATACTCCATTCCATGTACAATGATTAATAAAATAAACAATAGAGGGTCTGGGGTTGTGGCTCAGCGGTAGAGCGCTCGCCTTGCACGTGAGAGACCCTGGGTTCGAGCCTCAGTACCACATAAAAAAATAAATAAGTGAAATAAAGGTGTTGTGTCCAACTACAACTAAAAAATAAATATTTAAAATAAAATAAACAATAGAAAACAAAATATTTTATATATTGAATTCTACAATATATAAAGGCCAGTTTCTGAACTCTGTATAATATCATAAATAACTTTGTAAATGTCTTCACAGATGTGATACTGTTTAAAATTCTTTTTTAAAAAATATTTTTTATATCTGGTGGGATGAAACACATGATATTAATATTCTTCTTCCTGAATATTTCCTTGACTTGACTTGTGAATTTCTTTTTATAAATTTCAGAATTTGATTAATTTTAATAATAAAATAAAGATCCATATTTTTATATCAGGCAACAATGTGTTCAATTAAAAGGGAAATGACATTTAGATTACATTGAATTGATACATTAAGTAAGGAGAAATTGACAGTTTGACAATTTAAAAATTTTCCTTTCAATAAATGCAGTACTTTATCAATTTGGGCCTTTGTTTTTGCCCTATAGTGAATTTTTATATATTTCTATATGCAGATGTTACACAGCACAATCAGATTTGTTCGGCATTCCCTCATTCGGTGTGGTGTTCCCCATGGATGATTTCCCTTGGGTATGTCCAGGTGTGTACTGATGGAGCATAAGGCCTCTCTTAGTCTTTGTATGTTAAATATGCATCCAGGAAACTTAATAGTTTTTCATTTATATTTTACATACAAATAATGATTATTTTGTTTATTACTTTGATATATTTATATTTTTAAATCTTGGATTTAGGACATTGAGTGGGGTTTCCTACTGATACTTCAATGTGTTCTGCCCTATATTGAATATTTATTATAAATGATCTTGATTAATTTTAACACATTTGGCTGAAGTAGAGACCAAAGTTATTCTTGTTTTACAAATAAGGAAATAAAAGGAAATTTCACAGAGGTAGATATTTTGCATGTGACCCAGCAGTCACACAAATGTGGTGTTTTACACACTTGAAGAGTTAGTAGGAGTCCCTGTGCAACTTCTCACTTTAATGGATCTCTGTGAAGGTTCCTCTGTGTATCTGAGCATTGTGGTGAAGGAAAATGCTTACCTGAACTAGGGTCTTCTACACTTCTCTATAAATGTCTAAACAAACACAGATCCCATTGATGTTTGCACATTTGATGTCTGATGCATTATCTCTTGTCATTTTATTCATATTTTTAAATTACTAGTGGTAGTTTCATATTCAGCTTAAGATTTCAAATTTTTCTTTCTATGAGTTTTCCAGTTTATATATTTGACCTATTTTTTACCAGTTGTGTTTTCATTTTAATCCTAAATTGTAGGCATTCTTTATTCTAAACAGCAAATTTTGTCAGTTTTAAATATTGCAAATGACTTCTTTCAAGTTGTAACCTGGCTTTTAAATTTATTTATAAAAGTGATTCTATGAGTTTTGGATATCATAACTGCTTTGTGTTATAGGAATTATTAAAGAATCTCTAAATTTCATTTCTGTTGGTTCTAAATATACTATATTAGAAATTTAAGCTTACTTTAAAATGATTAAAAATAAATTACATGTTAACCTTTTTTTTACAAACTTTTTCAAAACCAAAAATCAATGATAAGAGTAGCACTGTTTTATATCTTTGTAAATTTCCTTACTTCCTGGCTTAATAAAAGCTGGATTCTTTTATCTCATCTTGCTTTTAGTTTGTTGCCAAATTTCAATTTAGTTGAAGTGTCTGAACAAAACCTGGACTTACAGAAATATATAGTTCTAAAAGCATACAGTATTTGCATATCTTTTAAAACAAGTTGTTATTTTTGGTAAGATAACAAAACTTGACAAGGTAATTTTTTAAAGGTCAGTTTTGCAAAGCATAATCTGAGACCATCATAATAATAGTTTTGTACTTTGTTTCATTATAAACCATCCATCTGTCTTGTACTTTGAATCAGTCTTTTACTCATGCATGATTCTGTGCTATAATTATTGAACTTTATTTCTCTTATATTTTGGGCTTTCATTGGTATAGGATTTATTTTAGACAATGATGAAAAACATAGATTCACCTTTATTTTTCTTCATCTATTAAGAAAAAAAAATTCAATATAATTCATTATATATCTCTTTGTTTCCCTAGTAATGGGATATATTCACATATTGTGGTTGCTGGCTCTCTCATATGTGTACAGTCATGAGTTAACTAACAATGGACCACATATGATGGTGGTCTCAGAGGACTAAATTGGAGCTGAAAAATTTCTGTTGCCTGGTGACATCATATTCTTCTTAATATCTTAATATAATGCATTACTCATATGTTTGTGGTGTTGCTAGTATCAACAAAGCTGCTGCACTTGTATAAATGCACTGTATTTGTATAAAAGTATAGCACTTATAACTATGTGTAAGTTCATAACACTTGATAAAGATAACAAATGACTACATTATTGGTTTATGTGTTTACTATACTTTCATTGTTATTTTAGAGTATATTCCTTATACTTATAAAAAATGTTTACTGTAAAAGAGGATGTTATGTTAAGCTGGCAGCAGTCTCATACATCTTGTGTTAATGCATCTCCTGATTGCACCATTTTCTCTTGCTTTAGAGTTAATCTCATGTTGTTTTGTTTATCATGGCCCTTAAGCATATGAAGTCCACTGCTAATGTTGCCAGTAAGAGGCCACATTGATTGATTGATTTGGCAACAAAATTAAATGTGAGTAAAGACTATGAAGGGGGAAAATTATTAATGGTTATTGCTCACCAGTCAGGCATGGCCCATTCTAACATAGCTATAATCTTGAAGAACAAGGAGAAAATGATGCAAACTATTAAGGGATTTGCTTCATTGAGGACAATGAAACTAACAGAAATATGATAAGGTTCTATATCAGACATAGAGAAATGTTTAATGGATTCCTGGATTGAAGACCAGACAAAATGCATACTTTTCTTAGCACCATAATGTTCATAGCCAAAGCAAAAAGTTTGTTGGTAATGTTAAAATCAGACTAATCTCTACTATGATGTTGAATTCACTGCTAGCTCTGAGTGGTTTAAAAATTCAAGAAATATAATTAATTTCATATTGTGAAGGTGAGTGAAGAGCCTGAAAGTACTGATGGGAAGGCTGCTGAAGAACTTTTGGAAAGTTTAGGGAAATTGACTGTGGAGAAAATTGCTTGTAGAGTATATCTTCAATGTGGATGGAATTCCTTATTTGGGAAACAGATCCCTTAAGGACTTCTATCTATAAAGAGACCAACTCAATACAAGATTTCAGGAGTTTTTGGAAAGGATTCTCTTTTTCTTTTTTCTCCTTTGGTACAGAGAATTGAACCTAGGGAGATGCGGGACTTAACCAATGAGCCATATCCCCTTCCCTTTTTAAATATTTTATTTAGAGACAGGGTCTTGGAACAAACTTTATTTTTTGAAACTGCCTCTAATGCCCAGTACCGCCCGGGAAGATCACACATGGCGTTCCCCCCACCCCCAACCCCCAGAGCAAGTTCCTCCCCCGGAATTCCCTCCTACTGCACTTCCCCAACCGATGGGAACTCTCCAGGAGTCCTGTAGCAGGCCAAGGTGAACAGCAGGAGTCCAATATCCATATGAATGTAAATCTTAACATAATCATATCATCTCAATGGCTAGCTGGCATCACCTTTCAACCAAAAATGCCATGCATCATATTACTTGGCTGTGGCTCTTAGCGGTCTTGCTGAGTTGCTTATGGCCTCACTAAGTTGCTGAGGCTTGCTTTGAACTTGTGATCCACCTGTCTCAGCCACCCAAAACACTGGGATTACAGGCACGCACCACCATGGTCAGGGGATCCTGGTCTTTCTTAGGGTCAATGTTGCAGGCTATCAGTTGAAACTTTTTGTGATCTGATATGGTGAGAACCTCAGGGTCTTCAGGTACATTAGTAAGCACACACTGCCAATGTACGATGGGAGCAATAAGGAATCATAGATGACAAGTGTTCTTCCAAGATGCATTCTTAAATTGTTATGTCAGTGAAATAGAGACATACCCCTTGGTGAATACCATATCTTTGGGGATTTTGCTTATTATTGGTAATGCTCCCATACATCCTCTTTTATTGGTGATCTTCATCCCAATTTTAATGTGGTACTTCTTCTTCCAACATAATCTCTTTGATTCAGTCAATGGATCAAAAAATTATAGCAGCTTTTTAGCCATATTACTCAATTAGAATTTTTGTCCAACTATTGCTGAAATTGAGGAAGAAGACACTGATGAAATTCTGGAAGGTCTAATCAAGTAAAAATATTGAAGCATCAGTTCTTGCTTACAATAAGAACCTTGTTTGAGCTTTGGGTAATCTCACTAAGGAGTGTATAAATGGCACCTGGAAGAAGATCTTTAAAAGGCTCGTCTGTGACTGCAAATGATTTGCCTTAGACGAGGAAGTTGCAAAAATCATCAAGATTATAGAGAGAAGATAAAGAACTTTTATCTAGGTATGGATAAGGATGACTCCAAGGAACTCCCAGAGATGGCTCCTGAGGAATGAGACACTGTTGACTAATGAGACATTGTTAGAACTGAAACCAAAATGCACATCTAAAGAGCAGTTAAGGAAAAAAAAAAAAGAAACAAGAAGTAAAACAAAATCCTCCAATAAAATTTACAGCAAAATGTTTACTAATATCTATTGCAGACCTCAATGAGCTTCTTCAAAAGTTTGAAAACATGAACTACAATCCTGGAAGGTTTTTATTATTAGAGATATGGACCTGGTATATTATCTGCTTAAAAGCAAATCTATGACAAAAAAAAAAAAAAGAAAAAGTGAACAAACTCACATGGACATTTTTCTGGAGTGACATCCCCACGGGAAGAGCCTTAGGTAAGTTTTCCAGAAGGAACTCAGAAGAAGGCATTACTATCCTAGGACATGCAGCTCCATGTGTGTCCCTGAAGACCTTCCAGAAGGACATAATCTGGACGTGGAAATCAGTGATTTGATGATACTGACTCTGAGTTGGTCTATTATATATCTGTTTGTGTCTTATTTTATTTTTTTTGGTACTAGATATTGAACCCAGGGATGCTTTACTGCTTTACCACTGAGATTCATTCCTAATCTTTTTATTTTTTTGAGACATGGCCCCATTAAGTTGATGAGGCTGACTTCAAACTTGTGTTCCTCCTGCTTCAGCCTCCCCAAGTTGCCAGGATTATTGACATCTATTACTGCATCTGACTTTAAGTTTTTGAAAAAAAAAAGTTTAAAAAGAAAAAATACTTAAAAATGGAGAAAAACTTAAAAAGAATGTAAAAAGAAAATATTTTTGTTGTACAATGTTTGTGTTTTAAGTTAGTAAAAAAGAGTAAAAAGTTAAAAAATTAAAAGTAAAAACCTTAAAATAAGTTAAGGTTAGTTCATTCCTGAAGAAAGAAAAAAATAGCATAGCCTAAATGTAATGTGTTTATAAAGTCTACCATGGTGTACTACGACAATGTCCCAGGCCTTGCATTCACTACCCACTCACTCACCAAAGCCAGAGCAGTTCCTAGTCCAGCAAGCTCCATTAGTGACATGTGTCCTATACAAGTATGCTATTTTTAATCTTTCACACATATTTTTATTGTAACTTTTCTATTTTTAGATATACATGTACTTAGCACTGTGTTACAATTGCCTATAGTATTTAGGTCATACTGGTTTATAGCCTAGCAGCAAAAGCCCATACCTTCTAGTCTACATGTACAATGGGCTACACTACATAGGTTTGAATAAGTGCACTATGATTATACAATGACAGAAATTTAAATTTGGAGGTATCAATAAGTAAAGTTAGTGGATTTTTTAACATTTACTCAACAATGGATATTTATGTGTTTTACTTCTAGTATATGCTATATGTTTCAGGAACTTGGAATGTCGTTTTGAAAATAAGGTACCAAACTCTCTGCACTGGTTGGTTGAGAAGTGACCATTGCATGTGGGAACCAAGAAATCCAGGAAGAGAATAGTGCAAGTACCATTCAGTGAGATAACAAGGAAATGAGAGTTGGAGAAAGGTGACATAGACTCTGGTAAATATAGAGAGAGCTTTCATTTTAATTCTGAGAGAGGAGGTTATTTGGAGAGTTTTGGAAAAGTAGCAATAAGATTTGATTTCTGTCTTGAGAATAGACTGGTGGGGAAGGTGTAAACTTAGAGGTGGTCACATTCTGCACATATTTGAAGATTGAACTAATAAAATTTGCAACTTGAGTAGAAGTAGGTATTAAAGAATAAAAGGGTCTGGATGGCAATAAGATTGAGGTGGGATAAAGCTGGTTGGTGGTTAGAGAGGGTTTGTGGCTAGGGGAGTGGAGAAATTATTAGAATGTCAGTTTACAAAATGTAATGTCTGACATGTATAAAAGGCATTTATATTACTAATCTAAGTTTAGAAAAAAGGTCTGGAGTAAGCATTTAGTTTATTTTTTGGAGTTTGACATCTAAATGCATTTGAAAGCTAAGATGCATGTTAGGCGTTCAGGAAAGAACATGTAAAGAAAAGAGAAGAACAAATACCTCAAGGCTCTCCAACTTTGAGAAACTGGATAGGAAAGGAATCAACAAAAGAGTTCAAAGCAGCTTCTGGTGAAGAAAAGGGAAACCAAGAGTGAGGTACATAGAGACAAAGTGATAAAAAGTATCAACTGTGGCAATAGCTCGCCGCTGACAGATCAATCAAGATGGTGATGGAGGGCTGGGGATATAGCTCAACTGGTAGAGTGCTTGCATTGCATGCACAAGGCCCTGGGTTCAATCCCCAGTACCACTAAAAAAAAAAAAAAAAGATGATGACTGAGAGCCAATCTGTAGATTTAATGACACACAGATTATTGGAGATACTGATAAAAGCAACCTGATGGGGGGTGTAAGCCTACCGTGAGCAAAATGAGTTTACAAAGGAATGAGAAGAAAACATTGGAAATAGCAATTATAGACAAATTTTTCCAAAAAAGGAAAGCAGAAAAATCATGGTTGTGGAGAAGAACCAGCTCAAGGCAGGTAAAATTATTTATCTAATTACTTTATTTTTAGTGGTACACCAGAAAGAGAGAAATCAATCCCTCCAGAGAGATTACAATTTGTAAATTCCTTGAGCAAGTGAGAGGGGATGGGATTTATTGAGCAAGTGGTAGGATTTAGAATGAAGCTAAAAGTTTTCATTTTTTTAGTGTGCTTTAATGTTGTTATTTTTATGTATCTTTTTTGAGCATTATAAATGGTGGGATGTTGGAAATCAATCTACATGTGTTTCTTTGGAGATGCAGAGGAGATTTTTCAGTTCCACAGATAAAGTTGTCAATACTCAGCTTACAGTAATTCGTCACTAATTGGATTTAAGAACGTGTTATTATTTTAAGGTAAAAATTGGAGGACCGAGTTAAATTTGTGCATTTAAATGGTTGTCATTACCTGTGTGTTTTTGATTTATGTACTATATAGGTATCTTTTCTCACCAATTTTAAAAGAGCTATCTCTAAGCTAAAGTTTAATTGCACTTTGAAAATTCCTGGGACATTATTATAATACCCATGGGAAAGTGGTTGTGAATTCAAAGTAAATAAATAATGCTATTAGATGATGAAAATATACAGTTTTTTTTCTTTTAGTTTTATGATATCTACCTCTCAGGAGTCAAGCCAATTTATCTATTGTTAAATTCCAGTCTTCAGAAAATTCCCAAGGGTTGGGACTTTCAATTTTATTTTATATTAGGAAAGCAATATAAGAATGGAGATTATAAAGTAATTTGATTCCCCACTGAGAGCATCAATTACCTCCATGTTGCCAAAGGCAGCAGATTTGTGTTCATCCTTATCTTACCAGATCATTGTATAGTACTTAACAATTTTTATTGTTAATGTTTTGAAACTCTCCCCTTCCTCAGCTTTGTATAAAGGTAAGTTTTTTTAAATAACATTTTTTCTTATAAATTCTTCATAGTTTTCTTTGTATTTTTAAATTAATCATCCTTTTAAGTGTCTCTATTCATGGCTTCTGCCTCTAGCATAATTTGCTTCTTTGAATCCATATACTCTTCCTATTTCCAGTGATTTATTTCATGGTATTGATTTCTATTACTACGGCTTCTCTGGACCCTTGACCTATATTACGCTAAATTCTGAATATCTCTGTATAATAATCTCACAGGTGTAACAAATGTTCTGTATAAGTTCAAATTGAACTTATTATCTACTTCTAAACATCTCAGCACTCTTTACTATCTGTCTTGGTGAATGGTGTGAGAATCCACCAATGCCCAAATTAGAACACCACATAGTAATTCTGGACCTTAGCTTGTCATATTCAGAAAGTCAGCAAGCCATTTTGATTTCAGATTCTTAATCTCTCTCCACTTTTATTGCTGCTTGCATTACTTTCTGCTGCTTACATTAATTATTATTCAGAATGTTATTAATAACACATAATAAAAACATTTCCTAAATATTAAGGGTATTGGAAAATTGGATATGAATTAGCTCATTTAAGTTTCACAATATCCTTATGGTGTGTAGGTATTATTATTATTCCAATTTTCCAAATGAAAAAAGCTGAGATTTAGGGAGGTTATGCACTTTTTTTCAATGTCACATAAGTAAGTGGCAAATACAGGATTTCATGTTAGATTTACAAATACATCAAGATACAAATTTTTAACCAGTTTGATGGTTGGCAGTTCTCTGCTCTGAAAGAACTAAGTGTAACCTACTTTCTACTTTATTTCTAACATACAAATTTGATGAAAATAAATCAAAATATAATTAAAACTTCCAAAGTGTGCCATTGCTCTCAAGATAAAGTGCAAACATAAACTCTTGTGATATGATTCTTGTGCATGTCTGTAATATTGTCTTTATTCATTCTTGCATACATTTTTCTCTGGCCGTACTGACTCCTGAAGGAGCCCAGAATATGCAATGCCATTTTACACTTCCTTTCTCTCTTTCATAGTGCTTTTTCTCTACCTCATATTTCTTCTCCTTGTCAACTAGCTAATGTCTGTTCATCCTTCTAAACTCAGCTTTTACATTTCTAGTAAGCTTTCCTTGACCTCTCCGCATAACTTAGATGCTTTGTCTTAATCTGTTCCCAAGGAAATTTCAAGCATTTATCACCTGATATGTAATAATTGAAAGACTGATACTTAAGAACAGGAATCACATTTATTTTTACCCCTAAGGCTCAGTGCATTACCACAGGGCTCTAATATTTTTATGAGTGGGTGAACGATTGTAGGTTTTGCAGAATTAACTTAGTTTTAATTTATTCCCACATAGTTTGACCAAATCTTGTATTGTAAAGAATTGAATTAGGTTTACAGTTAAAAGTTCTGTATTCTCACTAACTTATATCTATTGTGTTCCTCATTTAATTTTAAATAATCTGCCTTATAAAAAAAGGAAATGTGATAGCTTACATAACATAGTCTATATTAGAGAAGGATCCATGTGCTATTGAGAAGAAAGTATATTCAGTCATTGATGGATGAAATATTCTATATATGTCCATTAAGTCTAATTTATCAATTGTATTTTCTACTTCTATAGCTCCTTTATTCAGTATTTGTTTGGTGCTGAGAGCCATAGCCAAGTAGGAATGACGCATGGCAATTTCCTTGTCAGCCTACCCAAGGTTGCTTAGAGGGAGGACTCTCCATTGTGGAAATGGGCTTGCCTTGGACCCAGGTCATTTGCATGATCTATCCAATGGTGACAGAGGCATGTTAAAGTTACCTAGTATTATTGTGTTGTAGTCTATTTGATTCCTGATGTTGACAAGTGTTTGTTTGATGTACATAGATACTCCTTTGCTTGGGGCATAAATGTTTATGACTGTTATGTCTTGTTGATGTCTAATTCCCTTAAGCAGTATAAAATAGCCTTCTTTGTCTCTTCTGATTAACTTTGGCTTGAAGTCCACTTTATCTGATATGAGGTTAGAAACCCTTCCTTGTTTATGTGATCCAGGAGAATGAGATGTTTTCCCCCATACTTTCACTTTCAGTCTGTGTATGTCTTTGCCTATGAGGTTAGTCTCTTGGAGACACCATATTGTTGGGTCTTATTTTAATCCAATCTGCCAGTCTGTGTCTTTTGATTGATGAGTTTAGGCCATTTACATTCAAGGATATTATTGAGATGTGATTTGCATTCCCAGTCATTTGGGTTTATTTCTAGTTTTTAATTTGAATTAGTTTCTCCATTGATTGACTATTCTTTCAGTGTTGCTATCACATATGTTGGCACACAATTATAATATTATCTTAATATATTTTTAACATTGGTAGGGTTATTTTGTGCTGCAGTCCGGCTGCAGCAAAATAACAGGGGTGGGGGAGTGACAAACAACTTGTGTACATTGATACAGCAGGAGTGGGAGCCTTTTATTGTAGGACAGGAGGGGTATATATACATTCCACACAGCTTATCTTAATTAACATAAACTAGATACAGCAGTCAACCAATAAGGAATCTCCACACTTAAGGGCTTGCTGGCGTTACTTCACAAACCACTCCCTCTGGCAAAATGCCAGGTGCCATCTTGACTTGTTTACAGACCCTAACAATTTTGATTGCTCCCTTTCCATTGATATTAATTTTTCTGTTCTTGCTTTTTTTCTGGATTACACTTGTTCAATTTTTATTAAATTTTAGTTGTATTATTTCTTCTCTAATATATTTTTGCTCCTACTCTTATTTTTTTCTTCCTACTACATAATTTGAAAGTAATTTGATTGTTATTCCAGCTTCTTTCTGACACAAGTACATTAAGTTATAACTGTTCATCTGAGTATGGTTTCATCCCAGAGATCCTGGTATTTTAAACTTTTATTATCACTTAGTTCAAAGTACTTTTTGTTTACTTTTCTTGAGCTTTCTTTCTTGACCTCTGAGTTTTACTGAGAACTTACTATGTTAATTCTCTATGACTGCAGTGGTGTAAGAATGCCATTTAAGTTTGTAATAGTTGACATGTGAGGGTGAGGTGCTATATATCTTAAGGTGATGATTTCTAATGTAATAAATCATGCAGGAAACAGTCTGCATGATTTCAAATTTTAAAAAAGTAATAAATAAAGGAAATGTAAAGCAATTCTGAAAGCACTGATGGGTTCTAAAATGTTGGGGGGAAATGGGGATGTGTCAAGGCTAGTGGACAGAAAACAATATTCCACAGATACATTTTTCAAATTGGATATATAAATTTTTCTTAAAAACATGTGTCATGAGGCTGGGGTTGTGGCTCAGTGGCAGAGTACTTGCCTTGCACATGTGAGGTACTGGGTTTGATCCTCAGCACCACATAAAAATAAACAATCAAAATAAAGATATTGTGTCCATCTATAACTTAAAAATAAAAAAACCCACATATTTCATGATGGTTGCACAAATTTGCATTCACACCAGTGTACCTTTTCCCCCACATCCTTGCAAACATTTATTGTCATTTGACTTCTTGATAATTGCTATTCTGACTGGGGTGAGTTGAAATATTAGAGTAGTTTTGATTTGCATTGCTCTAATTGCTAAAGATGTTGAACATTTTTTTCATATATTTGTTGATCAATTATATTTCATCTTCTGTGAAATGTCTCTTCAGTTCCTTAGCCCATTTATTGATTTTTTTTTTTGGTGTTAAGTTTTTTCAGTTCTTTACATATCCTGGAGATTAATGCTGTATCTGAGGTGCATGTATAATGATTTTATGGAGATTCTTCAGAAAACTTGGAATGGAACTACCATCTGACCCAGCTATCCCACTTCTCAGTTTGTACCCAAAGGACTTAAAATCAGCATATTACAGTGATGCAGCCACACCAATGTTTATAGCAGCTCAATTCACAATAGCTAAACTATGGAACCAACTTAGGTGCCCTTCAACAGATGAATGGATAAAAAAAATGTGATATATATATATATATATATATATATATATCTCACATTACACACATACACACTCAATCATAAAGAAGAATGAAATTATGGCATTTGCTGGTAAATGGATGGAGCTGAAGAATGTCAAGCTAAGTGAAATAAGCCAATCCCCCAAATCCAAAAGCTGAATGTGATCTCTGATATGCAGATGCTAATTCACAATGGAGGAGGTGCTAGAGAAGAATAGAGTTACTTTAGGTAGATGGGAGTGAAAGCAGAGGAGGGGGTATGGGGGTAGGAAGAAGAGTAGAATGAATTAGACATTATTACCCTATGTACATATATAACTATATGACTGGTGTGATTCTATATCATGTACAACAAGAAAATGAGAAATTATACTCCATTATATGTGATGTATCAAAATGCATTCTACTGTCATATGTAATTAATTAAAACAAAAGCAAACCAAGAAAAAACAACTACATTGCGTCTCATCTCACACCAGTCAGAATGACAGTAATCAATAATACAAACAATAATGAATGTTGGATAGGATATGGAGAAAAAGGAAAACTTACACTGCGTGGGATTGTGAATTAGTTACAAGTACTATGAAAATCAGTATGGAGATTCCTCAAAATACTTGGCATGGAACCATCATATAATCCAGCTATACACCATTCCTTGGTATTTATCCTAAAGAACTGAAGTTATAATACTATAGTGATACTTGCATAACCATGGTTATGGCAGCACAGTTATAATAAACAAACTATGGAATCAACCCAGATGTTCATCAACAAATGAATGGATAAAGGTATATATACACAATGGAGTTATTCAGTCATAAGGAAAAATGAAATAATGTATCTCACAGGAAAATGGCAGTAATTGAAGAACATTATGTTAAGCAAAATAAGTCAAACTCAGAAGGTCAAGGTCATGTATTTTCTCCCATATGTGGAAGCTAGCAAGGAAAACGGAAATGAAAGTTGGAGGAGTGGTCATGAAAAATGAAAAGAGATGGGTAGAATAGAGGAAAGGGACCAGGGGCCAGGAAGAGTTAGGGGAAAAGTGCTGGGGAGTGATATTGTCTAAATTATATTGTTATATTTTCTGCATGTACAAATATGTAACAATAAATCCCATCATTACATGTGAGTATAATACTCCAATAGAAAATGTGGAAAGAAAAAAATGTGTCATGTTATTTTTAAGGGAGAAATAATATTTTATTAAAAGAGAAGGCTTAAATGGATGGCAATAAATGTTGATTGAGTTTTAAGTTTTAGATTAGTTATCTAAAAACCTTGTGATTTCTTAAAGTGGTGTAGGAATGTACTAAGCAAAGCAATAAAAAATAAATAAAATAAATATTTTATTTGCTCATGCATAGAATACATTTATGAAAATTCAACTTCATCATCATAAAATACAAAATGCCAATAAAATGTCTTTCACTTTATCCCTAATAAATGGTGCACAAATTATTATCCTGAGTACTGGATTTACCCTTAGGTTATGATTTAATGTGACCATAACATCTTGAACCTAGTTTGTAATGAAGGAGTTTTGTGTGTGAATCCTCCAGCTCAACCGCATTTCACCTTGTTACACCTAGACTTTTCCATGTATTTATATGACCTGCCTGAACCATGAAAACATTGCTTTAGAGACTATAACTTGACTTAATGAGTAGTTCTATCCTCTGATCTAATTCCTTAATTGATGTGATGTGATCTGGTTGTAACATGATGATGAGGATTTGCAATTGATTGGTTTGCTCTTTACCAGACTATCAGTGTTTGGGTCTTGGTTTTTCAGAACCAAAGAACAATATTGGCCTCTTTCTTTAACTGTTTTCCATCCTTTTTTCATTTCTTTCTCTTTTTTTGAGTATGTATTATCATTCTTCATCGATAATTGTGGGAAAGTTAGTGAAACTCTTTTTTTCTTTGTAAATTATGAATTACCCTAAAATTGATAGTTGTTTTAATTTCTGACATTGTTCATAGAAAGAAGTGCTCGGATCTTGTTCTATATTTTATTCATGGAAGGGCTCCTAGCTATGGTTTGCCTGTGTGGTGTCACACATAAGCTCAATTGTGAGACAATTCAAGAAACTTTAGAGGTGAAATGATTGAATTATAAGAGCCTTAATCTGATCCCCTGATAAGAATTAACTGGATGATAACTATAGGCAGGTGGGTGTGGCTGGAGGAGGTGGGTCCCTGGGGGTGTGATTTGGGGGTATATATCTTATCCCTGTTGAGTAGAGCTCTTTTTCTCTACTTCCTAATGCCATGTTCCCAGCTGGTTCCCTCTGTCATATCCTTTTTTTTCCCCTTCACTTAAAAAAATTGTTCTAAGTAGTTATACATGACAGTGGAATGAATTTTGATTCATTGCACCCAGATGGAGCACAACTTTTCATTTCTCTGGTTGTACATGATGTAGAGTCACAGCATTCGTGCAATCATACATGTGTCTAGGGTAATGATGTCTATATCATGCCACCAATTTCCCCCTGTCCCCTTCCCTCCCCACACTCTCCTTTGCCCTTTCCAAAGTTTCTCCATTCTTCCCATACCCCCAACCTCCCATTATGGGATCAGCATCTATTTATCAGAGAGAACATTTAGTCTTTGTTTTGGGGGATTGCCTTACTTTGCTTAGCATGATATTCTCCAGCTCCATCCATTTATCTGCAAATGTCATAATTTTATTCTCTTTCAATTCTGAGTAATATTCTATTGTGTATATATACCTCATTTTTTAATCCATTCATCTATTGAGGGGCATCTAGGTTGGTTTCACAGTTTAGCTATTGTGAATTGAGCTGCTTCACAAACATTGATGTGGCTGCATCACTGTAATATGCTGATTTAAGTCTTTTGGGTATAAACTGAGGAGTGGGATAACTGAGTCAAATGGTGGTTCCATTCCAAGTTTTCTAAGGAACCTTCATACTGCTTTCCAGAGTGGTTGCACCAATTTGCAACCCCACCAGCAATGTATCAGTGTACCTTTCCCCCACATCCTCACCAAGGTTTATTTTTGTTTGTATTCTTGATAGTTGCCATTCTGACTGAGGTGAGATGAAATCTTAGAGTAGTTTTGATTTGTATTTCTCTAATTACTGGAGATGTTGAACATTTGTTTATTTATTTGTTGATTGTATATTTTCTTCTGAGAAGTATCAGTTCAGTTCATTAGCCCATTTATTGATTGGGTTATTTTGTGTGTGTGTGTGTGTGTGTGTGTATGTGTGTGTGTGTGTGTTAAGTTTTTTGAGTTCTTTATATATCCTGGAGATCAGTGCTCTATTTGATGTGCATGTGGAAAAGATTTTCTCCCACTCTATAGACTCTCTCTTTTCACATTATTTTTTCCTTTGCGGAGAAGAAGTTTTTAATTTGAATTCATCCAATTTATTGATTCTTGATTTTATTTCTTTTGCTTTAGGAGTTTTGTTAAGGAAGTCAGGATTTAATCCAAAATGATGAATATTTGGGCCTACTTTTTCTTCTATTAGTTACAGGGTCTCTGGTCTAATTCCTAGATCCCTGATCCATTTTGAGTAGATTTTTGTGCATGGTGAGAGAAAGGGGTTTTATTTCATTTGCTGAATATGAATTTCCAGTTTCCCCATTTGTTGAATATACTATCTTTTCTCTAGAGAAAGTTTTTGGAGCCTTTGTCTAGTATGAGATAACTATATTTACGTGGGTTTGTCTCTGTGTCATCTATTCTATACCATTGATCTACATCTTTATTTTAGTGACAATACTATGATGTTTTTGTTACTGTGGTTCTGCAGTATAGTTTAATGTCTAGTATTGTGATACCTCCTGCTTCACTCTTCTTGCTAAGGATTGCTTTGGCTATTCTAGGTCTCTTATTATTCCAGATGAATTTCATGATTGCTCTTTCTATTTCTATGAGAAATGTTACTGGGATTTTAATTGGAATTGCATTAAATCTGTATAATTCTTTTGGTAGCATGGACATTTTGACCATATTAATTCTTCCTATCCAAGAACATAGGAGATCTTTCCATCTTATAAAGTCTTTCAATTTCTTTCTTTAGTGTTCTGTAGTTTTTATTAAAGAGGTCTTTCGCATGTTTTCTTAAATTTATTCCCAAGTATTTTATTTTATTTTTGATGGTATTGTGAATGGGGTACTTTTTAAAAAATTTCTCTTTCAGAGGGATCATCACTGATGTATAGAAATGCATTGGATTTATTGGTATTGCTTTTATATCCTGTTACTTTGCTTAATTCTAAAGGTTTTCTGGTGAAACTTTTTGGATCTTCTAAATGTAGAATCATGTCCTCAACAACTAGTTATAGCTTGAGTTCTTCTTTTCTTATTCATATCCCTTTAATTTCTAATTAATTGCTCTGGTTTGAAATTCAAGAACTATGTTGAATAGAAGTGGTGAAAGAGGACATCTCTTCTCATTTCAGTTTATAAGGAATGCTTCCAGTTTTTCTCCATTTAGAATAATGGGCTTGAGCTTAGCATACATAGCTTTTACATTTTTGAGGTTTGTTTCTACTATCCCTAGTTTTTTTAGTGTTTTGAACATGAAATGGTGCTGTATTTTGTCAAATGCTTTTTATGCATCTATTGAGATGAATCATGTGATTCTTGTCTTTAAGTCTATTGATGTGATGAATTGCATTTATTGATTTTTGTATGTTGAACCAACCTTGAATCCTTTGGATGAACCCCACTTGATCATGATGCAATATCTTTTAAATATGTTTTTGTATGTGATTTGCCAGAATTTAATTGAGAATTTTTACATCTATGTTCATCAGGGATACTGGTCTGAAGTTTTCTCTCCTTGTTGTGTCTTTGTCTGGTTTTGGTAGCAGGGTAATACTAGCCTCAGAATGAGTTTGGAAGGGTTCCCTCCTTTTTTATTTCATGGAATAATTTGAGAAGTATTGGTATTAATTTTTCTTTAAAAGTCTTGTAGAACTCAGCTGAGAATCTTTATGGTCCTGGGCTTTTATTTGTTGTTAGGCTTTTGATGAAGTCTTCTGTTTCCTTGCTCAAAATTGATCTGTTTGAATTGTATATGTCCTCTCGATTCAGTTTGGGCAAATCATATGTGTTTAGAACTTTGTCAGTGTCTTTAAGATTTTCTGTTTTATTGGAGTGTAAATTTTCAAAATAGTTTCTAATTATCTAGTGTATTTCAATAGTGTCTGTCATAATATTTCATTTTCCATCATAAATTTTAGTAATTTGAGTTTTTTCTCTCCTTTTTGTTAGGGTGCTAAGGGTTTATCAATTTTATTTATTTATTTAAAAATCAGCTTTTTGTTTTGTTAAGTTTTTCAATTGTTTCAATTTCATTGATTTCATCCCTAATTTTAATTACTTCCTGTCTTCTACTTTTGGTGTTGATTTGTTCTTCTCTTTCTAGGGCTTTGATATGTAATGTCAAGTCTTTTATTTGTTGACTTTTTATTATTTTAAAAAATGAGCTCAATACTATGAACTGTCCTCTTAGCACTGCCTTCATAGTATCCCAGAGATTTTGATATGTTGTATCAGAATTCTCATGTATTTCTCAGATTTTTTTCATCTCCTCCTTGATGTCTTCTGTTATGTATTGTTCATTCAATAGCATATTATTTAGTCTCCAGGTGTTGGAGTAGATTCTATTTTTTATTTTGTCATTGATTTCTAATTTTATTCTATTATTGTCTGATAGGATACAGGGTAGTATCATTATTTTTTAAATATCTGCTAAGAGTTGCTTTGTGGCATAATGTATGATCTATTTTAGAGCAGGATCCATGTGCTACTGAGAAAAAAGTGTATTCTCTCATTGATGGATGAAGTATTCTACATATGTCTGTCAAATCAAAATCATTGATTCTATTATTGAGTTCTATAGTTTTTTTGTTTAGTTTTTGCTTGGAAGATCTATCCAATGGTGAGAGAGATGTGTGAAAGTCACCCAGCATTATTGTTTTGTGGTCTATTTGATTCTTGAAATTAAGAAGAGCTTGATATGCATATATGCTCCATTGTTTGGGGCATAAATATTTTTTAATTGTTATGTCTTATTGATTTATCATTTCTTTAAGCAGTTTGAAATGCCCTTCTTTGTCCCTTCTGACTACCATTGATTTGAAGTCCACTTATCTGATATGAGGATTATAATCCATGCTTGTTTACACAGACCATGTGAGTGGTATGTTTTACCTCATCCTTTCACCTTCAATCTGTGGATCTCTTTTCCTATAACATGAATCTCTTCAAGACACCATATTGTTGGGTCTTTTAAAAAATCAAATCTGCCTGTCTACATCTTTTAATTGATGAGTTTAGGCCATTAACATTTAAGTTTATTGTTTTTTTTTTTTTTAAAGAGAGAGTGGAGAGAGAGAGAGAGAGAGAGAGAGAGAATTTTTAATATTAATTTTTTAGTTCTCGGCGGACACAACATCTTTGTTGGTATGTGGTGCTGAGGATCGAAACCGGGCCGCACGCATGCCAGGCGAGCGCGCTACCGCTGAGCCACATCTCCAGCCCCAACATTTAAGTTTATTGTTGAAATAGTTTTTCCAGGAGGAAATTTTGGTTTAATTTTGGTTTTTAACTGATTTGGTTTCTCTTTGATTGGCTTTTCATTTAGTGTAGTACCTCCCTTTGCTGATTTTAATTGTTGTTTTTTATTTACTCTTTATGGAATATTTTGCTGAGAATGTTCTGTAGTGTAGCTTTCTCATTGTAATTCTTTTAACTTTTGTTTATCATGGAATGTTTTTATTTTGTCATCAAATCTGAAGCTTAATTTTGGTGGATGTGATTCTTGGTTAGCATCCATTTTCTTTCAGAGCTTGATATGTATTTTTTCAGGGCTTCCTAGCTTTGAGTGGGTTGAGAAATATGCTGAGATCTGAATTTGTTTTTCCCCTATATGTAATCTAAAACTTTTCTCTTGTGGCTTTTAAAATGATATCTTTATTCTGTATGCTAGGCATTTTCATTATAATGTGACTTGGTGTGAATTTGTTGTAAATTTGTACATTTGGTGTGCTGTAAGACTCTTGTATTTGATTTTCCAATTCATTCTTTATGTTTGGGAGATTTTCTTATATTATTTCATTGAAGAAATTGTGCATTCCTTTAATTTGTATCTCTGTGCATTCCTCTATCCTGGTATATTTTAATACCAAGATAGACTTTTCATGTTACCCCATAATTCTTGGAGACTCTGTTCATGGTTTCTTAGCATCTTCATTGTGTGGTCAACATTATTTTCAATATATTTCTATATATTTTGTCTTCATTTTCTGAGGCTCTGTCTTTCAGGTGATCTAGTCTGTTGGTGATGCCTTCTATTAAGTTTTTAATTTGGTTTATTGTTTCCTTCATTTCAAGGATTTCTCTTTCTCTCTTTCTCTCTCTCCTTTTAGAATCTCTGTCTCTTTCTTGAAGTAATCTTTTGATACCTGTATTTGTTCTCTTATCTCTTTATTGGAGTGGTCAATTGTTGCCTGAGTTTGCTCTTTTATCTTTTCATTGGAGTAATCAATTGTTGCCTGTATTTGCTCCCTCATATCATTATTTACTTTGCAGATCATTTAATTATGTACATTCTGAACTCCTTCTCTGACATTTTTTCTGTGCTTTCAATGGATTCTATTACTGTAACTTCTTGGTTTGTTTGGGGAAATTTCATCTCTTGTTTTTTTTTCAAGTTGTTCATATGTCTTCTCTCCTAGCAGTGTGGATCTGAGATATTACAATTTCTATCCTGTAAACTTATAGTATCCCTGAAGGTTTCCAATATCTCTCCTTTAAGAAGGAGATCAATATTAACAGCACCTAACACATAAAATCTGCAGCCTAAAGTCAAATAGCTACTATTTGAATGATTACAGTTTTGTCACAATAGACAGAAATGATTTGTTAAATTAATGTTTACAGTATCAACTGTTGGTTTGCCAAAGGGTCTATAGTTTCTAATGGTGGACAGAGGGGGGGGTGTTGGATGTGATGTTATGATGTAAGAGGTGTGTGAATATAGAGGTGTTAAATCATAGGAAGAGTGAAAAGGGAATCAAAAGGAGTTGGCTAGCAGGGACACCCCTGGTGTAACCAAGCCTACAGGGACCTGGGTGATGGTCTTCCAACGTCTTGGATGTTGTCCTTAGATGGAAGTGGCCATGTTCCAAATTCATGGAAGTGGCAGCATCAAACCTGTAGGTACCTTGATGTTTAACTTCCAGGCCCAAGCCAGTGTCCTAAGATGGAAAATGCTTTAACTGAAGATGGTGGTGGCAGCAGCAAAGTTAACCCAAGATGGTGGCAGAGGTGCCTCAAGATGGAGGCTACCACTTTCAGTGATGGGGCTGAGACAGCAGGCTATGCAGTGGATTTGGGCAGCAAGTTCTGAGATGTAGCACTGTGGCATGCAGTGTTGCAGCGGGCTGCTGCTTCCAGGCCCTATCCATCATCATAAGGTGGAGGCTACTATGTGTAGGTGGGGTATGGTGGTGGCTGCAAGATGGAAGCAGGCTGGGGGAGCCATGCATTGGTAGATGGGGGACTGCACTTTAGTTGCTCTCTCCTCTGTGCAGTAGGCAGGGGGCAGTCATTTGGGCAGGGGGCTGTCGCTTTCTCCTCTGTGCAGTGGACCTGGTCAGTGGGTGGTCATGCCACACCCTTTTGCCATGATGTTCTGCTTCCTTTCCAGTCCACAGCAACAGAGTCAGCCATTTATGGACTAAGACCTCTGAAAGTATGAACCCCTAAATAAACATTTCCTCCTTAAAATTGTTCTTAGCAGGGCTTTTGAGTCACATCACTGAGAAAGCTTAAGTAAAACAGAAATTGGTACCAGGAGTAGGGTCATTGCTGTGACTAACCTAACATTGTGGTTCAGAAGCTTTTGGACCTTTTTGGAATTTGTCAGGGGAATTTTGGAAAATTTAGCAATGCAAGCTAGAAGCACTTTTGGATGTTGTAAGTGGACCTTAATAGGCAATTCTGGTGGAAGTTAATAATACCAGAGTGCTGGTAGGACTGCAAATAGTAAAGACAGGTGTCACAAGGGGCAAAATCGCTACGTATGCAGTCGAAGAAAGTCTACATGCTTCTGCCCTTTTCAATGCTTTATTCACTCAAATCACTCAATACAACTTCATTCCATAGGTTCTTAATCAAGAAAACGACAATCCTTAATGCTAGACACTTCAATAGACATAATCAATTTACAGCAAACAATTCTAGATGAATTAATTCACAGCAAACAATTCTAGATTAATTCTAAGCACTACAAACACATTTAATCACGACAGACTAATGACAGACATTCCCTCTCTGTGCTAAGTTCAAAAGTCTCAAGCCTTAGGCTTTACCTCCAGCAGATGCACACTCACTCAGACTGCGGTGATCAGGTCCAGAACAAAGGCGGGATTTTCCTGGCATGGAGTGGATGACCGGTTGGGGAGAGGGTCATAGGGAGAAGTTGCAGCTCTCACCAGGGTCAGATGAGGCGGTAGAGTTTGAGAGCCATGAGGATCACACAGAGGATCAGGAAACGATGACAAGTGATGAGATGTCAGTCCCAGTCCTCATCAGGCTCTCCAGCTCTAATACATCCTTGTTTCAGCTGACTGAATCACTGATCATTAGCTCTATTATTTATACTTAATTTTGGGGCTTTTGACCCCCCTTTCAATCCTTATCAGCTATCACCAGATTTCTCCATGACATCATTTACCCTGGGGTCAGAAACATCTGCTCTGGTGGTCTCCACCCTGGTCTTCTCACCTTTTCCTCTCATCAGGTGAGGACAGCTTGCCAGAGGCTTTACTCTGTTTATCAGAATGAGGGGAAGTGACTTGTCTGAGGGCCATACTGGAGGCCTCTGTTAGGTGTGCCTGATGAGACTGCAGGTTTCCAACTGGAGATTTTTAAAAATGGAGTTGCTTAGGCTCAGGCCTAAGGCCATCCTCACAACAGGGCTCTAGAGGTTTCAGAGGAAAAGAAGGGCTCTATTGGAAATCGGACTAGAGGACATTCATGTTACAATCTGGCTAAAAAATGTCTACATTTTGTCTGTGTCCTGACAGTTTCTCTGAGGCTGAATTTAAAACTGATAGACTTTTTAATCTGGTGGAAGAAATCTTTAGGCAGTATAGTATTCAGGCAGTGTCATGGATATTGCTGGTGGCTTTTAGACAAGTTTATTGTGATAATTGGGAGCAAAGAGTAAAGCAGAAAAATTTTAAAAATTTGCAGTTTGTCCAGAAAACTACTGGTAAAACTGGGGCTGAGAAAGATGTGGCTGTTAAAGACATTATAGCTACTAAAGAAACACTAAATCTTTTAATCAGAGATAGTAAGAAAGATGGCTTGAGGGCATCTCAGGAATTGGCAAGACCACACCTATCTCAGGCTCAAGAATGGAAAAATAAAAATTTCTTTGAGAATCGACCATGGGCGCACTCTGCTTGCACTGGAGTGCCAAGGAAGTTGTTTAATCATCCTCAACTTCTCAGATACTTGGAGGCTGCTATAGCCATTGCCCAAAGAGGGATTTGCTACTGTTTGAGATGGTGGCAGACATTGGTGGCAACACATGTGTTCTGCAGGAATGTAGGATGCTGGAGTTAAGGGGTCATGGAAGCTTCCACTGAGATTTTAAAGAAAGGCCTGGGAGGCCAGGCAAAGCTCCCCAGAGTTGGAGTCCCTGCAGGCAATCCCTGAGAGTGACATGTGGAAATATGAGAAGAAAGCCAAAGTTTCAGTAGAGACCTTTGAGATTAAGAAATGGCAGTGCCTCCGGAGGATTGGGAGTTCAAAGCCTATCTCAGCAACTTAGTGAGGCCCTAAGAAACTCAGCAAGACCCTGTCTCTAAATGAAATATAAAAGAGGTTGGGGATGTGATCAGTGGCTAAGCATCCCTGGGTTCAATTCCTGATAAGCAAACAAACAAACAAACAAACAAATAAGTGCCAGTGCCAGGGAAAATCTGCTGACTAAAGCTGGAGAAATTGCACAGAGGCAAGCCAAAAGAGAGAACATATGGGTTGCAACCAGAAAAGCCATAGGTGCATAGCTACATAAGCCCTTTGGAGAGAATAATCAGAATGCCCTGTGTTCCGGAAGCCAGACAAGAAATTACAGGACTTGTATGTATTTTGGTCCCATCCCTTGTTTGTATGCCCCCATGACTTCTTTTTGGAATGGAAATGTTTATACTATGTACTTTTATATGGATAGATGTAATCTGCTTTTGATTTTTACAGGGGGTCATGCAGAAAGTTTGCCTTCAGTCTCAAGGGAGACTTTGGGCTTGGACTTTTGGGCAATCTTGAAACTGTTTAGACTATGAGGACTCTTGGAAATGGAATGTACTTTGGAAATTAAATGTACTTTGCATTGTGACATGGTCATGAGCATTTGGGGGTCAGGGCAGAATGTTATGGTTTAGAGGTAAAGAGTCCCTCAAAACTATGTGTGAGACAGCATAGGAAAGTTTAGAAGTAAAAAGGTTGGGTTAGGAGATTCTTAACCTAACCAGTGTATAAATCTCCTGATATTGATTAACTGGACATAATATATACCCCAAAATCACACCTAGGGACTCTCCTCCTCCAGCCACACCCTACCTGCATACAGTTACCATCTGGTTAATCCCTATACTCCAAAGTTACTTTTTAATGTAAAAGCGTAATCCGAATAATCATGATATATTCAAATACACTGGCAATGACTATTTTTTTTCACATCTTCATTAAATTGTTTTTCAGGTAAATTTTTGTTACTGATTACTGCCACATTCTTGGGAAGTGTTCACAAGATTAACTGCCACCAGTCTTTTTCAAATTAGTTTTGAAAATGAGCCATTGCTTTATGGATGCCTTTTGTTTTAGTCAGCTTTTTGTCACAGTGAGTAAAAGACCCAGTAAGAACATTTTAGAGGAGAAATAGTTTATTTGGCACTCACAGTTTCAGAGGACCTACCTCCCCTAGTCACACCCTACCTGGGGACAGTTCTCATCCAGTTCATCCATTCAAGTGCATTAAGGTACTGGTTGGGTTAGGCTTTCATAATCCAATCATTTTACCTCTTTTTTGCATTATCTCACACATGAGCTTTTGAAGAACACCTAATATCTAAGACATAACACCTGCCTCAATTTCTATAAAGAAGTTATTTTCTGTAAAGAAATGATTTGGTTGGTGCCTTCATTCAAACACATGAATATTTTCTAAGCATTCATCTACCCATAGATTCAACAGAGTCATAGAGGACCTGTTTTGTTTAAGCAACGTGTTAGTCACCAGGAATGAAACCAAAACTCAAAAGACTGATGGTCTCTATTCTTGGAAGAATGGATTTTATGTGATGTATCACAGAATGGTAAAAATAATCAAGGCAAAAATAAAATCCCAGGAAATATAGAAGAGCTGAGGGGCTTACTCTTATTGAAAAGTCATAAAAGATTTCAAAATAAAATTAATCATTTTAAGTCCTCAGAGGCAGTTTTTTCCTATTTTTGGAAAACATTGGTTGATATTACGTTAGGTTTAATTGTTACATTAAGATAGTCTTCATTTTAAAATTTACTCATTGAATAGAACTTAGCTCTCTGGGATATCATAAAATATACATTGAACTCCTCCATCTCAACCATGCCCATCTAATTAATACCTGATGATCCCTCTGTATTTGATTTTTCCTTATTTATAAAGCTACATAGAGTTTTCTTATACTTTGTTTTCTTCATTTTTCCTACAATACCAAATTTTTGCTTACAACAAACATTTATTTCTGCAGTTTGTTTTACTTTTATATATTTTGTATAATACTTCTAATAAATACTTTCTCATGTGTTTCTTCCCCAGAGCTGCAGTTTATAAATACTTGATGTATTGTAGTCAGTGCTTAGTGGTGTACATTAAAAATGTTTGATGTAAACCAAACAAAATAGTCATAAGATAGCAACTAGTGTGGAAAGTCTTCCACTGAGAAATTGGAGAAGAACCTAAAGCTACTAGAGTAGAGAAAAATAAGGCAGAACTTGAGAGATCAACAGTCATGTTGAAATTAACTTATTAGATGTGTCCTTCAAAATCTTATCAACATTCCATTGCACCACTAAAGAATAAATTAAAACCAATGCAGGAGGAAGTAGAAGACTTTTTTTTAAAATTAATATCAGGAAGTCATTTATTCACTGAGCATATTTTTATGAAAAGCTACTATTTTGCCAGACACCCTGCTAGGACTGAAGATACACGAGTGTGGGAGACAAGTTCTTACTTTTGTGATGTCTGAAAGGTAAACAGACATTCAATGTGCACCTAAAAGTGCTGAATTTACTCTTTTGCTCAATTTGAATTTCAGTTTGAACTTCTTGTCAGATTAAATTTTTCATTTACAAGTATAGGAAACTCAGTGCTTTCACAGTTCTTGCTTCTTATTTGGGCATCACTAGTTCAATTCACCATGGTCTCAAATCTAATCTCAACATTTTATTAGTGTCAGATAACCAGATAAACTCACACATGATGAGTCATGCTAAATAATCACAAATTACACATTTTTTTTTAAAAAAGCCAGAATTGTACTTTAGCAAATAACAATTAAAATTGAACTCTCAATAGATTAGATGCATTGTCATGTAGTACTAGGAATCCCTGCTTAATAAGCATGAATTTAAAGTGGTGGTAGTTAATTAAGTAATATGAATGCTTATTATCTTTATTCATTCCAGAGTCAATAAATATTTATTATTTAGCTCCTACCATGTTCTAGGCATGTATCTGCATAATCACTGTTGGTAGGATGCTATGTTTGAATGCACAAAAGATCCCTGATTTCTGAGAGATCACAGTGTGCAAGAGGGCATACCTTAAGAAGATATTATATAAAGGTAAATTTAAACTATTACAATAACTCCACGAGATCACTATACCTAAGACTCCCTCTATACTACAGGCACCTTTGTGAGAACTGGAAAAATAATTCTTATGATATTTTTCTAAACGTAAAACTAATTTCCAAATTAATAAACTATTTGTTTCTCAATGATAATGACTAGAATGACAAAAATATTCTCCATAAATTTATAAATCGAAATATTGGATGTAAGTTAATGGAAAAAATTTGAGCTTTGACTCAAAATAATTAGACCTCAAATATAATATTATAACTTGTTATTAAATATTACTCATCTTACATTTTGCTGGATAAAATGTCTTATATTCTATAGAAATTTACTCCCGATTTGATTATTTTTCTTGATGCATTTTAGAACTTATATAGTTTTTATTATATTTTTCAATTTTTAATTTTGTTCTCTATCAACACATATTAGCAAAATTAAATATTTTTAAGAGCAAAAGAGAATTCAGAAATATATACAAATTAGTGCTTATGTATAATCTCACTGGCAGCATATTTTATAAATTTTTATCCTCTGGCATTGTATCAGCTTTATAATATTTGGCTATCTCAATTATTTTTATTGAAATAGATAGAATAGACAGCATAAATATAGAGAGTAGTAAGCTGTTTGGTATAACCAGTGTCCATACCCATAGACCCAATCCCTTGTACAATGTCAATGTCTAATAATGATGATAAGTTTAAAAGTTTAGGGAAGAACAGTAGTGAGCCAGGGTGTCAAGCACTGGGCTTGTGCTGTAAATGGTGTGAGGATAACAGATGTTGATTAGATTTAGAACAGAAAATGGCTCTATCATTGTGAATAAAATAAACCTCTTTGGATTTAGTTTCATCAACTGTGAATGAAAGTGCACAGGAAAAGATAGTTTTGGTGACCATTATTGCTGTTGGCAAGTCCTGTCTATGATTTTTTACCCATTTCATATACATAGAAACTATGTTTTTTGTTGCTGAGTGGATCTCGGTGGTTAGCACAGTGAGCTTGAACAGAATTAATCTGAAAACAATAACAATGAACCTCTGCTATTTTAAGCTGAGATTTTGGAAGTGTTAGACTCATAGTGGGGTAGGGAAGGGGGAGCATGGGAGGAATAGACAAACTCTGGATAGGGCAGAGGGGTGGGAGGGGAAGGGAAGGGGCATGGGGTTAGCAATGATGATGGAATATGGTGGGCATCATTATCCAAAGTACATGTATGAAGACACGAATTGGTGTGAACATACTTGATATACAACCAGAGATATGAAAAATTGTGCTTTATGTGTGTAATATGAATTGTAATACATTTTGCTGTCATTTATTTAGAAAATCAATAAAAAATAAAGATACTTTAGAAAACTTAAAAAATCTCTATATTGTCAAATAAAAAAATCAGTTTCAAAAATTAGGACCTAAAGTGCTTGATAAAATTGGGTAGAGAGACACAAAAATAGTCACAATAATAATCTCTGGACAGTTTGATTTAAAGTACTTTTTAAAATATCATCCCCTTGTTTTGAATTTTTCACAAAAACCAGAAGTCTTTTAAAAAAAATCTTTGATATGCCTGAATGAAAATAACTGTCAACCTAGACTTATAGACCAAGAAAGTAATTCATTTCCAGGAGAGAAAAATAAAGGCATTTTTCAGAAATTAAAAAATAAAAAGCAAACAACAAAACAATAAAAACAAAGTTTGCTACCAAAAGACTGTTACAAATCAAAATTCTAAAGTGTAGACATCAGACAAGTTCATATACTTATACATGATAGAAATTCTGAGCATCCAGAAGGAATGAAGAGCAAATGTAATAGTATGTGGAGGAGTCTAAAGAAAGATGAATTTGATAAAGTAATATAACAGTATATATGAGGTTAAAAGGAAGAAACTTAGAATGAAACTTTAAAAATATAATATAAATTATCTACTCTTTAAAAATGCAAATATTATTATAATTGAATCTCTGGAAGTGTTATCAATGGATGGGAAAACACAATCATGTTGAGATTTCCATTTCATCTAAACCAGACAATCCTTAAAATCTCAATCAAAATTTCAACAGGTTTTTTCCTTTTTTTTTCTTTTTTTGGTGGGGGTGGTAATTGGTAAGCTAATTCTAAAGTTTAGATAAAACTGCAAAGGATCATGCAAATTAGAAAGTAATGTGGTAGGATTTATAGTACTAGACATAAAGATTCATACAAATGTATGGTTTAAATTAAAATGCTGTAAAATTGACACAAGAGTAGATAAACAAATTCATGGAACAGAATAGAAAAGCTGGAAGTAGACACATTAATAAACAGATATTTGTCTGGTTATATCTGTCTATAACAAGGAGGGCAGATAAATGTTTTAAATATATGTTTCTAAAACAAGGAGTTATCTCTGTGGGGGGAAATTGAACATATCACTTTAATCATACAGAAAAAAATCCATTGCAAACTAAATGGTAAAGGATGACTGAAAGTTCTAGAAGATAATGAGAAAAATATTGCTATGAATGTAGGGGTACGGAGATATTTAATCCAGACACTGAAGAAATAATAATATTGTAATAAATATTATAAAAATAATAATTTTGTAATAAAGAATTTAACCTTGCCCCAAATGAGGCCTAGCCTTTACCCTCAGCTTCTTGGCAGTATCTCTAAACTCCTGAAATGTCCTAGCTGAGAGAAGTGTCCTTGGTAGGCCTTGTGTCTCACTGGATGTGATTTAGAGTGGGAGCTGGCCGCATCAAATAGTGAAATCTAGGGCGAGAATCTAGAGCAAGTCCTGGGCGAAATCTGAGAGTAACAACATGATCTAGGATGAGGCTATGAGTCATGAATCTCCAGAGACCTCTGGAGGAACTGGAAACTGAGACTAGTCACGTGGGAATTCAGTAATTCCTACATAATCCCTTTCCTGGACACCAGTGGCTCAGGTGAGCTTCCTTGATTACCAACAATATCCCAAGTGTATCATCACATTCCAATGGTGGGAAAATAAAACCATCCTGACTCCATGGGGAGATTACAGTGAAAATTCTTTGGTGCTTTCCTCTGGTTTCTGAACTATGTACTTCTTCCTTTTGTTGATATATATATATATATATATATATATATATATATATATATTTTTTTTTTTTTTTTTTTTTTTTTCTGGAATAAGCCATAGTTATGAGTATGACACTTTTTAGTGAGTTACTGAACCTGAGGCTGGTTAGGAGACTCTTTCAAACTTTCAGTTCCTTACAGAAGTGGGGGCAGTCATGGGTGGACTAGGTCCCTTCTAACTAACTTCACGGTTACCAAGCTTCACATAATAGAACTGAAGTTTAAAGCAGCATGAATGTTTATTACACATCCTATTGATTAGGAAAAATTGAAAATATTAACCTTTGTTGAAAATTGTTGCTAATTTGGAAAATAGGTTGAATTTAGTGAGGATGAGGATAAGGTTAGGATTACACTTATAGTGGAGGAAGGTGGCTAGACTAGATGTGGGAATCAAAAGCAATGTAAATGCTTTTTATGTACTTTTTTCTTTAAGTAGATTTAACATTACAATATAAAAATAAAAATTTAAGTAAAATCTAAAAAAATTAAAACTTGATAGATCATACCTTAATGCTCATAGATATCCAATAATTTAGAAATCTTCCTTTATGCCTTTCAATTTTTACCACTAAATTGTATTATTTTTATAGTTAAAAGAAAATAGAAATTATTTTTCAAGAAATAAAAGGTGTTAGGTAAATGGGTGTAATAATTAAAAAGTATTGACACAACAATGTTAGAGAAGATGTTAGGATGGGTATTTATAATATCCAGTTGAAGAGTAATTTAGGATCTGTTCTCCAGCTTTTGGGTCCAGAAAGAGTTTTAGAAATGCTCTCAAAACTCGACTACTGCTGGGGACTAATGAGTAGATCCATTTCATAGATCTTGAAATTCCAATCTGCTTACTTAAAATTGAGACTATTTTCTGCCTTTGCCGTCTCAAAATGTTTCTTGATGATAGGAACACGGCAATTGAATTGCTCATTAGAGAATAGCTTTGGGATGCATTCAGCAGACTCTGGAAAAGTTTGATGATGGAGGCTTCTGTGAATAGAGGCCTGAGCCTTAATCTTCCAGATATAGTTTTTCATTGCTTTGGAGAATCCTGGATAAACCCAACCAAATATAGACCTCCTGGATCATCTTTCTACAATCTCGTGTAGAATACTCTTTGTCGCAAGTGACTTTCCTTTTTCTTCTAGCTAGTTTTCTCTCATTGATTGAATTAAGGCTGTCCTTCAAATCTTGACAGACATGATTCGGTTTGAAGGTTAAGGTTTTTCTGCTTCGTTTTAAATGACGTCCCTTCTTGTTAGGAGGCTGGTGATGATGATTAATCCCATCTCTTGTGTATTGATTTTAGGAGGTTAATACTCAGAGGGCCAAGTCCTGTTATTTTCCTTTTGATATGTACTCTCTTTCTCGAATCACAATATGTAATATTTAAAATTCTTATTTAACAAGGTAGGATAAAGCATTTCCTTATTAAAATACCTTTTCCCTAAATGGGATTTATTACTGAATGGGAAAAATGGGACCTGTTGTTATTTCTGGTCCATGTTCTTGTAAAGAATGTTTCCCTTTGTGCTAGCAAAGAAATAAAATGTATAACTTGGTTTTCTTACAGCTTTTTTTTTACCATGGAAATATTTTTTTAGGCTACACTAATATGAAGATTTTTTAGCAATTTACAGAAATGGCACTTCTGAGCATACATTTTCTCTTTTACTACTCAAAGGAAACCATGGGAACACAGCATCCAATTTTGTTTGACAGAAACCTGGTTAGCAGACCACATGTGGTGTGTTTTTGTTTTGTTCTATAGTTGTTTCCACTATGTGGTGTAATTTATCACAAGGAATTTGAGAATGGAAAATGTCACATACCAAATACACAAAATTAATGAGGAGTTTACTCCATTGCAAAGGGCAGGTAGTGAACAGTTAGGTAGAACAAAAGCAACAAGAATCCCTGGGTGTAAAGTTATTTCACCAAATGAAGTTGAGATTTTCTATGTGCAATATCAAGTTGTCAGGTCTCTAAAAACCATCTTCTTTAATTTTTAAATCTGTTAAAGTCAGGGATGATCTACTTTGTATCTTTTTTTATGTGTCTATCAGTTAAAGATGAGCTTAGGTTCAAAAAGTAGCTTACAAAAGTAGCAAACAACTATCAGTATTTTCAGAGCAATTTTAGAATGAGGTTATTACTTGCACCCAGATTTGTTTCCAGTGAATCCTGTATTCCTGTCCCAACATGTATGATATAGAGCCCAGGTTTAGTTTTACATGCTTTGGAGCCGAATGGTGATAACATTCATCATATTTGCCAATGGTTGAGGAGACTTGGTGGATGCCTTTCCTGTTGTTCATCTTAAAGTGTATAAACAAAAAGAGAGAAATAACCACTGATCCTTAAGCTCCAAACTCTTTCTTTAGTAACTGTAACATTTCATGTCTTTTGTAGTTTCATTACCAAGACAACTTCAGATATTTGCAATGTAAAGTTAACACATTTCTGAGTACTATGTTTATAATTTAAAAATGATTGCATTCAAAGGTCTCTTAATATACTCTTGATGTTTTTTTGGTTCTTTGTGACTTGAAACTTCCACCCATAAACAGTGAAAGATTTGAGCTTCAACTCTTTCATGTTGACATCAAAGCTGCCTCTTGAGCTATCTACATGTCTGGAATCAATGGATTATATTAAAACCTGCTTTCAAAAATCCTACATATAAGTCATGAGAAGATGAAGCATTATAAGATAAGAGTTGCACAGGAAATGGCATTGGATGAAAAGATAAGGTAATGGAGGATGGTGATTAGGCAAAATATCATTTCCCCTTGAGATCCACCCCAACTCTACTCTTCCTGAGGAAACTGGCTCTGTCAACGTTGCTTCCCTGTCTTCTGGCTTCCAGTTGGTTTAGTCACGGAGAGTTCCAGCAGGAAATAGGAAAGTGTGAAGAAAGAGGAGCTCTGTTTATTCTCTGGTCCCCTCCCTAATATTCATTTTATCCCTTAAACTAAGATTAGCGCTCTTTCAGTTGGCCTATTCTGCATGAATTTCTCTTCTCCCCTAGTTTTGGCCCTCAATCTCCACATGCAAAGTCCTACTACAGGTAGTCCCAGGTTTCTGCTATTCTTTGTAGTTTTCTATATCCAACCACAGGTTTTTGTTTGCTTTTGCTGTTAATAGGGATTGAATCCAGAGCCACACACATGTTAGGTAAGTGCTTTATCACAGACCTATCTCCCCAATGCACTCATTACAGTTTTATAATTAGCCCTCCCCACTTTTTAAAATCCTTCTTGAGTTATATCATTTTAGATTTGAAGTTTTTTTCCATTTTTTTTTAAATCTGGAAGCTCTGATTGAAAGAGCATAAATGGTAAGAATGTCTAATTCTGAAGAACAATGTCAAAGCAATAACAAGGACAGTCTAAAGTCCAAATTCTTATTACTTAATCAGGAATCCAAAAAGTTTCCTTCAGTTTCACCTAGACCTATCTTCAGTAGAGGAACTAAAAAAAGGTGAAAATAAAAAAAAAGTGAAAAGAAAAAGAAATTATAAATGTGCATAATGGGGGGATAGTAGGGGATAGGAAAGGTAGCAGAATACAACAATTACTAATTGGGCATAATGTAAAATTGTGGATGTGTAACCGACGTGATTCTGCAATCTGCATTTTGGGTAAAATTGGGAGTTCATAACCCACTTCAATCTAATGTATGAAATATGATATGTCATGAGCTTTGTAATGTTGTGAACAACCAATAAAAAAAAAATAAATGTGCATAATGGAATTTCCATGGAACTTTCCGTCCCAGAGGTCTGCATTGTTCTCTTTAGAAGAAGACCCAGTGTCCACTAACCCTCACACAGGCCACCTCAGCGCTTCATCTTCTCTGCTTTCCTTGATTGGGTATCTTATGCATGTAGTTTTTTACTTTGTGTGTGTGTGTGTGTGTGTGTGTGTGTGTGTGTAGCTTTTGCATGATAAGGAGGCACATCTTCTGAGACTGCAAAGTTGTAGGTATTGATTTTTTTTTTTTTAAGGGACACTTTAACACTGATTCTGGCTCTCAGGGAAAAAAAAAGTAAATTCTAAAACTAAGTTTTGTTTGAAATCTAGGAAAGCTCAGTTGTTTTAAAGCATTTTCTAAGCTAAAGTAAATGGTTAGTGAGGTTAAATTCTTTTACAATGAAAATGAAATCATAGTGTAAAAGCAGGGATAGCAGGGATTTGGATTTTTACCAGCAGTCAGTTGCCCTACAGGAGTAACTGTTCCAGGTAAATTCCACACAAAAGTAGATTCTACCTCCTCTCTGTGTGGGCACTTCTGTTAAATTCTGTTTCCTTTGCTATAAATATATGAAATGTAGCTGGGTGCAGTGGTGCATGCCTGTAAACTCAGCTCATCAGAAGGCTGAGACAGGAGGATCACATGTTCAAAGCCAGCCTCAGCAAAAGAGAGGTGCTAAGCAAGTCAGTGAGACCCTGTCTCTAAATAAAATACAAAATAGGGCTGGGGATGTGGCTCACTGATTAAGCCTTAGTTAATCCCTAGTAACCGCCCCCCCCCCAAATAAAAGCATTAAAAAATGTACAGTAGGTACATTTCTATCTATGGTTTATTTCTGTTTATCTTCAACTCCCCCTTCAATGCTGCAATAATATCTAAACTTTTAAAAAACTTTCAAGACAAGATATTTGCTAAATTAACTTTTTGAGCTTGTGCATATTTGAAAATGCCTTCATTCTTGATTGCTATATTTTTATAATATTAAATTTCAAGTTTCCACTGTAATTTAAAGCTGATTTTCCCATTTTTTACTACAGTATTTTTGACAAGATATTGGATGCTAGTCCCATTCTTTTGTAGAAGTTATTAAAATTTGTTTATGTATTTATTTATTTTTGATACTGGGATAGTGGGGTTAAGTTCAATCCCTGGGAACTGAACCCGGGGGCACTTAACCACTGAGCCTCATCCCTAGTCCTTTTTTGTATTTCATTTAGAGAAGGGTCTCACTGAGTTGCTTAGAGCCTTGCTAAATTGCTGAGGCTGGCTTAGAACTTTCAATCTTCCTGCCTCAGACTCACAAGCTTGCTGAGCTTACAGGTATGTGCTACTGTACCTAGCAAAAATTTTACTCTTTTTTCTGAGTATTACCTGAAATTTTATGAGGAAGTATAAAGGTTTGTTCTTTTTTAAGTTGTATTCCATTTTAGTTTGATGGCTTGTTTACTTCTGGTAAATAATCCTCTATTATTTTTTATTTTATTATTTCCATATTTTCTTTTTGGAATTCCTGTAAGCTAAAATATTGAATTGGATTAATCCTATACGTATTGTTCTTTTATTTTTCTCTTTTTCTATTTTGATCTGTTTTGGAGATTTCCTTGGCTCTACTTCTAGCCCCTTCTGACATTTTTAATTTTTGGTGTTTTACTTTATATGATTGTTCCTTCTTTCAGTGCCCTACTCTTCTTTTATAAAAACAATATTTTCTCTATAAAGAATAGGAATTATGTTCTATTCTCTCCTTTATTTTCATTTGTGAAGTTTTACTTTTTGTTTGATTTGGTTGTTATTTTGCAAGAAATTAATTTTCCTCATATACTGTTGACTACTATTTGTATTTTCAAAAAAAGGGAAGAATTTTACCTTTCATATATATTATATATATAGTATATATATTATATATGTAACATATATAATATATATGTGTGTGTGCTCACACCTGTGTTTGTATGTGTTTGTGTGATGCATACCCACACCCACATGCATATACACAATGGACATAAATTTCATATTAGTTTTACTTCCTCCATTGGGATTTTGACTGTGAATTCTGTGTATCTGACTTGAGTAGGGCATAAGAATAATCAGAGTTTGCTTTCAGATGACAAAATGTGAGTTTCCAAATGCCAGAATGAGCAGACATTTTGGGGTACAAATATTTACATTAGAAGCATTAGTCAGATGATTTTTTACATTTTTTCAAGGAAGAGCCATCTGTTCTTTGCCTGGCATTAGATGATTATGGTAGGAATGCCTTTTCTTTCAGATCTTACCTGCTAATCCCACACTACCCATACCCAAGACCTGAGCTAGATTATTCCTCAGCAGGTGTAATTCCAAATGCAGTTATTGAGTTTCATGCCTATTATCTGTTAATGTCTCTCCTGAATTAGTCTATGAACTCTGGTTCATGGGTAGGGCCATATATCATTAATCTCTCTGTTATGTATTTTTTTTTGTTTCTTTAGTTTTAGAAAGAAGGAAATTCTGTGACAATGTAAGCAATTTCATTGTTGTTCATACGTATATTTTACCATGCCAATTAATGTATGGTAAGATACCTGAATTATATTTAGCTTCTTTAATTATTTTCATTTTGCTCGATTTTCAGAATTCAGCCTATTAGATTGAAATAAACATTTCTTAATATTTGGAGATATCTCTTCTGAATGTGATTTCATTTGTCAAATGCTTTAATTTTATATATGTCATTTGGTACACTTCTTTTGTGATTGACTTTGATGGGGAAATCATTATTAAACATATTTCTTCCTCCAATTTTTTTCACAAGAAACAGAAGTCTCAATTATCTTTATAACTTGAACATTTAGAGTACAAGGATTTCCTTAGGGATCTGGTTTCTAGCCTTGATGTGGTATATTGGGATTTGTAAATAACACTTACTGTGTGGAAGCAGGAAATGAAGTCAGGAGGTAGCCTCTGACTGTCAAGACACATTTTCCAAACAACCTACACCCTCTAACTAATTAAGAGAGGAGAATAAAGGCCCAATCATTTTTCATTCTGCCATGGGTCACTCTGATGGCAATATCAGTCCTAGGACTGGAGCTGGGTTGGACAGAGCTTTGTAGCACATAAGTTGTGGTTCAGTTTTTCCTTCATGTAGTACTGCTTTCTTCTTCCTCTCTTCTTGTACATGGATTCCTAATGACTCCATCTTTCTTTCCAAACTCCATTTCAGCACCTTTCTTCTGGAGAACTCCTCCTGTGCCACAGGAGAGTACACTCCTGTGAACTCTCTAGATGACAGTTCCTTCCTGTTGGAAGTGATTGGTGTTTACTTCTGATTGTATAACTTTCTAAAATTTAGCTAATTCTAAAATATTCTTCATATGTCTTGCATAAAAATGATCAAGATGTAGCTTAGTGTTTATGGACATGATGGAGTGCTTGGTTTCCTTACTCTTAAATTCTAATCCCTATATGTAGGCGCTACCTCTTTATCCTTAGCAGAGCTGTCCTTCTCATGACCCAAAGGATATGTACTTAATCAGTGAACATCTTAGCACAACTATGCCGTGTTCTCAAACCAACGAGTGAATGCATTCCATGTGCCCTTCAGTCTCCATGGCACCAGCTACTTATGGAACTGTGCCAGAACACCTGGCGTCTCCCACTCTGAACTTGTATCCAGTTGTTTTGTCATGACCGAGTCATGGTTCTGTCATAAGTAATTGAAGCTAGTAGATCCACTGCATGAGTTGATTCTTTTTCATGATGCAGATTTGTACAAAAATTTGTCATTAACTTATTGGTAAGATTTTTTTTTTCTTTTTTCTTTTTGCTTCTAATACTTGAAATACATGCACAGACACACACACAAAGTGAAACTTTTTGCCAAATTTTATGCATAAGAAAAAGCTCATAAAAATCTACAGAAAGCCTATATATCTCAAAAGAACTAACAAATTGCAAGGAACAGCTTCCCCTTCACTATCAATTCCCTGAGCGCTATTGTGATAAGGATTTTGTTTCCCTGTAATCCATCCAAGTTCTTATGCTTGAATTCCTGAGACTTATCTAGAATTCAAGAGATCAAGTAAAATCTTCTTTGTGTTTCTTTTTTCTTTTTTAGTTTTGTTTCTGTCTCTTGATTTATTTTGTGGAGTATATAATTTTTTAAGGAAAAAGAAAACAAAATACAAAAATACTATTTAAACAAAAGTCAAGTCCTAGAAGAGATTTTAGTTGTTAAATTCAACATTTTCTGTTATAAAAAAAGTTTATATAATTGAGAGATTAAGGATTACAGTGTAGCTATGCATAATTTTATTTTTCTGTTTTATTTGTTAAGATAAAATGATTTAAAATTGTCTTTGTTATTAACTTGTGTTTTATAATCAGCTAACTAATGTCTAAGTATTTCTAAAAAAAGAGCTAAATAGAAGTACTAAATGTCTCATTATAATATGGAAGCATGGCAAAGAAATACTGTAGGTATGAAATAAATACAAATCTATCCTTATGGGCCATAAAATCTTACTTTAAAGTGAAATAAGTGTTATACCTGCTGCTCTAGAATAATTGAAAGCAGAATCATTTTGTTTTCAGGATATTATTGTATTACTAATGCTCAAGGTTACTTTTTCTTCTGAGCTATGAAATCTATGACTCCTTGGTGACAGGGGAATGCAAAGTTGTTTGTTCTAGCACAAGTGAATTCAATAATACCTTTTATATTTATAACAGAATACCTACTTTTCTTATATCATCTCATGAGGAAGTCATAATAGGGGATTTGAGATATGGATAGAAAAACAAATACAGTAGTCCTTCTAAAATCACAGCAGGGGGGAAAACAACACTGCAGAGAAAGAAACCTGAGGAATCTTGACTATATAACTTGGAAACTTCCTATAGATATTTGCTTTTGAGGTTTCAGTTTTAAGAAAATTGGTTTAAGAAAATGTAGTTTAAGAAAGTTCAACAAATTTGTTCACCGAACTATAATCAGTAAAGAAAGAAATTAAAGCAAACACAAATAAGTGAAAAGACCTTCCAAGTTCATGGATTGGAATATTGGATATTGCTAAAATGTCGTCACTACTTAAATGATCTACAAATTTAATCTAATCCTTATCAAAATCTCAAAGACATTTTTTATGTGAATAGAAAAAAATCAAATTCTTATGGTATCACAGAAAACCGAAATGGTCAAATCAATTTTGAATAAGAACAGAGTGGGTATCACATTATTTCCTGATTAAAAAAAATACAAAGCTACAATATCTAAAAGAGTATGCTACTGGCATTAAAATAGACACACATACCAACAGATTAGAATAGAGAGATCATAAATAAGCCCACACATTCATGCTCAACAGATCTTTGACAAGGGTGTTAAGAATACAGCATGGGGAAAGGGCATTGACTTCAATAATAGAGTTGATAAGATCAGATTCATATAAAAATGTATAAAATTGGACCTTTATTTTACCACACAGACACACACACACATACACACACACGAATAAAAAGAGAAGAAATTGGCAACTATGAGCTGATCAACTAAATTAGTTTCATTATGGTAATTATTTCACAACATGCATGTATATCAAATCATCAAGTTATACATTATAAACATCTAATTTTTAATTGTCTAAAAATATGGCTTAAAAATGAAGTTTGGGCACAGTGATTCATGCCTGAAATTTCAGTGACTTGGGAGGCTTAGGCAGGAGGATTGTTAGTTTGACAAGAGCCTTAGCAACTTACTGGAACCCTGTTTCAGATAAAAAATAAAAAGTTCTGGGCTTACCCAAAGGACTTAAAATCAGCACATTACATTGATGCAACCACATCAATGTTTATAGCAGCTCAATTCACAATAGCTAAACTATGGAACCAACTTAGGTGCCCTTCAAAAGATGAATGGATTAAAAATGTTTTCTATATATATATGTATGTGTGTATGTATATATATACATATATATGTATGTATGTGTGTATATATATGTATATATATATATGAGATGAAATATTACTCAGCCATAAATAAGAATAAAATTATGCATTTGAAGCTAAATGGATAGAGTGGGAGAATATCATGCTAAGCAACAGAAGCCAGTCCCCTCAAACCAAAAGCTGAATGTTTTTTTTTTTTTGATATGCAGATGTTAATTCACAATAAGGAGGGGCTAGGGAAAAATAGAAGTCCTTTGTATTAGACAGAGGAGAGTGAAGAGGGGGGATGTTGTATGGGGATAGGAAAGATAATAGAATGAATCAGACATTGTTGGGAGTCGGCCATGGGCTGTGTGTGTGAGTTATGCGCATTTGAGAACAGAAGGGGACGGGAGTGACATTGCTGCTCTGTCTGGACTATACAACATATGTGTCCTTTTTGCTAGCTCTGCCTATGATTCCACACAGCATCTAAGATGGGTGTGGCTTTCCAAGATGTGAGTCAATCTGCTGACCATAAGACATCACCAAGCAACCCCCTGCAACCCAACCTCTTGCCTTATTTGTGTGGAACTTTCTCGAATGTCTTTCCCCTAATATATAGGAGGGTTTCAGGCATACTCTCTCTCTCTCTTTTGTCTGCCTCTCTTGCCTCCTTTGTGGGTGCTGAGGTTGAGAAGCTGTCACTGAACCCCCCAAAAGGTGTTTTCTATCTCTGTGTGGTTATTTAGTAGCCAGCCCAATTCACCTGGAGTGACCCTTACTGATTCAGTCATGTGTCACAAGACATTATTACCCTCTGTTCATCTATAACGATATGGCCAGTGTGATTCTACATCACATACAACCAGAAGAATGAGAAATTATACTCCATTATATATGATATATCAAAGTGCAGTCTACTGTCATGTAAAACTAATTAGAACAAATAAAAAATTTTTAAAAATACATAGAAAGTGCTGGGAAGAATGTGGAAAAATCAGGACCCTCATACTCTGTTCTGGTGATAATATAAAATGGTACATACATTTTGGCAACTATAAAACAGTTACCATGTAATCTAACACTATTCCCAGATATGTATCCAGAAATAATGAACTTATACATACACAAAAAGTTGTATATGAATGTTAATAGCAGCATTATTCATAAGAGTTCCACAGAGAAAACAATCCAAATATCCACCAACTTACAAATGAATAAATAAAATGTGATGTATCTTAACAATAAAATATTATGCATCAACCCAAGTGAGTGAAGTACCACTATATGTTACAATGTGGTTAAATTATGAAAACATTATGCTAAGTGAAAGTAACCAGTCACAAAGACTACAGATTATATGATTCCATTTATGTGAATATTCAGAATAGACAAATCTAGAGATAGAAAATAGATTAATGGGGGCTGGGATTGTGGCTCAGTGGTAGAGCACTTGCCTAGCATGCGTGAGGTACTGGGTTCGATTCTCAGCACCATCTATAAATAAATAAATAAATAAAGGTCCATCAATAACTAATAAAAATTAAAAAAAGAAAATAGAATAATGGTTTCTTAGAGGTGAGGAGTGGGATGAGGGGGGAAGAAAATGGAAAGTGAATGTTAGCACTTGGTTTATTTTAAGGGTGTGAAATATTCTAAAATGAATTGTAATGATAAATGCACAATTATGTAAATATACTAAAAACTGTTGAATTATATACTTAAAAAAAGACCTGAGAATGTAGTTTAGTAGTAAAGCACTACCCTTTCTTTCATTTCCTAGTATTAAAAAAAGTAATACATATATATATATACATATATATATATATATCACTGAGTATTAGGTTTTAGTTATAGAAAGAATATTAGAGATCTTCTAGTATGATTCTCTATTAAACACAAAATTCTTCTCCCTTCTGATAGATATACATTCAATTTTATTGAACACCAAATTAGTGAAAGAATAAAATAAATGTAAAGCAAATTCTCCTCCCTTTTGAAACACAAAACCTAGTAGGGCTTAAAGCAAGGCACAGAAGAGAATAACAGATTAAAGTAAGAAAATTGTGTATGTGGTGTTTATAATCTTTGCTCTTAGCCGTTGCTGTTTACCTCCATGCTTTCTGAATTACAGATATGATTCACTTAGGAACTGACAGCATTAGTGCAAAACTGGGTCAGGTTGCTATAGCCTGCTTTCAGAAAGACATTTACAGGTCATCACCTTTACCTACGAGGACATCATCAAAACAACATTCTGTGCTTCTCAAACTTTAATGTACAAACAAATCACCTGAAATCTTGGTAAAACGTAGGTTCTGTTTTATATCACTAGAGTGAGGCCTGAAACTCTGCATTTCTGATGAGCCTTACAGATGTCACTATTTCTTTTTAGAGGACCATTCTGAATGGGAAAGCTTCTGAGCTTTTCTCTTTGTATTGGATTAATATTTCCAAAAGGAAAATAAGGTGGGTTGTAAATTTATCTGATCTTTTAACATCTCAAATACCGATTCTGGTTTAATTTTCAAAAAGACAAAAAGTTTCCTCTGTCTATATTTTTAAAGGAATAAACTTATGGAATTTATTTCTTTAACTCATGTTTGAGAAAACCTGTCTTAAATAAACAAGTTGATGTACAGTTGTCACTCATTCAGGATAGACTAAAATTGATTTGGGCTCAGCATGGGTTTATGGACAAATAGCAGCCATAGTTTTTCTGTTTGAAAATCAGGGAATAAGAATCTTTTACTGTAAAATAAAATAAAATAAAAATCCAAATCATCTCAAAATTTTCTGATTCAAATTCGGTTTTAAGAATTAATGTTTTGACCAGTCTGCACAGGACTCAGGCTCACAGAAGGCCCAGGTCCTTCCCGCAACTGGCAGACACCTGCCAGACCAGCTCCCTTCACAGGACTGCTCCTTCCAACCAGCATACTATGGTGGGAGATCAGGTCCAGACCAGATCTGCCCTTATCAACTTGCATGGGGACCCAGGTCCAGGGTAAGTCTGAGTTCAGCCCCCCCACCTGGAAGCCTAAGCCTAAACCACTTCCGTCTTGTGACATTGCATTGTGATACTGCAGTAATCACCATAGCCTTTCCCAGGTAGTAGCTCCTACCTTTTTGACAACAGACAGGGCCTAGAAGTAACTGCATCTCAGAGCAGGCATCCCAAAGACAATGTAAGGCCCACCCTTTCAGCTTCATCTCTGTAAGACATTGCATACATCTTGGGGCAATTCCACTATTATCTTGAGTTGCCTCGGCTATTGCCACTACAACCTTTGGTTGCAGTAGTATACATTGAGTGACACCATCAGGGTCAGGAAGCCAATGTCAAGGTGAGGTACAGACAATCTGCACAGGTACTACAAAAAATATAGGGAAGCAACTGAAATATCTCAGATCCACACATCAAGAAAGGAAGTCACATAGACAGCATTGAAAAGCAAGGGAAGAAAGGGCCCCAAACAAACCAGGACACTATAATAACAGAACCCATGGATAGCGCAGTTGATGAAATGTCAGAGAAGGAGTTCAGAAGGTACACAATTAAAATATAATCTGTGAATTAAAGAATGACCTAAATGAGCAAATACAGTAAAAAGTTTATCACTCCAACAAAGAGATAAGAGAGCAAATGAAGATAGTAAAAGATTACTTCAAGAAAGAGACTCTGAAAAAAAAAAACCAACCAGTCAGAAATCCTTGAAATGAAGGATACAATAAACCAAATAAAAAAGCTCAATAGAAGGCATAATCAACAGACTAGATCACTTGGAAGAAAGGGCATCAGATAATGAAGACAAAGTATACAATCTGGAAAATAAGGTTAATCATACAGTAAAGATGATAATAAACCATGAACAGAACATCCAAGAATTATGGGACACCATCAAAAGACCAAATCTAAGAGTTATTGGGAAGAGGAAGGCCCAGAGTTTCAAACCAAAGGAATGCACAATATCTTCAAAGAGATAACAGCAGAAAATTTCCCAAACATAAAGAATGAATTGGAAAACCAAATACAAGAGGCTTACAGGACACCAAATGTACAAAATTACAACAGATCTACACGAAGGCACATTATAATGAAAATGCCTATTATACAGAATAAGGATAGAATCTTTAAAACCACAAGAGAGAGGAATCAGAACACATATAGGGGGAGACCAATTTGTATCTCAACAGATTTTTCAACCCAGACTGTCAAAGCCAGGAGATCGTGGAACAACATATACCAAGCTCTGAAAGAAAATGGATGCCAACTAAGAATCTTACATCCCACAAAATTAAGCTTTAGATTTGATGATGAAATAAAAATTTTCCATGATAAACAAAAGTTAAAAGAATTTACAGCTAGAAAGCCTGCACTACAGAACATCCTCAGCTAAATATTCCATGAAGAGTAAATGAAAAAGAACAATGAAAATCAGCAGAGAGAGGTATTACACTAAATGAAAAACTAATTAAAGGATAAACCAAATCAATTTCAATACAAAAAATAAACAAAAATGGTTGGGAATACAAATCATATCTCAATAATAACCCTGAGTATTAATGTCCTAACTTAGACTGGCAGATGGATTTTTTTTTAAAAAAAAAAGACCCAACAATATGGTGCCTCCAAGACACTCATCCCATAGGAAAAGACATCCACTGATGTCTGAAGGTAAAGGGTTGGGAAAAATTATACCACCCACATAGACTGTGGAAGCAAGCAGGGTTTCCATCCTCATATCAAATAAATCAAGCTAATGCTAATCAAAAGAGAAAAAGAAGGACACTACATACTGTTCAAAGGAACCACACACCAACAAGACTTACAATTATAAGTATATATCCCGCAAACAACGGAACATGTACAGCCGAGTTCTACAAGATCTTTAAAAAAGAACTAATACCAATACTCTTCAATTTATTTCAGAAAATAGAAAATGAGATAGCACTCCCAAACTCATTCTATGAGGCCAATATCACCCTGAATCCAAAACCAGGCAAAGACATATCAAAGAAATAAAACTTCAGACCAATATCTCTAATGAACATAGATGTAAAAATTCTCAATAAAATTCTGGCAAATTGAATACAAACATAAATCAAAAAGATTGTGCAGCATTCAAGTGGGCGTCATCCCAGGAATACAAGGTTGGTTCAACATATGGAAATCAATAAATGTAATTCATCACATAAATAGACTCAAAGACAAGAATCACATGATCATCTCAATAGATGCAGAAAAAGTATTTGACAAAATACAGCACCCTTTCATGTTCAAAACACTAGAAAAACTAGGGAGAGTAGAAACATGCCTCAACATTGTAAAAGCTATGATGGCCCAAGGCCATCATTCTAAATGAAGAAAAATTGAAGGCATTCCCCCTACAACTGGAACAAGACAGGAATGTCCGCTTTAACCACTTCTATTTAACATAATTCTTGAAACACTGGCCAGAGCAATTAGACAGACGAAAGAAATTAAAGTAATACCCATAGGAAAAGAAGAACTCAAATTGGCTCTATTTGCTGATGATATGATTCTATACCTAGAAGACCCTAAAAGTTCCATCAGAAAACTTCTAGAACTAGTAAATGAATTCAGCAAAGTAGCAGGATATAAAATCAACACCCATAAATCAAACGCATTTCTATATGTCAGTGACAAATCCTCAGAAAGGAAAACAACCCCATTTACAATAGCCTCAAACAACAACAACAAGAAAAAAACCTTGGGAATCAACAAAAGAGGTGAAAGATCTATATGATGAATACTACAGAACCCTAAAGAAAGAAATCAAAGAAGGCCTTGGAAGATGGAAAGATCTACCTTGCTCTTGGATAGGCAGAATTAATATTATCAAAATGACAATACTACAAAAAGCACTATATAGATTTAATGCAATACCAATAAAAATCCCAATGACATTCCTTATAGAAGTAGAAAAAGCAGTCATGAAATTTATCTGAAAAAATAAGAGACCCAGAATAATAGCTAAAGCAATTCTTAGAAGGAAGAGTAAAGCAGCTAGCATTACTCTACCAGACCTTAAATTATACTACAGAGTAATAATAGCAAAAACAGCATGGTATTGGCACCAAAACAGACTGATAGACCAATGGAACAGAATAGTGGACACAGAAACTAACTCACAAAATTACAATTATCTTATATTAGACAAAGGTACCAAAAACATGCATTAGAGAAAAGCTAGCCTCTTCAACATATGGTGCTGGGAAAATTGGAAATCCATATGCAACAAAACAAGATTAAACTTCTATCTCTCACCATGCATAAAACTCAACTCAAAATGAATCAAGGACTTAAGAATAAAACCAGAGACCCTGCATCTAATAGAAGAAAAAATAGGCCCTAATCTCCATCATGTGTGATTAGGCCCCAGTGCCAAAGGTGTCCTTAATAAAACACTTTTGGCACTGAAAGAGAAATCAGAAAAACTATCGCATTTACAATGGCCTAAAACAAACAGACAAACAAATAAACAAAATCCAACTTGGGAATCAATCTAACGAAACAAGTGAAAGACTTCTACAATGAAAACTATAGAACACTAAAGAAACTGAAGAAGACCTTAGACGATGGAATGATCTCTCATGTTCTTGGATGGGCAGAATTAGTATTGTCAAAATGGCCATACTACCAAAAGTACTATACAGATTTAATCAATTCTTATTAAAATTCCAATGGTGTTCTTTATAGAAACAGAAAAAGTAGTCATGAAATTCATTTGGAAAAATAAGAGGCCCAGAATTACATATTGAGATCAATTCAAGGACTTGAAAAGATTCAGGGAGGGGGTGGGTGGGGTGGGGGAATGTGCAGAAAACTGGAGTGATAAAAATTTGAGATTAAAATCAGATTCTTAAGGAGAAAGACAACTCAAAGTGTAAAACTCTGAAAAGAGTTCAGACAAATTATAGTGATAATATGGAGAGAAACCAAGAAGTCAAAGTCAGACTCAGGGAGGCAATTTTTGAAAGGTAATGTTTTTTAGAAAGAGGAAGATAAAAACAGTGAACAGGGAGACTGCAGGTAAGTGAAAGGAAGTCCAGGAGAAATTTTAAAGATTGTGGAAGGCAAAAGGATTTTAAAGAAAGCATGATTATATTTCTCTAAAACCATATCCAAAAAGTAAAATTTGCCACTTTATAAAAAGAAAAAAAATTTTTTCTTAAAAGTCTTGTCAGCCCTTCCAAACTGCCAACTTTGTTTATCAAATGAGGGGACAGCAGTAGTCTTTGCACAACCTCAAGTGAAATCACTGCTGTGGTTTTGACCTGGAATGTCCCAAAGGCTCACGTGTTGAAGGCTTAGTCACCAGTGCAAGAATATTCAGAGGTAGGCCTTTTGGGAGGTGATTAGATTGTGAGGGCTCTGACCTCATTAGTGAATTAATCCATTGACAGAATCATAATATGATGATTTTTTTGGGGGGGAGGTGATGGAAACTATAGGAGGTAATGCCTAGTTGGAGGAAGTGGGCCACTAAGGGTTGGGGTGTGACCCAGAAGATCATAATTTGGTTTTGGCCCCTTTCTTACTCTTTCTCTGCCTCTGGGCTGTCATGATGGGACCAGATTTCTCTGCCCTACCTTTCCACCATTATGTTTCTGCCTCACTATCGACCTATAAGCAATGCTGTGATCTATCCAGGTCTTGAACCATGTGGCCAAATAAACCACTGCTCCTTTAAGATATTTTTCCCAGTATTTGGTGACAGTGACAAAGTTTTGTCAGGAAAAAAAAATGACAATAAGTTGTTAAAAAAATCATTCCTTCCAACAGCTATGAAAAAGAAATCTATAACAAACAAACAAATAATACCAGTCTGAATTAAATATACCAAACAAATATCAGGGGATTTAAAAAATAATAAGAAGCTAATCTTGAACCAGAAATTAATAAACTAATACCAGAAATGGATAAAACTGGAATGAAAAAGAGTTTTATGTATTCTGGGAAGAAACTAAACTATAGAGTTCCTCAAAGAAAAAATACATACAATAAAATTTTAATAATAAAATTAAAAGAATAAAAACCTTACAGTGGTTTTGTTCTATAGAATATTGGTTTTGTTCTATAGAATGCTCAAGGGAAATATTCATACCCTAAAAAAATGAAGAGTCACCGGTTCTTGGCCCATATATTTGAAGAACAGTCATAATAAAGAAAAAAAATCTGTGACATTCTAAATGCAGTTATAAGGGCCACAGGATGTATTATCACCAAGTGAGGCAGGCACCTTTAGGGGTAAACTTTCATACTTATGATAGAAAAAGCTTCTGCTACTTTTAAGTACTATTAACACACTTTCAAAATTGTTCTTTTAATTTTTCAGTCAAAATTCTTTGGAGAAAATTATATGAGAAACTAGCTAAGGTCACAGAGTCATTCAAACTCATTCTTATATATGATTTAGAGTAAACTTTGCTCATTTGTGTCTTTTTGAACATGTAGTCTCTGACCTTAAACGGGGCATGCCCAGAAATATGTCTATCATCTTTCCGTTATGAACATGATCTGTGACCTTCAATTGAGGATGCTCAGAAATGTATGCTTTATATTGGGCATAATCAGGGATGTGCCTATTCCTACATGTGTTTTCCCATATGAATATACGTAGAGTCCTCAAGAACATCCCGGCGGTGCTTTCTTTGTTCAGGAAGAACATTGATTTGCAAATAACCCCAGTGCTCTCCTAACTTGTCATAAGTAATAAAATTTTCTCTATTCTTTTATACTCTGTTCTTGCTCATTGGCTTTGTCTTCACCAAGGGGAGGTTCCATTGCATCTGTGTAAAGATGGAGGTGGGAGGATATGATGTAAGTTAATCAGTTCACAGCAGCGGGTAAAATTAATAAAAGAACTGTTTTCCCTTTATGAATGTGTGTTAAAACCCTGACTGAAGTCCTAATGTGGTCAATCATCAGGGCCACCATGCTCTGTTTATGTATAAACCTTTTGAACTAATAATCTCATCTAATCCAGTAGAAACAAGCACTGTAACAGAAAATTAGCAGCTGCTTTATATAAAAGTCCTGACTCTTCACTTGGGCCTGCAGTTGTCCTATGAGTAGATAAAAGCAGAATAAATATTGGCATCTCATTGTGTATTTGTCTCCTTTATTATCTTCATGTAAATATAAGCTCTATTAGCCCTAAATTTACCTAAACTATCATGACCACTTCAAGTCTGAGAACACCATAATAAGAGTAACTCAGGTATTTTTAACATTTTCAGGAACATTCAACTGCCAAGCTTGTTCCATGTCCTGTTCCAGACTTTGCCTTAGACCTTCTAGGAACATCAGAACCTGGCAGGCAGATGACCCCATGGTGAGACTTCCCACTTAAGCAAGAATAATTAATACAGGGGAATGCCGCAGTCTGGCTGCAGCAAAATAACCGGGGGGGTGTCGAACAACTTGTGTACATTGATACAGCAGGAGTGGGAGCCATTTATTGTAGGACAGGAGGGGTATATATACATTCCACACAGCTTATCTTACTTAACATAAACTAGATACAGCAGTCAACCAATAAGGAATCTCCACACTTAATGGCTCACTGGCGCCACCTCACAAACCACTCCCCCTGGCAAAATGCCAGGTGCCATCTTGACTTGTTTACAGACCCTAACAGGGGAACCAAATTGACCCTTTCCAGGATCACAGGTCTGATGGATAAACACCATGAGCAACAAATGGAGATTGTTTTCTCAAGTAATAAGGACTTCTCTGGAGCCACCTTGTAGAATTAGAACTGCGATCAAAATCAACTAAAACTGTTTTATTATGTATATTCTTACCCCTTTCCCATTTCTTTCTCTATTTAAACATGTTATTTCTCCAAAGACAGGGTTAAGATTCATGATTTCATTTTTTCTTTTTAACCAGTATGGCCATATTGGTTAAAATTCTTTTTGTGCTTTACACCATTACTTTATCTGTTTGGTTTGGGCGGCAAGTGTCTGGGCCTGATTTGTTGTGATTGTCACTGGAGCAGTATCTGAAGATGTACATAGAGGGGAAACTGAATTCAGGATTAGTGGGTTTCTTGCGAAATATCACAGAAAAGAACTTAAAGACATGTCAGATACAGGAACCAGCAAAGATTTATTTGGGAAAGCTCTAAATAGTGAATGATAATACTGAAAAACAATCCAAGTCATAATGTGAGAATGGTAATACTTAATTATATGAATCTGAAAACTTCTTGATTTGTTTCCAGGGGAAAAAAATGGAAATACTGAACTCCAGTTACAAACAGATAATTGCCAATCTTCTCTTTACCTCTGACTGGGCCACATCTGCAGAGGATTTTCATTATTACGATCTGGGATTTCAAGGATCTGTTATGTCATTAACTGTCCCCATTCAATTCTCTGAATAAATTCTGCTCACATACTGTTCACAGCTCTTATTTTGTTGTGCAAATGGTATGGTCATCTGCTTCAAACTTTAAAAAGCATCAGAAAGAACATTGGTCCTACGTGGCTCTCTGAATTTGGTCAGGGTCCATCTGGCATAATTTGTGAATGGATAGGCTTCCACATATTGGCTATAATACTTGTGAAAGCCAACCTGTAGATGATTTTACAATTTGCAGATGGGAAATCTGACTACTGCCACCTGTTCTTATCTACAGCAAAATTCTTATTAAATACTTGGGACTTAAAAAAAATGTAATGGTTATTTGCTTTACTCTTCCTTTGTTTTTATACCAAGATAAACAATCACTAGCAAAGTGCCACAAGTATTCTCCCATTTATGTTTTTAATTAATGATATACAATTCAGCTATTTATTTGAAAAATAATTTCAGGAGAATACCAGCGAGATAGTTTCACTTCCTCACACACAAAAAATCTGTTAAAATATCCATAGGTGGGCTGGGGATGTGGCTCAAGCGGTAGCGCGCTCGCCTGGCATGCGTGCGGCCTGGGTTCAATCCTCAGCACCACATACAAACAAAGATGTTGTGTCCGCCGAAAACTAAAAAATAAATATTAAAATTCTCTCTCTCTCTCTCTCTCTCTGTCTTTAAAAAAAAATATCCATAGGTAAGAATATCATCATGAATGTCTCAGAATAGTCAAGAAATGAGCCTGAATCACCCCCTTGGACTACAGAACTAATAAAAATTATGATCCATAGATAAGAGAAAAAGTTATCTTTGTTATTCAAGCTGGCACACAGACCCAGATTTCTACAATGGAAAAAATCAGTTGGAGGCATATATTCAGCTTCCAAACCATTCTGGGATTCCTTGCCACAGGTTCACTTCTGTCTCATCCTATGAGAAATGTAGAATGTACCAACAGGCCTACCATGCGGTTAGTTAGAAACACTGAATGTGGAACTAACAGTGGTTAACATATGGAACTTGGTAGTTGCTCTGCATTCTAGCTAACAGATGAATCATTCAAGAAAGACTTGCTAACATTACACTTCAGGAAATATGGTTCACAAGTCTTTCAAACATAAATTCTTAGCCAGCTTCCCCACATATGTTCTTATTAAGCCATTCCCAGGCCAATATGCAAATGTACTACCTGTGAAGGGAACATCTGGCTCCACTCAATCCCAGGTGGTGAGCTGGCATCCCAGCTGCCAAATCATGGTGCTCTGTTCAAGCCTACTAAAGTCCAGAGAGCACGTACAAGTCCATACATATCTTTAGAGCTTAACTTCAGGTTTTGCCTATTCTGTGAGGCCACGCAACAGGAATCTCATCTGTCCTTAGAGCCAACACAATGGACCTCCTGAACTACATATCCCAAACAACAGTACTTTCGAGTCAAGCAAAAGAATTGGATTACAAAGCATAGCCAGCTATACCATTTACAATCAGAGCCGAGGAAATGACCCACACTGACTAGAGGATTTGACACCAATGTGAATCTTTCTGGGTTTGTCCATAGCCAGTCCATCAAGAAGCCCAGGCTAGACAAAATAGTAAAGATCGTTCATTATCAAAGTATAATGGATACTTTCAAACTCATCGTACAAAGCTAGCATTAGCTTGAGACCAAAACCAGGCAAGGATATTACAAGAAAAGGAAATTACAGGTCAATATCCCTGCTAAATACAGATGTAATAATCCTCAACAAAATATTAACAAATGAAATTTAAGAACACATTAAAATAACACTCATCACAATCAAGTGGGCTTTATCCCTGGGATGCAAAATGGTTCAATACATGAGAATCAATAAGTATGACATACCATATTATGGACAATAAAGAATAGGAATAATATAATAATCTTTAAAAAGGACATTTTTTTTGAAAAAATTCAACACCTTTCATGATACAAGTTCTCCACAGATTAGATACAGCAGGAATGCACCTCAACATCATAGGTATAAAGTGAATATACTTCAACCCAGTGAAGGTCATATATGACAATCCCATAGGTAGCATCTGGCTCCACTCAACAGTGAAAAGTTTAAAGCTTTTCCCCCAAAATCAGGAGATGGACTAGGATGCCAATTTTCACCACTTCTTTTCAGTATAGAACTAGAAATTCTAGCCAGAGCAATTAATTAAGAGAAAGAAATAAAAGGAATCTTAATAGGAAAGTATATATTCTCTTCTCACAGATAGTATGACCTAAAATACAGAAAACACTAAAGACACTATGAAAAATCTGTTAGAAATGATAAAGAAATTCAATAAACTAGCAAGATACAAATCAGCATATAAAAATTGATGTCATTCCTATACACTAATAATGAACTTGCTATAAAGTAAGTTAAGGAAATAAACCCATTTACAATAGCAATAAAAAATAAATACTTAGATGTAAATTTACTCATGGTGGCAAAACACACCTAGATAAAGAAAACTACAAAACATTTATGAAAGAAATTAAATAAACACAGATTAAATGTAAAGACATCCAAAGGTCATGGATTGGAAGAATTAATGTGAAAATATCCATACTAAACAAAGTGATCTATAAATTCAATGCAATTTATAAAGTCCCAAAATCATTTTTTTCAGAAGTAGGAAAAATTAATCCTTATATTTGTATGGAAGCACAAAAGAACTCCAATAGCCAAAATAGACTGGAGCAGAAAGAACAAGCTGAACGCACCACACTCCCTGAATTCAAGACATATTATAAAGTGTACATAATCAAAACAGCAAGGTAGTGGCATAAAACCAGAGAAATAAAAAAAATGAAACAGGATAGAAATAGTAAAGATCTTTCATTATCAAAGTATAATGGATACTTTCAAACCCAGAAATAAATGCAAATTTATGGTCAAGTGATATTTAACAAAAGTGCCAAGAACACAGAGTGGGGAAAAGACTGTTTCTTTAATAATTGGTAGTAAGAAAACTCTTATTTACATGCAGAAGAAAAATGAAATTAGATTTATATGTTATATCATGTAAAAAATCTTAAAATGGAATAAACACTTCAATATAAGACCTGTAATTGTAACTAGAAAAAAATTTAAAAAGTCCCACATTGGTCTGGGCAAAGAGTTTCAAGACACAATCCAGAAAATATAGACAACTAAAGCAAAAATAGACAAATGGGATGACATTAAGCAAAGGATTTTGCATAGCAAAGAAAACAATTAAAAAAGTGAATAAACACACAGATTGGGAGAAAATATTTGCAAATCATATATCTGAGGAGTTAATATTCAAAGTCTATAAAGAAATCAACCCAATAGCAAGAAAACAAATAATCAGATTGACAAACAGGCAACAGATTTAAAAGGACATTTCTAAAAAGAAGTCATACAAATGACTAAGAAGCAAATGAAAAAAAATTATTAGTATCACTAATCAACAGAGAAATGCAAATCACACATGAGATGTCACTTTACACCTGTTAATATAGCTTTCTCCAGTAGAAGAGGGATAACAAGTATTGGAAATGTTGCAGAAAAAAGGAAACTCACACTTCATTGATGGGGATATAAACTAGTATAACCATTATGGAAAAGGTATGGAGAGTCCTCAAAAAACTAAAAATGAAATTACCTGGTTATCTAATAATCTCATTTCTGGGTACATATTCATATTGAAATCAATGTATTGAAGGGAATCTGCATTCCCATGCTGATTATTAAAAGTTGTGACGAGATGAAGTGTAATTGCCATCAAAAAATAAGTGATAAAGAAATGTGACATTTATAATTAATAAAATATTATTCATTCTTTAAAGGGGAAGGGGCATCCTGTCATTGGAGAAAGGATGAATGTGAAGGACATTATGCTAAGTGAAATAAGCCAAGCACAGAAAGACAAATACTGTATGATCTCTTTAATAAGAGGAATTTCATCAAGTCAAACTCATAGAAATAAGAAAATGGTTAGCAGAGGCTGGGAGGTGAAGAATGAGGAAGGGTGGGATGAAGAGTTGTTAATCAAATGGTAAAAAGGTCCAGATAGATAAAAAAGTAGTTCATTAGATCTATTCCACCCCATGATGATAATTATTAATAATAATGTAAAAGAGATTTCAAAATAACTGAGTAAATTTCAAAGGTTTCACCTGAAAAGATGATACATAAATGAGATGGTGAATGTTTGAATCAGTGTGATTCAATAATTCCACAATGTGTACATATATCTAAGCATCATGTTGCATTCGTCAGCACATATAGTTATGATTTATCATAAAATAATATTATCAATAAAATGTATTGAAAAATGTTGCAGCAGTGTCATCAATTTATTTAAAAACCAATCAAAATTCAAAAAGACAATTGCACTTAGAGAATTACCTTTGTTAATGTGAACTTAATTAAAAATTTTTGTTAGAACAATTGATATTATATTTTATTCAGGATAGTAATGAAGTTAATATTGTAATGGCATTTGAAATGTGAAAGTGTAATTTACTGAAAATTTGCCAAGACTGGTATGAATATAATTCTTTTAACACTTTTTCCTATATACACTAAAATGGGTTTCTAACTTATTTTTTAATAACTTAGAACACCAGATTTAAAATGTTATTGAAAAGCTTAATACATAAAAGAGATAAGAGCAAAACAATTGCCCAAGATCCTCTCCACTTCTACCACCCATTTCTTCTCTTATCTCTCTGCTATCTGGAGAGACCACCATGATATCCCTCACATTGAGTAGAATTGAGTTCCCATTAGTAGCGTGAGATCAGGGCTAGAAATGGAAACTATTTCACCTTATCATATTGTGTCAATTAAGTACAGTGTTTAAAAGTACATTCACAAATCACATTTTCGGTATCTTTCTTGAGTACTAGGAATATTCTGGGAACTATATAATCCCTGGAATAACACCCTTAGAGATTGGGCTCTGTACAGGAGCTTAGTGTGGTGGGCTATCTGTATTTTGTTATAATACAGCTCCTTTGATGGGCAAGAAACAGCAACACTGTGGAGAAAACCAACAGCAAGTTTGAAGTCAGAGGGAGCTCTCTAAGCTGCTCAGTGTTGTACATAGCAAGCTATTTCAGACATTAAGGTGATTTATAAAGAGTTGAAATATTTTAACAGACAATAGTCAAATTTCTGTCCATCTGGCACATGAGGAACCAAGCTGCATTTAACTTAATCTGACGAAATAAAGGAGACATGATGGTGCATGCAGTAAAGTTTATGAAGCAGTTCATACTTAATGGTGCCAGAAAACTTTCTGAATATCCTGTGGCAGCAGATAAACTGAGGCTTGCTTTAGAATTCTTAATGATTGAGGAAAACTTTTTACTTTTGATAATGCACAGTGCCTCAGTTTGTGAGACCATGGACCTCAAGGTTCCATTTTAGCAACACTGATTGCAACAAAATAATAATATTTAAAAACCCATAGATGAGGATATGACCAACTCGCTATAGATTTCCCACTATTTCTCCAATATGTTTATTTTCTTCAGTTCTTAATTCTGTTTGCAGCCAAGATCATATCTTTATTCCATGTTAAGGTTTCAGACTGATTTATTAAAAACAAATAAGTAGAAATAAATGGGCAGTTGCCATTTGGTGTAGCTTGAATATTTAAAATTTCTTGGTAAGCTGCTTTGGAGGTTTTACATAAGGATTCCCCCCCTCCCAACAAACTGAATGCCTGCTTCCCTCCCTTTCCTGTTGGTAGAGAGAAAAGAGGGAGAAAATAAGCACTAGAGCCCTGGGAGCTCCTTCTATTTCCTATCATACATTCTCTCCTGTTATTCCTCCCCAGGATCCCTGGAAAATGTGCCAGACAGACCAGGGAGAGGAGGAAAGCTTAGGAAGAGCTGGATGTTTGCCTAGGTGCTCTTCAAGCAGCTTTAGACCATTTGGCATTCAGCACCCACCTTACAGCAGTTACATTACTGCATGGTGAATATGCAGGCAGCTGAAAACTATGCCTTTTGGCAGAGTTTAATAAACACCTTAGTAAGTCACCTGCAGTTCTAGTCCATTAAGTTTCCTGAAATCTTTCTGTATTGCACCTTCCATTGTGGCTCATATACTACACTGTCACACATTTATGTAGTGTAGTTTTCAACCTCTGAATAATCACTGAATGAAACTGCAGGGTTCCTTATCATGATTCACAAAAAATGATTTCTTGCCCAGGGATAGTTCTCCTTATGAGGTATGACATGTTGTTAAATAATACTGGAGCTGTGAGGTGATTAATGATGGGAATTTGTTATTTAGTGTTTTCACACAGAGGTTCTTTTTCTTTATTTGTGAGAATTATATATTTAATATTGTTTTAGATTTGAATATTTTCATGTAAAAATGTAAAAGATTATTCATATGATAAATGGCACACTTATGAAATGTATGCCATCAAAAGTTTAGATCATAAAAATATTTAAAATTGAATTTCCACCTCTCCAACCATCTAAAAATATGCACCGTGTGTATTTACAAGAATATTAGATATTTATATCAGTGTATGTCATTATAGAAAGATATGCTAGGGGAGAAAAATGATCACTGAATTTCCCAATTTGACTCTCATTCACTCATATTAATTCAGAATATATTTATAATCTACAATGGCTGCAGTATTAAAAATTGAGACAAAGCATTGAATAAGATCATATTTCATAGTGAATCTCTTTTTCTTCCTTTTTTTTTTCCTTTGGTAACCAGGATTGAACTCAGGGGCACTCGACCACTGAGTCACATCCCCAGACCTATTTTTGTATTTTATTTAGAGACAGGGTCTCACTGAGTTGCTCAGCACCTCACCATTGCTGGGGCTGGCTTTGAACTCCCTATACTCCTGTCTCAATCTCTGGAGCCGCTGGGATTAAAGGCATATGCCACCACACCAGGTTCATAGTGAATTTCAAAGGAAGGGAACATACTGAATGGCATGTAGTCAACTGAATTTCTCCATAATGAAAAAAAAAAAAAAAAAGGTTCTTTCAAGAACACAGGAAAAGCAGCTGATGAACTGCTTATCTCCCTACCTTCTTAAGATGTGAGATCTACTTTATGTAAATTTAAATTGCTCATATCTGATAATTCAAGCTAAATTAATCATTCTGAAATAAACAGAATAATAAAAATAAAATTGTTTCCAGCGATGACAGCAAAACCTTCTCATTTTGAAAGGAGGGTGAAGTGTTATACAATGTCAGAGAGAATGAATTAAGAAAGTTCAATCAGTGGGGGAGGGCTGTCTAGTTTGTTGGATAAGTACTGATAATTAAGTATAGACATTTTTTTTAATTTTTAAAATTTTGCTAAATTTGAAGCTAACATTTTAAAAAATATATTTTGTAAAATGGCTACTACTTTCTTTGCATTTAGCTTAAGTGAAAAGTTCCTTTTCATAGAAATGAAATTCCAAAGTTGGCAAAAGTCCATTGAATACTATCAGTTCACCATGTCTAAGCACAAATTGCACTGGTAAATGTTAAACAGGTAAGGAGGACTTTATTGAAGACCATTATAACAGAGGAGAGTGACTAAAATGCAGAAGCAGCTCAGCTCCATTTCAACAAAGAATGGGAGAATTTTCAGTGTTTGCTAATTGGCTTTAGTGAAAGGAAGAATAAACTTTTACATATCCTTGTAATAGGAAGATGTGTTAAAACTTGGAGCAAGGTACCCACCAAGGGTAGGCTCCTACCCTTCCACAAAAACTGGGAGATAGGTGCGGTATTGATGATTACATTTATTTTTCTTTAATTTCATTTGTTCTTTTTAGTTATCCATGATAATAGAGTATATTCTGACATAGTTGTACAAATGTGGAGTATATCTTATTCTAATTAGGATCCTAGTTTTGTGGATGTACATGATATGGAGATTCATAGCAGTGTATTCATATATGTACATAGAAAAGTCATGTTAGATTCATTCTCCTGTCTTTTCTATTCCAATTCCTGCTCCCTTCCCTAAATTCTCTTTTGTCTAATCTACTGAACTTCCATTCTTCCCCTCCTCTACTTGTTATGTGTTAGTTAGCATCCACATATCCGAGACAATATTTGGTCTTTGGTTTTTGGGATTGGCTTGTTTTGCTTAACAAAGTAGTTTCAAGATCCATCCATTTTCTGGCAAATATCATAAGGTAATTCTTTTTATAGCTGAGTAATATTCCATTGTGTATATGTACCACATTTTAAAAATTATCTGTTGAATGTCATCTAAGTCCGTTGCATAGCTTAGCTATTGTGAACTGAGCTGCTACAAACATTGATGTGGCCATGTCACTGTAGAGTCATGATTTTACTCATAGGTATATATACCTATGAGTAGTATAACTGGATCAAATGGTGGTTCCATTCCTAGTTTCTTGGGGAATCTTTATACTGCTTTCCAGAGGGGTTGCAATAATTTGCAGTCCCACCAGCAATGTATGGGTATACCTATTCTCCCACATCCTCAATACCATTTATTGTTGCTTGTATTCTTGATAATTTCCATTCTGACTGGAGTGAGATGAAATCTCAGTGTTGTTTCAATTTGCATTTCTGTAACTGCTAGAGATGTTGAACATTTTTTGACCATAAATGTAATTCACCACATCATTAGACTTAAAGACAAAAATCACATGATTATGTCAATAGATGCAGAAAATCTTTTGATAATATGCAGCACTCATTCATTTTCAAAACACTATAAAAACTAGGATAATAGAGACACACTTCAACATTATGAAGGCTACATGTGCTAAACCCAAGGCCAACATCATTCTAAATGGAGAAAAATTGAAAGAATTCCTTCTAAAAACTGGAACAAGACAGGGATTCCCTCTTTCACCACTTCTATGCAACATAGTTTTTGAAACTCTAGCCAGAGCAATTAGGCAAAAGAAAGAAATTAAAATGATATGAAAAAGAAGAGCTCAAACTATCCTAATTTGCTGATGACATGATTTTATATTTAGAAGACACAACAAACTTCACCAGAAAGTTTCAAGATCTCATAAATGAATTCAGCAATGTAGCAAGATATAAAATTGACAACTATAAATCAATTGTGTTCCTTTACACCAAAGAGGAATCAGCTGAAAGAGAAATCAGGAAAACCATCCCATTTATAATAGCCTCAAAAAAACAAAATAAAACAAAAACAACAAAAATAACTCAGAAATCAATCTAATAAAAGAGGTGAAAGACCTCTACAATGAAAACTACAGAACACTAAAGAAAGAAATTGAAGAAAAACTTAGAACATGGAAAGATGGCTCATGTTCTTGGATAGGCAGAATTAGTATTGTAAAATGGTCATACTACCAAAGTACTATACAAATTTAATGTGATTCCTGTTAAAATTCCAATGATATTTTTCTAGGAAATAGAAAAAGCAGTTATGAAATTCACTTGGAAAAATAAGAGGCCCAGAATAGCCAAAGTAACTGTTAGTGAGAAGAGTGAAGCAGGAGGCATCACAATACCAGAAATTAAATTATACTACAGAGTATAGTAACAAAACCAGCATGGTAAATAGACATGAAGACCAATGGAACAGAATATAAGTCACGGAGACCTACATAAATATAGTTATCTAGAAAATGGCACCATACACATTCATTGTGGAAATGATAGCCTCTTTAACAAATGGTACTAGGAAAATTGGAAATCCATATGTAATTGAATGAAAGTTAACTTCCATCTCTTACCCTCCACAAAACTCAACTCAAAGTGGATCAGAGAGCTTGACCAGAACCTTGCACTTACTGAAGAAAATATCAGCCCAACACCCCATCAAGACAGTTTAGAAAACAGTTTCATCAATGGAACTCCTAAAATGCAAGAAGTAAAATCAAGAATCAATAAATGGGATGGTGTCTAACTAAAGAGCTTCTTCACAGCACAGAAAACAATCAAGAACATAAAGAGAGAATCTACAGAATGGGAGAAAATCTTTGCCACCTGCACTACAGATATAGCATTAATCTCCATGATATATAAGGAACTCAAAAAACAGTACCAAAACAAAACCAAACAACCAACCAAACAAAAACAAATAACCCAATCTATAAATGGACAAAAGAACTGAAGAAACACTTTACAGAAGAAGAAATACAAATGATGATTACATTTATAAGGAATTTCCAGAGGTTTGTGGAAAGATTTTAATCCCAAAGTATAGAGAAGTAATTTACAATTACAAGTTTTTTGAAGTCCTTGCTATAAGAAAAGGGAAGATGGGGATTTCTGTGGTGAGGCTATGTGAGTTTCTAAGGGTTTGAGTGACAGGAAGATCAAGGGCTTAGAGACAGAAAAAATCCTGTTTCAAGTGTGGTCGAGCTGAAGGAAAAGCTAAATTATTCTAGGTAAATTCTTATAACTTTGAAGGTAAGGAAGATGAGACTCAAAGGGGAAAGGAGATACATTAGCCACTTTGTGTGACAGTTAGCATGAAAAAAATGAGGCTGAATATTATAAATTCTCAGTTCAAATATACAACAAGAATAAAATGAGCATTTTGTAGTCAATTTTTTGTTTTACATATTTATTCAAGTATTATTGATGTACAAATGACTACATGTATTTAACACGTACAATTATATAAGTATGGACAAATGTAAACACTTGTTCTATCATCACCAAAACCAAGATAATAGATATATCCATCATTTCCTAGTTTTCTGTATACCCCACATTTTAAAAAAGAATTCTTAAAATATCTACACTTTTAGCAAACTTTGAAGTTTACATACCGTATCATTTAATATAGACACTATGTTATACTGCAGATCTCTGTGTATTAATTTAGCATAATTGGAACTTTAGACCCATTGCCCAACAATTTCTCAACTCTCCTCTTACCCACCTTAGACCCTGACAACAACTATTTTATTCTCTTCTTCTGAGAATTAGAATATTTCAGGTATCTCATCTCATATAAGTGGAATCATGAAATATTTGTCCTTCTGTGACTGGCTTATTTCACCTAGTGTAATGCCTCCTGATTTATTCACATTTTTTTTTTACAAATGGTAATGTTTAATTCTTTTTTAAGGCTGAAAGATATACCATTTTATGCACATAGCGTATTTTTTTATCCTTGCCTAATCATATAAAATGAGACTCAGACAGCTATATGAAATTTATTTGCAAAATTGAGTTGATTTGCATCTTCTATTATACATTTTGTTAAAAAGACTTTAACATCCCTGTTAAAAAGATTTAACTCATCTTATTTGAAAATTTACATAAGAGCAACAACTACTATTATAATATAAATTCAGGTAATTTTTGAAAGAATGTAGTCTGGATAGTCTGACAGTAACAGAGTATATGACCATTTCTTGCCTGTGAAGAAATATATATTCTATACATTCATTACTGAATAGTTTTGAAAGTTTTAGTTCATGTAAATTTTCTCCCCATTTTTACTTATCTTATTTTTGGCTGATGTTTAAAAAGCACTAATATATATGTGGACGCAATGTTATATCAATAGAATTGAATTTGTTAGTCAAAATCCTTTTATTTTTTTATTTTTTAAATTTTTTTAATTTTTTTTTATTGGTCATTCATAACATTACATAGTTCTTAATACATCATATTACACGGTTTGATTCAAGTGGATTATGAACTCCCGCTTTTACCCCGTATACAAATTGCTGTATCACATCAGTTACCCTTCCATTGATTGACATATTGCCTTTCTAGTGTCTGATGTATTCTGCTGTCTGTCCTATTGTCTACTATCCCCCCTCCCCTCCCCTCCCCTCCCCTCCCCTTTTCTCTCTCTACCCCTTCTACTGTAAATCATGTCTTCCATTTGTATTCTCTTGACTTACCCCTCCTTACCTCTTATATGACATTTTGTATAATACCACCCTGAACGCGCCTGATCTCAAAATCCTTTTAAGACTATAGCCTGTTCTGGGAGCTGTCACTGTAAAGTTGCAGGGCTAACGGAAAGGACAGTAGGACTTTACTAGATATCAAGTTCGTATCATGATGTAATAATTAGTTAAAGTAAAATATTCATAAAATCTTATACTCCCATTATATACTAGTGAATAGAATGGACTACATATTCAACACAAAATTATTAAATCAATGTATAAAGAAATTAACAAATAAAGCCAGGCATGGTGGCATACTTCTATAATCCCTTTGGCTCTGGAAGCTGAGGGAGGAGGATCATGAGTTCAAAGTCAATCTCAGCAATTTAGCAAGGACCTAAGCAACTAATTGAGCCAGTGTCTCAAAAAAATAAAAATAAAAATAAAAATAAAAAAACAAAAAAAGGGCTAGGGAATGTTGTTCAGTGGCTAAGCACCACTGGATTCAATCATCTCTAGTACCAAAAAAGAAAAGAAAAAGAAAAGAAAAGAATATAAATAAATAAAGAAAGAAAGAACCTGAAAAAAACCAAAATGAAATAAAACTTTGAATATTTTCCTATGTTAAGATCACACCTAGGTAATACCAAACAGAAATTTCTGCTGCTTTAAAAATTAACCCTTTACAATCCATTACAATCTACTGCCCAGTTCACAAACACTATTGCCTGATAAATTTGACCTTAAGGTTGAAGATTAAATCCTTTTCTTTTTTTTATTATTAAGCAGTAGAAAACAGATGGAAAATGATCTACAGGTAGAAAACTTTAGATATGAAACAAATAATTTTATCCCCAGGTGACTGATAGATGACTTTTCTGGTTTGCACAGAAAATTATGTATATAGAGATGGTTGAAATCAGGTGTACCATCCACTGATTGAGTTTTTACTCTCCCTGAGCTTTTCCTTTGAGTGAGTTGAGTTAGATAATGATAAGCAAGTGAGAAGCAAGGTCAAAGACTAAGAATTCTGATTATATCCTTATTTCTGGTGGTCAACTACAAGGACAAAAAGAAACAAAATCCACTACCCCTAGTGTACATAATACATTAACTCCCTTAGCTATCAAATCCTTTAATTATTAGAGAAGCTTATGTGAAGTTGTCTCTGGATTATATAATAGGTGTTTAAATATTGGATGAGTCATTATCAGCATTTGTACTTAGCTAAAAAAATACAAATAATAATTTTATATTAATATATGTGAAGTATAATTATAAAACTCTACAATTATTAAAAGCCCTGAAGAATTATCTAATATACCTTACAAGAGCTCTTGTTTTATATTTTAAATGTTGAAGACTTATTTCTAATAATTATATAATTTTATTTTTTTATGATTATTTCCCACATTGACATTTATTACATTAATAACATTTCTAGAAAAAACAAGTAACAAGTTCAGTATCTGAAATCACATTGACAGGTTTCATCTTGATTCATTAAGCCAATTTTGAAAAAAAAAAAGCTATATTGATCAAAGTAATAAAATTAAAAAGTACCTTTTCCTTGCTGCATATTTCGAACTAATACTCTAAGCGGACATCAGATACAAAATTGAACTTCAGAATAGTCTTAATTGACTATGACATGGATTTGTGTCTTACATTTTTAAAATGTAGTTATTTATATAGTTATTTAAAAACTATAGGCTCTATTGGATAAGAATCTGAAAATACATCTGTGAGAATTACAATTCACAGTAAATACCTATATTTACACTGCATTTTCGTGTCATTGAGAACCCCATCTATTCTAAACATCTTGAAATAATTTTTTACTATCACCTTCTGGGAAGAGTTTTGGTACTTTAGTCAAGTGCTAAGGTAATTGTATTCTAAAATCTAGGGCTAGAATTCAAACTTCCAACAATCCTTTCCCTAGGTATCACAATTATAAAGATTCAGAAATCCAGATACCTATTTGAACATCATTTCAGAGCTATGCCTGAAAAATGACATCATAACCACGCAGGCCATCAGGACTACACTATATTTTTTCCTATTCCGATTCTTCCAACCAATCCATATCCTTCCTAATTATCCATTCCATCTCTACTTTAGCCTCCCATTCCAGAACCTCCTATTCCAGAGCCTCCTCCAGAAGAATTCAAGAAGAGTTCAATATATCCATGTTGCATGTTATTATTATATTTAGACTTGGCAGCTTTAGACATGTGCATCTTCGTGTGTCACAAACTATACATCTGTTGCGCTGCTATCAGGTTAAATATCAATATGAACTCCTATTGGATTCAGTGGTGAGAAGAAATTAACAATATGAATTTCAGTTGCATATAAAAGCAACCCTCTCATATGTACAAAATGACCACCATGAAAACCTGAACTTGCACCACCAGCTCCACAATACCATGATCTCCCATACCTCTTCCATCTCTCATTCTGTCATCAGAGCCATCATTTCTATAGTCACAATTATTATAGCCACCATAGTCATCAAAACCTCCATATCCACCATCATATCCAACACCTCCTCATCACATTCTGTTATACATAACTTCCACGCCCAGATACAATAACCACTTGTTCCTCCTACTGGTTTATCATGTGGTTTTGGTTGCTGTATCCTTTGATTCCACTTCTGATATTTTTGAAGATATCAATATTCCTGTGCCTTATTCTTTCCTTGTGTTTCCCCCAGAGCATTTTCTGCTATCTCCTTTAAAGCAAACTGCACAAAGGCCTCCTCCCCTGTGCTTCTCCCCTGGTAGTCCATTGTCAATGTTATACCATTTGGCACAATTTCCAACCCTTGAAAGAACTGAAATATTTCCTCTTTGCTGCAACCAAATGGCAGTCTGTGAAGTGGTACTGTTCTATCTCTAACGTCTTTTGGACCATTATGTTTCATAATCCAATCCATCTCAATACAGTTCCCTTTTATTTCAGATACCCTGTGGGGATAGTAATGCTGACTCCTATGTATGAGGGGTTTAGTAGTAAGGAGGGAGAAGTTCTCTGTAGTGCTCCCCCCAACAGTTTTTCCAACAGTCTTCTAAGGTGGAAACTCTAAGGAAGCTGCGCAGCACAGTGACAGGTTGGGGGTGGGGATGGGAGAGAGCGAGAGACTAATAATTATATAATTTTCTAATAATACTTTTAGAAATGTGTTTGAAGATGATTTACATAGCAATATATCTGTCCTGCTGTAAGGGTTTTGTGCTTGGGATTGGGGTCTCCGATGACTTCATGGCTGTGGCATGCTTGGTGGCTGGGAAAGTTTCTGTACAAAAGTACAAGATGCCTAGTCACTGGGAAAGTTTCTGTGCAAAGACATTGGATGCCTAGTTGCTGTGGCAATGCCCTGCATGAGGAGGCTCTGTGCTAGTCTTATCAGCTTCAACCTTGATCTCAGGAACACAGCTCCTAGGAATAAAGAAAACTGTCTTGTTAGACAGCCACAATGTTTCATCAAGCTCTGCTGGATCTGAACTTGTTCACATAAGAGTAACTTTAAACAATGGACTTCCTTGAGAGCTACAGAAAGCTCCTAACATTGCACATTGCAACTATAGTATGTTACTGAGGAATAAGCTGCATAATGTTGCTAACTCTATAACCTGCCCAATGACACAATGAACAATAATGTATTACTGATGCCAGTGACCTAATGTAACCTATTGATGTAAATAAAGCTGACAGCCTGGACAAAAAGCCGTTCTGCCATTTTGCCATTTAGCCTTTACTTTGCCTCTGCACCTTCCTCCTGTCTCTGTTTGTTTCCTTTACAAATATATCTGTCCTGCATGCACTATGAATTCTATATGGTAAAGGTTCCTTGATGCAATTGTGGTAGAAATTAAAAAAAAAAAACTGGAGATGATTTCATATTTCCTGAACAGCATTTACTTTGTAACAAAAATGACCAAGAAATATTTACAAACCCACAAGACTTTGACTGTTGTGTTCCCAGTAAAGTATAAATAAAGATGATTTAGTGAGTATTGATGTGCAAATCCTTTCTGCAGCCATGACTTCTGTTGTTTTCCAAGTGGGGCAATTTGAGCAACTAGAAAACTCCTCAGATAGTTCTAAAATTCCATTTTAATGCATTTTTTCCAGTCAAAAATCATTATTATTTAAGCATCACATTTTATTTTTGAAAAGGATTAACTAAACTCTGAGGACAAAAATTAACTTTTCTGCACAACTGTTTTGTCCCTAAGGAGATGATCAGAGGATCATTAGACATAAAAAATAAAAAAAAAAAAAACCCTGGAAATCCATCAATTGCTCATAACTGAAGCAAGAGTAATATTGTTGCAATAAAGTCTTGAGAGGGTATTGAAATATTCTAAGGTATTTTGAAGATTTCTTGGAATTATTCAGCATAGGTTTACTTATGCTGCAGGAAAAAATAAACTGCCTTCTTAAGTCAGACTCCCCCCCCCCCCAACTCATGTAAAATCTAATGAAGTTTGGCTCCACTTTCCTGGAAGGGAAGTTGGGAAATGTTTTAGTTAGCTTTTGCATCTCTGTGACCAAAAGACCTGACAAAAACAATTAGAGGAGGAAAAGTTTATTTTGGCTCACCATTTCAGAGATTCAGCCCATGGTCCACTGACTCCATAGCTCTGGGCCCTAGATAAAGCAGAACATCATGGCAGAAAGGCATGGAGGAACAAAGCAGCTCAGGACATGACAGCCAGGAGGAAGAAAGAGAGTCCTGCTTACCAAGGACAATATATAAACACCAAAGTCAAGCCCCAGTGACCTACTTCCTGCAACCATGACATATGTACCAACCATATTAGTGTATTAATCCACCCATTAGTTACAACTCTTATAATCTAATCATTTCACCTCTGATCATTTGCATTGTATCACATCTGAATTTTGGGGAACACTTTATATCGAAACCATTACAGGAAATATGGTCTTTCTCTGTGCCTAGGAAGAGACAACAATTTAATCAATATCTATCGTTGAATCTATTGCCCTTTCTCACAATCATTCTTCCCTAACGTAACCTCCCAAATTGTGTCACAAAATTAATAGTCCCTAAACATTCAGTGCTTTGTTCGGTACTTTGACATGGAATAAAATTAGCTAAAGTAGTTATAATATTATTATACCTATATAGAAAATATAATTTGATGCTTTTAGTACTTCTACCAAACTATTAAGTCATGCTACTTCTCTTAAATATCAAGATGTTGCAAACATAGTGTTCATTCAATTCCTGGCTATCCTCATGGATAAATACTATAACAATTAATATCCTGGGTTATTATTTAAAGATAAGTTAAAGGCTATGTACTAAACATACAACTACTGAAAGTCACATGTTTTTATGATGGTTGTGCTAACTCTAAAATGACCCATCCCATTGTCATTAGAAGGATTTTATTTTCCATATAGGAATAATTTCTACTTATAAGTTCTAAGTGAATAGTTTTCAAGAATATAATTTCTGGATATGTGAAATATAATCCTTTCAAAAATATCAGGACTGCTATCTAGAATAAAAATGCATCTCTCCTTTTCATAAAACATTCTTTATGGTCAGATAATTCATACAATTCACTGATAAATTAAATAAATTGTTGGATAATTTATTTCCTTTCTTCATAATAAGTTTAAAAAATAACAGAATAAGGCCAGCATAGGAAATGCCTTACCAGGTCTAAAATCTCTTATTAATTCAATACCCTTAGGGACAAATGTGATTGGAAATTCAGAATTTTTATTATTTTTGAGAGGGAGTTTAGGCTTTTCCAATTCTATAGATATAGTCTGTATAAATATGTCACATCTCCTGTTTTGCCTTTTACTCAAATGTCAAACTCTGGGATTTGGGTGTTATTGCTAAGCATAGTATTTTTATTTTTATAATAGGAATAAAAGAAGGAAAATTTTGTGAGCTTTGGGAATAGATTCAAAGAAAACATGAACTCATCATGTCACTTGCCTTTTCTATGTCATTTTTGTGTTATTTCCATTGTGTCTCACATTATGGTACAAATGCAGTATAAGGTTTTATTCAATTATCCTTTTACCCCAAGCTGAATGAAATGCACAGTGACATTGTGATAATAAAATCCTCAATGGCATTTTCCTTTTGAAATTTTGTTCAGTAGGTAGACGTAAGACACACCACATGGGCCTAATTATTAACTTGAATGATGTCCAGAGTGGATGCTGTGGTTTCCTACATTCCTGTTGCAGTGGCTATGAGAATCTCTCTGTATTCTCTGCCTCTTTATGCATGCATGTATGCTTTGACAGGCATCATGGGAATCACCAAAGCAGCAGATGGTCTATGCACAGCTCCCTCAAGCATGAAACAAAATTTCTGTACTTGTCATCAGAACCTTAAGTTGCACACTGTTCTATTTGATTGTTTTCATTTTCTGGATTTGCTATAGGGATTCAAATGAAAACTGTTTATATAAAATAATTAATAGAATAAGATGAATTAAAAGGGCAAATATTTAGGTTGAAACCAAATCTTATGTAGAAAGTCAGTAACACTGTTTCTTTGCTTGTAAGTGATGTTATTTCCCCATGACTTCTGATAATATTAGGCAGTGCTTGGGGTGTACATTTTTATTCAACCAAATAAATACACCAGATAAATAAGTTTTTTTTTCTCCCAATAGAATAATACAACAAACTATAAGTAAACACACTAGGGCCACCCCACCCACAAAAAATAATATAGCACACTATAAATATTTACATTCTAAGTTAAACTTCATATGATTTGTGAAGATAACAACAAAAAGTTAAAACTTATAGTTTAAAATACAGCATGTTAAAATGACATTTAACCTACTTATCATAGAAATTTGTTAGGAGGATTTGTGTTGCACACAGATTTGTCAATTTTATTTATAGCCACATATTGAGATAGTGAAAGAATAGCTTTGTGGACTTTGGAAGAGCTTGCTAATTAAAGCCAACAGCCACACAGATTTGAAAGAAAATTTTATAAACCTACTGAACTTAAACGGAGAGTTAATTTGGATTTTCTACTTTGCATTCAATTTCTAGCCTTTAACTTCTCACTTTCCCTAGATACTTTGAAATGGTATACAGAAATTAGAAACTTGACTCCAGCAAAGAAATTGTTTCCAAGGAAAAAAGAAAATTGTGAAGAAAATGTTTCAGAAATGAGAGTAAGAGTATGTAATGGGGATGGGAGACCTGATCCTGTGAGTTCTCATCACTACTTGAATTCTAATCCCATTCTGAGTAGCCCTTATCTAAGGGCAAGTCTACACTCCAGCAAAAGACTTGGTCATCTGAGCTGGCATATTTTCACTAGCATAGGAAATCACTGCAGTATAACACATGGTTTTATGAGTCTTCTTTGGGTCCCTCGTATGACTAGGACTTGTTCAAACTTTTTAAATTTCACAAGGGAAGTGATGAGAGACAAATTTTTCTTCTTAAATGATCCTTTAAGTTTCATGAATAGAGTTTTGCCTACTAATGAGGATAGTTCATATAAAATTCGACAAATGGTCATGAGGTCATTGTATAGTATGAATACCTAAGGGGATATTATTGTCAGAGGAGCATAGTGAGTTTAAACTCCAAACCTCGAGTTTTGTGTTCTGATAAAAGAAAATTTAGTCAGTCATGGAAAGTCAAGCAAGAGATCTTTATTTTAAGTGAAAATTAACCTTACTTGAGCAAAGTAGTCTTAAGGAGAGAACATTCTCAATACAGAGAATGGGCCGTCTCTGAGCAGAGAATGACAAATGGAACAGTGCCATTTCCAAATTTATTACTGTTTGATGTTTGCCCTGAGGACTGGGGACCACCTTCTGCACTCTTTGCCAATCAGGTGTTCAACTCCTCCTTCACATCAGGCAGTTGAGTTTTTGACTCTAATTTGTTCTCTCTGGAACTGGCATGGCAGCCATCTTATTCAGGGGAGCTTCATCTACAAGTCAATCCTATGTTAATATGGGTACTAGGGTCAGCAACAAGTCAGAGGTTACCTTTCTGTGCCTGCAAAGGAAAGAAATCTTCCTTCCCAAGCAGGCATTGTAAATGGACCCTGTCAAAAGTTAGTCCCTTTAATCCTGCTCTTTTGACATATTTCTCCAATTAGCTCCCTTTGCTTTGGTTTATTTTCTACAAATTAACTGACACCATTTACTTTCTCATCCACTTTGAAAGTAGTTTAAAGAAGACTCTAAAGTAATTTAAAGAACACATGTGGTCTTCCCTGCTCATAACTAGCTATTACCTAACATTGTGATTCTGATCTTAAAATGCCCCCAAAAGCTCATGTGTTGAAGGCTTGGTTCCCAGCTGATGGTGCTATTGTAATGAAAATGTTAGGAGGTAGGGCCTAGTTGAAGGAAATAGGCCTCTGGAGGCATGTCCTTGCAGAGTATATCTTGTTTCTGGACTCTTTCTTTCCCTTCCTTCCTTCCTTCCTCCCTCCCTCCCTCCGTCTCTCTCTCTCTCTCTCTCTCTCTCTCTCTCTCTCTTTCTTTCTTTCTTTCTTTCTTTCTTTCTTTCTTTCTTCTTTTTCTCTCTCATCCTCTCTTCCTGGCTGCCATGAGGTGAACAGATTTGTTCTACTATGTCTCCTCCCAGCCATCATATTCTGCCTCACCTCAGGCCCAGAAACAATGGAGCCAAGAGGCCAAGTACTGAAACACTTGAAATCTTGAATCAACATATGTCTTTCCTTTCTTAAGTTGATTTAGCTTCCCCCCCCCCCACCACAGGAAGGGAAAGCTAAGATAGGAGAGATGGAAAATATAATTCTTTATCTTTATTAATCTAGTCATTAGACTTTACCACTTTTTAAACATTTTCTTCTTTGTTCATTTCTGACTATATTTAGTAAGAGTTGAATTAGATATTGATTGTCTAGGTCTGTAGTGTTCAATATACTATCCTATATCTGAATGTTTTAATTTTTATTACTTAAATATAATTTTTGATTTCTCAGTTACACTGGTTGTATTTCAGGGACACAATATCTACAAGTCCTTAGTGGCTGACATATTGGACAAAATGGACATTTCCTGCATCATATTAAGTTCTTTCAGACAATACTGATATAGATGTCAAATATGAGGATTAATTTTCTTCACAAAGAAAGTCTACATAAGCCCTTATTTAATATTCCTACTTATTACAGAAGTTTCTGAATGTAATTCTTTTTAGCTGGTGATACATGCCTATAATCCCAGATATGTGGAATGCTAAGGCAGAAGAATTACAAATTTGAGGCCAGCCTCAGCAACTTATCAAAACCCTGACTCAAAGTAAAAAATAAAAAGGACTGGGATGTGGCTCAGTGGTAGAGCACTACTGGGTTCAATCCCCAGTACTGAAAATATGAAGAAACCAAATCAAAACAAAACAAAACAAAATGATACTAACATTAGTTTTTAGGCATTAGTACTTAGAATTTTAAAAATATTCCAATGTTCACCCAGTTAATGTAAATGAGTAAGCTTTTTGCCTTATACAAAATTTTACACTTTTGCTATAATATCATCATCTACTTAGAAATAGAACCCCTGTCTTGAAATAGAGCTAGTACTTGTAGGATGACAAAATGATTTGTTCTCTAAAGTAATTCAAAGGAAAGATGCCTTAAAGGCAGAATAGCTAGGAAACATTTTAGCTGTTAATCTCTTCTCTCTTGTTCCTCCTCTTCCTAATAAATTTCCTTTACAATTAGATGTCTTTTCCTATGAGTCTCTTGTAGGCAGCCTATTGTTGGGTCTTTTTTTTAAAAAATCCAATTTGCCAGTCTAAATCTTTTGATTGGTGAGTTTAGGACACTAATATTCACGGTTATTATTGAGACATGATTTGTATTCCCAACCATTTTGTTTATTTTTGGTATTTAACTTGACTTGGTTTATCCTTTGATTAGTTTTTCCTTTAGTGTACTACCTCCCTCTGCTAATTTTCATTTCTGTTTTTCATTTCCTCTTCTTGGAATATTTTGCAGAGGATGTTCTGTAGTGCAGGCTTTCTAGCTTTAAATTCTTTTAACTTTTGTTTATCATGGAAAGTGTTTATTTCATCGTCAAATCTAAAGCTTAATTTTGCTGGATATAAGATTCTTGGTTGGCATCCATTTTCTTTCAGAGCTTGGTATATGTTGTTCCATGATCTCCTGGCTTTGAGGGTCTGGATTAAAAAATCTGCTGAGATAGGAATTGGTCTCCCGCTATATATGATCTGATTCTTCTCTCTTATGGTTTTTAAGATTCTATCCTTATTCTGTATGCTAGGCATTTTCATTACAATGTGCTTTGGTGTAGATCTGTTGTAATTGTGTACATTTAGGGTCCTATAAGCCTCTTGTATTTGATTTTCCAATTCTTTCTTCATGTTTGGGAAATTTTCTGCTATTATATCACTGAAGAGATTGTGCATTCCTTTGGTTTGAAAATCTGTGCCTTCCTCTATCCCAATAACTCTTAGGTTTGGTCTTTTGATGTTGTCCCATAATTCTCAGATGTTCCGATCATGATTTCTAACCATCTTTACTTTACGCAACTTTATTTTCCAGATTGAATACTTTGTGTTCATCATCTAATGTTCTGTCTTCTAAGTGATCTAGTCTGTTGGTAATGCTTTCTGTTGAGTTTTTTATTTGGTTTCTTGTTTCCTTCATTTAAAGAATTTCTGATTTTTTTTTCCAGAATCTCTCTCTTTCTTGAAGTAATCTTTTTGCTACCTATATTTGCTTCCTTTTCTTTTTGTTGGTGTGATCAATGGATACTTGTATTTGCTCCCTTATCTCTTTATTGGTGTGATCTTATATCTTTTAACTCTGTCACTTCTTCATTTTTCCATGTTACATTTTTTATTCTTTTCATTTTTTCCCCGTAAGTTCTTGTTTCTTCTTTGCTTCCACAGTTTTTAAACTTTTATCTATGCCTTTGAGCATGAACACACTTTCATAAAGTCTTTGCTGGATGCTTCCATGTAGTGAAATCTCTTCTGGAGTGCATACTTATTTTGATGTTAATATTTGATTGCTTCTTCCCTTCTTAGCATGAGACATTTTCATGTTTTTTTTTAACCAATGTGGCAACCAATTGAAAAATCTTATTTTATAATCTGTCTGCAGCTTATCTCTAAGAACGAAGAGTGTTTTTACTGCTTATAGTCATATGATTTAGTTTTGTTATTTTGTTGTTTTTTTTCTATAGCTTTCTGTCTGTTGGAGTCACACTTAGCAGATTGGGAACAGTTTTGATTTGCCTTCCTTAAAGACAATGCTGGCCAAATCCTGAGCCTTCCAGCTTTTGACATCAGTCCATGAGCCTGATTTCACTCTATATCTCTCGTCATTGCCCTTTTGTATTCCACAGATGCACACACAGGCTGCTTCAGCTCCACTAGGCAGTTAAGAATTATTTTGTTTATGGAAAACAAACAAAAAAATTGGTCTTATATTTGAGTACAGGTACAGCACTTTAGCTTTATGCTTTTATATTTCATTGATCAATGTTTTTGCTTTTATAGTGGATGTAGGTGCCTTAAAGAATGAACTCACTGCTGTCTAGACTGCAATTTGCCTGTCTGATATTTTTTGTTTTTATTTTTAAATTTTAAATGATCTGAGTCCTTGTCTCTCTGCTCGTGGTGGCAACACCTTCTGTTCCCCTCTGTGCTGTAGCGCAGAGATTTAAGTAAGCTTGAGTGCTTGGGTCACAGTTCTCTGTTGAATTAATGTGAGTTCATGAGACTGTAAGTCCCTGTGCTAGTGTGGTGGGAGGTCTGTGGGACCTCAGAGATAGGGATATGCATGGGTTTCTGACCCCTAAAGCAGTATAAATTCAGACAAAACCTGCTTTCTCAATAGCTCTGAGATAATAGCAGACAGGGCTCTCTGTGTCTGTAGAGAGACAAGTGAGCTCCATCTCCAAAGTAGAGGTACCATACAGAATTCAGGTTGCTTTCCTATCTCAACTGCAAGCTTATGACAAATTGAAGCTTTCTATAGTTAGGATTGCCAGCATCTATGCTGATGGGTTTGCTGGAACTCTTCTGTTCACATTTTTCCCTGCAAAGGGCAGTTTTCTGCTCTTCTTGCTGGGGAGCCAGAGGTGACAGGTGTTTCCTTGCTCTTTCAATGCTGTCATCCCAGGACTGTGAGTCTTACAAGGGTCAACAGTACTCCCTTGCTGCATTCCAGCATTCTCCCATGTTCACTTTGTGGAGGAGGAGGAATTGAGTGCTGGGTACCTCTATTCAGCCATCTCAAATCCTCTCTGACATCTTTTCAACTCAGAGAATTGCATTTAAAATATTAGTCTCTTTTTTTTTACATTTATTATTATTTATTTATTCTAATTTGTTATACACAATGGCAGAATTCAATTATATTACACATATGGAGCACATTTTTTCAAGTCACTGATTGTATACAAAGTATTTTCACACCATTCATATCTTAATACATGTACTTAGGGTAATGATGTCTAATTCATTCCACCATCATTCTTCCTCCTTGTCCCCTCTCTTCCCCTCCCTCTCCTTTGCCCTATCTAAAGTTCCTCCATTCCTCCCATGCTCTCCCTCCATTGCCATTGTGACTCAGCATCCTCATATCAAAGGAGACATTCGTCCTTTGTATTTTGGGGATTGGTTAACTTTACCTAGCATTATATTCTCCAACTCCATCCATTTACCTGCAAATGCCATAATTTTATTTTAATGCTGAGTAATGTTCCTTTGTATATATATCAAAGTTTCTCTATCCATTCATCCACTGAAGGGCATCTTCATTGGTTCTACAATTTAGCTATTGTGAATTGTGCTGCTATAAACATCGATATGGCTGTGTCTCTGTAGTATGCTGTTTTTAATTCCTTTAGGTATAGACTGAGGAGTGGGATAGTTGGTCAAATGGTGGTTTCATTTCAAGTTTCCCAAGGAATCTCCATACTGCTTTCCATATTGGCTGTACCAATTTGCAGTCCCACCAGCAATGTATGAGTGTGCCTTTTTTCCCCACATCCTTGCCAACTCTTATTGTTGCTTGTATTCTTGATAGCTGCCATTCTGACTGGAGTAAGATGAAATCTTAGAGTAGTTTTGATTTGCATTTCTCTAATTGCAAGATATTTTGAATATTTTTTCATATGTTTGTTGATTGATTGTATATCCTCTTCTGAGAAGTGTCTGTTCAGTTAGTTGGCCCATTTATTGATTGGGTTATTTGTGTGTGTGTGTGTGTGTGTGTGTGTGTGTGTTTTGGTGTTCAGGATTTTGAGTGTCTTATATATCCTAGAGATTAGTCCTTTATCTGATGTGCTTGTGTTAAAAATTTCCTCCCATTCAGTAGGTTCTCTATTCACCTCACTGATGTTTCTTTTGCTGAGGAAAAGTAGTCTCAAAGTACTACATTTAAAAGTGTTATCAAGTGTCAGTGATAACATGCTCAGAAAGAGGAACTGTCCCATTTCACTTCTAAATTAAGCCATGAAGGCAGTGCCCCATGAAGATGTGGTGGCAGTAAGTGTAGTGAGTGGAAGTTTGAGATCTACACAGGAGTCAGGCCGTAAAGTTCATGAGCTTCTTCCTATAAACACTGGAAACTTTGTAAAAGAATTTAAGTTAAGAATTGATATAGTTAAACTTTTTGTTTGCTCATTATTTGGGGTTCTTTTTGGGGGGAGAGGGTTAAAAATATTTTTTAGTTGTAATTAGACACAATACCTTTTTATTTTATTTTATTTATTTATTTTCATGTGGTGCTGAGGATCGAACCCAGGGCCTTGCACATGCTAGGCAGGCACTCTACTGCTGAGCCACAACCCCAACCCCTGCTCATTGTTTTTTTTTTAATTGAACCTCACATACAGTGAACTATGCTCTACAGTTCCTCACACATTATCACTACTCGTCCATAAAATGTTCCTCTTCAACTCCTTCTAATCTTCACTCCTCATACCATTCTTTGCCCCCCACCTTAAGAAATTGTTCTTTTGTGTTTATATTACTTTGTTTGTATGTGTTCTCATAAAATTTTAAAAAATTAAGCCACTGAAGACAGTTCAAAAGGAGTGATATACTTTAGATCTATACTCTGGTTATTTGGAAAACCACAGTAAGGACATCTCCCAATTACATCAGTTAATACTGCATTCATTACTAGAAGTGCATATTCCAGCAATTCATAATTTTGTTTTTGACATTTTCTTTTACACACACAAAACTTTCCATTATAGTTAGTTTTAAATTATCTTGAGAGTTAGGAGTTGGAAATTTGTGTTTTTCTCTGATCTTTTATCTAACAATGACAAACAGGAAGTTTTTAAAATACTTTTGAGACTGAACCATTAATTTTATGAGATAAGAAAGACTTTAAATATCATCTAGTTCAACTTTATATTTACAGGTGAACAAAGTTGTGCCTGCAAAAATTAAGAGATTTGCATAAATTCACATAGCTAATGAGTAGCAGACACTTATCTTGTTTCCATGACTAAATTTGAAATCCTTAATTGTATAAAGTATGTATTATAAATCTTTGTATCACACATAAAATGTTCCAAAAAATACTTACTCATAAAATTTTTTGAATAGTTACTGTTAAGAGTTATGAGCTCAGCAAATTAAAAAAAAAAAGAAATATGTTACTCTGTTACTCTTATTTGTTTTATTACCACTATTACTAACATTAACTATATTCATTTGCAAAGCATTGTGTGCTTTATTAAGAGAAAATTTATAGACATGTTTTTTCATTACATCTTCATGTGTTCATTATTTTTACAAATAACTCAATTTTCTATCTCTAAGGGTATTGCTATCTCAACTTAGTCATTTTGCTTTGGATATTGAGAAATCCAAGTGTACTTTCACTATTAACAGTAATAATGTAACAAATACTCAATTTGTCCTCCCACCACATAAAGTAGAAAACTGAGCAAAATATACAAAATAATGTTTTTAAACACTGGACAACAGGCAGCATATGGTAATAATCCCTGATAGAAAACAAATAAGAAATGTACCTTAAAATTGTCCTCATTTTGTATTTCTTGAGTGGTTTCCAGATCATAGAGTGGAGAAAGGAATCAAAACAGTGTGTTGGTCTCCCTGATTAAACACACAGAATGAAATTTGAAAATATGAAAGTGGTTTGGAATTTATTGGTAGAGGATCAAAAATATGGTAGCTGCATAGAGAAATTCTGGAGATATATAGAAGGGTCCTCTTTAGTATTTTTATGGTTGCTAATCTCTAAATTTCTTAGAGAAAAATCATTGATCCAGGTAGAACCTATTTAAATAGTAGGTGGAACAATTTCCAAAACTCATACAAGACTGGAAATAAAGTTGCTACTAGCCAGAGATGACCTTGAAGTATGTACTGTGTAGTCTTCTGAAGGTTATCACTTTGGTGGCAGAAATAAATTGGCCCTAGGCAAACAAAAAAACCCCTTCTCTAAAATATGAAATAAAATGTGAAATATAAGGAACATGGTAACAATCTGACTATGGTGTTTAGGTGTGAAATCTTTTGGAGGAGATTAGGATTAGTAAAGTCATAGGATAGAGCCCCCATGAGTGAAGACTATAAAAAGAACAGAAGGGATATGGACATAGACAAATTTACACATGCACGCTCCCTGTCACTTGCCAAGTGATGCCGTGTGCCAACCTGGGATTCCATGAGCAAAGAAACCATCATGGAATGTGGCCTCTTGGCCTTACACTTCAGAAGCAAAATCCAAAATAAATATTTTTCTTGTAATTTACACAGTCTATGGTATTATTGTTTATTAACAACAGGAAATAGACTAAGATAGACTAAAATAATAGCATAGATAATTTCAATAAAAAATATAATGCAAAAAGACTGTAATGTTCCTAATGTCAAGCCTCAGATTTTTCCCTGTTTTAAAAATAAGTTAGTCTGCTGTGGTTTCATCTATGTTAGTAGAGACACAATATTCCTGCGTTAGAGACAAAGGGCTTTATTACTCATATCACAGCAGTCTGTATAGAACATTTAATTCATACCACTTGCCTTGTCCTCACTCCTCCCAACTACCACTGGAAAAGATGTGGAAGTGAGACCAAGTGGGTGCCACACACATGATGGATTTGTGTCAGTGCTGAGGAATCCAGGGCTTAGGAAACTCTCAATTTTATAAGTCATGACTAGCAAATCTGCTCAATCTTTTTTTTTTTTAAATCATGCAGATATACAAGGTAGTAATATCTGTCTCTTTCTACCATCCTTCCCAATGCCACAACCACAACCTTCCCCTCTCTCCCTTCTACACCAACCAAAGTTTCTTCATCCTTCCCTATTCCCCCACCCACTATGGATCAGCATCCGTTTATCAGAGAAAACATTTGGCTTTTGTTTTTTGGGGGATTGGCTTATTTCACTTTGCATGATATTCTCAGTTCTATCCATTTACAAGAAAATGCTATAATTTCATTCTTCTTTGAGGCTGAATAATATTCAATTTTGTATGTGTGCCACATTTTCTCTATCTGTTCATCTGTTGAAGGGTGTCTAGGTTGGTTCCATAGTTTAGCTATTGTGAATTGAGCTGCTATAAACATTGTCCAATATTTTTATCAAAGGGAAACTTTATTATAATATTTAGGAAAAAATGTGCCCTCTTTCTTGGGTGGAGATAATAACTACGTCTTTCTAAATTCTTCGCTATAGAACCATCCATAAAACAAAATCTGACCAAAAAAATATAGAAATGCTATGAATTATATCTCAATATCCAAAACCTAACAGATAGGAAAAATCTATATCTAATATATAGATTCTTCTGTGTTTATATATATATATTTTTTTTTATTGGTCGTTCATAACATTACATAGTTCTTAATACATCATATTACACGGTTTGATTCACGTGGATTATGAACTCCCCCTTTTACCCCGTATACAAATTGCTGTATCACATCAGTTTCCCTTCCATTGATTGACATATTGCCTTTCTAGTGTCTGATGTATTCTGATGTCTGTCCTATTCTCTACTATCCCCCCTCCCTTCCCCTCCCCTCCCCTCCCCTCCCCTCCCCTTTTCTCTCTCTACCGCTTCTACTGTAAATCATTTCTTCCATTTGTATTATCTTGTCTTACCCCTCCTTTCCTCTTGTATGACATTTTGTATATCCCTGAGGATCGCCTTCCATTTCCATGCAATTTCCCTTCTCACTCCCTTTCCCTCCCACCTCTCATCCCTGTTTAATGTAAATCTTCTTCTCAAGCTCTTCGTCCCTACCCTGTCCTTGTTTACTCCCCTTATATCAAAGGAGTCATTTGGTATTTGTTTTTTAAAGATTGACTAGCTTCACTTAGCATAATCTGCTCTAATGCCATCCATTTCCCTCCAAATTCTATGATTTTGTCATTTTTTAATGCAGAATAATACTCCATAGTATATAAATGCCACATTTTTTTTATCCACTCATCTATTGAAGGGCATCTAGGCTGGTTCCACAGTCTTGCTATCGTGAATTGAGCTGCTATGAACATCGATGTAGCAGTGTCCCTGTAGCTTGCTCTTGTTAGGGCTTTAGGGAATAGACCGAGAAGGGGAATAGCTGGGTCGAATGGTGGTTCCATTCCCAGCTTTCCAAGAAATCTCCATACTGCTTTCCAAATTGGCTGCACCAATTTGCAGTCCCACCAGCAATGAACAAGAGTGCCCTTTTCCCCGCATCCTCTCCAGCACTTATTGTTGTTTGACTTCCTAATGGCTGTCAGTCTTACTGGAGTGAGATGGTATCTTAGGGTAGTTTTGATTTGCATTTCTCTGACTGCTAGCGATGGTGAGCATTTTTTCATGTACGTGTTGATTGATTGTATGACCTCCTCTGAGAAGTGTCTGTTCAGGTCCTTGGCCCATTTATTGATTGGGTTATTTGTTATCTTATTGTCTAATTTTTTGAGTTCTTTGTATATTCTGGTTATTAGGGCTCTATCTGAAGTGTGTGGAGTAAAGATTTGTTCCCAGGATGTAGGCTCCCTGTTTATCTCTCTTATTGTTTCTTTTGCTGAGAAAAAACTTTTTAGTTTGAGTAAGTCCCATTTGTTGATTCTATTTGTTAACTCTAGCGCTATGGGTGTCCTATTGAGGAATTTGGAGCCCGATCCCACAGCGTGTAGATCATAACCAACTTTTTCTTCTATCAGATGCCATGTCTCTGATTTAATATCAAGCTCCTTGATCCATTTTGAGTTAACTTTTGTGCACGGCGAGAGATAGGGATTCAGATTCATTTTGGTGCAAATGGATTTCCAGTTTTCCCAGCACCATTTGTTGAAGATGCTATCCTTCCTCCATTGCATGCTTTTAGCCCCTTTATCAAAAATAAGATAGTTGTAGTTTTGTGGATTGGTTACTGTGTCCTCTATTCTGTACCATTGGTCCACCCACCTGTTTTGGTACCAGTACCATGCTGTTTTTGTTACTATTGCTCTGTAGTATAGTTTGAAGTCTGGTATCGCTATACCGCCTGATTCACACTTCCTGCTTAGTATTGTTTTTGCTATTCTGGGTCTTTTATTATTCCATATGAATTTCATGATTCTTTTATCGATTTCTATAAGATATGCTGTTGGGATTTTGATTGGCATTGCATTGAACTTATATAGGACTTTTGGTAATATCGCCATTTTGATGATGTTAGTTCTGCCTATCCATGAGCAGGGTATATTTTTCCATCTTCTAAGGTCTTCTTCTATGTCTTTCTTTAGGGTTCTGTAATTTTCATTGTATAAATCTTTCACCTCTTTTGTTAGGTTGATTCCCAAGTATTTTATTTTTGGGGGGGATATTGTGAATGGAGTAGTTGTCCTCATTTCCATTTCAGAGGATTTGTCGCTCATATACAGGAATGCCTTTGATTTATGCGTGTTGATCTTATATCCTGCCACTTTGCTGAATTCATTTATTAGCTCTAATAGCTTCTTTGTGGACCCTTTTGGGTCTGCTAGGTATAGAATCATATCATCTGCAAATAGTGATAATTTAAGTTCTTCTTTTCCTATTTTTATGCCTTTAATTTCTTTCGTCTGCCTAATTGCTCTGGCCAGTGTTTCGAGGACTATGTTGAACAGAAGTGGCGAGAGAGGGCATCCCTGTCTTGTACCAGATCTTAGAGGGAATGCCTTCAATTTTTCTCCATTCAGAATGATGCTGGCCTGTGGCTTATCATAGATTGCTTTTACAATGTTGAGGTATGATCCTGTTATCCCTAATTTTTCTAGCGTTTTGAACATAAAGGGATGCTGTACTTTGTCGAAAGCTTTTTCTGCATCTATTGAGATGATCATATGGTTCTTGTTTTTAAGTCTATTGATGTGGTGGATAACATTTATTGATTTCCGTATATTGAACCAACCTTGCATACCAGGGATGAATCCTACTTGATCATGGTGTATAATTTTTTTGATATGTATTTGAATCCGATTCGCCAGAATTTTATTGAGGATTTTTGCATCAAGGTTCATTAGAGATATTGGTCTGTAGTTTTCTTTCTTTGAAGTGTCTTTGTCTGGTTTCGGAATCAGGGTGATGTTGGCCTCGTAGAATGAATTTGGAAGTTCTCCCTCTTTTTCTATTTCCTGAAATAGCTTGAAAAGTATTGGTGTTAGTTCCTCTTTAAAGGTTTTGTAAAACTCTGCTGTATACCCATCCGGTCCTGGGCTTTTCTTAGTTGGTAGTCTTTTGATGGTTTCTTCTATTTCCTCTATTGTTATTGGTCTGTTTAGGTTGTCTATATCCTCCTGGCTCAATCTGGGCAGATCATAAGACTCAAGGAATTTATCTATGCCTTCACTATCTTCTATTTTATTGGAGTATAAGGATTCAAAGTACTTTCTTATTATCTTCTGTATTTCTGAAGTGTCTGTTGTGATATTGCCTTTTTCATCCCGTATGCTAGTAATTTGGGTTCTCTCTCTTCTTCTCTTCGTTAGCATGGCTAAGGGTCTGTCAATTTTATTTATTTTTTCAAAGAACCAGCTTTTAGTTTTGTCAATTTTTTCAATTGTTTCTTTTGTTTCAATTTCATTAATTTCAGCTCTGATTTTAATTATTTCTTGCCTTCTACTTCTTTTGCTGTTGTTTTGCTCTTCTTTTTCTAGGATTTTGAGATGAAGTATGAGATCATTTATTTGTTGGTTTTTTCTTTTTTTGAGGAATGAACTCCAAGCAATGAATTTTCCTCTTAGAACTGCTTTCAATGTGTCCCATAGATTCCGATATGTTGTGTCTGTGTTTTCATTTAACTCTAGGAATTTTTTAATTTCCTCCTTGATGTCTTCTAAAACCCATTGATCACTCAGCAACCTATTGTTCATTCTCCAGGTGATGCTTGATTTTTCCTTTCTTCTTTTATCATTGATTTTCAGTTTCATTCCATTATGATCAGACAAGATGCATGGTATTATCTCTACCTCTTTGTATTGTCTAAGAGTTGCCCTGTGACATAGTATATGGTCTATTTTTGAGAAGGTTCCATGTGCTGCTGAGAAAAAAGTGTAGCAACTTGATGTTGGGTGGTATAGTCTATATATGTCAATTAAGTCTAGGTTGTTAATTGTGTTATTGAGTTCTATAGTTTCCTTATTTAACTTTTGTTTGGAAGATCTGTCCAGTGGTGAGAGAGGTGTGTTGAAGTCTCCCATGATTATTGTATGGTGGTCTATTAGACTCTTGAACTTGAGAAGAGTTTGCTTGATAAACACGGCTGCACCATTATTTGGGGCATATATATTTATGATTGTTATGTCTTGTTGGTGTATGGTTCCCTTGAGCAGTATGAAGTGTCCTTCTTTATCCCTTTTGATTAGCTTTGGCTTGAAATCTATTTTATTAGATATGAGTATGGACACTCCTGCTTGTTTCCGTGGTCCATATGAGTGATATGATTTTTCCCAACCTTTCACCTTCAGTCTATGTACATCTTTTCCTATCAAATGCGTCTCCTGTAGACAGCATATTGTTGGGTCTTGTTTTGTGATCCATTCTACTAGCCTGTGTCTCTTAATTGGTGAGTTTAAGCCATTCACATTTAGGGTTATTATTGAGATATGGTTTGTTCTTCTATCCATATTTGTTTATTGATGTTACTATACCTGATTTGTTATCCTCTTTGACTACTTTCCCCCCTTTACTGTCCTACCTCCCATTGTTGGTTTTCAACGTTATTTTCCATTTCCTCTTCCTGTAATGTTTTGCCAAGGATTTTTTGAAGAGATGGTTTTCTAGCTGCGAATTCTTTTAACTTTTGTTTATCGTGGAAGGTTTTCATTTCATCTTCTAATCTGAAGCTTAATTTCGCTGGATACACGATTCTTGGTTGGAATCCATTTTCTTTAAGCGTTTGAAATATGTTATTCCAGGATCTTCTAGCTTTTAGAGTCTGTGTTGAGAGATCAGCTGTTATCCTGATTGGTTTACCCCTAAATGTAATCTGCTTCCTTTCCCTTGTAGCTTTTAAAATTCTCTCCTTATTCTGTATGTTGGACATCTTCATTATAATGTGTCTAGGTGTGGATCTCTTATGATTTTGCACATTCGGCGTCCTGTAGGCTTCTAGGATTTGGGATTCTGTCTCATTCTTCAAGTCTGGGAAGTTTTCTTGTATTATTTCACTGAATAGATTGCTTAATCCTTTGGATTGGAGCTCTGTGCCTTCCTGTATCCCAATGACTCTTAAGTTTGGTCTTTTGATATTATCCCATAGCTCTTGAATGTTCTGCTCATGGTTTCTTAGTAGACTTGCTGAGCTATCTATGTTCTTTTCAAGTTGAAATATTCTGTCTTCATTGTCTGATGTTCTATCTTCTAAGTGATCAACTCTGCTGGTAGTATTCTCAATTGAGTTTTTAAGTTGGTTTATTGATTCCTGCATCTCTAGTATTTCTATTTGTTTGTTTTTTATTACCTCTATCACCCTGTGAAATTGATCTTTTATTTCCTGGATTTGCTTGTCAATATGATCTTTCATTGTCTGATTTTGCTGTCTCATGTCTTCCTTGAGACTCCAGATCATCTGAAGCATGTATGTCCTGTGCTCTCTATCTGACATTCCATCTGTTGCAGCTATTACCTCTTCTAAAGTTGAGTTGACCTGCATTGCCTGTGGTCCTTTCTTTCCTTGTCGTTTCATACTGCTGGCGTTTCTTTCTGCTTGGTGAAATTGTTGTGTCTTTGATATTTTCCCCCTCTATTTAATTATATTGCTCTTGTATAGTTGAAAAATCACCCTTTCAGGGCAGGTAGTGGCTGTGATCCTCCTCCAATTAGTGTGATACTGGGGAGGAGAGATATTAGAAGGGGAGGGAAGAAGTCACTAAAGAGAATGAGTGTAGGCAGGTAGAATTCAAGGAAGGTGGAATAGGAAAATTGAAAGAAGTGAGAAGACAAAAGAAAAAAAAAAGTGAAAAGAAAGAATGAAGAAACGAAAAAAAATAAAAATTTAAAACCAACAAAAAAAAAGAAAAAAAGAAAAAATTTTATAATGATAGTAAAAAAATGGAAATTAAAGTTTAAAAAATAATAGTAATACTAATAAAATAAAAAGAATTTAAAAAAATTGAAACCATTAATAGGAACGTTAAAGAACAACAACTACATCAACAACAAAAAGTGAAAATAAAAAAAAAAATACTAATAATAATCATTAAAAAAAAAATAATAATAATAATAAATGCAGTCATATAGCTCGATTAACTTCTCATCCAGTTGGTGGAGCTATGCCCACTGGGCCAGGCTTCTCTTCTTGATAGGTGGGAACCAATCACTGTGCCTCAGCTCTTCTTCCCAGACTGTGTGGGTCTCTAATCCTGAGTGCCTAGGGCCTTCTCTTGTGGTTCCTCAAGCCAGGCCCCGCTCACCTGTGACACTCACCACAATACTGACTACACGCCAGGTCTGCTGCTCCTGGGAGCCCTGTTTTCATGGGTGCCTGGGCACACCCTTTCTGTTTGCCTCCCTCAGACCCTAAGTTTGTAGGGCTTGGGGCTGAGGGCCCCCAGCGAATTTGTTTGCCCTCAGGTAGCAGCAACTCCCCTGATAGCTGGTGCAAGGGACCTGTTGTCAGCACTGGTGATAGCAATAGCTGGGAGTCCTGTGCTGCTAGTCCTGCGTCACTCCTGATTCCCTGGGTCTGGCTGTGGTGCTTAGTTGGCTTTTACCTCTTTGAGTTCAGGCGGGCCGACTAGTTATTTCAGTGGGATCATTAGTGTTGAGTCCATGAAGCAGGCGAACCTGAGCTAGAATGCAGCCAATTCGGGCTCGGTGTGTTCTGAGAAGGCTAGACCGTTCGCCCGGGGTCCACTTCAGCTCAACCGTGCCTAGTGGTCCTGAGCGAACAGTATTTTGACAGTTTACTTCTCCCTATGCCCGTGCAGCTGAAGGGGTTAGAGACTTGATCTCTCCGCGTCCGCCGCCATGTTGGATCATTTAGATTTTAAATTGTCACTCATCTTATCAGCTGTTCCATTTTACTCGGTTAAGAGTCTGTTCTAAGGTGCTCCGCGGAAAGCGGTGGCGGCAGCGGCGGTGGTGGCGGCAAAGCTGTGGCCTTCGGGACCCCTGTGGAGGGGGTGCGGGCTGGGGGAGGGGAGGCAGCGCCTCGGGGCCCGCACGGGCCGGGTACTGGGCACGCGAAAGAGCGGGTGGGGTGGGGGAAAGAGATTGAGATCTAGATTTAGGGAGTGAGCGTGGGAGGAGAGATGGCGGGGGAGAAGCGAAGCGGAGAGGCGGAGAGGGGAGTGAGAAGGGGCCCAGGGAGCCCGGCAGCTCGGGGGCTGCAGCCTTACTGCTCGAGCTGAAGTCGTGGCGGATTCACTCCATCTAGGCCCTTTTCTTGACACGGTGCTGAATCCTTGTCGACAGATGTCCTTTGATGATCTTTACTTCTTCTTTTAAGAAGCAGCAACATACGCTGCGGCGGCGGTGGCGCGGAGCACAGAGCGGCTCACTCATTCCCAGCCGCCATCTTCCTGTGTTTATATATTTATCTTCTGCACACATATATACTTTCTTTAAATTTATTTGCTTTACTGTATAAAAAGTATTCAGTAAATGTGATGCAAATTAATTTTTTACATAAAAGTACAACATAAGAAAGTTGCTATTAATGTTCTAATTTTGGCTTAGAGGCTAAGATATAGCATAAACGGATTCTATTAACAGTAGCATCTAATTCTTGTTCTAGTGGAAATGTGGAAATGTTAACATGTTAACATGGCTTGTAAGACTGACATTAGGTTTTATTATCTTTTTAGGCAGTATTTGGGGGGGGGGGCAGTATCCGGGATTGAACTCAGGGGCACCCAACCACTGATTCACATCCACAGCCCTATTTTGTAATTTTTTATTTAGACACTGGGTCACACTGAGTTGCCTAGAGCTTTGTTTTTGCTGAGGTTGGCTTTGAATTCGTGATCCTTGTGCCTCACCTCCCCAGCCACTGGGAATACTGTGCCAGGAGCAAGACTGACATTAGTTTTAATTTCCGAATAACCAAATACAGATTTAAAACTTGCTATAAATAGATGCCAATCAAACTAATCTTACATATAATTTAAATATTTGCACTATGAGGATTATCTAAAAATAATTATAACAGAAATTTGGCAAAATTATATTGAATCTATCATACTAATAAAGATGAGGTTTTTCTTTTTCTTTTTCTTTTTTTTTTTTTTTTTGTACCAGTTATTTAACTCAGGGTTGCTTAACCATTGAGCTATATCCTTAGCCACTTTTTATTTTTTTATTTTGAAACTGGGTCTTGCCAAGTTGCTTAGATCCTCACTAAGTTGCTGATGCTGGCTTTAAACTTGTGATTCTCCTGTCTCAGCCTCCTGTACCGCTGGGATGACAGGTGTATGGTACCTTGCTAAAATGAGGTTTTTACATGAAAGTAAAAAAACTCTTAAGTCTGGATTTGCATAATAAAAGCTAATAGATCATAAAATGAAACAAATTTCACATCATTTCCTATAGCTCATGTAATATTTCACATTTCTTGTGTTAAATGAGTGTAGTAGTGAGCCTTTTATCACTATAAAACTATGTAAGCTAGTCTCACTTTATTGAGAAGAAGTTTTTTTAGCTTCGAGTTTTAGAAGCTCCAGGGCATGGCGTGTGCACCATCTCAGTTCTGGAGAGGAACCTCTGCACTGTGCATCTTCATTGCCAATGGCAATGGTGGGAACATGGGCAGGAAGAGGTTATGTCTCAATACAAGAAGCCAGAGAGTGGGGTGGGACCAGGCTCAGGCTTTTTTCTAAGAACCCTCTGTTGAGAACTACTAAGGAATAGCAGAAGAACTACATTAACTCCCTCCTCCCAAAGGCATCTTTTCATTTCACCTAAGGACCTCCCAGTACGCCTTACCTGTTATAGGTCGCATACCATCTCTAAGTACTGCTCCCTGAGGACCAAGCCTCCAAAATACGAACCTTTGGGGGTATACATTCAAATCATATCCAAATCATAGCACATAGCTTTAAAAGCATCTTGTTTATATAGATGCAAACCACACTCAGTCAAGTATGAAACAAGTTTCAAAGAATTGAAAATAATATTTGTTATTATTAATAAAAATAGCAATGTTATTTTTATTAGTATCAAATTTGTGCTTGAATTTTTTATACACATTGTTTCTCATTTAATATTCATAGAACATATGCAAGGATATAACCTCCTTTTAACAGATGGCCAAACAAATTCAAAAAGGTATTATGACTTGTTCCAGATTTATGAATTGCTGACACCAAGATTTGGCCCCATGTTGGTGTGATTTTAACAACCATGCTTTTTCTTCTATGCCAAACTGTCTTCCTGTCTTTTAATAGAGAGTTTAGAGCAGGGGGTATCAAACTATGGCCTGTGGGGTTCAACCTAATGCATCACCAGTTTTTGTAAGTCTATGTTACATTGCCCATGACTGCTTTTGAGCAATTGTGCCAGAGTTGTTAGTGGCAAAGTTGAGTAATTGTGACAGATATAGCTTGCCATGCCAACAATATTTAGTATCTACCCTTCATAGAATAGGCTTGATAACCTCTCTTTTGGAATAATTAATTACCTAAGTCTAAGGATACACAATAAAGTAAATATGGAACTGTAAAATAAGGATGGAAGTGAATCAAACTTTCTTCATTATTCCTTGGAGTATGAAATTCACAGGAAGTTATTTGGAGGGAAAAATGCATGAATATCTTACTGGAGATTTATGTATAGACAGTTGAACCCTAGAGAATTGAGTAGCAATTCTCCTTATGAAAAGGGAGAATAGTCCTGAGCAGGGGAAGGACTATGGAAACGCATACTGTTAATGAAATGCATGATCTGCTAAGCAAATTTATGAGTCTATTTGCCAAATGATATGGAACAAAGTCACTAGGTACTTGATAGGTGAGAATGAAATGTTGACCTATGGTAGTGGGGAAACAGTATTTTAGCTACTTGATAATATTGGGTATAAATAGCAGTGATTTTGATTTTGATATTAACTCAGCATTTATTTGTTTTGAATAGAAATATTTTAGTAAAGGATAAGTGCTAATGGATTTTTAAAGATAACAGCCTTGAAAGTGACTAAAAAGTCTTTTGATGGTGTCCTTAGGAACTGACTTATTTTATCAAGAGGAAAGAAAAAATCTCTGAGACAGTATAAAAATATATTTGATGCTTAAATACTCCTCAGATGGCGTGTATCTTACCTGAACGGCAAAACATCTGTTCTAACCTTAAATTTTCATGAGCTTGTAAAGTCTAGTTTAAAAGGTTTAGTATTGTGCCGCAAACTGCCCGGCCCCGGGCCGGCTGAGTCCCGCTCCTGCTGCCGAGCACTGCCTGCGGCACCCCTGCTGAGCGATCCCCTGCTGAGCTGTCAGTGCACGCGGGCTTGCAATCTTGCAACCCGGTTGGGCACAAAAACACAAGCCAGTCAAACTGAGACAAAGTTTTATTTAGAGAGAGGCCGTGTGCGTTCCCTAACAGGTGGGTCCGCCACGTGTGTGTGTACCTGAGCCGGGGGGGTTTCCACTTCCCCCGGAACACCCTCCTACCATCCTTTTCCAACCAATGGGAACTCTCCCATTACAAGAGTGACATGAGTAACCTGAGTCCTGAAATTGGGCCCAGCTGGACAGCATGAGTCCAATTACCATATGAATGTGAATTGCTGGCTAGCAGTCAATAAAATCCAAAGGTGCCTGTATCAATATTTTTGCTGTGGCTCCTAACATCTGCCCCCTACTGTTTAAATAAACAACAGGCAAATGTGGCTAGGGACCGTGCCTGTTAGGTATGTCCAATTCACATATGGTTCTTACCCGTCATGGGAAAACTGACCTTATTGCGTCAGTCTCCTGGCTTAGGTTGATACCACTGTAACCGAATCATACCCGTCACTGACTACCGGTCCAGTATATAGCCATACCTGTGTAATAGGCCTATGCACCAGTGGGGGGGTGAGGTTCTTGCCTCACCTCTGTTGGCCCCCAAATTTAACCTTGGTGCCAGTGGGGGGGTGAGGTTCTTGCCTCACCTCTGTTGGCCCCCAAATTTAGACCATCACTAGCAGAAGGGAGAAAGACGCAGAATTGCCACGACACCAAGCCAATTGAAGGCTCCTATGGAAACACTGGTGACACATCGGCTAAGATATTTAGCACTACCAGTTCGCTGTATCAACAAATAGAACACAATGCATACAGGTGATACATAGTCCAGACAAGTTGTGTAAGCAGTTCAAAGTGGAGGAGTCTATCAATATGTCCATTTCCTCCCAAGGTAAATTAAGTCCTTGATTGAGCAGTTCAAATTGGAGGAGTCTATCAATATGTCCATTTCCTCCCAAAGTAAATTAAGTCCTTGATTGAGCAGTCTTATTGAGTTATTTTGATTGATGTATCAATTTATATAGTTTATAGTGATAGCTATCATAAAAGTTGTAGTTTGGTCTTAGTCTTCACCGGCACTGGGATGGAGATGGGAATTATGGCCATGTTGCTAAAGAGACATTATCCTGAACAGAATTATGAAATATAATGAAAAGGAAAGGTGAAAGTAAACAAACATATCTGTTAACCACCTTTAAAAACAAAATTTAATAACAGCTGTTTACCTAAAGTAAATTAAACCATATAAGTCACGTGACTAATTTTTTTTTTTTTTTTTTGAATACTTGTATCTATATATACATGAGCGCTCCTTATAAATGAAATATGGACATACACACATACAACACAAAACAGCATACATAACATAGAACATATAAGACAATAGTAAATAAAGGCCTTGTAGCTATAGCTAGGTGAAATCTCCATTGCAATGTTTAAAAACTTTACAGTTAAAAAAAAAAAATAAATAAATAAAACACAGTCAAAAAAATAAAACTGATCAGAAAAACATTAACCTAGGTTTGTATGAGCTTAAAAAATAAGGTAAAATAAAATAAAATAAAATAAAATAGAACTTTATGATGTGGGAAAAATGCAAATAATAAAATAGATATTGAAAAAGGCACCGTGGTAAATCACTGTCGCAGATGCAAGAATAGCCAGGCTGGAACTCTGGATATCAGCTGTTATGGATTTGAGTCAAATCATCTTCTTTTTCTGTAGAAATTGTTTTAGTTAATCTCTCTGGAATCCAAATTGGTTGCTGTTCCTCCTGTGGAAAAACACAGACGGAGCCCCGACTCCAGACTATTACTGGGTCCGGACCTTTCCATTGTCCTGTTAGAATATCTTTCCAAAGTACCTTAGGCTTATGTACATTTTTCGGATACATATGTCTTTCCGCAGCACTAAGTCCTGATGAATCCAAATTTAGAAAGTTTAGAGTAAAAAGGGTTATTTTAAGTTTATCTTTGGGGGATATATACCCCTTACTAATTCCCTCCCTTTGCTTTAATAAGTACATTTTTATAGTTTGATGAGCTCTTTCAACTATGCCTTGTCCCTGTGGGTTGTATGGGATTCCTGTTATATGAGTAATGCCAAATGATGAGCAAAATTGTTTAAAAGACTTGGAGATGTAACCAGGACCGTTATCGGTTTTTAATTGTTTAGGAACACCCACAGTGGCAAAATTTTGTAAGCAATGAGCTATAACATCTTTAGTTTTTTCTCCGGGATGAAGGGAGCCCATCAAAAATCCAGAAGAAGTATCAACTGTAACATGTAAATATTTTAATTTTCCAAATTCTGGCAAGTGTGTGACGTCCATCTGCCAAATATGGTTAGGTATCAGTCCTCTAGGATTGACTCCAAGATTAACTTGTGGCAAAAATGTCACACAATTTTGACATTGTTTTATTATATGTCTGGCTTGTTCTTTAGTTATTTTAAAACGTTTTTGTAAAGTATTAGCATTGACATGGAACCTTTTATGAAAATTTATAGCTTCTTCTATTGTGGAGAAAATATGTATGTCATGTGTAGATTTATCTGCTAGTTCATTACCCAAACTAAGGGCTCCAGGCAATCCTGTATGTGCTCTGATATGTCCTATAAAGAATGGATCCTTTCTATCCCAGATTAGACTTTGTATAGCAGAGAACAAAGAGAAAACAGTAGAGGAAGGAGAAATCCTACCAGCATCTTCAAGAGATACGATAGCATTAACTACATACTGACTATCAGAAAATAAATTAAATGTAGAATCTTTGAACATCATAAAAGCTTGCAATACTGCATTGAGCTCTACCTTTTGAGCTGATTGTTTGGGTACTAAAAATGTAAAAGTTTGATCAGGAGTAACTACTGCTGCTGTACCATTATTTGACCCATCAGTGAATATATTTGGAGCATTTATGATAGGGGTTTTTCTTGTCATTTTTGGAAAAACTACAGGATGCTTAGACCAAAAGGACAACAAAGGATTAGATGGCAAGTGATTATCAAATGCAACACTAGATTTACACATGATTATTGCCCAAGTATTTAACTCATTAGCTAACTCATCAATTTGATCCATAGTATATGGAGTAATAATTTTATTGGGAGAAATCCCAAACACTCCTTTTGCTGCTTTTATTCCTTTGAGTATTAATTGCCCTACAGCCTCAGGATATCTAGTAAGAATAGTATTAGGAGAATAAGATAAATGTATCCATAATAATGGACCTTCTTGCCAAAATACCCCTGTAGGAATATTTTTTGTCGGTAATACAATAAATAATAAAGGCAAACTTATATCAATTCTATCCAAATGCATATTTTCCATATATGTTTCAATGATTTTTAATGCCTTTCTAGCTTCAGGCGTTAACATGCGGGGTGAATTTGGATCTGATGGACCTTTTAAAATATCAAATAAAGGTCCTAATTCTCCTGTTGGTATGCCTAGATAAGGCCTTATCCAATTTATATCTCCCAATAACTTTTGAAAGTCATTAAGTGATTTGAGTTGATCTACTCGTATTTGAATTTTTGGTGGACGGACCATGGTTGAGGATAATAGAACTCCTAAATAATTAATTGGAAGATTTAATTGTACTTTATCTATTGCTATTTCTAGATTATAATTTTTTAATAAGTTTGTAAGCGTGGCATAACATTCTAGCAATGTGTTTTTATCTTTATGTGCCATTAACACATCATCCATATAGTGAAATATCTGTAGTTCAGGGTTTTGATTTCTAAGTGGCTGGATTGCTTTATCAACATAAATTTGGCACAAAGTTGGGCTGTTAGCCATCCCTTGAGGGAGTACTTTCCATTCATATCTCTGATCAGGACCTTCATGATTCAGTGCAGGGATAGTAAATGCAAAATGTGGACTATCCTCGGGGTGAATTGGAATTGAGAAGAAACAATCCTTAATATCTATAGCTAGAACATGCCACGTTTTTGGTAAAGCAGACAGTTGGGGAATCCCTGATTGAGCAGGTCCCATAATAACCATCTCATTATTAATGGCTCTTAAATCTTGTAATAATCTCCATTTACCAGATTTCTTTTTAATAACAAAAATGGGAGTATTATGGGGAGATACGGAAGGTTGTATATGTCCTTCCGCTAATTGCTGTTTGACCAGATCATGGGCTACTTGTATCTTTTCTTTAGTTAGGGGCCACTGAGGAACCCACACTGGTCTTTCTGATTTCCAAGTAATTTTGATTGTCTCAGTGGCCCTTTTTGAAAACCCAATCCATGTTTATCTATCTCTTGATCTACTTGAATTGGTGCTGTTATATCTTGTTCTTGATCTCTTAATCTCTTTTCTTTTTTAAAGCCTTGTTTTGCCCTAGTAGTGGGCGCGTTAGGATTGACGTTATTTGTTAATGTCAATCCTAATTGATCTAGGACGTCTCGTCCCCATAAATTTATGGGGAGATGGTCCAATACATAGGGCTGTATAGTTCCTTCACATCCTTCAGGATCCCTCCAATCTAATACCATTGCACTTCTATGGGGATTAGTTGCCACTCCTAGGCCTCTAAGCGTTTGGGTCGCTTGCTGTAATGGCCAATGCTTAGGCCATTCCTGGCGAGATATGATGCTGAGGTCAGCGCCTGTGTCCAGCAGTCCATTAAAATCATGCCCTTGAATATTTAATTTTAGCATAGGGCGAGAATCTAAATTTAAAGATAGCATAGCCCAATCTACACCTGTGGAGCCTAATCCCTTGGAACCTCTTTCTACATTACAACTGGAAAATTTATCATGTAGGCTTGGTATTATTAATAACTGTGCTATTCTATCTCCTGATGAAATTACTGATATACCTCTTGGAGAACTAGCTATGATTTTTATTTCACCCTCATAATCGGGATCAATTACCCCAGGACTTATCATAAGTCCTTTAAGTGTAGAAGAACTGCGTCCTAATAATAAGCCTACTGTTCCCTGGGGAAGAGGTCCTTTTACTCCTGTGGGAATGATTTGAACTCCCATCTCTGGAGTTAATACTGCTCTGGCAGAGGCACAGATGTCCAACCCTGCGCTCCCTCTAGTCTGTCTGATGAGGGATCTGATGGATAATGCGTCCTGGGCACCACCTTGATGGTGCTGCTGGGTTCCTCCATTGCCCCGTATATTTGTGGTTTTGGGCCCCGGGGCATTGGGCCCTCCAATTCGTTTTTTGACAACGGGGCCTGATGCCTTTCTCCACGATATCGTGGGTAGACACTTGGTCTTTGTCCATTTTTTGATAACGGAATACCCTCTATGGTGGTTTGAGAATGGCATTCATTAGCCCAATGTCTTCCTCTATGGCATCGTGGGCAAATACCCGGGATTCTACTCTTTTGATACCTAGCTTTGTTAAACCCTCCTCCTATGGGGCAATTTCTTTTAAAATGCCCTTCTTGATTGCAATTATAGCATGTTTTTGGCTTGGTACTTAAAGCCTGTTTTACTTCAGCTGCCATGACTTGTCCTTGTTCATTAATGTCTCTACATAATTTAATATATGTGTTTAAATCTTCCTGTTTCCACGGTCTAATGACCTCTTTGCAGCAACGATTTGCTTGATCGTAAGCCAGCTGTTTTATAAATGGCATTGCCTGTTCTGTATTTTCAAATGTCTCAGAGGCTGCTTCAATAAGTCTAGCTACAAAGTCAGCGTAGGGCTCATTAACTCCTTGTATTATCTTAGATAGTTGACCTTGAAAATCCCCTTGTCCCTTCAAAGTTTTCCATGCCTTAATTGCATTTATAGCGATCTGAGCGTATACGCCAGGATCATATCTGAGCTGATGCATCTGCTCTTGAAAATCTTCTTTTCCCAGTAACATCTTCAGGTCTCGTTCAGGGTAACCTGCTTCTGCATTTCGCCTAGCTGTCTCCTTGCAAAATTCTTCATTGGCAATTTTCCATAATAAATACTGTCCTCTATTTAGCACAGAATTACACACGTTAGCCCAATCTGCTGGTGTTAAATTCCAGCCGGTAATAGATTCGACCATACTGACTGTGAAGGGAGCGGCCGGGCCGTAGGCTGCTACAGCTTCCTTTAATTGCTTTATTATTTTGAAATCTAAGGCACGGTAAACTCGTTCTTTTTCTTCTCCCTGCTCAACTACAGGGCATGCTAGTTTTTGGGGTCCTGCCTCAGGATTCCGTTCATCATCTATGGAGGCAGGTAAAGCTGTTGGTTGAACTATGCCCTCTGGTGGTGGAACGGAGTTAGTAGCAGCCTCCCTATCTGATGACCGTTTTTTCCCTGAGCTTGCCTTGTTCAAATTTTCTTCTATCTGACTAGCTTGAGAGACCTTTTGTTTTGCTTGACCTAATATGTTTTCTGCCATGGCCTGGACCTCTAACAATTTACTTAACAGTTTTTCGGTTTGTTTTTTACTAGATTCTAATCTACTATAAAGGTAACGTAACCCAATAAGATAGGATAGAAGAAAGCCAAAACAGAATGAAACAGAAACGGAGAGGAGGAAAATGATTATGTCAATTTTCTCTCTCTCAGGGCCGAATAACTTCAAACCTTGAGCTAGCCATTTATCCCAACTGGTCTGGAAAAATTGTAAGGCTAGAGAGCCTGAAATAAGAGCAGAATAAATCAAAACAGAAATACCCATTCTGTCGCCTTTCCTTAGGGGCGAGCGATATTACTCACCTTTAAGTTTTGGGCGTTCCCAGTACAGGGCCACCAAAATGCCGCAAACTGCCCGGCCCCGGGCCGGCTGAGTCCCGCTCCTGCTGCCGAGCACTGCCTGCGGCACCCCTGCTGAGCGATCCCCTGCTGAGCTGTCAGTGCACGCGGGCTTGCAATCTTGCAACCCGGTTGGGCACAAAAACACAAGCCAGTCAAACTGAGACAAAGTTTTATTTAGAGAGAGGCCGTGTGCGTTCCCTAACAGGTGGGTCCGCCACGTGTGTGTGTACCTGAGCCGGGGGGGTTTCCACTTCCCCCGGAACACCCTCCTACCATCCTTTTCCAACCAATGGGAACTCTCCCATTACAAGAGTGACATGAGTAACCTGAGTCCTGAAATTGGGCCCAGCTGGACAGCATGAGTCCAATTACCATATGAATGTGAATTGCTGGCTAGCAGTCAATAAAATCCAAAGGTGCCTGTATCAATATTTTTGCTGTGGCTCCTAACAGTATTGTTCCTGCTGCTCCCCAGAGTAATGGGAAATCTAGAGGGATAATGTGAACCTTACCATTTTATCTTATAGTAAGGGAACTTAAATCCAAATTAATTAAAGTGGCACATCAAATCAGAAAGTAATTATGTGACATGTCACAGCTATGTTCTTCCAGTTCTCTACCAAAGCAAAATTAAATAAAGATATTGGAATTCTAATTACCTAGACCTGTGAAAGAAAGGAGAGTTTCAAAATCATAAAATAGCATGAATATTTTATTCTAGCCATTCTTATTTTTCTTTCTTGACATATTTTCAGTGAATTAAGAAGTCACTGCCAGTTTTATTTGTCAAGTATTTATTCATTACTTCTTTTACTTACACAAAAAGGACCAAAAAAATGATGGAGACTATTTAAGAAGGAATAGTTATAAACTATACATCACTGAAGAGATTTTAACCCTTTCCACTTATCCTCTATCCTTTTGATTCCTTCCCAGATGTTTTATTCATTCTGCTGAAAAGAAAACTTTTTTTTGTTGTTGTTCCAGGGGTTGAACCAGGAGTGCTTAAACACTGGGTCACATCCCCAACCTGTTTTCAATTTTGAAACAGTGTCTCAAATTGCTCAAGGCATCACTAACTTTCTGAGGCTGGCTTTAAACTTGCAATCCTCCTGTCTCAGTCTCTCAAGCTCCTTACAACAATATTTCTTTATAAAATAAAGAGGTAGAGGATAATTGATGAAGAAATGTGGAGGATAGCTGCTTAGCTGGAGGTAGAAATCAAGACCATTTTAGGCAAAGAGGAGTTGAAAAGAGATTAGAGGTGGCTGTATTCCTGAATGAGTTTTTGTGGAATAGCTGCAATATTCAAATTTATTTTTATGAATTTCCCTGTGTTTGCAGTGTTATTCTCAAGACATTGTAGTGCTTTGGGAGAATTTTCAGTTATTTTACCATTTAGTGAGTTACCCTTTTTTACCAACAAAAAAAAAGTACTGAATCACTGTCTACATTGATAAGTTCTAAGAAGACTCAGTACTATGATAGCATAATTTAAACGCTGTGAAAGGTACCATTTTGAGGAAACATTATTAGTTAACCCTCTGAAGGTTAAGTGGGAATAATTCAAGTGAAAATTTGGGTGTGGGCAGAACATATTATTGGTGTCTTTAGAAAGAGGAGTTTGGATGTAATGACTTCTCAGTCAGATGCAGAGTGAATGCAGATGGAAGGTGGGCTTAGGAGATAGAGTAGTATAATGGAAAACTTCCTCCCAATGAATTTGACTTGAAAATAATGAGACAATGAATAGCATATGGAAATGAATGTGAGATTTGAGGGAAAGATTTTCCCCTTAATATGAGAAATGCCAGAGAAAACTCATAGACATGACATTATAGAAAGGAAGGTATAATCAACAGATCTAAGACTCTGAGAAGAGTGAAAATTAGGTGTATAATACTTTGGGAGTGTTAGCCTTTTAGAAGAAGGGAAACCCCAACCCTGACATCAGTTATAACAAAAGAGAAGAAAGAGGATTGGGGAAAGTTCAGTTAAATGCATAGTGTGGCACTGAGACAAGGTGAATTCTTGTCTGCAGGCTTCAAGAGTCTTGTAGTGTGCAACTGAGGTCACCTGCTGAACAAGAGACAAAAAGATGACAGGGATGAGAGCTTTGATTAGCATGGCAAATATGTTGAAAAAGTCATTGGTAGGAATTTACCAGCCATATTCAAAACTGAGTAAAATTGATGGGCAGTTTTGACTACTTAATTAATACTAATAATCATGAATATATTATAATGAAACCAACTTCTGTAATTTTATCTAGTAACTTCAATTGTTAGGATGAAAGCTCAAAGGAAACCATTCACTTTTGGCTTGTCAGGTCTGAAGGATATAGAGAGGAAGATGGAAACTTCCTTTTTACAAAATGATTTTTATGATCATCTCCGAATTTTAAGCAGGATAAGAAGAGAGGCAAGGACACATTGAGGCTTATGGTGGAGGGGTCAGTGTGCAATTCTTAATGGTAAGAATTGGGAAACTTGCTTCAGTAAGCCAGAAAAATGGAAAAGAATATTCAGAGAGGAGAATGATGAATTGATGATTTGGAGATGATGCTGACATTTTGGGCCACATTGTGGAAAATAGAGTAATAAATAAGCATTAAAGCTGAGGTTCTAGACATTAAAAACATTTAATAATAAAAGTTGAAGAGGAGCATAAGCACCTCTTCTGCTGTGAAGAAATCTAGGCCTTCTGTATTTTGTTTTTACCCACTGGTTCAATTTCTGAAACAGTATCATAACATACACATCTTACTTTGTAATTATTCATACAAACAATGACAATGAAATTATAATGCACTGCAAACCTGTAATGATGCATGTTCTGTGAAAGGTAATGTAGAACATCAGACATTGTGTACATGGTGGCCATTCTGCATTGGGTAATGGAAAAGTCTTTTCTTCTTAAAGCATATGCCACATGCATTCATTTATCATTTTGTGTTTATTTTATTCAAACCATTTCATTGCATATTTCAACTCCTCTATTCTTTGTGTTGTTCATGACAACAAGTGATGTTTGAGCCGTGATTCAAGGAAGACAAATCTTATCTTTGATGAAAATAGAAGAGTGAAGATGTTTCATGTGTTCTTTGAAACATGAGTATTGTGAAGCTAGCTCATATTTTAAATTATTTATTAGGAATTTAGCAATATTAGAGCATTATAAATAACAGATCTTCCTTCCTGAGTGTATGTAAATCCCTACATTTTACATATGAGGGCAAAATATCAAGTGGTTTGCATTTATAATTCATCATTTAGTGGCTGACATAGACTTCAACTCTTTCCATGTCCCTTGCTACTAATGTATTCCTATTAGGTGATAAATGGTCATGTGAGATGACATACAGTTCTGGACCAGCTTTTAATTTTGGATTTTTAAAAATTGGGCACTGCCACAGTTTGCATGTGTAATGAACCCCTTCATAATTGCCGCAGTCTGGCTGCAGCAGAATAGCAGGGGGGTGACGAATAACTTGCGTACATTGATACAGCAGGAGTAGGAGCCGTTTATTGTAGGACAACAGAGCTATTTATACATTTTGCACAGCTTATCTTAATTAGCATAAACTAGATACATCAGTCAACCAATAAGGAATCTCCACACTTAATGGCTCACTTTTGTTACTTTTCAAACCATTCCCTCTGGCATTTTACCAGGCACCATCCAGACTTGTTTACGAACTCTAACATTCCCCTGGCAAAATACCAGGTGTTATTTTGACTTGTTTACAGACCTTAACAATAATCCTGAAATTAGAACTTAGGAAAAAACTCATTCCTCCAAGCATTCATAGCTCTTTAAATATGAGAATCACCTTTTCTGATGACTGAAGATTTTTGCTCTAGTATATCTAGCATTCTTATTGAACCAAAATGGCTAAAATATAATGGCAGACCCAAATTATTGCCATTCTCTGAAGAGAAATAAAAGAAGCACCATTATTCTTTAGGTACTTTCTAGTATTACAATAATTATGCTAAATTTTTCCCATTATATGATCTTCATTTCGTTCTTTTACAGACATACAAACACTATAGAGACATAATGAGTCAGTTATCTTTATCTAAATTCATCAAACTTACTAAACATTGGGAATGGAGATATGAACCCAAGTTATGAAAATCCAAATCAGAGGGATTTTCTTCTACTTCATTTGACTATGGATCTATATCTATATCTATATTATATCTATCCACATACACATACATATGTGTATGTGTATACACTGACCTAAGTATTCACACATACATTAGCCTACCTATTTTACCAAAGTATTGTTGAGTATGAACAATACAAAAAAGTTACTTAAATGAATTTGTCATGGGCAGATTTAAGTTAAATGCAAAATTTTTATGATGACTTGGAAAGTTATATTTGTGGACACCTGTTTCCCATATTTCAAGTGAAATTTGGTGGTAATATAGAATGTAGTCTTTTCACTTGGTATTGACATGCTTTTTTAAAAAGCAGCTGCACAGGAATTCTCATTCAAGCAGAAAGATAATACCAGAGTTCCAAACTTGAAGCCGAATAGCCAAAGGAAGGTAGGCAGGCATACTTTCAGGACTGAATGAATATTATGAGGAAACAAAACAGGAATGATGATAGTATCTGGGAATGTACTGTCCAGCATCATAATTACTTTGGGGGTATTATGAAGTAAAGTGAATTCACGGATTACAAGATAACTAAGATGAATGACTCTATGCTTAACTTGGCAGCTAGTAGCCACAGTGAAATACCTGGCATTACAAAGAATGGAGAGAGAACTACATGATGTTGTACAACATTTTAAAAAGCATATCTTAAATAAGAAAGATACCTAAATTGCAGTTTCTAAAATCTTGCATTCTTTATCTGACTAAATATATCTTTTTAAAGATTTTGTGTAATGTGTTTCAAACCAAACTTTTGAAACTTCTTAACACCTATGTTGTCAAGATCTTAATTCTGCAAATATTTTATGTTTTGTGCTTTCTCTTATTTTTTAAATATATGTATATATTTTGTTAGTTGTACATGGACACAATACCATTATTTTATTTACTTGTTTATTTATTTTTTATTTATATGTGGTGCTGAGGATTGAACTCAGTGCCTCACACATGCTAGGCAAGTGCACTGACCTATAACCCTAGCCCCCTTTCTCTTATTTTTTTCTATGTACACTTCCCCTTTATCTTTGTGGGGTTTATTTGCCATAATTCATGGTCTGATTTAAAAATTTATCTTCTATATAGTCTTTGATTCATCTTTAACTGGAAGTCTCCCTTTTCTAAACTTCTGTAGGACCTTGTTTTTTTCTCCATTACATATTTAGTGAGTCCTTTGGTAAATTTCCATTGAGGAACTTCTTGCAAGAATTGTAAGTAAATTTGCTCTTTGAACATTAGGCTTTAAAATCAATGCCTAAGAAATCAGAACAGAGATAAAAGGGAACCCAAAGGAGTACAAATGATTCTCAGTTCTGAAAGACCTGATCATAGTCTTTTGGACATAGTAACATTAAAAGAAATGAGTGAAACAATCACATTTGAGTTGAATGCAATGATGAAGAGAAATCTTAAAAAAAAAAACTATGACAGTGACATGCAAAGAAAGTTTGAAGAGAGAAAGCCTTAAAAATGTGGTACACATACACAGTGGAATATTATTCAGTCATAGAATGGATGAAATCTTGTCATTAGCAACAACATGGATGGAACTGGGTCATTGTGTTAAGAAAAATAATCCAGGTTCAGAAAAAGAAGTACCACATGCTTGCTTTCTCTCTCACTTGTGAAAAACCAAATGTCAGCCTCACAGAAGAAAGGAATAGAATAATGGTCACTAGAGACTTGAAAGTATAGGAGTTTAGAACAAAGTTAGATGAGAAACACCAAAACACAGGAGGAGTTAGTTCTGGTTTTCTACAGCATAGTAGAGTAACTCTTAGTTCCAAAAACCTATGATGTATTTTTTAAAAAAGTAGAATAGAAGAGTATGAAAACACCAAACATATAAAAATGATTAGTGTTTGAGAAGATGGGAATGTTCATTATCTTGATTTAATAATTACAATTGTATACATGTATCAAATTATCACACTTTACCCCATAAAGAACTGCAAATATTGAATTTCAATAAAAAATTTATAAAAGGAAGAAGAAGGCTTAGGCTAAACATTTGTATATTTTAACAAGAAAGCAAAAAAGGCGATAGTGAAAAAAAGCTATGTAGGTGTAATATTTCTATATCTTGCCGGAATTAAGTATGCATCTGAATCTGGTTCTAATAAATTAAAATGCTAAGTTGTAGAACAACCATGTAGTAAAACTGGTAACTGAAAACTGTGCTTAAAATATTATTAAATAAATTTAAATTATGCATCAGAAAATATTTACTTAATGCAAAACAAAGCAAAAAAAGAAGAAATAGAAGAATAAAAGACATGAGAACATAGAAACAAATATAAAATGTGAGACAAATATTGAATCATAAAACAAAATGAAGTGCTGATACTACAACAAGGATAAAAGCTGAAACATTATGTGAAGTGTTGTGATGGTCTTGAATGGTGTAAAATAAACTTCTAACAAAATGAAGGTGATGCATATGAAAATCAAAGATTGAGTCAGATTTACTCATTTTCATCCTTACCCTTCATGTTAAGTGAAAGAAGCCAGTCCCAAAGATCACATATTATTTGATCCCATTTATATGACCCTACAGTTTAGATCTGTAATGTTCTCCAAAGGCTTTTAAAGGATCATTTCCTATCTTGGTGTTATTGGGAGGTAGTATAAAGTTTAAAGGGTAGATCCTGGAATGGAAAGTTTCAAGTCTCTGGGAGTGGGCTCAGGGGATTGTGGGAATTCAGTCTCTTGATTCCTTGACTAAGGAAAATAGACCTACTCTGCTACGTGTGATCCTGCCATGATGTACTGTGGTGCCACAGGCCCAAAACAATAGGATCAACTGGTTATAAATCTCCACAACCATGAGCTAAAACAAACAAACCTTCCCCCTTTTCAAACTGATTTATCTCAGGTACTAATGGAAAGCTAACTAAAATATATGAAATATCAAGAAGAAGCGATTCTACAAAGGAAGAAAATGAGTGGCTTCTTAAAGCTTGTCCTGAAATAGGGAGATTGAAATGAGAGCTAACCAGTATGGTTTCATTTTGAAGTTATGAAAATGTTCTAAAATTGACTGTGGTGATGGTTGCACACATCTGTAATTATGACAGAAATCATTGAATTGTACACTTTAAATGGTTGAATCATCTCTATGCTCAATAGTTATGTAAATTAAATCTCAATAAAACTTTAATAAAAAGAATGTATTATCTCACTTGAGTGGTGAGGATGATTAGATATTTATAATATATTCCCAAAAATCATTTGTCGAGAGCTGCTTCTAGTGGTGGTAAATTCCCAGGCATGTCAAACATTTGCACATGGGCAAATTGTTCTTTCATGGTTTCAGAGAAAAACCCTGCAGATGCAGAGATGGAGACACTTCAAATTTAAATTTCTTTAGACCATGCTAATTATGGTAAGGTTTGAGGTAAGGGGCCTCTGAAAATATCCACTATATATAACCACTGGTTCTACTCAGATCCACTCAGATTTGTTACATACACATGTATATACATAATTTAATTTTTTTTTCAATGCTGAGGATAGAACCCAGGGTCCAACGCATGCTAGGCCAGCAATCTACCACTATGTTACACTTTCAGTCCTACATTTTACATTAAGTTTGCTATATCTTGTGACTGTGTCTTTGTGATGGCACCTGCTTACATTTTATTTAAAAAATCAACAAACAAAAAAGAGCCAAGAAAACATACCTTAAACCTGGAGGATTACTGATCTGCTGCAGTTGGTACTGAGGTTGCAACAAATTAATAACTTTCTTTAATACTTGATCTAGATTCCTCAAACTCTTCTCTAGATTTGCTCCTTTGAGCAACACCACTCTTATCTTATGTCTAAGCTCTTAGTTAAATTTCTTCTCAGGTTGCAGTGTTTGCAAAAAACTATCTAGAGTTAATACAGGTTGAGAGAAAAACAAATGCACCCTAATGAACTTCTTGAATCCAGTCAGTATCATTACTGTCCTTTTTTTGTGTAATACTAAGCTACCTGCTACATATTGAAGGACCCCTTGATACGCCATTGTCTGTTAACCATGACCAAATATTCATGATTTTGTTGAACACCATTTATCCTTCTAGATTTGCTTTCCTTCACAGTAATTGTAACCATCATGTTTCTGACAGTTGTCTGCCTCTGAACAACCTTATTCCAGAAACTTAATCATTCTAAAGTCATTCGGTTCTAACATAGTGTTAATTTATTCCTGTTGCTATAAAAATATCATAAACTGTGTAATTTATAAATAGCAGGAATGTATTTCTCACAGTTCTGGAGTATGGGAAGTCCAAGATGAAGGTATCAGCAGATTGGATGTCTGGTGAGGGTGTGCTGTAATTTTCCAAATGATGCCCTTGTGCCACAACATCACATGTAGGGATGCATACTGTGTCCTCGATTGCAGTAAGGAAAATGCAAAAAGAAGTTGATTCAGTCCCTCAAGCCCTTTTGTAAGGATATTAACCCATCCAAGAAGGAGAGTTCCTCATGGACTAAAGCCCTCCCAAAGGCCTACCTCTTTATACCATCACCTTGTGGTTTTAGTGACACTTCATTTCTATCATAACATTCTCTCCTACTGACAACTACAAGCTGCAAAGAACTGTCACACTGGGCTTCTTTTCCATGTGAGTGATACCCTCACTAACTCATTTCTTAAGTTTATTCTAGAATGCCTACCTCCCTGACTCCTTCTCCAATACCTCACAAGGCAGTTAAGGCATTTCTACTTCATTTATTTTGGGCTGTGACTATTTTTATAAACTCAAAGTAGTTGGAAAGTAGTAGAGGCAGTTCTCATCTACTCTTTACCTTGCTTTTCCTTAAATAATCAGCATTAAAACTGTGAAAGGGACATTGGTGGAATGCATTAAGTAAAACTGTAAACCTATTTCAGATAATATGAGTATTTTTGTGTACTCATTCAGCAGCATACTTTTCATGTTTTGAGAAGCTGTTCCAGTGGTGTATTAGTCCTGACTGTAGCTGTCCTCATCTGGACATTAAAATCCTATGTCATAAGAGAGTGCTCCTATAGCAGAAAATCATTTCTTACCCAGTCCTCTATTGACCTAGTCCATCACTCTTGAGATATAAATCTTGGATGATTTTGCTGCAGCTTTTTGGCAAATGACTTCTTTTCTCCTGAAACTAGGGTAGCCCTTTCTCTGTTGAAAATTACTTGATCCTGGGCACTGGCCTAAAAACCATGAAGGATACTTCTTGAGTAGGGAAAACATAATTTTAAGAGTCATCTGTCTTGATCAGGTCTCTGCATTATCTCCGGGCTTGAGAATCTGCTGTCTTCTAGCAAGGTAGATTTGGCCCTTTGTGCAGGTACAAAGTGTACAAGGGAATCAGGAAATTCATAGTTGTTAAGAGTAACTGATGAGATGTTCTAATATTTCCTGTCAGTGCTTTAACATCACAAGACCTTAGTAGAACTATTAACTTAAAGTTTCTCTGCAATTCTGTACTGTGGCAACAAAATCTTGAGCTTGATTTCTAGACGGATTCATTTTCTCTGCAGAAGATGAAGGTTTCTTTAAAAATGCCACATAGTGGACTTTGAACCTTGTCCTGAGATGGTAGCTGACTGATTTCAGTCTCTCTCCTTTTTCAGTGAATCAACTGCACTTAGCAACAAACAATTTCACATTCCTAGTACTACCATTGCTACCATATCCCTCAAATGATGTAGATGTTGAATAAGGCAGTGTTTTTCTTTCCAGCTGTGTCCCATCCCAATTTCACCATAGCTAACAGTCTTAGTGATTGTAAAGACACAGCACTCCAAGAATTATTTCAACTCCACTTGAAACCAAAAACAGTTCCTAATTGCCACAAGGTAGGTTAATGTGTTAACTTGACTGTACCATGGGGTATGGCCAAACATTAATCTGGGTATTTCTATGATAGCATTTATAACTGAGATTAATTGGTTAACTGAATAAAACAGATAGCTCTTCCTAATGTGAGAAAGCCTCATCCAATCAGTTCAAGGCCTGAATAGAACAAAACGGCTGACCCTTTCCTTAGTAACAGAGAATTCTTCCTGCCTGGAGAATTACTTTTATTGTTGCTGTTGTTTGAGCCTGCTGACCTTCAGATGAGAACTACACCACTTATTCTACAGGTTCTTAGTTCTTCAGACTCAGTCTTGAAGATACCATCAATTCTGCAGAATTCCAGCTTGCCGACTCATCCTTTTTTAAAATAATTTCTTATAATTAATACCTCCCAATATCTCTTGTGTCTCTGTCTATCTATCTGGACATATCTTATTAATCACATGACTAATGCAATGAGTGACTCATCTAATCCAAGAATTTTACCCAGAGGATGTGCTTTCCAGGATGACTTCTGGTATATTGGATTCAACAGCCAGTCTCTTATTGTGTTTCAATTTTCTCATTTATGACATTTTAGGAAATTAGAATATACCATTTTACCTGGAAGAGTTCTAGTTTGATATACATAATAGGAGATACTATCCTAGTAAAGAAAAATGCATTTGAAAAAAAAAATTGAACTTAGTGAATAATCCAAAACCAGAATCTGGGGTTTAGCAATAAATGACAATTTGAGCCAAGCAGGTTTGAGGCCAAGAGTTGAGCTAAATGGGTGAGCAGGTTTCAGGGTCTGGAAATATTAACTAGAAATCAAATGACAGCCACAGAGGAGTTGTTTTCTAGTAATATAATATTATTTGTATTCCTAAGAGGCATTTATTTGGTATGTGCATATGTGTGTTTGTGTGTGTGTGTGTGTATGTGTGTGTGCATGTGTGTATGTTACTGGGGATTGAATCCAGGGTATTTCTATCACTGAGCTGCATTTGCAGTTCTTTTGTATTTTATTTTTGAGACCCAGTCTTGCTAAATGCCCAGGCTGGCCTTGAACTTGCAATCCTCCTGCCTCAGCTTCCAGAATGGCTGGGATCAAACCAGGTCTGGTTGTTCACGTTTTATTCATGATTTAAAGCCAGTTGCCTCTCTTGACTATGAATTTGAATGTACACAATCCCTGTGGTTTGACAGCTAAGGAATATACTTTATTTAATAGCTTCACTTTTTAAGATTATATGCAATATGATCTTAGAATTAAAATATACATATAGTTCCACAGCCTAAACTCCTCAGTGTAGCAACCTTGCCTACAAACAATCCATCAACATTTGAAAAACTCTCAGTAATGGAAGAGTGTAACTATTTGGGCTAGAGCTAGAATTTCTTTTTCCTGATGCCTCAAAATTTTATTCTTCCTAATTTGAACTGGTGCTTAAGAATTTTGTCCTCTGGAACCACAGCTCTTCCCCTCTGTCTAGTTGCCAATTAAAATATTTCCACTTCATAAGTTACTCTGCATTTCTTCCACTACCTAAATCACTTTTTTCTGTCTGTTCCTTACTTTAACTTATATCATTCAAAATTCAGCCTTGTGTGGTTTGACAAAAACAGAGCAAAAGTGTAACGTTACTTTTCTGTTCTCCAGGTACCATGCTTATTGTAGCTAAGTTGGCATTTAGAATAGACTGCACACATATTTATACCTACCTAAATTTGGGATAGTAAACTGTAAACTTAGAATGAATTTTCAATGACCTCTGTAGCAAAATTTAGATACAAGTTGGAAGCCTCCTGTCAAGGAAGAGTGCTGTCTGGGCTACCTTGATGCCTCTGTAAGCTGATATATTTTAAAATATAAAATCTTGCTTAAATTAGCTTCTACACTGGGAATGAATGTCCATTTAATGCACATGGATATTTCATACAAAGATTAATTGATAAATTTTAAAGTTCAATATGATTGATATTTAAATATTCTGCTAATTTAAAACATCTGTGAATGAAATTCTTAATTTCCCCATTGGAAAATGGAAATAAGCATCAAGTATTAAATTTATAATAAAACTATCTTTTTTTCGGTGTTGTCATCTCTAAATGTCCTGGTGATAGATGAAATAGCACACTCCAGGATCACAAGTTTTAAAGAAATGCAATAAACTGGCAACAAATCTCTCAGGAAACCTGATGTCTAACATATCAATCAATGTGGGTCCTTAGTTTCTCTTGGCCAATTGGCTCCTCACATGTGGCTAACTTGTAGTTCAGCAGGCAAGGTGCAATGTCAGGCTACTGTGCTAAGATTCCTTTTTATCTAGAAGGAAGTAACCTGTTTGTATTCCTTCAAAGTCCTGAACTGTCGGATTTCAGCATTTTGGCTTTCTTTCTGTGTCTGGTAAAATAAAAAGCTGTGCAGATGTCACAGAAATGAATGCTGAATAATTAAGGACACTATTAATAAAAAAAAGTAAAAGAGAAAGAGAGGCAGAGAGAGAAAGCTAAGAAAGTTTTAAAGTCCCCACTTTGAAAACAATTTCTGTTCCAGTTGAATGTGAGTATCTATTTTAAAGGATATTATTAGCTGTATTTTAAGATCCATTGCCAAAATAGAATTTGTTAAAAGTAGGAATAAAACCTCATAATAGGAATAATAAAAATATAAATTATAAAAAGTAGTTCAGACTTCAAATGGGACTCCATAAGAAAATGATTTATACTAAAGAATGAACCAATCTTTAAAGTCTGAATGTAACTATTACTCATGTAGCCATTTGACATATGATGATAAAAGCTAGTGTTTAGTTTTTTTAACATTAAATAAGATAGTCAAAGTTTAAATGCACAAATATGATTCTAAATGAAAAATGTCTGTCAAAGGCTTACTTTAAAAAGAAATTAATGGCAAAATGAAAATAATTTTTGTAGCTTAAATTTTTAATACTTAATATCACCATCTTATTTACTACACTAGAATGAAATTAAAATGGAACATCAATCCAAATTGTAGTAAAAATGTGACTATATTTCAAGTATGTAGTTCTTCTGACATTTATGATGAGGTTCAACTATTTCTGCAAATACATGAGGATTTTTAAAGAGCAGAATGTTCTGTTAAATTACTTTGGTGATCTATTCAAATTTGCAATGGTCTTGACTGGTGTTGAATAAACTTTTCGTAAAATGAAAGATGACACATTTGAAGATCTGAGATTTAGATCAATTTATCCGCTTTCATCTTTGCCCTTCATGTTTCTAACTAGCACATTAAAGCAGAAAGGGGAGCAAATTTATACAAAAGCATGACTGGCTTTCTTTTAAAAGGCTAATATATCTGACTCATTCATACAACTTTAAAATATCCCTGACTAGCTTGACACAAACAAACTTATAAAAAATAAATAAATTTTGTAATATGGAATTTGATGTGATACTATGCCAAGGTCTACTAGGAGATATTTAAAATTAACTTTCATAATAAAAATCTATGTAACAATAACAGAAGATTTTCAAGCTAAAATTATGCCAAATAAGCAATTATTGTTTTTTCTTTCATTTCTATTTCCATAAATGGAATTTCATAATTATACTCATTGCTTATTAACAATCATTTCATTGGGACCCCTAAGGTAATATTTTCTGTTGTTTCATAGACTTATAATTATAACTCTTATAGAATGTATAATACTTATATAGTGATTTTTTAATAACTTACATGACAATTGTCTTCTTGTTGCATTTAATCTAAATTCTTTAAGGATGGATATAGGTATAAGTAATATAATTATAGAAAATTCTTCAAATGACTGTCTTCAGTGACTCATGTCTTTTAGTGTACATGTCCTTGCATACTGCCCTTTCACACAGGACTCTAAGCTTGGTCATGTGACTTGTTTTGGCAAATGGGACATCCCAAACCTATGATGTAATCATAGACTTAGAAAACACCTGCACATTAGGTTTCTTATTTAAATTTATAGAATTTGTTTTAGTTATACGTAACAGTAAAATGCACTTTGTTATATCATATATAATGGAGTATAATTTTCTCATTTTTCTAGTTATACATGACGTAGAATCTCACCTGTCATGTAGTTATATATGTACATAGGGTAATAATGTCTGATTCATAATACTAACCTTCTTACCCCCATAACCCTCCCCTTCCTTCATTCCCCTCTACCTAATCTACAGTAGCTCTATTTTCTCTCAGTGACCCCTGCCCACTATTGTGAATTAGCATCTGAATATCAGAGAAAACATCTGACCTTTGGTTTTAAGAGATTGGCTTATTTGCCTAGCATGATATTCTCAAGCTCCATTCATTTGCCAACAAATGCCATGATTTAATTCTTCTTTAAGGCTAAGTAATATTCCATCATATATATATATATATATATATATTAATTTTGTAATATAGAATTTGATGTGATACTATGCCAAGGTCTATTAGGAGATATTTAAATATATATATATATGGGGGGGGGAGAGAGAGAGAGAGAGAATTTTTTAAATCTATTCATCTGTTGAAAGACCTAGGTTGGTTTCATAGTTCAGCTATTGTGAGTTCAGCTGCTATACACATCGATGCATATCAGGTTTTGATCTCTTGAAAAGCTGCTATTATATGAAGTATGGTCCAAAAATCAGTAGTAGCTTTCAGACAGGTGGATGGGACATCTTAGACATCAGTCTGCAACTGAATTATCAGTGTAGTCACATTAGTTACCTTGACATAAAAGGAACTATCCAATTAAACACAAAACAAACTCCTAAACCACCATTATAGATTAATGAAATGATTGGTGTTCATGCCTCTCTATTTTAGAAATGACCTAGAAACTGAACAAAACCACTGCCTGGTGTCAATTTTCAGCAAGTCAGTGGAAGGAAAACCAGAGTATTATTGCATACACTGCAGAAGACACAGTTACAAATATCGTCCCTAGGGTTCTCCAGGGATAGGCAGACAACCTGAGTTAAGCACAAAACCACAGGTTTGTAAATATACTCAAAGAACATGGTGTAAAAGGGTTTGCACACAGATAAGTTTGTGATGCCCTGGAATCAAAGGGTAAAGAAAGAGAGAAGTCTGTTATGGAAAACCAGGGCTTTAAACTGTAGGAAGCTTGAGATATTAAATGACTAAGGCTTGTTACTTTTTGGAGGATTGAACCCTGATCATGAGATTACTGAGTCAAAACTTGTAAACATTCATTATTTTTTATATACAATATGTAATTCTCATTTACCTCAAAATATTTCTTTTTACCTAAAAATATTTCAACATGCAAATAGTAACATAATAAACAGCTATGGGCCCACCATGTTAATATTGCAACATTGCTTTCACACCAGCCTCTTTTGTTTTTGAAGTAATAAAATATCAGAGACATAGTTACCTTCTCTAGAGCCCCTCTCCCTTTATTGGTTACTGGAGTTATAAGCAAGTATGAATTTCACCACAATTGTCACAGTTCACTAAGGATAGCTTGAAGCTTCTGTTGCATCATGAGGAAATGTGGCAGGAGCCGGGGAACCAGAAGAAAGGCTCAAAGCTGATGCTGTTAATTATAACTGGTAGTGAATTATTTTAAATATGACTGTGCCCTTTATAGTGTGCGTGGGCTGAAGATCAGCCTTGATTGTAAATATTCTTCCCCTCTCTGTGGCTGCCTTTTCACTTTGTTAATGAAAAGTGGGGCATTTTATACATTTATTTTGATCTTGATATATAGAAACTTTTAAACATAATGGTATCAGATGAATCCATCCTTTTCTTTATGATCAGTGCTCTTCTACCTTGGTTAAGAAATCCTTTGTTAACAAAATATTCCCTTCTAAAAAATGTATGGTAGTACTTTTAAGATTTAGATTTTTTTTAAAGAAGGCTGTACTTTCTTTCTTTTTGTTTTTTCAATTGTTTTGTAGATGTAGATGGACAGTATGCCTTTATTTTATTTGTTTATTTTTATGTGGTGCAAGGATCAAACATTGCTTTCCAGAGTGGTTGCACCAATTTGCAGTCCCATCAGCAATGTATGAGTGTACATTGTCTCCCACATCCTTGTTAACATTTATTGTTACTTGTATTTCTGATAATTGCCATTCTCAATGGAATGAGATAAAATCTCAGTGTAGTTTTAATTTACCTTTCTCTAATGCTAGAGATGTTGAACCTTTTTTTATGTATTTGTTGACTGACAGTATTTCTTCTTCTGTGAATTGCCTGTTCAGTTCTTTTGCTCATGTATTGATTGGGTTATTTGTTAAACGTAAAGTTCTTAACTGGAATGACAAAGAAGTAGGAGCTATACAGTGACCTCCAATGCACTTTGGAGATGTAGTTTTCCACAAATCTTTCCTCATGTGAATGTCATAAAAACCAATCAAAAGATTTGATAGTGCATGATGCTAATGTAGCTACACTACATTATGTCCTTGTTTCTTGGACCAATAGCAATGCACATTAACTCATATTTCCGACATTTTTACTATCCAAAAGTATCCAATCTTTCTCTAGATGAACTGTAACATGATCATGCATTCTGAATTTTGGTCAACTTTTTGTCAGGATAGCCCTGTCTTCTTTGGATAATAAAATAGTAGAAAATAGCAATACTAATAAAAATAACAGTAATGAAACTCTCCTAAATGAACATAAAGATAAGGTTAAATTTAGTTCTTCATAGCTGTTTGTGATTATCAAAATTTCTAGATTTATGATGCAAAAATAAAGCAAGTGTCAGACTTTGCATGGGAAATTTCTTATGTAGAATATAGCTAAGTTTTCTTCCATTGGAGTAAAGAAGTAAAAGCAATAAATATATTTATGTAGGTGACAGAAAATGACCATAGTGAGGCCCCAAACATCATAAAACAAAACCATCATTGTACACGTAAATATCAAATAGCCCAAAGAGTCTGATATATTGACCGTCTCCCCCTAAAAATTTGCTAAAGTTAATGTAATTGCATTTACAATTTATTGCTCTAACTTGATCTTAAGAAAAAAATAATATGCTAAAGAAAATTAGACCATTTTACTCTACTGGTACTTCGGTATCTCCCAATATAAATAAATACAAATATTTACACCCTTTATACATATGCACATAAACAATACATACACATAAACACTCCCCAAATATCCACAATGAAGATAGATTCTGGAAAGGCTTAATCACATTTCAATGTAAGGTTATGGGGAAGTGTTGTGAGGATATAAAATATCCTCATGTTATATAATATCTTAAGCTCCAACACAACCTCTTTCTTCTGAGGTTGCTTATATCTATTATTTGTATTATGTCCTGGAGACCAAAACATTTGGTACAGTACCATCAGCTACCACATAATGATGTTTTCATCAGTGATGAACTACGTATATGTTGGTGGTCCCATAAGATTACAATGGAGCTGAAAAATTCTTACCACTTAGTGACACAACAGTACAATGTGTTACTAATATGCTGTCACACTCTTGGTTGTGGGCAAGCTGACTGTGCTTTGCTGCCCGGCATGTGAAAGTATATATCCAATCATGTGCAGTACAAAATACTTGATAATGATAATGTGCAACTTTGTACTTGTGTATTTATTTGCTATATTATACTTTTATCATTATTTTAGATAAAAATACTTAATCTTTTGACACTAAAATGTTGATGGTTTAATAGTATGCTGTGCTGTATCTTCAATAGCCTCATGATCTGATTTTTATTGCATCAAGAGGCCACTGCAAGTATTTGACCTATATTATCTATGTTATATAAGCATATTCTATGACATTCACACAATGATTAAACCTTCTGACTATATATGTTTGTGTGTATATGTGTGTGTGTGTATAATATTTGTTTCTGACAAATATAATGATTGACTTCTAATCCATTTTAACACATGTTGATGTAAATTCCTTGCAGATTACTGTCATAGGTAGGCAATCTTTGCTATAAGTTGTCAATCTTTGAGGTTGTGGGCTTATTTTTATTTTTTCAAGGTCCATTGTATTTTACATGGGATGTTCATAGATTCTGCATCAGGGCTGGCTCCTGGATAGTCATGTTTTAAAATGAAACTAGTTTCGGTTACTTTCTACAGTACAGTTTTTGAAAACAGACTTTGCTTTATACTACCTCAACTTTATACTTCTTTCTTCTGTTTTCCCCAAGGGCCTAATTATGAATCCCTGCTACACCTCTTCTGAGCACTAATAGGGTTTAAAGTTCTTTCAGCTCTTTGTTAATACTTTCCCCAAATGGCTAGAAAGAAGCTGTTTATTTCCTCATTTGTGGTTTCTTATTTTCCTGAGTAGTATAAACTGTATTTATGGTTATTTTTCTTTTGTTAATTAAACATATGAAAATTTTTGCCTTACACCAAGGTTATTTACATAGCTGATTTAAAATGATTTGAATTTAATATATATTTTTTTTAATATTTGTCAATATTGCCTGTCTGGAATCTTTAAAGGTCAATATAGAATAGTGATATATTCTTGAAAGATACCTATGTGCTAGAAACTAAGTTATATATTGTGCTGACAGAATATCTTAATGTGAATAATTGTAGATTTACTCCTTTATTTCCCCATTTTTAAAATGCAGTCCTCCTTATTGTGCTCTACACAAGGGGTATGATACTCTGAAACAAAAGGACTGAAATATCAGGAAAATCCCAGTGTGACTTTGTACTTGAAAAGTAAGAGGATTGTTGGAAATTAAAGTTTCTAAATAGAAGAATTCTGTATTGTTGGTGTGCATGTGGTGTTTTCTTGTGGGAATGTGCACAGGAAGAAGAAATAAATAATGCTATACAATGAAGCAGCTCTGCAGAGCACAGGCTTCATGCTGAGGAAAGACTAAGAATAGAAACAACAGACCCAGAAAGCCTCTCACTGTCCCAAACAGCTTTTCCCACAGAGAACCACTTTTGTCTGCTCCTTTCCCACAAAGACACACACTTTGGCTGCTACATTGCACACCTTGCTCAGAAGTGTAGTAACTTTATTATCCCATTATACTTTTTCACATACTTGACCTGCCTGTCAAACTGCTGTGGGAATGAGCAATACTTTGTGCACATTCAACCTCTCATCACACGGGTGAGGGGCCTCCTTCTGAGGGAAGTCACGGCTAATATGCACTGTCTTAGAGATAATAGACCAATTGTCTGTCCTCACTGGTGAACTTCTGGTATTGCATAAAGCAAACTGAAGAAAGAATGTAACCCCTTATTTTTAACATTTAATACCTTTTAGAGCCTGCTGTCTCGGTAGTTCCTCTATGAATCTGCTGACATTTTAAATTCCACTTTAGAAACTTCCTCTCTATTTCAAATATCCACTCTACCGAAATTTTATATAAAGTTATCCCCTCCATACACTATCAATATGAAAGTTCTTCTTTCTTTCCTGAGGCATTCTAAGTCACTTCTATAACCAGCTCCCTTAAGAGAAAACCACTAAATCTTGCTGCTTACACAGCATCCCCAAATCTTACCATAGTGCTTGTCAAAAGAGAGAAATATTTTCAGCGTAAGCTCCTGCAAGGTTCACAGGCTTACTAGATTGTGCTTTCTAGCTAGTAGGAAGGAAAAGAAAACTGCAAAAACCCCAAGAGAATCTTCTGGCAGAAAGTAGATAACACAAAATAAAATCACTGTTTTATTTTATTAAGGACCTTTGTGAAGGTTCATTTGAAACAATTTAGTCTGTCTAACATAATTAAGTCACTAAGCAACATCAGATAGTAGCCAGTTACAGTCTTGGATTAATAATGTTTAATTCATCTATAATCACTCTAATACATGTCTAGGAAGCACAGACAGCATTTTATAAAATACCATATGATGAGTAAGGACAGTTGAATGATGAATCATAAAATAGATTAAATTGTAATCATTTGAGCTGATATTTCAAATTTATGGCTGCCAGCTGGCAACCAGAGGATTTTTTAAAAATATAAATTAAATAAGTTCAATAAAGTTATCCAGATAAGAAATCTGCAGCTGGAATATGAGACTTATTTCTTTTTAGCCTTCATCAGAAATGAATTTCTGAGACAGACATATTCAAGATTATGTAGGCAGGGTCACTGTGGAAGCAAATGGTGTCCCATGAGATCCTTCTGGTAAAGCCTCATCCACCAGCTCTTAATAATTGATATTATCCAGATGGATGGAATTAAGCTTGAACAATTGGAGTAGGAGAGAAAGAAGGATAGGGGTCAAATTTACACAGAAGGTTTTTTGCTGCAATTCAGGTATAAAGTGATCAGGGCTTGACTTCGAATTGTTAGAAATATTTAAAAATATTATGGGTGAATACATAGCATAACACTTAATTTCAGACCAATTTCTACATTTCTATTGAAGTTTAAAGATTTTTTTTTCTCTAATATTTGGGTAGGAAAGCTCTGCTTCAGTAGAGCAGAATCTTATGGCTTTGTGATGGGTGAGAAGCCAAATTAGCTCATTCTAACTTTTAATTAACTGGGTTCAAGGCTAAAGCCAAAGGTAATTCTAGCATCTGGAAATTTTAAATCTCAAAATGTTAGAAGTTATAGATGTAGAGGAACCTTGGGACTGTTGAGCTCTTATATACTTAGCAAGATTGAAGCTGTTAATAAATTCATCTGCTTGTCTAGAATCTGCATTAGAATTATTGGTTTAAAATTATTTAAATGTGCTTTGTAATAAATGTTTATAAGCATTGCATAGATTTTTACTTGTTTGTAAAATGATACAGATTTAAATTGGTTTAATTATCTCTACATTCCTTTGGCCCCAGGACCCTGAGACCTAAAAATCTGACAATTCAAGAACCTGCTATTTTGCAGTATGTTTAAAGATAAGGAAATACAAACAAAACAAAACACTGACAGTAATTTCCTGGTTATGAATAATAGAAATCTGGAATATACAATGATCCGTTTCTGGTTATATGAATATTGGAAAGATTGAAAAGCATCTAAGAGGAAATACTATTGGGATTTAGGTACATTTGGATAAAGATAAAAAAGCAGATTGACTACATAAAGAAAATATGACTGTATTTTAGGGGCAGAAAGGTATGATACAAAAAGAAAAGCATAACAAATTTATTTCATCAAAGTTTTATGTGGTATAGGAGCTTTCTGAAATGAAGGCCCAAAGACCAAGGGAAAAGTATCTGTTTTTATTCTTGGACATGATGAATGAATGATCATACAGAAATGTGATTGAGCAAAAGAATAAGACATAATGATAATAGACTGAGGGGGAACCCAGCAAGATCTGTCTGTTGAAATTCTTCTTGATTTCTTCATGTAACATTCTTCCTGGGTACATGCCAGGATGCTTTTAAAATGAGGATCTTATGGCCTATTATCTCATAAGGTAGGTCAGAGAATTTCTTTAAGTCTCTTCAGTTCCTACATAGAAAGGTGGGGGGAAGGACTGAGTCATAGTTTTAGTTCCTTACTCATGTTAGGGAAGAGGAATTCTAGTTTCTATGAGTTGCTTAGGGAAAAGAAATTCAGCAGGAGAGCAGGAGAAGGCCACAGAGAAATTATCTAAGGCCTGTCTTGTGTCCATCAGCTTGAAGTACACAGAATGCCAAAGTGTCATACTTTAGTACATAGTTTTTTGACCTCTAACAACCCCAGGTTATAGATTTCATTTGTTCATCCAACAAAAAGTACTGATTAAGTACTAGGAGTATGGTAGAAAAAAATAACAGAAAAAAGCTTTACCCTCATATAAACTGATTTGGACTGAAACTGAAAACATGGTCAAACCATTATGTCAAAGAGATACCTTCACTCCATTTGTAAATGTGACTGAAGATTTTCAAAGTATTGCTAACATATTCTTCTCACTGAGTAGTATGATCTAGCCTACCTCTGTGAAGCAGTCTCCCTAGTGTTTTATTAAAAAATCCCTACTTATCAAGATTAGCCTCTCAGTGCCAGAATAATGTATGTTCCTATCTTTTAATAAAATTGTTCTTAAATCACAATTCTGTCAATGTAGGCAGAAGACAATGGCAAAAATCCAAGAGATTTGGAAAATGACACTGTTGAAGAACATTTTGAGGGAGAGTTTAAATTGAAGTGAATAGGAGCATTGCAAAGCAGAAGAACAAAATCAGCCAATCATCATAGAAAACATTGAAGAACAAAAGTCTGCAGATATCAACTAGTGCCAGAAACTATGACACCTCTTTTATGCACTATGGATGGAAATAACCTGACTATATTTGGTGGAAGATAACAGACAGAAATTGAATATGTAAAGATGTAATATGTTGCTCTGAGATACAGATGTCATTGTTCATACAGAAAATAGTCTCACACAAAGCTATGATTGGCAATGGCATTTTACTTAAAATCAAAAGATAGTGGTGGTTGTTTGGCACAGTGGCACACACATGTAGTCCCAGCTAATTAGGAGACTGAGGCAGGAGAATTGTGTGTTTGAGGCCATCCTAGGTCACATAGTGAGACTCTGCCTCAAAAAAAAAAAAAAAAAGGATGGAGTATTAAAATATATTGTTTCATTTATGAGCTTAAGAGTTGTAGTGGTAGTAAATAGAGTAAAAGAATCTTACCCTTAGAATTTTTATAATCTGGTCCAAGGTCAGCATGGACAAAGAAATAAACAGAAATATTTTGCATTTTATATATTTGTTATTTACTGTGTTTGAGTGAAAAAATAAAGAAAGTACATATTTCTCCCCACCACCTCTTTTTCAGAATTCAATGGTAACTGCAGTTATTAATGGCTGTACATTGACTGGGCTGAAACCTCTGCTTCTTCAGGTTTAGTACTTGCCTTGAATGTGGGGAAACTTTAATAAATCATGTTCTGTTTATCATCTTTCTAGGTTTCAAACTCAGAAGCAGCAACTGATGGCTGAAATGGTGTTTGTACTGCTACCTCTCATTTGCCATCAGCTGTAGTAGAAAGCAGAAGCCAAAAGAACCATTCTGTATATTTTGGCAATTTGCCAGACTCCTAGAAGCAACCCCTTGGCCAGATCTGTGCTATGTTTACTACAAGCTAACATAAGATTTAGAGTGAGTGTAATTTTCAGCTTTTGTGAAAGAGAATCAAATGATAAATAGAGTAATCAGATCTTTGCCTGAATTGCTTACTGCAGTGAAACATGGATTAAATGTGTAGTAAAAATATCAGTTAATCTGTCCAAGAAGCTGGATATATTTATTTCTTTCTTTGATCGCGTTTTGTTGTACCATTGGAAAAGAAGCAAAAATAGAAATAATATCCCAATTATTTATGTATTTATTTACAAGGTTTTTTTCTTTTTTGCTTAGGCTGTGGTTAAGCTGGCTCGTTTCATATACTCTATCACAACAATTTAATATTTCATTAAAAAAGCATTAATGGTGTGTCTAGGGAATTTCTCCCAGCAAGGCTGTACAATAATAGCAATTCAAACAAAGAAATGCACATGGAAACAAAGCCACATAAAGGGTCAGCTATAGTGTTGCTCATGGTCCCTGCACCTGAAGGTACAGCAGGGCAGGAGCATGTTGAGGGGCACCTAGATTAGAAAAGAGTGTTGTATTGTTCTTAATTAATTAGTTGCTTTGGTGGATGTGTCACATTGAAAATCAATCAATTCTAGATTAAATAATTGCTACAATGCTGGCTCTTTTTAGAATAGTGTCCAAGGGCAGCACATCTCTGTTTCTGCTTTTAATTTTGTAACAAAGTTACTCTATGAGAAAATATCTTGTCTTTGAATTATTTGATCACTTACCTAATGAAACAATAAATATCTAATAAATTTAGGTTTCTAAGCTATTGTGGCCTCTATTTCAGAGAAGAGAGTCTTGCAATCAAGGGTATGCATTTCCTCTATATAAGGAGAAAACAAAAATAAAAATGGAAAAAAAAATATCCAGTGGAAAGCTTAAATGATGAGGATAAAGTGACTGGGCTCATAATAAGTTAGATTTGTTGTGTGTGCTTATTCCAAGAACTTTAAACAGTATTAGAACTTAGGTTTAAAATAATTCAATGATGTAATTTTTAGAACTTGAAAGTAGAATCTATACACAGAATAAATTTTATTTAGTGAAATAGTGAGATAAAAAATGAAAAAAAGCAAATTGAAAGCATAATAGAAAGGTCATTTTAATTGTAACTTCTGGGAAATTAATTTTATTATAGTAATTGCACAAAGTGACATTATCAAAATATCTTAGGTTATAAAAAGAAGGAAAAAACCTTGCCCCCATATCTTCCTCTCAAGCATACAATCCATTTTATCCATTTTCATTTTCTATCTTCTCTCCTACTAAAGATTTTTGAGCAGTGAAATGACATGATGGAAAGTGGGTTGCAGGACTTTTAGGAGGATTAATCTATCAATAGTAAGCAAGATGGAGAGTGAAGAGAAGTGTGTGAAACCTAGAGACCAATTATAATTCTATTGAAGTAATCCAGGTGAGAAGTGATAAGGGCCTGAACAGAAATGGAAAGAAATGGGAAGTTGTAAGAAGCATCGAAATGGAAAAATCACTGATTGGATAAGGGACATTAGAGAAAAGCAATCCTTAGAGATGAATGGAACTTATATTAGCAGCACCTGTTTCAGAGATAGGAAGCAGAGTAGCATGATTATTATAGGTAGCTAGCTATGGAAAGTAATGAGTATACATTCTTTGTAATCTGTAGTATTTGAAGAAGAATAGTTATACCAAAAGTTGCTAGAATAATTAAAGGTGAAAAAATGGGGTTTGTATATTAAATGCATTTTCGTAATTCTGAGATCTTTCTAAAAATGTCAGTCCCTGTTAATCATATGAAGCAAAAAGACCATTGGAATGACAGTTGTAAATTAAATCTAGTGTGTTAAGACAGTAGAAAGAATTATTAGGAACTGTTCTGATAAGAAGAAAAGTACTCAGTGGATAAAGAGTGGTTGGTGAAGTAGACAGAGATGTTTCTTAAAATTAGAAAGGAGAACGAGGAAAATGCAAATAAAATTTTTAAAAAGTGTATTGAGAGCAGAGAGTAAAGGAAAAAATGAGAACCAAGGTGTTACATTCTATAGCTGAGATTACTGATAATACTTGAGAAATCAGTGAACAATTCTATTTGTAAACCATTAACTAACTAGAACATTTATTTTGAATTAAGGTTTTTTAAAAAAATTTCTGAATGGAAGGAAGGATATGGAATGGTAGCTAGTAGGTGGTGAAGTTAAGCAAGGTTTGCTCCCTTCTTCCATACCACACTTGCAAGGAAATTTAAAACAAACAAACAGAAAAAGGAGCCACAGAGAACTGAAGTAAAATATATGTAAGCATTCTAAGGATCTATAGGGAAAGTCAACAAATGGTTGGATGGAGAGAGAAAAGCTAGAGGCCTATTAAGAAGTTATTGCAGTAATCCCTGAAAGAGATCTTGATTGTTTGAACCAGAGTAGTTGAGGAGGTGGAAATGATTGGTTTGTTACAGTTTATATTTTGAATGTAGAGCTGACCTCATTTTGATAATAAATAAAATATGAAGTGTGAGAGTCAGAGACAAATTTAAAAAGTGATGATGCTATTTTATTGGCTTCTCTATGAATGGTGGTACTATTTTCTGAGATGGATAAGAATGGGGAGGATGTAGAATTTATGTAGGATTTTTGTGTGTGGGTGTGTGGGGATAAATCAAGAGTGATCTTTCATGTGTCAAGTTTGATCTTAGTGTGAGACATCCCAGTGATGGTGTCTAGAAAGTTACATATGTTAGTCTTGAACTAAGGCAAAGTATGGGACATGTAAATTTGATACTCTTCATTATATAAATGAAATGATCTATAAAATTATGAGATTCAGTGAAATTAGCTACAGAATGACAATAAAGAGAACAGAAAATAGCGTCAATAACTCAGGAATGAGTCACTCCACAATCTAAAGATCTAGAAATAAGGAAGAACCAGTTATGAAGATGAAGTACATGCTGACAGTGAAGTCTGAAGATCTAGGGGATGGGGCAGAGGGTGGGGGTATTGATGTTCTTCATAGAAACAAAAGAGAAATGCTTCAGAGGGCATGGCTAGCAGTGTCTCAGCCAGAAGGACTGTAGAGTGATGTGGATTGGGGAGATTTTTATTTCTGGTAGTATCTGTAATTAGTAAGAAAAACAGCTTCAGTCTTGCTGACCTTATATGGGAGGTCATTAATCATATCTTTTTCTTGGAACTGGTCATTTAATCAATTGTCACAGGTGAGGCTGAAGGCATTTTAATGTGGAGGAATATGTATTGAATCCTTTTGTTATGTTGAAGGTAGAGTCACAAAGGATAGAAAAAAGGCATTAGAATAGGAAGCTCTGGGTTGTCTAGTCTTGAATACAGGTCTCTGGGAGTGGTTTCTAGGTCTCCTTTAAAGAAAGCATTAGGTGTCCCTACTGGGGGGTGATGGGCAGACCAACAAGAACACAGGGCATTCTGGAGCCTGTCATAAATCCTGCTGAGGGGGTATGAGGATCACTGTTGAGGGATTGGGTTTATTTAGAGTGCTTGGAGATCTGGAGGGTGTACTTGAATAAAGGACACAATTTCCTCTGTCACTTTCAATAGAAGTTCATCATACAAAGAGTAGCATTTTAGCTCTGTGCAAAATAAAGATGTTACAGCAAACAACCAAAATAGAGGAATATGGGATTCTCAGTAAACTCACTGATTTTCTTCTCTCGATGTCTCTTAAACCTTAGTTTGTAAAAGACAGGATGAGGGGTATTTTATAAGAAATTTATATATGGTTTACTTACCATCTTTTTCACATTCTTTTTGTCTATGGTCATGCACATATTTTAGTTATTTTAAATGATAAAACCTTCAAATTCAGAAAGTTAACAACAAAATATTTACTAATAATTGTCATGTACAGAAAACTAAAAGATATTTCAATTTGTCTTTTTCATGGGTATGTTCTATTGCCAGGAAAACCTGTGCTCTGCTTTATCTATAGCACAACTTTATAGAGGAAAGAAAGAAATTCTTTAAAAAATGAAAAGTGTCTTAATTTTCATCCAGTATGCCTTACATTTCCCTTGTGTTTTTAACCTTCTCATTCTTCCTCTGTAAATAACAGAACTCGACAAGTCTAAGAAATCTTTATTTGCACAGGTATTATTTCTTGAGTCTTACAAGTTATTTTTGTTCTTTAATTTTACTATATGTCTTGCCAAATACAAATACATTCAAACATAATGAATTCTACTTTAAAAAAATCTATTAATATGTAATTTTATCGTGATGATGATTGTTATTATTTTTCTGCAAGCAGAAAAAAACAAAGTGAGTAGGCTAATGAATATTTTTGCCTGAGAATGAGTAAATATGGTGCTATTTTAAAATGGATCTTTTTGGTTACTCATTATTTTCCAATAGTTTAAAACTACCCTCAAACTCATTAACATCTCCTTATGTTATCTTTGGGGTCATTTGCCATACCACCACTACTATGTTTCATGCATTACCACTAACCAGGGTTATTTACTGATTATACACTATACATCCCTTTCCTGCACATTTAAATCCATATCATTAATTCCTAGGTATTCCTCCCTCCGCTTTATCTCCTATCTTTCCTTCTCCTCCTCCTCCTCCTCCTCCTCCTCCTCCTCCTCCTCCTCCTCCTCTTCCTCCTCCTCCTCCTTTTAACCAGGTATTGAACCCAGGGGCGCATAATCATTGAGGCACATCCCAGCCATTTATTTATTTATTTATTTTTCATTTAGAGACAGGGACTCACTAAATTTCTTAGGCCTCACTAAGTTGCTGAGGCTGGCTTTGAACTTGCCACCCTCCTGCCTCAGCCTCTCAAGCCACTAGAATATGCCACTGTGCCCAGCTATATTATATTTCTTAAAGGATATTTTATACATTTTCTCTTCCACAATTTCCTGTACAGAGCAACAGCTTGATGAAGAAAAAATTTAGTTGATTCTTTGAATTCCCTCCATTTCCCTGGGAAACAAGGAGAATTTCCCTTCCCAACTTCTACACCTTTGCCTATGTTTGTGGTCTATTCTGATAAAAAAATAATGGCTACTGTTTGGATGTTTAGGATATGCTGAGTATTTATGCAAATTAACTCATTCAAATCTCATAATAAAATGAAGAAATTATTGTGATAATTAATACTCATTTTACAGATGAGGAAATTGAGGTGCAGAGGATGTTCATGCAGTCCTAGTTGACAGTGAGCCAGTTTACATACCCAGATAGTTTGACTGTAGGGCTTTAGCTCTCAATTTCTGTTTTGTGCTGTCACAGTGTTTAGGTGCTCAGATGCTGAGTATTGCTGGTAGAGCAACAGGACTTGATAAAAAAGACATGCTTTAAAAAGTTTTGATTCAAAAGAAAAATGTCATTGCAGTTGTACTATTTATTTACTTTCCTTGTGAATTTACAACCATGGTTTCTGCCTTATATGCTGATTCAACTCAATCTGTAGAATTATTTTTTCAAATATTAAAAATAGTTGTTTTCCTGTGATGTGACTTTCTTTAGCATGTTTCATTTTTTAAATTGATATAAATATAAAATAGTACCAATATCAATACAATATCCTTGCAGTAAATTTTGGATGTTTGAAAATTGTCATTCTTAACAAGCACCCAAAAAAATATGAAGATAAAAGTTGTAACTTCCTAAAACCTCCAAATTGGGAACAAATTTACCACTGTGCATATGTGTCTTCTGATTTTATTAGTACCTAATAGTGCATTAGAATAACTTTTAAGAAAATAACATTTCATTAAGCTAAAAATTTAACTTCTGTAAGAATGTTAATGATCTTAATGGCCTTTTCTTTACCTAAAAGCATATCTTTTAATGTGCTCAAATATAACTTTTGAAGGCATACAAATGCTTCTGTTATTTTAAAGAAGTCTTGAAGTTCTGCAAGTTGAATCTGTCTCAAGTTTAAAACCATATATATTTCAGCTTAATATAGAGTAAATGATATTTCAAAAATTAAGGCTCCATTTGCACATGAAAGTCTGAATTTACTTTGACATTAAATTTTTAAATTTATCTTCACATTGCAGTTAACTTTTCTTATTTATTTTGCTATTAAAAGAGTTCATTTACCTTGTCATGTAACAACTATTTAAAAAATGTTCTCAACATTGTCTTAAGTACTAGGATTACAATAGCAAACAAAAAAGGCAAGTCCCTGACCTAATGGGACAAAAAGACAAAAGAGATCATTTTAATTGTGATATTTTCTGGAGAGTGATGGTATTCTCCATTCAGAATAATGTTGACCTTGGGTTTGGCATATATAGCTTTTAGAATGTTGCAACAATTTCTTTCTATCTCTTGTTTTCCAAGTGTTTTAACATGAATGGGCGCTGTATTTGTCAAATGCTTTTATAGTTCAGATGTGAGGTGTTCCCCAAAAGCTCATGTGTGAGATAATGCAAGATTTAGAGGATAAATAATTGGGTTATGAGAATCTTAATCCAATTAGTGAATAAGTGCCCTAATGGGATTAACTGAATATTAACTATAGGTGGCTAGGGTGTGTCTGGAGAGAGGTTAATAGGAGAGTGACTTTGGGGTATGATTTTGTATCTGAATAGTGGATTCTCTCACTCTGCTTTCTGAGCATCATGTGAGTTACTTTCCTCCGCCACTCTTCTGCCAAGGTGTTCTACCTCACCTTGAACCCTGAGGAATGGAGCCGACTGTGTATAGACTGAAACCATGAGCCCCAAATAAACTTTCTTCCTCTAAAATTGTTATCGTTATTTTTTTTTAGTCAACAGAACTGAAAAAGCTGACTAAAACAAATGCTTTTCCTGCATCCATTGAGCTTATCATACAATTCTTGATTTTTAATTCTTTTTATGTAGTAAATTGCATTTATTGATGTTCATATATTGAACCAACCTTGCATCCTTGAAATGAACTCACTTGATCATGGTGCACTATCTTCTTAATGTGTTTTTGTATGCTGTTAGCCAATATTTTATTGAGAATTTTTGCATCTATGTTCATCAAGGATATTGGTCTCAAGTTTTCTTTCCTTCATGTGTCTTTGTCTGGTTTGGGTATCATGGTAATACTGGATTCATAAAATGAGTTTGTCAGAGTTTCTTCTATTTATTTATTTATTTATTTGTTTGTTTGTTTGTTTTCTCTTTGATTAGTATTGCTAAGGGTTTGTGGGTTTTATTTTTCCTTTCAAAAATCCAAATCTTTTATTGATTTTTTTATTCTCTATTTTATTGATTTCAGCAATAATTTTTAATTATTTTTGTCTTCTACTGATTTTGGTGTTGATTTGTTCTTTTTCTAGGGTCTTGAGATGTAATGCTAGATTACTTATTTGGTATCTTTCTATTCTTTTAATGTATAAGCTCAATGCTATAAATTTTCCTCTTAGAATTGCCTTCATACTATCCCAGAGATTTTCATATATCCTATAACTATTCTCACTTGCTTCTAAGAAATTTTTTATTTCTCTCCTAATTTCTTTGGCTATCCATTCATCATTCAAGGGTGTATTATTTAATCTTGATGTGTTGGAGTGGATGTTTTTTACTTTATGATTGACTTCTACATTTATTTCAGTATGAACAAATGTAAGGTATTATTTATATATTTTTTAATATTTATTTTTTAGGTATAGGTGGGCACAGTATTTTTATTTTATTATTTTATTTTTATGTGGTGCTAAGGATTGAACCCAGTGACTCATGCATGCTAGGTGAGCGTTCTACCACTGAGCAACAGCCCCAGTCCTTTTATTGCTTTTTATTGTCTAAGTAATTCTTTGTGACCTGAAATATGATCTATTTTAGAAAATATTTCATGTGCTCCTGAGAAGAAAGTGAATTTAGTCATTGATGGATGAAATATTCTACAGATGTCTGTTAGGTCTATATTATGAATTGAATTTTTTAATTCTCTAGAACATTTTCTTAATTTTTGTTTGTATGATCTACCCAGTATGAGAGGGGCATGCTGAAGTCATCCAGTATTATATTGTGGTCTATTTGATTCTTAATATAGAGAAGAGTTTGTTTGATGTAAATATAAGCTACATTGTTTGGGGCATAAGTACTCATGATCATTACAAACATATATGATTTCCTTAAAAAAGTAAGGAATGACCTTCTTTGTTTCTTCTGATTAATATTTGCTTGAAGTTTTCTTTACCTAAATGGAAATAACAACTTTTGCTTGTTTATGAGACCCATGTGAATGGTATGTTTTTCTCCATCCTTTCACCTTCAATTTGTGGAAGTCTGTGTCTGTAAGGTGAGTCTATTGCATACAGCATATTGTTGGGTCTTGTTTTAAAATCCAATCTTCCAACCTATGTCTTTTGAATAGAATTTAGACTGTTTATATTTAATGTTATTTTGAGGAGATGATTTTTATTTTCTGCCATTTTGATTTAACTCTAATATTTAAATTGAACTCATTCTTTTTTAATTGACTATTCTTCTAGTGCAATTCCTCCCTATGCTAGTTTTATTTTTATTTTTAATTTCTTCTTCATGAAATATTTTATCAAGTATCTTTTGCAGTGCAGGTTTTTTAGACACGAATTCCTTTAGTGTGTGTTTATCATGGAAATTTTTATTTCACCTTCAGTTCTGAAGCTTAATTTGTGGGATATAGTATTCTTGGTTGGCATAAATTTTTTTCCAGGGATTTCTGTATTTTTCCAAGCCCTACTGGCTTTTAGGGTCTGGGTTGAAAATTTAGTTGAAAGCCAGATTGGTTTACCTTTAAATATTACAAGTTATTTTTCTCTTGCAGTTTTTAAAATTATATCCTTATTCTGTAGGTGGTGGTATTTTCATAATAATGTGTTGTGCATTGGATCTATTGTGATTTTGTATATTTGAAGTTCTATATACCTCCTGTATTTGAATATCCATTTAATGCTTAAGGTTTAGAAAATTTTCCCATATTATTTTATTGAAAATAATTCTTTTAGTTTGTATTTCAGAGACTTCATCTATCCCCATGAATCTTAAATTTGGTCTTTAATGCTATCTCAGAGTTCTCGAATATTCTGCTCACGGTCCTTGAATATCTTTCTCCTCCCCATGGTTGACTTTATTTTCAAGATATACTTTGTCTTTTAGGCATGAAAAAAATCAATCTTAAAAGTGGTATAATCTATTGGTGATGCGTTTCATTAAATTTTAATTTGGTTTACTGATTTTTTATTTTAAGAATTTCTGTTTGGTTTGTTTCTAGAATTTCTACATCTTTATTGAAGTCATCTTTCACTTTATTTTTTTCTGATTTCACTTCTTATATATTATCTCATAGAACATTTTAAATATGAACTTTCTAAATTCCTTCTCTGACACTTCCTCTGCTGTGTTGTTAATGAAGTTTGTTGAAGCATTATGGGCTGTTTGGGATTGTTTATTCCCTTGTTTTTTCATATTGTTTGTATGTCTTCCCATTTATTGGTATAGTTCTCATTTCTTCTTTCAAGGAAAGGACTACTTTGTGGGTATTTTTTTTCTTAAGAGCCCTGAGTTGGGTGAATATCCAGATAATGAGATTTAAGTAAATGTGTGACCTCTGCTGATCCCCAAATCACCACCACTTTAAGAGATTCCACTGAGCCTTATTTCAGAGCCATGCCTCAATCTATTCAACATTATAAAAAACAAAAACTTGTTGCAATTGTTCTCTATGGTTCTTCTAATTTAGGTGTAAACCTATAATAAAGTTCTAAAATAGGTAAAAAAAAAGTTATTAAATTTAGCAAACTTACTATAACCTTAAGTGAGGACTAAAGGTGAGGAAAAAGAAAGATTATGCAAAAAAGAGAGGAAAAAGGAGAGTCAGAAAGAAAGAACTAAAAAAGAAAAGATATAATAGGATAATTTATACCAAGATAGAAAGGAAAAATAGATGAATGGTTAGTATTTGAGGTAATAGCAAATAATGCAAGAAAATTAGTAGGGCATAAGAGGAGCAAGTATAGATTAAAAAAAAGATAGGAAGATTGATTCCAATTAATGCTCTAAACCAACAGATGAAAAACATTCAAATGGGTTGACAGTATAATGTTGGCTACTGGGTTACCAATTATTATTAATGTTAAAGAGGTATTTTTATGATCACAGTTGAATTTTTTTTATAGTAGATAGTGTCAAGGTGAAAAAAAATATTCTTACTGAATCTTGGTTTGGATTTCATTGGGGTTTGAGCATTAGCAGATGTCCATCAGTCTTTGGATGAGGATCTCTCCAGAGAAAAGAGTCAATACCCTAGTTCTTATGAGACTCTTACCAGGGTGTGGTTTTGTGGCCTGTTTCTACTGTGTGCTGTAGTTGAAGACGCAGACTCATGGTGTCCCTGTGACTGCTGTGGTCACCGGGTACCTGCTTCCCTCTATAGGATCTTTTTAATGGTGGTGAAGATCCTGGTGGCTTTCTGTGATTGCAGGAATTCTGGTTGTGATCTTTTTGTGGGTGTTCTGTGGTGCAGAACTATTCCCCCAGCCATTGCCATTCTTTGAGTTAATGTAGTTAAGAATTTTAAACTTAGTTGAAATGCCCCAGGTTGCCAATGGTAGGCATTGATTACCTCTGTTTACTAAATCTCATAAGTATTCAGACCATGCCCTGTCACTTGCAAGTTGTAATCACAGTTCAGGATGTGTACCTATTATGGCTGGGATTGGTCCCTTTCTGCTGCAGACTCTGGTAATTTCCACCTAGGTCTCTATGTCACTGCATATTCAGGCAGCTTCCCTCTGGTATTGCCCTGTTCTCTCAAATACTGTCCCTAGGATTCCTACAGTGTCTCCACCCAGTGTCAGTGGCCAGGACCTGGTGAATCCACTTTTCACTATTCAGGGCCAAAGCTGCTTCATTATTATCTCTGAGTCAAGCAAGTGGGCACTATGCAGAACTTCTGCCCTTTTCTGGGTCTTGAAGGCCTAGTGGGGGTAGGTGCACTTCTTGGCACAGGTCCCTATCAAGCAGTTTGTTCCCCTTGTTCATGGTGATGGGGGTTGGAGGTAAAAAGATTTCAGCAATTTTTGCTAGTAGTGGTCCTTCTAGAAGTTCTTTTTGATCAGATTCTGAAGAGGTTCCACTGCAGGGGACTTCCTCTAAATTAATTTACAGCTGTCTGTCAGTAGGAAGACACCATGCTGATTTAAGGGGATGACGGTCAGCTGCAGGCTCTATAAAATGGCTGCAAATCCCTGGCTCAGTTTTCTTATTATGCTTTGGTTTTAAGCTGTTTGTGCTATTGTAAGGACCTTTCTATTACCATAATGCTTTAAATTTTGTCTGTCTTTCCAACTGTTTGTAAGTGGGTAAACTTCAGAGAATTTACACTTCCTCTCCTCTCCTCTCCCCTCCTCTCCTCTCCTCTCCCCTCCTCTCCTCTCCTCTCCTCTCCTCTCCTCTCCTCTCCTCTCCTCTCCTCTCCTCTCCTCTCCTCTCCTCCCCTCCCCTCCCCTCCCTTCCCCTCCCCTCCCTTCCTCTTCTCTCTCTCTCTCTCTCTCTCTCTCTCTCTCTCTCTCTCTCTCTCTTTCTCTTTCTCTTTCTCTCTCTCTTTTTCTCTCCTCCTTCTGATCCACAGGTTTGGGTTTGGAGTTATGGAACTCTGAGTTTGTTATCCGGTAAGCTATCTCACAGTCTCTTCAGGTCTCAGAATTTTTAATATTCAGTCTTAGAACTCTTATTTTGTCACCCACCTCTCAATTCTGCTTTTCCTTTGCTGTCTCCTTTCTGTGTTATGAGGAGACTGGGACTTGCTGCCTAACTCACCTTTGCCATCTTCCCCCTATTTTAAAAGTATTGTATATCTTGTCTTCTATACAAAAACAATGTGAAATTAAATTAAGTCACTGTTTTAATCAGCTTTTTAGCTGTAACTAAAAGATCTGGCAAGAACAATTATAGGAAAAGAAATTTTGGGGGGGGTCTCACAGTTTCAGAGGTGTCAGTCCCTAATGGTGGATGTCATTCCTCAGTGCTTGAGATGAGACAGAAGACCACAGTGGAAGAGTGTGGTGGAGGAAAACAGCTCAGGACATGGAAACAGATGGCAGAGAGAAAGAAAGTGGGGAAGGGTGGGAGAGAAAGAGGGAGAGAAAGTGCTCTCTCTTCACCACATTCAAGATATCAGCCCCAAAGGTCCACCCCTAAGGACAAAACTCCTCCTGTCAGACCCCTACCTGCCCACAGTTCCCACCCAGTTGATCCCTATGAGGGAATTAATGCACTGATTAGGTCAAGGCTTCATAACCCAATCAATTTGCCTCTAAGCTTTCTTGTATTGTTTCACAAGTGGGCTTTCGGGGGACACGTCATATCTAAACCATAACAATCACTAACTCCTTGCATGTTGACCTTCCTTTTATCTCTGAAAAGGAATGAAAATAAAGCCATTTACTCTTAAGAGTATACTACTTACTTAGGGCTAAGGGAAAACAAAAGCACTTACAAGCTTGAGAGTCAAAGTTCTCATCTTTCAAGTAAGAATGCAGTCACACATCTAAGGGCCAACAGTTCCAAAGATGTCAGAAATACAGTGTACTGGGGAGAAACTCACTAGACTTATCCCGGTCACGAGATTTGCTTCATTATGCATTCTCAGTTGCTCTCTTTCACCCAGTACTTTAGGGATGTAGACGCTTTTATTAATTCTATGTTATTAAATTTGTCACTTTTCAATCGGACCTAAATAAAAGTGTTTCCTGTGGGGAAGAATTTTATTGAGCTGCTTTTGAACACTAAACTTGAAAGAAAAAAATAGTTGTACTCTTAGTTCATTTATGTTCAAACTCTTTTTATTCCCCCTTCTCCCTTCCAAAGTTAAGAAAAATACATATAAGTGAGAATAATAGATAGAAATGTCTTTTCCTTCCATTTCAATGCTTTGATGTTAGGCAGAGATATCTCCTTTTGTTTTGACAAAAATATTTATTAAACCCTTCATCCTTTCATCTCATCTCCCAGAAGTCTTCTTGGTTCTTCCAGCTGGAAAGAATACCTCTTCTTTGTATCTCTGGGGTACAAACTCTGGATGATTTCACAAACAGAGTTTTACATTACAGCTTCTTCCCCTGAAAGGATCACTTCTCCCAATTTGAGTAAGTTTCCTGGAGGCTAGAGAACATGCTGCAGTTATATTGACATCTCCACAGAACCCACCACCATGCATTACACAGAGTGAGGCTCAGTGACTATTTCTTGCACTATTTTGTCATGCTGCACTTAATAACAGGGTCTTTTTATTTTTCTTATCAATTTTGGCAAATTAAGTTTGGTATTGATTTCATATTTTCTTATATTCTCAGGAGTTGTTTGCCAGTCTCCTAAATAATTCTTACTTGTATATATTTCCTTCTTTTTCTTTATTAGTTCTTTATTAAACTGCTAATCAGAATCATTTGACATTTTAGTGATATAAATTTATTTCTAAAATGTACAACCTATTATTAACTATTTTCCCTTTCAACGCCATAGACTATGGAATCAATCCTATTTTTATTGGTTAAATCAACATGCCTTTATTGAATGCCTATTAAGTGCCTAGCATATACACTGATAACACAATTGTGAATAACAAGTTCCCAGTATGGGTGGAGGAGACTCATACAGACTGAAACTTGGTGTCCTTTCAAAATTCATATATTAAAATCTGAACCCTCCATGTGATGGAATTTGAAAGTGAGGGTTTTGGGAAGTGATCAGGTTATAGGGGCAGAACCCTGATGATTAACACTGGTACCCTTAAAAAAAACGGGACCCCAGAGAGTCCCTTACCTTTTCTACTACATGATGAGCACAGAGAAAATGACTTTCTATGAACCAGGAAGTGAGCCCTCACCAGATGTGAAATCTGCTGGTGTTTTGATATTGAACTTTCTAGTCTCCATAATTGTAAGAAATAAGTTTCTGTTGTTCCTAAGTCACCCAGTCTATGGTATTCTGCTCTAGCAGCCTGAAGGGACTAAGATAGTATAGAAGATTAACTCATCTGATAAATACTACTAATGTCAGGTGTAAGGTATAGGAGCATTTGGCAGTGGCACAAAATAGTTTTAGGGTTTAGAAATCTAAATCATGGGTAGGAATTCACTTGGAAAATAGAGTTAAAGAAGAAACTCTGTATGTCAAAAACTGTGCTTTCTTTGTTTTTATTTGTTTGTTTTTGATGCCTTCTTCTGATCAGAATGCTGTGCCTTGATTATTATGAATGCTTTCAGATTACTCAATCGCCAAAGGCAGTTTCCCCTCCTTTCTTCTTCATCAACCATATCTTCTTTTGTGTCAAAATGGTATGAATTTACTCTTTCTGGGTTTTTTTCAACGTCTCAAAAATATTTGTTTTCCTAGAAAGCTTAAGATACAATATGCAGGGTACAAATTTCCCAAGGATAGAATTTTTCAATTCTTCTGACCTCATTTCATTCTAGTTTTAAGATATTGCATAGGAGAGGGATATGAACTTACTTCTTCCTAAGCAGCTTTCTCTGTGAGTATCAAACTATCAGCACTTTGGCCAGAGACAAATTGATTTAAAATATATTGGTATAAATCACAGATGGTTCTCTTTCCTCAACCTGCCGTGCCATTCCACCCACCCCATCATATTTTGAAGGGCTTTTTAAGGCATTCTCATGTTTCTCACCCTCCAGCTTTATTCTCTAGTAGCTATTATCTAACTAGCTACTTCAAAGATGGTTGTTAAACATATAGGTAATCATTTTACTTTTAATTAAAAATTGAGCTTCATTTCACAGTCTGGATGCATGGGATGCAAGGATGCTGTCTGCTTTTCCAAAGTCATCTTCCAACACTTTCAGAGAACATAGAAAGTTTCAACATTTCATTATCCACTTATTCAATAAAGTCTGAATTAGACATAGAAATGCTCAATTAATGGCCTTAATCAAATGAAATAATAACCAGATAAAAGAGGAATTTTTTCAAGGGACTGTGTCATAACTACATTAGAAATTTGGTGAATGTGATATCACTAGGAGGCAACAAATATGCCTGGATCCCTGGAAAACTGCCCTGTCAACCAGGAGTATGCAGAAGACTCTGGGTATCAGTTATCACTTAGGAGTTGAGAGACTTCATAGAGGACAATTAGAAGAATGTATGTTGCAATACATTAAGAAAAATGTGTTCTTTAAATTTTAGGCATCATCTTTAAGGTGATAGTTCAATTTCTGCCTGTCTAAATGCAGACATCATATATTAAATTCAATACAATGCAAGAAGTGATTTGAGAATTCAAATGTGAATAATTCAGCCATTTCTTTTACAAAGTTCATAGTTAAGTTGAGATCTTGAAAACTACTGTTGAAAGGTTTTGATAAATTCTGTAAAAGAAGGATAACAAGACAAACAAACAATGGAGACTTTCTAAATAATCCCATGGAGTTTAAAAATAAATAATATATAGTTTAGGAAAGGAAATAAAATATTATTTAAAATATTTGAGTCAAAATAATCTATTTACTATCAAATCATGGTAAGTACCTCATACCTGGACACATCTGGTGAAATTACAAAAGTTTGGGTCTAAAAGCAAATGATTTAAGGTTATAGATAAAATAAAAAAATTACAATGAGTGGGTGAAACTCAAAATGACTTTAGATTATTTATCAACAACAGAGCACTTGAAAATGCAAAAGAGAAATTGAGTTTGGTACTATAATTCTGCCGTGGCTGAATATAAGATACAACGATAAAGAGTAGCTAAGTATGGATCTGAAAGAAGAGAGTAAAAAATAATTAAAAGTGAACCCATTGATTCTTGATGCTTGAAGTACATGCATCAATCACCTAAACCCATACCAATAATATACTCACAGTGTTACTACTGATGAATTAATTGGAACTAGATTTCCCTTTCAGTCATACTATATAGTGCATTGTACTATATATAGTAATCACAATATTCTAAAGACTCTTTTGTCAGCTTAAAACTACAAAGTTTTTCTATAGATAATATAGACAAAACACAAGGTTATAGAATCAATATTAATAGTATAACTGGCAGAAATTTGAAGGATGAAGGAGACGTAAAGTGCAGGTATTCTAGATGTCTCATCTAATATACAGAGGGCTAATTGGGAAACTTTAGGGTGATGGAGAAAGACAAATTTAAGTAGATTACTGAATTTTATAAATGTAACCATGTTAAGAGCTACAAATTATACTAACGCAAAGATTCAAAAGGTGGAAAGAAGATAAAGTAGAACATATAAACTCTTCTTTTAGAAGTTCAGTAGAGAAAATGAGAAAGAGAAACTGAAATTGAAAAGTCGTCATATTTATTTACTGTAAGCTTTTCTGTATGGTTTGATTTTCTTCTTCTAAGTGAAGGTCTACTCTCAAAAATAAAACACTTGAGGTATAAAAAGGGGGAAATATAAAGTACTAACAGCAAGTGCCTCTTGGTGAGAGCATTTTAGGAATGATTCTTCCCTTAGATGCTGCCTGCCTGGCACAATTTTAAAAATATATTATTTTTATAATAAAATGTGTCAAATAAAATTTATGCTCAAAAAAATGATAACTTCTGTTTTAGCACAATGTATTTCAAGTAGACACAAAATATTGCAAATTACTATATACATATGTAGAGAGGGATGATTTTAAAGACTATTTTTAAAGAATAAATATATATAAATACATATATATACTCTTAAACAGTCAAGTTAGTTTTGTCACAAACATCTTTAGTAGAGCTGCAATGCTACAATTGATAGTTTTTTGTGTTGTAACTATTGACTTAAGTTCCATGTAGCCCATATAAAAGAACAATTCCAAAAATTAAGCTGTAAAGTAAAATGCCTTGTTACTACATAGAAAATAACTTGTTAGATTTAAATGAGTCACTCAACTGTGCAGCACTAATTTATAGCCATTATCTGTAGAGAAATAGAGCTAGCACTGACATTAAATGTACCATATGATTCCTTTATTATAAATTTCATGTTCTCCTCAAACCCTCTAACCGCAACCATATGGCTTTCATTATGTTTGTTGCCATTTGTTATGCCCAATAAGTTAAAAACTTTATTATATATCGATTTCCTGCTTTGAATGCCTGAAAACCTTTGTGCTCTCAACACCATCATTGATCAGATATCAATTATTTTTTACTCTCAGACCACAGAACATATTAAACCAATTCTGGATTTATCTGGTACATGCAAAAGGGCCTGACCCCAATTTTTCTGTTAAAGGCCTTTTAGCTTCAGTTTTAAGAGCAATTTGGTTTCTGACAATATTGTGGTGCTCTTGCCTAGGAATCCCACTTTGTCGTTTATTTGGCTGGAAAGCAGGATTAAAACAGTGTTTTGGGAAACTTGTAGGGATTTTGTGGCTGCTAGTTTTGATTTAATCAGTGTCTGTAAAAACAATTTAGAAAAACTCTATTTGGAAAATGAGTTGTTTTATTGGTAGTCATAAATTAAATTTAAATGTGGCAGGTAATTTTTAAAAATATACCAGTAAAAAGAGTAAATATGCATTTCCTATCCTAAATTCTATTACTTGTGATTTTTAACATTCCTATTTGTATTATAGGATACACTATGGGATAAGTAATGTCCAAAGAATGACAACTGAATAATTGCTAATTCTAACCCCCCCATTTTATATTGAGATGCCTGTTTATTTTTTAACACATATTTGAAGATGCATGTTTTATTCTAAGCACAAAACTTTAAGATAATGTACATTTTAAGTTTAATCAGTATGAGATATAGCATATAAAGTTAAATATTTAATCAACTAATATTTTAGTATTTTCTAAAACATGAATTTGGTGAAGCCTAAGGATTTTCCAAAGCATTATTTTCTATTAAGCAGGGTACTTGTAGCCTACATGATAAGAAAACTAGATAGAAATAATAAACCTCTATGATAAAAAGCACTTTTGTTTTTGAATGCTGTGTGAAAATTAGGGATGTATGGAAGCAAAAAATTTGGCCGTATGAAATCTAAAGTCAGGCAAAACTAACTTGGAAACAGTTATACATGAATTTACTATTTATTGAAGAATTTTACTCTCCTCAGTACTCAGAATTAAATGAGATTATGGTTGTATATGAAATTTTTCTGGTATATATTATGTAATAAAGAAAAATTGTTTCATGAGTTTGATATATCAGTATCTCAATCCTTATCTACTTCCCCAAATTTGCCTGTTGATGGTTTTTAACCTGATTTACCAAGAAAATACTTTTAGTATTTAGAAATGGTAAACAAGGATTTTCCACATGTTGATTTGAAGTTTAAAAAATAGATTCCTTTTATATCTATTTCTTATCTTGTGGACTTCATTGCTGTTAAGGCAGAGCTTATTAAAATTCAATGTGCATTAAAATTACTTGAGGATCTTGCAAAAAATCAGATTCTGAATTATATGTCTGGAGGAAGCCCTGAGGTTCTTCAGTTTTGAAAATTCACCAGTAATATTGACTCTATTGGACCGCGGAGGTGGAGATCAGTACTTGAACTGCAGCGTGGTGTTTCAAAGATGTTGCACAGTATCTTTTCCTGTTCTCTCTCATCATGTGCTCTCCTAGCACCCCAACTGTACATCCTTCAGGTAACTTAGCCTTCTGTCTTGTACTTCCTTAGCATTGTAAGTTTTATGAAAGTATGTCTGCTCTTATTCACGGGACTCTACCTAGCATAGTGTCTGAAACTGCAATAAATGCTTGTTGGCTGAGTGTTGATGAATCCCAAGTCAATAGAGAATTCTATGGCTGAAAACTAATAGGAATGAGGATGTTGAAAACCATGTCATGAATGTAATTATGAGCAATTGGCTATAAAGAGTCTTATATAGTTATTTGGGTGAACATAAGTTTTCAGCTCATGGGGGTAAACACCTATGAGCATGAATAATGGATTGTAAGATTTATATGGTAAGATTGTGTTCAGCTTTGTAAGAAACTGTCAGACTATTTTCCAAAATGGTGATGTTATTTTGCATTCCTATTATCATTGACTAAATGCTCCTGTTGGTTCACATCCTCACTTCCAGAAACTCTTATTCTTAATCATCTTGCTATATAGCATATTAAAGAAATAGACTTGTTGGATAATTTATCTAGCATGTTACTAACTAAATACATAATTTGAGCTTTATTTTTTAAAGAAGTTTAGTTTAAAAAATTAAAAATCAATAAAGATAAGCAATTATACATTTCAGTTAATGTGGAATCAGAACCACAATAAAGAAGCTATTGGAAAATATATAAACAGTGAAACATAATTTGAAACAATTTATCTGTACTTACACCTGGAAAACCTACCACAGTAATGTATTAGGAGTACTTACTGACTGTATTTGCAGCATAAAGTGTCCAATAAAAGATGATCTAGGACTTAGGTCTGTTCCCGGTGGAAGTGTGCCTTTAAGATGAATGATCACTCCAGTAACAACCATCTTCTGTAATAAAAATAAGTTTGGGGTCTCAAAGAATACACTTAAAATAAATAAAATTTTGATAGGGAAATTAGTAAGCGTCTAAATTTTCATTTTAGCAAGCATATTTATTTTAAGAATAAACATATTTTCAAGACTTTTCAAGCTTAAGAAGAAATCTGTGGCATACTATTGTAATTGTTTACTTTTATTCATGTAAGAGAAAAAGAAATGTTCCAGGAGAAATTTAGATATGACAATGGCAGGAAGTTTGGAGGTGTTTCATTATGCTTGAGGGATTGACACTCAATGGCAAATTAGAAAATGTTAGGCTTTAAGAAAATATAACAGAATCTAAAACTTTCAGAACTCTCAAATATCAGCACTTTTGTGCTCAAAGACAAACTGACAAACATAGAGATATATTTGTAAAGTCTGCACCTCTGAATTTAAAAATTCTCATAGAGTTTTAGTATTTTGTATATAGAGGATTTTGAAAAATGTATGTGGTCTATTTTGAAAATTGTGTAATTTGAAATTCAAGTTAAATATTAAAATTTATTTCATGAAAACCACTAAAAGTCAGTGCTGGTCGTGTAGCTATGATTTCATTAATTGTAATAGTGATTAAAAAGTAAAAAATGGAGACTGGAAAAGTAGCTAAATGGTACAGCTCATACATAAGACTCCTGGGCTCAATCCTGACATGAAAGTACTTAATAAAGAATGAAAAAATGTATCTGACATTTAAGCATTATAAATGTCTAATAAATATTTGTTTTTAATTTAACAGTATTATTGAGGGATAATTGATACACAAAACACTCCATATTTCTTCTCCAATTCAGTAAGAGTGACATAGGGACACTGGCATCAAAATTAAGATAATGATCATCTTGAAAGCTTCCTAGCATCTACTGTCATCCCTCCTACATACATTCCCTCTCCTTATGCAACCACTGATCTGATTTGCCACAAAAAATTATGTAAATGGGATTATGTGGTATATATTATTTTCATTTGACATCTTTCACTCAACAAAATTGAGATTTGTCTATGCTGTATATATTGATAATCATTCATTCCTTTTTACATAAAGTAAAACTCCCTTTAAATGAAGAGAAATTTTCATTTTGAAGTGGAGCCTTCATTTCTCTGTAGGATGTATAGAAAATAAAATCATGAAACAAAAGTTCTTGTATGTTGTTTTGTAGACCACAGAAATTTGTGATAAATAAATAAAATTGCCTTACTAGTATATCACAAGATAATTTTTAATTATTACTTTATACATAGCTATTAAAGCATGGAAAGTAGTTTTACTGGAAAATAAGTTGTACAGTATTCCTACAAACTAACATTAATCTATCAAATTTAGTTAATGTTCATGTTCTTAGCAGGTCATTCATTAAAAGCAATAGTCATTAAAAACAATAGTGAATTAGCCAGAATTAGGGTTGAGAACATAAGTGCTGTCTGTGTCAACTGGAATTTTCTTCTTGAACAGTTCTTCATAAAATGTAAATTTTTATATTATGTATATACAGATGCATGGAAAGACAAAATTTTCAAAGTTTCCTGTTTTGAACCACTTCAAGATTCAAAACTTCAGGGTTTTTGTTGTAGTTTTGTTTGGGGGTCCTCTTTGTCTCTAGGGAAGCTGTCCAATTTTCCATCATCAGTCATACTACAGAAACAGAGTATTTGTGATTCTGGTCAACTTCAGGCAAATATGCTTCTATACTCAGCACTTTTTGCCTTCTGCCACTTGGGGTTAACCAAGATGCCCAGAGCAATGAGATAAAGATATACAGAATTTAATAGCTCTGCTTCAAATAAAATCTCGAATGTTAACATTAACATGAACAATATAGTAACAGCTAAATATTACCTTTGTAGGCATTTTTTAAAACCATTCTCATGGCAATTATGAAATATTTTACAGTAGTTTATAAATAAGCATGTAAATGTGCATAAAATATTCTTAAATTTTTACATATCAAAATTTTCAATTTAGCTTTTGTTTATTTGATAAGTATATTTTTAAGCAAAATATGTCTGTTTATAACATATACATACATGTAAACATAAATATATTAATAACATTTTAAGGTTATTTTGAACTTCTATCTAAGAGCTATAATAGGAAGTTTGGAATTTGTTGCAGTCTTTTCCTAGTTTGTTTTTATTTTTTAATTTGCTTCTTTTCTCAGGTGTTGCTGTAGTTTAGATCCTGAATGTCCCCTGAAGGACCATGAGTTGGAAGCTTGGTCCCCAAGGAGGTGCTACGGAGGGGTGTAACCTTCAAGAGTGGTCCTGGTGGGATGTCTATAGGTGATTGGGGTCATGCCCATGAGGAGCATGGTGGGAACCTGCCCCTGCTTTCTCTCCTTTGCTTCCTGCCTGTGTGGTTTTGCTTTGCCATGTGCTCATATCAGGATGCGCTGCCTCTCCACAGACATAAAGTAATGGGGCCAATCAGTCCTCAGGGACTGTTAACCTCCAAAACTGTGAGGCAAAACACATCTTTTCTCCTTATAAGTTGATTATCTCTGTTATTTTTTTATAGTGAAGAAAAACTAACCAACACAGTTATCTTAACATATTTCCTGATTTGGGGAATTAATTGTATTTCACATTATTAAAGATGAAGAAATCCCAGAAAATCCAAATTATTATTACTTTTACTGTTTCCAGATAGACAGGGAATATAAGAGGTTAGACATCCTTAGTTAATCTTAGGGAATTAAATCTACCTGAGTAAAACCAATTGGAAAGGATTTTTTATCTCAGGCTTTGGGCCTTTGTTCTGCAATAACTGCAGCCATTTAAAGTAAATTGCCCATTAAAGTACCACTCCAGCTTTTGACAAATTGCATCAAACTGTTTTCTTCCTCTGGGGAAACACAAACCTGAGAATGGTGGTTTTATTTTTTCTGCTTGACATATAGGTTGCCTGAACCAGTAGGCTAAAATGCTTTTTGGTGCTTTATTGGACAACCGAAAGAGGTTATATATGGTCCAGTAGAGCCCAAGTGAAGATATTGAATTCTAGCAGCTTATCTTGTGTGATGACAAATAATTGGTCATGCTGTCATATCATTTATCATTTTGAAAACAGTTCTCACTTTTAAACCATGTTATTTAAGAACAGTGTAACAGAACTGATAAAGTCTACAAAGCCCATTTTTGGTTAAAAAATCTTTGAACCATATGGAAATAATTCAAATGTCTGCCAATGTACAAATTCAAAGCATTGCTGTTGTTAGCAGTAACTATCTTGCTTACTTGATGAGAAAGTTCAAGTTGCTAAGGATAAGTAAGTAAAAATAAATCAGTTTTGATGAAAATATTCTGTTAAATTAGCTATAACCAAAGACCCAAAGCTAAACTAACTATATAATATGAACCTAAATGTTAATAGAATTAAACATTTAATTGTTTTTTTAAGCAGATTATTTTAGTTATTTGAAAACAGTACTTGAATTATTGGCAATAATCTTAAAATTCACTGCTGTGACTGAAAGACCCGACAAGAACAATTTTGGAGGAGAAAAGGTTTGTTCAGTCTCAGGGTTTCACAGGTCTTAGTTCATAGAAGGCCAGCTCCATTCCTCAGGCCTGAGGTAAGGCAGAACATAATGGCAGAAGAGTGTGGCAGAGGGAAGCAGCTCATATGATGATCAGGCAGCAAAGAAAGAGAGACTTCACTCTCCAGATACAAAATATATTCCCCATAGCCACGCCCCCATTGAACCACTTCCTTCAGCTACTCCCCACCTGCCTCCAGTTACCACTCAGTGAATCCCCTTAGGGATTAATTCACTGATTAGGTTAAGTCTATAACCAATCATTTCTCCTCCAAACCTCCTTTCATTGTCTCACAAGTGAGCTTTTGGGGGACATCTTATATCCAAACCATAACATATATAATTTTTTCATTACTAGTGTAAAGGGACAAATAAATGAAGATGGTGGAAATATGAGAATAAGACAATAATTCTATAAAATCAGCCCACTGTACTGACTCCTCACATAGTTTCTTTGCCACAAAACAATCTGCCTGCCTGCCCCATCTGGCCTTAGGGGGCAGGATATGTCACATTCCTCAACAAACTGATGCAGGGAGCAAATGTCTGGCAGTCAGTGTAGATAATGAATGATGGGGGTCTGAGTATCACTTGTTATTACACTTCCCAGCTCAATGGGTTGTTTAGAGATAACTTTCAGGATGGGATCAGGATTGCACTTACCAGCCCAAGGAGTTGCTAAGGATCAACCCCTGTGCTCCTACTCCTTCCTAACCTTAGTCATACACATAGAGAAGAAAGAGAAGGTATGGGGTTTGAGGGTCTATAAAAGAGCAAGATACACCCACTCCTGCAGACACCCAGTTCTGGGCCCCCTTCTTTTCAAAGAAGTCTATTGCTATCTCTTTTCTTAAATAAAACTGGTTTTCTACAGTTGTCTCAGCATTTCTTAAATGTTTAATCTCCAACACCAGGGGACAAGGGACTGGACCCAGAAGTGCTCTGTCATTGAGCTACATCTCCATTCCTTTTTTAAAATAGCTTTTCATTTTGAGACAGGATCTTGGCAAGCTGCTGAGGCTGGCCACATTGCACTCCTCCTGTCTCAGACCCCGAGTCTCTGGGATTATAGGCATGTGTCACCATGCCCTGCAGCCATGATTCTTTTTTCAGAGTATATTAAAAACGAAAAACAAAAAAACAAAAAACAAAACCTAAGAAATATTGTCTGCATTTTTAAAACAAAGCTGTTCACTTTAGCTTTGATCATTTTTCTATTGTGGTAATAGAAAATTTTTTCAGGCTCTCAACTAAGAATTCTAACTTACAAATGTTAGAAGACGGGCATTATTACTAAAAATAACTAAAAAGTTACTTAAATGTTTTGACCTTAGGAATCATTTTATGATCTAAAACATTTTCAGAGAGTATAAAATCTACTATTTCCTACTGGCTCAGTAGTCTGGAAAGTTCTGAAAAGTGTCACGTTTTTGGACTTTTGTAGCTTTGACATTTTTGAAGATAATAGGCCTGCTATTTTGTAGGCTACTCTTAAATTTGGACTTGTTGGACATTTCCTATTAATTAGATTCTAGTTTTGCACATTCGGAAGGAATATTGCTAAAGTGAGACTATTCCTGTCAGGAATCTTGTGTTTTTATTTGTCTCATTATTTGTAATATTAATTTAGATTAGAAGTTTAATGTCATGTCTGCCAGACTTCATAGTAAAATTACTCTTTTTAATTTAGTAATGAATAAGTTTTGTGGAGAGCTACTTTGAGACTGTGTAAAGATCTCATTCTTTACCTGTTTTTTATCTGTTTAATTTATTTGTATAATCAGTAAGTTTATTTCCTTTTATGCCTAATACCTAAATTTGACCAAAAGGAGACCTTTTTCTGGCACAATAAGATTGTCCCGATTTATTTTCTACCTTCCCTGCCCCAGTCAGTTATTTCTTCAAGGAGGTCCAATTAATAAAGAATGATATTCAGAAACCAAGTTCTAGTAGCTAGTTTTTTTTTTTTTTTTTTGCATTTATTTCTTTGGGATCATGTGAGCATGTGCATGTGCATACTTATAGCATATATAAATGCTGTATATAAATTGTTTTAATCTCTTTTTTTTTAAATAGAGAGAGAATGAGAATTTTTTAATATTTATTTTTTTAGTTTTCAGCGGACACAACATCTTTGTTTTGTACGTGGTGCTGAGGATCGAACCTGGGCCGCATGCTACTGCTTGAGCCACATCCCCAGCCCTTAATCTCTTAGTAATATATAGTTGAAGATAGTAATTTGTGTTCATTTGTATGCATTAATTTATAAGGTTTTAGGGACTAAAAATAGGTTAATATTGGCTGAAGGATCTTAGTTGTTCTCAACTTTGGCTCTGCATTTTATGCACCTGAGGGAGCTTTAAAAACCTACTAAAGTTTGAGTTCACATTCAGAGTTTTGATTAGTGTTCTTGGGTTGCCTGGGCATAAAGATTTTTGAAATCTTCCCAGATTATTCTAATGTGCACTCAATGTCGAAAGTTTGAGAATCACTGTTTTAGACTAAGATAATCTCTTTCTACATTTAATCCAGACAATATCACCTTTTCACACTTGCTAATGTTGTTAACAAAGCCTCCTAATATGATTTATTAAGGACCCTTAATCCCTGACTCAATTGGAGCCAATTTGTCTAGCTTCTCATTCAAAAAAGTTTCCTAGGGATATAGATATAAAAGACACGTCTAGAAAATAAGTAAATTTACATTAGTTACCTGGATTAGTTAATTTCTCAGTTTAAGATCTCTTTTTGCTCTATTGCCTTAGGTGGAGTCTGAAAGCAGTTCTCTTTTCATCTCCTTTCCCATAGGCTAATGCCACCATCACTTTGGCCTTTTGGACATAAGCATACTCATCATTAGAGAGAGTGTGAAAAAATCAACTTGGTAAGTGTTCTTTTTTCCCCCAAAATTTTATAGTAGAACTGATCTTCACCAACTTTCCTATACCCTTCTCTTAGGTTGTATGAGCAATAATCCTTATAATCAGGATTAGTCCAACATATCTGAATTTCATATACTTGGCAGAATTACCAAGTATCCTTATTAAAGCAAGCAAACAACACCACAAAATAGATCCTTCAGCCCCACCGCCTGGTTTAAGCAGAAGCAGATCATGCTCAGGAGAGCACCATTGTAAAGCCCATGGTAGTGAAATATACTATAATAGCCTCAGCAGCAACATCTACATGAGAAGTTTCTTATGTTTATTGAGTGATTGAGTGTAATGAACTTTCGTTAGCTCTGCTAGCTGTTTCTTACTTTGCTCCTTTCACAGCTGCTAATGTGAAAAACATTGAAATCAGCAAGTTTCTGGCTGTGAGTAAGCTAAAAGTGGCTTTTGAATAATTTTTCAGCCTACATAGCAAAATTTCTCTGTGACAATTGGATGTTATTTGGGGTTTCATACCAGGAGGAAGAAGCACAAGCAAAGTTCAGTCATTTGGGGCATAAATATTCTCTCCCTCTTTCTCTCCTGTGTGTATGTATATATTTGTAACTGTTATTTTTCTTTCTTTTTGAGGCTTATGATTGATCTGTGGCATGTGGCCCCTTGTGTACAGCTGTGCAAAAAATAGCCTAAAAAAGAATTTTCCAAAAGTTATTTGGAGCTTCTCTTGTTGCAATTCTAGTTTCTTCCTCACCTGAGTGTCAGTTTTCAGAGAACTAGCATCACATGGGAGTGGGTACAAAAAACATACAAGAAAGTCTGTTAGAAGATTATGGTATTAAATTTGTGAATGCTTGTTTAAAGTAATTTTCTACTGCAAAATTTAATCAAAAATTTTAATCGTATCTCTGTTTACTGATGTTAAATAAAAATTTAAAGGGTAGCAATCAATAAAAACAGATAAAAATCTTCTCAAGAATAAATGAAAGGAAGTAATAAAAAGTCTTACTAAGCTCAAGTGTCTCCTATCAACAGCAGCTGATAAAATATTAAAAGATTTGCCTTGTGTAATGTCTCTGGAGAGCCATCTTGCTGATATACTAGCCCATGATTGACAACTCTGAGACCTTGCTGGAAGCCACAAGAGTATGTCTATAATATTATGCTCAATTGCTTAAATCTTTCTTCCTAAATGGGTCTAGAAATAACATACCACCAAGTGATTGGCTTTTAAGAAATTGAACATTCTTTTCAGTTCTAGCTGAAGTTGAATTTGTCTGGAATTAAATATTATGTGGCATAAAGAATGTGAAAATAAAAAAAAAATCAAGATATTGTATCTAAGGATATATGATATATTTAGGAAGGGTTAAGATATTACTGGAGGAAATATCATGGGTAGGAAGTGGTTTCTATGTCTCAATAAATAATTAGTAATATCTATTGACACATTTAATGTACCTAGCACTGAACTAAGTGATTTATGTGCATTATCTTTTTTGATCTCAGAATACCCGGTGGCATAGGTGATCATATCTCCATTTTTCTCGAGATAAGGAGCTGAATCTCAGCAACATTAAGAAATTGCCACAGTAAATATGTAGCATAACTTGAATTTGAACCCAAATCAAGCTCACTAAATGGCATGACAAATGAAGTTGACTATGAGTGACACCCTCAGCACAAGAGCGATTATGATGACTTTAAGAGAAAAAGTTGGCTAGAAGGAACACTTGTGAGAGGGACAGGAAAGAACACAGAAAATGTTATTTATTTCTCAGTCAAGTTCTAGGGACTTGGTCTAATGGAAAGGATAAAAGTAGATAGAAGTCTGAGGATATTTTGAGATTTATTTGTGAGAAGTGTGACTACAGTGACCAAGTCATGCAGAGTTTGGAAGTGGAATGTTTTCCTTGTTTATTTTTGCATCACAGAATGATTGTCAGTGCATTGAGAACTAAACTACAGTGTGACGATCTCATGCTGTGAGGGCTTTGAGGACGCCTGATTATGTAGTTCATCTCCCCTTCACAGAGTATAGAAGAAGTGATGATAGAAACTATCTCTTTCCAGTGACTTTCAGAAAACAGGCATTCTGGAGGATCTGGAATATGAAAACTGAAACAAAAATCAGAACATTATTCCCAAGCCCATGTGAGAGAATTTTGTGGAAATTAAGAAACTCCCAATGGAGGTTTGATGAGAGTGGAGCTGATTTCTATTTCAGAAGGAAATGATTAATAAGTAATCATACTGTAAGTAAAGCCATGAACACAAATGTGTGCTTTAAATTTATCTTTTAAAGTTGCTTCTATAGCATCCATTTCTAGCTTAACTCAAGTTGGTTTTAAGAGTCACACCCTGCCACCTTTGGATACCCTAAAATTTCCCTTCCTTTCATGGCTGTTTGTGACATAGCCCTTTTGTACCTCATCTCAGTGACCCCCAAACCCTCTACTTCCCATTGCTGCTTACTCCAGTAAAACCAAGAAGTTAACACCTTTAAGTGAATAAGTTGCCCCTTCATGTGTTTTCTTTAAAGTCGCCTCTCTACAACTCCTGCAGAAAAGCCTGAGGTGATGCCCATGGACCAAAAAGAGACAGAGTTTAGAGGTCACTGTTCTCTCTTACTTTCTACCCACTGCTTAAGTACCCCATTATCTCCAGCATTTCCATTGAACTCCTGTTGCTGTGAGTAATAAAATTCTTCAATTTCATGTATTTTGGTTTTACTTTCTCATTGTGTCTCCTCTGAAACATGCACAACATAGTGTTTTTTGCCAATTTACTCAATCTCTTTAATCATAACACCCTCGAATTCACATTGTACCTTTCAATTTGATACAATATAGAGTACTTTGCATCACCAAATTTTATACTGAATTGAAAAATTATCCTGAATTATAGCAATTTTATACCCAAATTCCATTTCAAGTAAGTCAGAAGATAAAATAATATGTTAAATAGTACTGCGATCAGTCAGAAAAATAGCAGATAAAATAGTCTTCAAAAAGATACTAGTCTTACCAAAAAGAGTACTTATTATTCATGTGTCCATTTAGAGACTCTTCTCAAATAAAAAAAGATGAGGATACAATGACAAAAGAATCCTTGAAAGGTGATTTTATCTTGTTTTGATGAAACCAGCTCTAAAGGAAATTTTTAGGATAACTAGAAAATTTTGAATATGAAATGAATTAGAAGATATAATAAAGATGCTAATTTTTTATTGTGGCAAAATAGCCTTAATAGAAGATGTGTCAAATTATTAAGAGATATTTTAGTATCTGAAATTTACTTTCAAATGGTTAAAAAAATAATAATAGCTAGAGAGATAAGGGGAAACTATTTCAAAAAATTAATATTTTAGTAGATTATATATATTTAATTAAGTATTATTTGTTTAATTTTTCTGTACTTAAATTTCTTCACAATGAAAATTTATGAAAAATAATAATTTCATAAAACTTTCAACTTTATTTCACCTAGTACCTAACTAAATATCTGCAAAGTGTAGCTCCTTCTACAAGACTGTAAGCTTCTTTAATACATAGTAAATTCCCTGAGAACATGGATTATAACAGTTATCAATTAACTTAGAAAATTTCCTGTTACATAGTAGTATGAGTAAACAAGTGATTGATAACTTGTTACAGTAGTTACATCTGTTGTTTCAATAAAAAATGAAAACTTTATATATGACCAGGTTTTACTTTTTTCTCTTCTAAATATAATTGTATAATTTGGCTATTTCACTTTTCTGTTCTATTTGATTTTTGCTTTTTACAACTTGAAGCTTTTTTATTGGGTTTACATACATTTGAACTGACCTTTATATCCTTTGATATTTTCAAGTTTATCCTTGATAAAATTCTCTATCTGAAATCTAATTTGACCTATGTTACTATGGCCACTTCCACTTTTTTTTTGATGAGTTTCAGCTTGACATATATCTTTTTACATCCTTTTACTTTAAACATATTTCTGTTTTAATTTGTAATAGATTCTTATAGACATGGTATAGTTGGATTTGCTTTTTTATCCTATCTGATAATTATGTGTTTTAATTGGAATATTTAGGCCATTTATATATAACATTATTAATATGTTGCAGTTTAAATTTACTGTCATGTTATTTGTTTTTTCTTTCTGGTTTCTTCTTTTCCTTCTTTCTTTTGGGTGAGTGAAATAATTCATGTCTCCTGTATCATCTTGACTATGATCTTAGTGACTCTATGTTTTTGGTTTTTTCCTTAGTGCTTATCCTTGGGTATATAATATACATTTAAAACATATCTAAGATTATCTTCAAAAAAATCTTCTGCCACTTAATGAATTTCAGATTCTTAGACTGTATATTGCAATTTTATTCTGTATTGCAATTCTTGTACATATACTATAAATCCCAGATACACTTTTAACTTTGTCGTGTGTGTGTGTGTGTGTGTGTGTGTGTGTGCGTGTGTGTGTGTGTGGTGGCTAGAGATTGTACTCAGGGTCTCATGCATTCTAGGCAAGAACTCTACTGATCTATACCACCACCCATGTTTTTAAAAAATTTTTTGATTTACATGAATTTTTTTCAGAAAAATTAAGAAAGAAAAAACTTACATTTAAAAATATTTACCAACATGTTTATTATGTCTTCTCTGTTTCATTTCTTTGCAGAAATTAGTTTCCCTCTGTAATCATTTTCATTAACAATTCTTGTGATTGTGCTCTCTTTTCTAAGAATTGTCTCAGCTTTTATTTTTCTGAAATAGCTTTACTTTTTCCTGTTTTTAAAGAACTTTTTCTCTGGAGATAAAATTCTATGTTGGTTGTCTTTTTTTCATTCAGCATTAAAATGGTGGTAATTTTATGATCTTATGACTTGTATAACTTCTCATCCGAAGTCTATATTGACTGCCACCTTTGTCTATTTGTGTGTAATGGTTATTAAACAAGAAATACAAGAAACAAAAAGTATCAGAACACATAGAATTGTGTATTTTTTTCTCTCTGCTTCATTGTTATGTCTTCAAATTCAATGATCTTTTATTTTTCAGAATCTAGTCTGCTGAAGATTTCACCTAGAACAATTTCCCATCAGATGTTGCTTTTTTTGTTTAGAATTTCCACTTGGTTATTGTTGGTAGTTTTAATTTCTCTTATTATTTTTGTCTGTTTTTGTATTTTTGTGAGCATGTGGAGTATATTGAAAATAGCTTTTTGTATGTCCTTATTTGCTAGAGTATTCAACTCTGTCATATTCTGTGTCTGTTTCCATTGGCTTATTTAAAAAAAAAAACAAGTAAATAGATTACATTTTTCTGTTTCAGGTTATGTATAGTAACTTTTTTACTCCATGTTGGAAATTGTGAGTTGACTTATTTAATGTCTGTATTTTGTTGTGACACTGCAAAGACTCTTTTTTCTTTATTTGGAGAGGAATTTATTTTATCATAGATTATTTTGATCCTTTCAAGGTCGAATTTTAGCTTTGCTAGGACAGGTTCAGAGCAGGCTGACTCTAGGTAGAGAGGAACTCTTATTACTGAATCTCTATCCCTTTTGAGTGGCTACTGAGTGTCTCAAACTGCAGTCTTTATCTCTTCAACTGATTTAGGCTGCCAGTCTTTCTTTGTTTCCCCTTTATGTTTTCATGGTCTGGAAATTTCCTCCAGACAGAAAGTCACAGTAATTTTGTGATTCACTTCATTTATTTTCTTTGTTTCATAAATCTGATCTGCCTCTTTTTCAGTTTCTGAAAACAATTTCGTGGTTTTTCAGATTTTTTACAGTCAGAAGTTTTACCTAGATTGTTATTTCTCTATAGCTTGAATAATCTAAAAGATTTCTTAAAGAATTAAAAAAAAAAAACTTTTGTTGAGCAAAGGCATTTTACTAACAAATATGATTACATTTACAAGCATATGATATATACTAATTTTAATAACATAGAAATGAAAAAGATAATAACTCTAATAGGTTAAATAGGAGAATGCTAAATATAAAAAGGACTTCGAGAAATTATTGACCTGGTTGACTATTTAATTGGTACTGATGAATGTGTCATCTGGGGTAAATTGATCAAGAGTTAGAATCATCTTGATATGTCAACGTGGTTCATATAAGAATTTTGTTATTTACATGACCAAGATATTTTCATTTCTTTCATTTAGAATTTCCTCATTTTAATTTAATTCACCTCCACTTATTTGGATTCCATTGTGCTTTTTATCTCCATTCAAAGGCAGAAGAACTAAAGTGTATCTCTCATATATAAAATATTCAATGGCAAAAAGAATTTATGTATGACAATAAAAAAGGACAACAGAAAATACTGCAATATTGGTTGAAGATGTGGATTTATGACTTATAAGTAGCGATAGGGACATTTTCTAGATATAGGAGAAATGTTATATGAAAGTTAGAAATACTCTAAATTTTCTTTAAAATGGTAAATACACTTTTATTACCAGTGGTTCACAGGATGTTTTTCTGTATTTTTATTTTATTTTTTGTAGGATCAAACCTAGGGCCTTATTCATTCACCCTTTGAAGGACAATGCTTTGGTGGCTTCCAAGTTTGGGCAATTACAGAATAAAACTTCTATGAGCATCCATGTGCCTGTTCCGTGAACTTGAATATTCAGCTCACTTGGTTAATACCAGGAAGTGAAATTGCTGAATTCTAAGGTGAGGGTATATTTAGTTTCACAAGAAACTGCCAAATATTTTAAAGAATCTGTTCTATTTTGCATTCTTATCAGAGAGTCTATTATTAAAAGTGTAAAAATAAGAAGAGGATATATCCAGATAACGAGGTAATTCTATGAAATATGTAATCTTCCAGTATAGACTCGCCTTGGAGGCCCAGGTTCACGTGTAGTGTATAATATTTCCACATAAGTGTCTTTTGCCCACATTAGAGCAACATGGTCAAAATAAAGCTCTCAGATGCTTGCACTTCTTCCACATAACTAGTTACAACATATTTCACTATCTTGTGATATCACTATCCATCCAGATTGCTACTTTTCTTCTCTCATCAGCCACATTCTGTCCATCAATAAATAGAATTATCCACTTAAAATATGTCCTATCCTTCTACTTTCCTTTAATGAAATTCAATGTAATCAATTCTATTATTCATAATACTAATTTTTCTATCTCTTTCATTGAAATGAAGATGCCATAAGAACACAGGTCTCATCTTTCCTGTTTCAGACATCCTTTTAACGGACATATTTGTGTTTACTTTCAAAGACAAGTAAAATATTTAGAAGTTGGAGGATTTTTCTGTATTTAGAGTTGTTCTGATGTCTTAGCACTAAATTGTTGGTAGTGTAGGTTCTGAACTGATGGAAGCCTCTGCATTTATTGCCACTCCAAAATTATCATAGCCTGTAGTCAAACTGTCATATACTTGGGAACTTTGACACCCTCAGAATGAATTTCTTTTTAATGTTTTCATTATCATTGAACAGCTCCCACAGAAAATGACTCAAGGCCTAAATTTTTATTCTAGTGACTCTTCTATGCCAATTTGTATTACCTCAATTGCTATGAAATAGCCATCTTTTAAATAGTCATTTTAAAATAATCAAAATACATATGTTTTCAAGAATAAAAGAAGAACAATAAATGGTAAAGTCATTCTCAGCTTCAGAATAGGATTGATCATAATTAACCCAGCATGCCCTTTTATCCCAAAATTTCTATTCCTTTCACTGATTTTTATTGGATCATTTGTACTTGTTGTTATATTTAACAGACGTTATGACAAATTATTCTCCTGGTATAATAAAGAATTCCAAGAAAAAAGCCATCATTGATTTACAAAAACACCCCTTTAGAATTAGATGAAACATTTATTTTCTTTCTTGGAAGATGGAATCCATTGATTTATAGTAACTGGATCACTGACACTACTTAAATTAGATTTTAAAAACCCAGGAAAATATAAAGAAATAAAACAGTCTTAGAGAAATGAACTTTGGGCCAATGAAACCACATGCCTAACTGGAATGAGATATTATTTTTCAAAGCTTTAAAAATAACTTTTTGCAATTAACTTGGAAAGAAAGACATCAAAGAGTCAAAATATAAAGTTCATTAAAATTCATTTATTCAATGGATGCTTTGAGTTCCTACTATGTGACAAGCATTGTTCCAAACTGTGTGTGATATAGAAATATGTTGTTGCACTCATCACTCACAATTTACAATACAGTAAGGATAAAAGAAGGAAACTATTAAACACAGAAGGTTGTTGTATGTTAGATAAAATGCTTTGGAACTAAAAAAGCAGTTAAAGTAGATTTTTTCATAGGAGATATGAGGAATATTTATTGAGTCAGAATTTAAAATAGGATGATCAGAATGGACCTCCTCTGAAGGTGATATTATTGAACTTGTAACAGATATTTCACTATATTTTGAATAACCTAACAATCAAAGGTTGACAGTGTGTATGACAATGTTTACACATGAGTGCACAAACATGCACATAATTATCTTGTGCATATTACCTTATGAGTCTGTTATTATTATTAACACATTTTACATGTGGCATATTAGACTCCAAGAGGTTAGGTGACTTGTCTGAAATCAATTAACTAGACTTTTTATTTTTTGCCCTAACTTCTCTCTTTAAATTATGTTAGTTAAGTCACTTCTAACTTGTCCAGCTCTAATAATCTATTTCTTTTATCTGATTGGATGGCCATTATGAAAAATCACATTTTATCACTTTCACATTTTGCTCAATTTTCTATAATTACTTTGAACAATGAATTATGGTTCTTAATTATAAAAGCCAAGATGTCATCGATACTATTACTCTGACTGTAGAGATTTATTTATATATAATCATTAATACCTTTACCATCTAATGTCATGATTATATTCATGAGCTTTGGCATGAATAACCCATTTAATTTGGGCTATTGAATGTCATCAGAGACACAGAAATATAGTTAAATTTCTTTTGATTAAAAAGAAGTACCCCAAACAGAGTCAAGTGTCAGATATAATAACAATCTCATGTTCCTGAGTTAGTGGCTTATGGACATTATTTAATAGATTGTCAAAAAACATTAAAGTAAAATGATTTTAAAAATGTCATTCAGAACAGGTTATCCATGTAGAAAGCAACATTTAACTCAAATTAATAAGCATTTTTGTTTTGTTACACATAATGAGTGCAGATTTCACAACATGGTGTTATTAAAAGTATTCTGTTATGATTGCTAGATGTTTGACATGGCTTACTGGATAAAGTATATGAAATACAGTAAAACTATCTTAAAGATTGTAATTATGTGGCACTATACAATTATCACATAGGTTCAACTAGAAAATTTATATTTTGTTTTTAACTTCTGATATAAAAAATATGTGAAATTTCCTTTCCATGAACAATTTATCACAGAACTTTGTTTTGCTAAACTTTTTCTAACATACTTACTTGGTAATTGTGTGATGGAAGTGATAGAGCACATACAAATTAAGAATCAGAGTCTATATATTATATTGATAGGAAGCATTGGTCAAAAATTTTTGTTGAGAGAGAAGCATTGAGCATGAAATGAAATGTCCATCAAGATGGTGTAAGAACAGAGAGAGCTAGGACTCTGATGCTACAGAGATTTTGGACAATGTAAAAAATTTTTTTTCATTTGGCTTAAGAACAAAGGAAACAATTGAACAGGAACTTGACATAATCAGACCTGAATTCCTCAATATTACCCGTCTGCAATGCAATTAAGTAATGAAGCAGTTTAAAATGAAGTTAAAAATATACAACAGTAGATGCAGAGGACCACCCAGACTCGGTGTTAGTACATTAGGGATCTGTGGCCCAAACCTGGCTTGTCACCTGTTTTTCTAATAACCATGAGATAAGATTTGTTTTTGCATATTTAAAAGCCTAAAAAAATTGAAAGAAATATAAAATCTCATGACAGGAAAATGATATGAAATTCAAATTCACATAATGTCCATAGATAAAGTTTCATTGGAACACAGACATGCTCATTCACTTAAACACTCTTTATAACTACTCTCCTGAGTGTAAACTCAGAATCGAGGTTGCAAGAGAGACCATAAAACAAAATGCCTAAAATATTTTATATTTGGCTCTACACAGAAAGAAGTGTTAAGTTTTTGTTGGTATAACAAAATACCTGAAACTGATGAGACTGAGTACTTTATTAAAAATAGTTTTATTTACCCTCACAATTTTAGGGTCAAAAGGTCTAAATAATATGAACCCTGTTCTGATGATGACTTCATAGTAGATTTCATAGTAGATAGCTTCATATAGTGTGTGTGTGTGTGTGTGTGTGTGTGTGTGTGTGTGTGTGTGTAACAGAGAGAGAGACCAGATAGCAAAAAAGGAAGTCAGAATAAAGAGGGGCTGATCTTCTCTTTTATGACAATCCTTTCTTGAGAACTAATTGAAGTCCCATAAAAACTATATTAATTCCACCTAAGGGCAACACTAATTATCCAATGCTTCCCACCAGGTTCCACTTCTTAAAAGTTCACCATATCCCAGTATTTCCACATTGAGAACCAAGTTTCCCATACATATATCTTTAGGAACTCAAACTATAGCTGAAATATAGCTTTCCTGGTTTCAGGTATTGTAGCAGTCCAGGCAAGAGTGAACAGTGTTCTTGATACCTGTCATTCTGACTGGTGTGAGATGAAATCTTAGAGTAGTTTTGATTTGCATGTTTCTAATTACTAGACATGTTGAACCTTTTTTCATATATTTATTGATCGATTGTATATCTTCTTCTGAGAAGTGTCTGTTCAGCTCCTTAGCTCATTTATTGATTGGGTTATTTGGGTTTTTGGTGTTAAGTTTTTTTTTGGGTTCTTTATATATCCTGGGAGATTAGTGCCCTATTTGATATATGTGTGGCAAAAATTGCTCCCAAAATATAGTCTCTTTCTTAACCTCACTGATTGTTTCCTTTCTCAAGAAGAAGCTTTTTAGTTTGGATCCATCCTATTTATTGATTCTTAATTTTATTTCTTACACTTTAGGAGTCTTGTCAAGGAAGTCGGGGCCTAATCCAATATGATGAAGATTAGGGCCTACATTTTCTTCTATTAGGCCTAGGGTGTCTGGTCTAATTCCTCTGTCCTTGATCCATTTTGAGTTGAGTTTTGTGCAGGGTGAGAGAGAGGAGTTTAGTTTCATTTTGCTGCAAATGGATTTTCATTTTTCCCGGAACCATTTGTTGAAGAGGCTATTTTTCTTCAAAGTATAAGCAGTATGGAGATTCCTTAGAAAACTTGGAATGGAACCACCATCCCACTCCTCAGTCTATACCCAAAAGACTTAAAAATAGCATACTACAACAACGCAGCCACTTCAATGTTTATAGCAGCACAATTCACAATTGAATATGCCCTTCAATAGATGAGAGGATAAAGAAACTGTGGTGCATATACACAATGGAATATTACTGAGCATTAAAAGAGAATAAAATTATGGCATTTGCAGGTAAATGGATGGAGTTGGAGAATATCATGCTAAAGTGAAGTAAGCCAATCCCATAAAACCAAAGGCCAAATGTTCTCTTTGGTAAGTGATGCTGACCCATAGTGGGATGGGTGTGTGTGGAGAGAATGGGGGAACTTTGGGCAAGGGGGAGGGAGAGAAGAGGAGGGGGTATGGAATAGGAAAGATGGTGGAATGAGATGAAATATCATTACCCTCGGTACATGTATGACTGCACATGTGGTGTTACTATACATCATGTACAACCAGATAAATAAAAAGTTGTGCTCCATTTGCCGAAAATAAATCAAAATGTATTCTGCTATCATGCATAACTAATTAGAACAAATAGAGTAACACTAAAATAAGACACAGGATCAAATGTTCCAAAACCTGTGAAATTATTCCCTTGGAAAAGTTCACACTGTAAGTCATGTGATATAAAGGACCATAGAAAATAAGCATAATTCATAAATCACATTATTTTCCCAAAATAAATAATAAAAAATTTTAAAAGAGTGAATGGTAGCCTACATTAAAGGAAAGATAATAGTTGAATCTAAGAGTGTAATCATATACCTTCATTTCACAAGGCATTAAATAGGGAGACAAAGGAAAGTACAATATCAAAGTTTTTACCTAAATTTCCAAATTGATTGGGCATGTTGAGAGCATTCACTGTGTGAATTAATATTAGAAGAGCAAAAATGGAAATAAAGGACTCAGTTTTGTACATACTGAGTTTTGGGCCTTTTAGAGGTCTACAAGTAGGTATGCCAAAGTAGGCACTTAATTATACACAGGGCTCAGAGGAGTGATCCAGGCTTGAAGTATAAAAATGTGAACAATTATTGGGCATAGATCATAGTTAATTTTTTAAAATTATGAATGAGATATCTAAGGGGAGAATGCAAAATAAATTCAGCAGTCTTAGTACTAAGTCTTGAGGTGTTGTGATACGTATTATTTAGGTAAAGTACGATAGGCCTGTGAATAAGATACAAAAGGAGGGGCAAGAGAGCAAGGAAGAAAATCAGGAACTAAAATTATGAGAAACTACAGGAATCAAAGAAAGATAGTGTGGTCAACCGTGTGGGAAATTGGGAAAATTATTGGCATATATGATGTGAAGATTTATGATACAATATTATTACAATCCGATAAGAATATGCTGACAACTGCAATAGAAAAATGGAGCAAAATCTTAATAGACAGCTCAGAGAAACAACCATTATTGATAAACTTGAAACACAATCTTCAGAATAAATACCTCAATTTTCAAGTCTGGGTGAGGACCAGATGCTGGAAATGATTCACTCCTCATTCAGAAGATACACTTCTACCTTCTAGCCCCTCAGCCCACAGTATTAAATTAGTTTTACATTCCGATTTTATAGACTGAAATTCACAAGGAGTGATGACATCTTTCTGAAATAGAAAAGTTTTTGAGTGATAATGGCTTATTAAAAAAACTATTTACTTTCTATAAAGGTATAATAAATGACACTGAAATTTAGACTAAGAAGGAAGAAGTAAGGAAAAGAAAAAATTCCAGCCAGAAGGAACATGTAGGTTTTATTATATAGGAAATATAGATAAGAATCTGGAATGTGCCTCAGCTGTAGAACACACACACACACACACGTGCGCACTCACACACACAACATAGATAAAGGTAAATATTTCAATAGAGCCATAAATGGAAGCACGTGGTCTAGAACTTGAGAGCTTTATAGCTCTGTATAGTTCTGGGCTTGTAATAACATTTTGTGACATTTCCTCATCTATGTATTTGTTTTCATATGCATATTGGATAATTATGTTATTTACCAATTCAGAATTTTTAGGACTCAGTTGCACTATACATGGAAATAACTGGATTATTAGCAATGATATTTAAGATGCATTATCTTTATCAGTAGAAGTTTATGCTATTTTGGTAATGTCAGGATGATGAATAGCATACAATTCAGAAAAGAATGGCGAAGAGCAAATATAGAGAATTTACATAGGGTGGATTTATCCAGCACTAAATCAAGCAAAATTTTCAGTTTTATGATCCTAAGATTTCAAGAAGCTAATCTTAATTTTCAATTTATTTGCAAAATTCAAACATTTTGAACTTTTCATGTAACCTCAGATTATTCCATCTTGCTTAAATGACCATTATTTTTGTATTATTAAAAATTTAAAGTTTTCTAATGCATAGTATTAATAGGTTCCTTTGAGATTGACATAAATATATCTATCAAAAGAAACAGGTTACTATCATTCCAATTTTCTGTTTTCCTCTCTATTTATTCAATAAATTTTAAGCTTAGTTTGTTCAAGCATTGGATACATTTCTTTCAAAGCAATGTAAGTTTTATTTATACATGAATGTCCAATATAATTAATGAAATTCTTAGACTACTGAGTTACTGAACTTTCTTTCTTTCTTTTTTTTTTTTTTTGTATTTTCTTACATGCATAATGGTTTTCAACCCTGGTGGAGCATCAAAATGATCTGCAAAGCTTTAAAATACATACTGAGATAAGCCAGCATCCCTTTCATTCCCATTGTGAGTCTCCCATTGAGACTCACTCTTGCTGAGTCTCAATCTCCTGGAGTGGGTCCTGTCATTTTTATTTTGAAAAATTTTTACAGTGGAGTAGGACTGAATTAATTAAGATTTTTAATGTTATAAATAATAATAATAATAAAATCACACTGCTATTACATTATTTTTTAAAAGGGGCCCTTTTCTTAAGGATACAAAAATTTCTAACACCAAAAGAGTAGGGATGAGCCCAGAGTTCAGAAATGCTTTAAAACCAGGGACTGGGAACACTGAAGTTCCCCACAGGGGGCTTCCCTTACTGTCTGCTTTCAGATCCTGTTTTGGCTTGCAAATCAGCTTCATTATTGTTTACTCTTATGGGCAATCGTCTGTTTTCTCACCTTTTGAGTTTACATTTGATTATTTCAAGAAAATTGTCAGGTTAATTCTTGAATCTCTTAGTTGTAAGCTACTTAAGGGAAGAGCTTTTTTTTTGCAGAATTTGGATCGCAATCCAACTCTGGGCTAGTGCCCTATTGTACAATCATTACCATTCATTGTGAGAAGGTGAGAGATTGGGGATGGGGTGTGGAAACTGTGCAGACAAATCCACACATCTCTAATATATTGGTGCAGCTACTGGTAAGGATCACTGAATAGTTTGTTTAAAAAATAATATTCACTGAGGTCATAAAAGGAGTACCACTGGGCTAGGAATACAAAATTGAGCAGGATGATATAGTTCTTGCTTACAAGATACTTAAAATGTTTCTTCTTCTTCTTAATAAGTTCTCAGAAAATCATGCTCAGTTATAGATTAAGTGACTGAAGAACTAGTGAAATCAGATATTGGAAAGAGAGATTATGAAAGGCTGGGTTCTCTTAAGAATCCATCAATCTTATCCTCTTTACATTCCATGAAAAGCATATAATGACAATACAAAGATGATTCTACACATGTGTGTGTGTGTGTGTGTGTGTGTGTGTGTACACGTGTGTGGGGGGTGGGGGGAAGGGCAGGAGCCAGAGAGATACAAAGAGAAGGAACAGAGAAAAAAGGCAAAGGGAGAAGAAAGAAGGAATGGAGTTTTTGGTACATTGCTATAGTCTCTAGCATTCCTGGTGCCTCCTTTTTCTCTTCCTTGTTCTCTTGTGATGCAGAACTATTTTCTGCATTGTAGTGACTTTTCAAGGCTGTTCTTTAGGGCCACAGGGGATCCCAAAAGACATTAATCCCTGTCAGTACCAGTGGGTACTGGTTTCCCACTCTTCCTCTGTACCACATTTTGCTGAGTATGCTACTAATTCCCCATTGTCAGATAGTAATCTAAGGCTAGCTGCACTGTTTTATGTCATGACAACAACTGAACACATAGATTATGTAAAGACAGAGTGGCAATTTTAACACTACATTCTACCTTTGGTAAAAGGTGTCCCCAGGTAATGCATAATGCCTGAAGAGCCAGTGAAAGAAATTTCTCAAAATTATCTTTCAATATAATCTCATTCCTGAGATTCCAATTTTAGATACCATTTATATTGAATTTAAGTGAATAACCAATTAAACTGAAAGTTGGTGACTTCCTTCCAGCTCCTCTCTAAAAACTTAAAATATAATCCTCTAATGCTAATCTCTGTCTGGGGGAGAGTATGTGTGTGTGTGTGTGTTTCTGCACACACACATGTGTACATGCCTATAAAATACTTCTTATCACCCCTTGCATGATTTCATGTTAATTAAGAAAAATAGATCTTGTTTATTTAGACTTAAAGTGAGCATGAAGATTATGAAGCCCTTTTGTAACATGTTTATAAAAGAGTCAACTTTCATGTTGAAATAGTTGTAAAAAAAAAGGATTTAACTTATGATCATATTTTTTTTTTTCTACTACTTAGTTGGTGGTAATATTTGAAGGTTCTGTCATAGTAAATGGTTTAAGGAATCTGCTCTCCTTACTCATTTCATACTCAAGACAACAGTAGCTCCATCAGAGGCAGAATAGGAAGTTGCATAATATTCAGAGAATTCATGACATGTGTTCAACTAAATAAGATTCCAGAACTCCAAAATATAATGGCATTCTTTAAAAATACCATAAATTTTAAAATTGAAAATTAACATTATTAATACTGTTGATATTTTACATTAATCCAAATGAATATAAATTTATGTCCTTTCTGAGTGATTTAAAAATATAGACATATTTACCATGAAGATACATTTTATATTAGCAAAAAGCATTTTTGAGAGCAATCAAATATATTTTAAATTGCTTCAAGGCATCGAGTTACTCAGTCTTTTTGTATAAGGAAGTCCTCCTTTTTGCATATTTTCTTTATTCATATCCCCACTGCACCCTAATACCCAATGAAAGACTGTATTAGTCAGCTTGGGCTGGCATAGCAAAATACCACAGACTTGGTGGTTTATAAAACAGAAGTTGATTCCTCACAGTTCTAGGGGCTTAGAGGGCCAAAATCAAGGTGTCAGGAGGTCTGGTTTCTTTGGATGCCTCTTTCTTTTGTCCCTGGATAGCTGTCATCTTGGGTATTTACATGACCTCTTCCTTGAGCACTTGCTGAGAGAGAACTAGAGAACTCCTTTGTTTCTTTTCCTATAAGAACACTAATTCTGTTACATTAGAGCCCATCCTTATGATCTCATCTAAACTTAGTTACTTTGGAGGAGGTCCCATCTTTAAATACAGTTACAATGAGACATAGGTCTTCAATAAATGAATTTGGAGGATATAACAGGCACCAAACCAAGGACAATTAGTAGTAGAGACAATATTATTATTGTTACTGTCCGTTAAGGTTTAGATATGGTGTTCCCCATATCTAATGGCAGAGACAATACAAGAGCGTGTGGAAGAGAAATGTTTGGGTTATAGCCTTAATATAATCAGTGAATTAATCCCTAATGGGATTAAGTGAGTGTAACAGGAGGCTGTGGCTGGAGGAAGTGGTTCTTTGGAGGCATGGCTATGGGATCTAAATTTTGTATCTGAAGAGTGGAGTCTCTCTCTGCTGCTTGATCATCCAATAAGCTGCTTCCCTCTACTCTACTCATCCATCATGATGTTCAGCCTCATTTTGAGACCCAAGGAATGGAGTTGGATGTCTGTGAACAGAGACCTCTGATACTGTGAGCCCCCAAATGAACTCTTCCTCCTCTACAGTTTTTTCTGGTCAGGTCCTATAGTCACAGCAGTGAAAAAGCTGACTAAAACGCTGTTTTATTTCAGATTCTTATAAGTGTGTTGTGTTGATTATAATAGTTAAACCTAATGATATCAAGTTTCACGCCTAAAATTTCAGTGATTCTTTAGAATAAATTAGACACAGCATGGTACCTGAGGCACTTTCTCATCTATCTGCTCCTTGCTTAACTCTATGTCAGAGCACACAGCATGCCCCTCATGCAACATGTGACATAACTCTATCTGTGTACAAAAAATTCCTCAGAGTATCAGAGTTTGATTTTTGTTTTGTATTTTGCTTTCTGGAACACCATCCCTTCACTGGAAAATGTCTACATAATCATTGTGGTCTTAGCTCAGGTGTCATATCTGTAAAGTCTTATTCCTGTAGAGTTTGTCAATTTTCTTTTGAAGAGCTATTCAGTCTCATGTATGCAGCTCTCATAGCATGTGTAGTATTTCATCATACTTTGATATGCTTCTGTTTTACTAATCTGTGTCCCTCAAAGACTGGAGAGTGTCTGCTTTATCTTGTTATTTACAGCATCCATCACAGTGCCTAACATTATAAAAGACTTGCTGAGTCAGTAACAGAATTAATTAATTTAGGAGTGCTTAGTTCCTGTTTGTGTCCTAAGTGCCCACACATACAGATACGGGTTGAGTATAAATATTAATCAAAAGACTCTGCCTTCAAAGTGCCTGTTAATCAATGCACAGGGTCCTCTGCCTTGTAGAACACATTGTAGTGGTTATGGTAGTGGACAGGAAGGAACATTACTTAAGAATTTCATGTTTTAAATGGATTTGAAAATGAAGCTACCCACTTCACTAGAGGAAGAAATCTCCTGTTCAAAAGAGAATAAGATATAGAAATTCAAACTATACCTTCCATGAAATTAATGAATATCTGTAATCTTGACATGAGAGGAGAGAGAGAGAGACAATTACAAAAAATGATCAAAGAATCGCAGATATAATGGAAGCATTAAGGACTGTTGTTTCAGTACCTGACATCTACAGATACACACTTGTGTTCTAACAAAGTTCTGCTTGTTAATCACCACAAGTAATGAAGTGTGCACAAAACAGGGACACTAGAACAATCAGAAAAGAGCAAGTTCTCTTTGTGCAGGATTCTCGTTAAAGGGTTTAGGATGATGTTGAGTGACTTTGGAGATGGTTCAGGGAAGCTCAGCTGCTCTGGGTTTTGTTGCTGTCAGATAATAACATGGAGTAAGAAAAAGGAAGTGCAGCTAGAATTTTCATTGGTAGATAAATACTAGGCATTTAAGTCAGCCAGGAACTCAGGCAACTCTGTTATTTTATTTCCTAGTTATATATAAGGTTTGCATTGGTTTTGTGTGGTCATTGTAACAACAAACTACAACAATTTTTGTGACTCAAAAAAAAAAAAAAAACCCAGAAATTTATCCTCTCCCATTTCTGGTAGGCACAAGTCTATTTCAGTTTTATTGAGCTGAAAATCAAGGTGTTGGAAGAACTGTGCTTCCTCAGGAGGTTCTGTGGGAGAAGTTTTTTTCTATGGCAGCCTCGGGTGGCTGCTGACATTCCCCACTGTTATACTCAAGTCTCGACTTCTGTCTTCACAGTGTTTTTTTCCTCCTACTCCTGTATCAAATTGCCTTCCATCTGTCTTTTATACAGACACATAGAATGATACGTAAGGCTCATCTGGATAATCCAAAATGGTCTCCTTATCTCAATATCCTAATCTCAATCTCATTTGCAAAGATCTTTTATTCCAAATAACATTCTTAGTGACACTTATAGGTAATGGTGATTAGGACATGGGGTCACCATTCAGCCGCCTTTGGCATCCTTTATTTGTATATTTATTTATTTATTTACTTGGTAATAATAGCTATGCTATGCGGTAGCAAGAGAAACAAAATTGATCAGAAAACATGTTGAACTCTTACAACTGCATTTATATGTATATGCAGTTGGGGAGCTCATTATATGGCACATTTCTGGAGCTGGGACAACTTTCAGAGTTGTTCTGGATCAATGAAAGGGTAAGTCTCAATACTCTGGCAGGGGCCTATCATTTGGACATTTGAAAAATGAGGAGAAGCAGCTCTCTTAAGTAGAGGGCAATTATTGGAGAGGGAATCAGATGCAAGATGTAAGCAGGCAGTACTCTTGACAACAGAATAAAGAGACCTCCCATCTAAAGCTGGGCAACACAGCATCCACTTTATGTACCATTTGTCACTCCAATCCCCTTGTCTCATAATTCAGCCCATCTAGAAATAGCTTCTACAGATTGAGGAAGCATGCAAGAAGAATTCTGGTGGAAAGAACTCAGTTCTCAGCATCTGCAGCTGGTCTCAAGGACCAGACAAATGCTGCTCATTGTAAATTCTCTAACCTTTAACAGGAACATCATCTAGAACAGGTGACTTAGAACATGAAGTAACCTCAGACCCTCATCCATGAGGGTTCCGAACTCCTGTTTACCATGACATCTTCATTCTGAGGAGGTTTCACTTGTCGATTTAGTGCCTAGATTGTCAGAATGGAGGTGCTTCTTAGAATCTCCCAATGGCTTCTGGAGGACAAATATATTTTTATCCATTAATCTATAATGGTACCACATCTCTTATTGATAATTAAGATTAATTCACCAGCCAGTATGGTGATTCCCTTCCTTGTTCTTTTGGCACAAGGAACCTGAAGTGACTTATCAACAGCTATCACGTAAAGCTTAACAGAAATCTTGCTTTGTCCTATGACAGAAGCAATCCCTTCTTGGGGATCAGGACATCTCTATCCATAGCAGCAAAAGTGGAAAGCACAAATTCCCCCAAATAAGTATTTAGATGTGGTAAGCAAGGTCACTTCCACTCCTTGGTAGCCTATTATTATTATTCTATGAATTGTGGTTGTAGCAACATACAAGTGTTCTCAGGGATGGAGATCTGGAACTTTGTTTCTTCTATTAACTATGTGCTTTGAGAATCCAGGAAAGGTTTGTCAAAAGAAAATGAAGAAAAGTAATATTTTTGTTGCAAAGGTTTGCATAGTAATGAATTGACTATTTATTTGATTTTATTTTTAAATACGTTCATATTAACCATTTTCTCAAAAGCTTTGTGGGGGATATTTATCAATATTGTCATTAGGATTTTGAAACAGAGCAGAAAAATCATTAACAATGTGTAGTCAACTATTGGTTTGTTTACTTATGTCATTGAAATGTGGTTCTTGAACTAATTGTTCCCACCCCATTTTATGAAACAATGTGTACAGGGAGAACAAAGTATGAAAAATAAAGCAAATATAAATGTAGTTAATATTAACACAGATTAATGATTGTATGGTGGAAGTGAAATATAATAGCTACTGGATTATAGGATTATATGTTAGAGCCAAGAAGGACTGTTTAAGATTCACTCCTAATTATTTACCTGTTAACTCAGTAGGCAGAATTTTAGATGTCTAAAATAATTATCTAAGTAAGTAATAAATATGGAAGTTATATGTCTGTAGGTAAAGTATGTAAGGTTTTTAAAAATATTGTAAGTTGAAATAATTCTTTAAGGCTACTGATATTTTTGAGATTTAAGGGTAAAATAAAATGTTACAAATATAACTATATAAGACTCTTTTTAAAAAAAGTCTTTTAAAATAATTTTTTCTCCATATAAGTATTCAATAAAATATTTTTAAATTGTTAAATTATTGTATATTAGATCAGTTAATAAATGACCCTCTATCATACTGAATAAAATGAAATTACTTATAATGACATGGCCTGCATAGCCTTTCTGGTGAGTTGACATTGGAAATGGACTGCAAAACTATGCAAGTATTTTCATGATTTAAAAGATTTAAAAGATTTGGGATTGACATGAACATATGATAAATTTTGGTAAATCCACTGTCATTCTGGGAATTGTGAAACAGTAATGGAAACTTTAGATTTAAAGATGCATAATTTAATAGAAGGAAAACATTCAAGTGAGTCTCCTACTCATGCCACTGTGCATAATAGTTAGCTTGCTCCTGCACTGAAACAAGAGTGTTCAGGGAACCATGTAATATCCCATGTATTCCTGTAATTTTTGGAATACATTATATTGTCACATTGTAATACAGTTGAATTTGTAGATGTGACTTTCTTGGTTTTACCTATTCAAAAAACATTTAAGATTCTTATCCTTTACAATGTTTCAACCTACTGTCCTTTTGATTTGGAATGATTTTTCTGTGTTAAACGGTTTCAACTCAGTATAATGTAATTTATGAATCAAGAGAATAAAGTAAAAAAATGATCACTGCAAATTCTACAAAATTATATATTGTAGGTACAAAATTTAGGGTTTTTTGTTTTGTTTTGTTTTTGTGTGTATGTATGTGTAGTTCTGGGAATTGAACCCAGGGCATGGTACAGGCTAGGCATGTATCTACCAGCCCAAAGCAAGCTACACTACCAGCCCCCAAATTGAGTCACTTTTATATGGATACTGTCTCTAAGTTGAATCAACAAAACAAAAATTAGATAATGGGATAAGAACTTACGACTTAGTATAAATCAATCGTAGACTTCAATAGAGGAGTTACATGCAAGGGATTTGAATATGTTACTTTGACAGAATTTTATCCTTGGTGCATTAGTCATAAATGTCTTTGGTTAGATGTAACAATAGAAGTAGTTCAGCAATATGTTCATATAGCACTTGTTTTATTAGTACCTCGTTAAATATCCAAATTGCCATCTTAAACAGTATATTCACAGGTTATAATTTACAGTTTTGATGACAATATGAGATTATGTATTCATATCAGCCTTTCAGAAACAGAGCATTTCTTAGAGAAGTGCAAGGATATGAAGTACCTATTCGTTTTTTTTTTTAAACATCAGAGAAGATTTTTCTTTATTTTCCTCAGGTACTCCAATGTCCTTAACCTTGCCATGCTTCCAATTTTCTTTGCATGCCAAGAAGGCTATAGTCAAGCTTTTTATCACTCTGATCTGTATCTTGAGTTCCTGTTTTTTTTAAATCCTTGAAATCAAAATGTCACAATGAGATTGGTTAAAATTACAGGGTTCTTTATTTTAAGGCAACTAATATTCATCAAAGCTTTCTGCAAGTTTTTAAAACCTTCTTCTAGTTTCTATACTGAAACATAATGGAAACCATGCCTTTTATACGTACATATCTCAAATTAACCTATATTGTACTTGTGTGAAAAAATTATTACCTTTCATGGTCTTTTTACACTTTTCACTTTCTTAATTTTTTTTAAAAAAATTGGGAAGTGTCTTTTTTTAGTTTCAATAGAGTGAATATTTTCTTCCATTCTGCCTTGATGTACATGTGCTTTGAAGTACAAAAAATTTTGATTTTGACAGTTTAATTTACCATTTTCTTTTTGCTTTTGTTGCTTGTCATTTTTGTGTCATGTCTAAGAATGACATATCATTGCTGAACTAAAAGTCATGAAAATATATTCTGTTTTCTTCCATGAGTTTCTATAATTTTAGTACTTACTGTTTAGTCTCTGGTCCAACTTTGCATATGGATATGCAATTGTTGCAAAACAATTTGTTGAAAAGAGTATTCTTTTTTGAACAGTACTGGCACCCCTGAAATCAATTGACCATAAAAGCGAGGAGTTTATTTCTGACTTCTCAATTCTATTTAATTACCCATTTCTATCTGTATGTCAATACCACACAGTCTCAATAATTATAACTTTGCAGTAAGTTTGGAAAATAGAAACTCTGCCATATTTGCCCTTGTTTTGATGCTTTTCGGCATCACATTGAGCTGTTTATTTGTGTTACAGTTTGCTTTGCTGAAAAGTGGACACTTTAGATAATTATCTTTGCAGTTCCTCATACTTCTATTTCAAATAAAGTCAATTGCATTGGCTATATGTCACAGCTCTCTGTTCTTAATGCGTGTCTCATATTTGACCAAAACTCTGAGCAGTAACTTGGGATTTTAGGTTGGAACACCCCTGCTTTAAGAGTAGGGCTCTTTGATCTCAGCTTGTTTGTCCTGATGTGCAACTTCCATCCTATGACTGAACTGGGGTGAAGGTAGATTGCAGATATTCTATCTGAGATTGATCTTCCATCCTATCTTGGAGAACTGGGTGGAAGAAGAGAGCCTCTCACATGTTGGCCATACACATCTGGAGTTTAGTTTCTATAACTCACAGCTGGTGGGGATGAGAAATCTGGGCAGCTTGTCCATGCCAGGAAGATACTGTGGCATTCAACCGGGAACTACAAGGAGAGGAATCCCTGAATTGGGGGTAAATCCATCTCAAATGGAAATTTCATCATGTTGATTAGAAGAAGGAAGGGAAAAGAGGGTCATAGTAAAAAATAATAATAATTAAACAAAGAAAACAACAACAAAAACTCCACAGATTCTCATCAATCTGAACTTGAGTGAATTTTCTTAAATAAGTGTTTATCTGTTGTAAAACTTTAAGGTAACTTTCAGTGATTCAATTTCTTTTTCTTTCGGTAATTTCACTAGTCATGCTGTTTTGCTGGAGGACATGTCCATGGGGTTCTTCACATTGCCATCCCAGAAGTAGAATTCCCCTTTATTCCTTACACAGTTGTGTTCATAAAATTATAGAGAGACTTTTTCTATCTGAAGAACCAGGGCGTTGTGATGGTTTATTGCCACTCATTACTTTTTTCTAACAGTCTTAGCTCTTTTCTGATATCTGGAAGTAACAAATATGTGAGATTTTACACACACACACACACACACACACACACACACACATATATATATATAAAATCATATATATGTATATATTATGTATAATCACTTTATTCAATTTATCATATTATTTATAAACTTTATTGTAAACATTGTTTTTTCCTTATTTCAACTGTAAAGGGAATCATGCTTCAGCAATCAAAAGCCTAGAGTTGTGCTGTAGGAAATCTGAGGATACATTTCACTACTGTAAATGAAATTCAAAATCTTCTGAGCTGACCCCACAAGGGATAATGGGCCTCTGCCAAAGTGAGATTCCTTTAGCAAGAAATTACAGCGTACATTTGAATCTGAAGTGCTGAATACAGGTATTTTCTAACAAATATATCATAGCAGGGACAAATTAAATCATAAATAAATAAATAAAAATTTTTAAAAAACTAGAATCTTTGAAATATTTACTAGCATATATCACAGATTCTATTATATTTAAATGTACCTATTTTATTTACAACTTATCACCTTTTTAGAGTAAATGTTCCCACTCAGTTTTTATTGAGATCTTAGTACCACTGGGAGCAGGAGCTAGAAACATGATAGGCAGACATGGCAAGGACCTCCACTGCAGCAATTCTGTGCACAAGGTATCTGATGGATTACAGAGCAAGTGGCCAAGCTTGTGAACAAGCACATGAACTGATCAACATCCTGATTGGACAGGGAGATGCATGATCCCACAGTGTCCCACTCTGATTGGATGAAGAAATTCTCTTAAAAGTCATTAGTTAATAGCTTTAAAGGTCATTATATAAAAATTAGACAGCAGCAACTCAGTGACTACCCTTTGGTACCCTTCCCATGGAGGAGCTGCATTTCATCTCTGTCTAGAGAAAGAAAGAAATTCTGTCACTTTACACCCCATTGTTTTGGGTTTGGCTCACTGCTGTGTCTCATCATCTTATTCCAAACCTATTCCACCAATCTTAATCAGAGCAGGCACCCATGATTTTTACCCACTTCATAGAGAAGGAAAAAGTACAAATTGGATTTATTTGGAGTTCTAGGAGCCACAAAGGAAGTTTCACTGTTGGTGGCACCTTGGACAGGCATTATGAAGTTTCTGATTGATGGATGGGGAGAGGATTGCAAAAGACAAATAAATAAATAAATAAATAAAGACAGTACTGGCAGAGACAGGGAACCTCTGAGAAGGACTTGAAGATGACAGAAGGAGAAACCTGGATCATTAATAGTCCTTAATACTTCTGGGGCTTGCATGTCAATATTTTTGTATTTATTTGAATATATTCTCCTTTTTTCATAGTTCTCTTAAATGATTTTCTTTTCTTGCAACAAAACACCTTAGCAAGATATCTGACGATGGGGATTTCATTTATATATTATAAAATTGATAAGGTTGTTAGTATTATTCTCCCATTAATAGAATATACTATATAGCTATGTACATTTTTCTGTTAGAAAAATCACTTCAATGAATACAAATCCTTTTGGGTTGTATTCAGTTTTATTTGTCTCTGTTATTGTAAAGTGCATTAAAGATGAAAAAGAAGCCTATGCTTTCTCTTTTCAGTCTTTTTATTATGAGCATTTCTTTATTCTGAATATAAAATCAGTAAAACTGAAAGAAGTGATTTATATGCCATTTGAAGACTACTTTGGTTTTTATCATATCACTTTGTCTATAGAATATAATAAAAACTTAATATAATACAAACAGGATTATTTTGAGAGTGACAAATTCAGTATCAGTAAGTCAGTCATGTTTATAAAGGAAAGATAATTGAATATTTATGAAGTAGGTTAAAGTATACTTTTTTCTCTGTTTTATAATTATTTTGATAAGTAATCAGTTTAAAAAGTTTTCTGTGTTTAAAGGTTTCGAATTAACTATGAAAAATTTTGTAAAATTATTCTCTTTATGATCAATAGATTAATTACAATTTCATTTGATTTTAAAACTATTGCTGATTTCTAAGTGGACTTAACAAAAAATCTCATATGTGAGATACTGAGCATTTGTTAAAAATATTTTAATTAAGTTAATTTAAAGATGTTTTCTATTATAGAAAGAAAATATAGCTAGACCTATATTTCTTTCTTCCATTTTTTTTTTTTTTTGGTACCGTGGATTGAACTAGAGGTGCTTAACCACTGAGCTACCCTCAGCCCTTTTATTATATTATTTTTAGAGTATGGCATTCCTGAGTTGCTTAGGACCTTACTAAATCACTGAGGCTGGCTTTGAACTCAGATCCGCCTTCCTCAGTCTCCTGAGCCGCTGGGATTACAAGGTGTGGGCCACAGCACCCAGCTTCATTATATTTTAAGCTAACATTTATTAATATATTCGTGGATGCACTAAAAAAGTAAAAAAAAATTCTTTAGTTTCTAACATGAGAAGCAAAACTAAATCATTTTCCTCCCATATGTTGTCACTATGTGCTCACAACTTTGAAATATAGTGATATTTTCTCAGCCTTTATTTTAGGTCGGTTTCATGAGAAAAAAAATTGTCATGAATTTGAAGTGGAAATTTGTGGATTAAATTTCACTGGGTTGTTGTGTGGGGAATGGTCAGTGTTCAGAAGTGAGGAAGGCAAGGGTGGTCAGAAGCCCAAGCTGAACTGCTCTGCTGTGAGTGTGAAGGCCTCAGTCAACTCCACTGTTGACTGATGCTGGAGCTGGTTTGTCCTCATTGATCAGCAAGTTACTGAATGATGCCTCTGGAGATAGGTATGATCTTGGGAAAGGCAATGCTCTTTAGCTCGGGACAATTCCTGGAAAGGCCTTAAAGGGTGAGCCAGCAGAAGGCAATCTCCCTAGCAACTGTGGGGATTAGTGCCTCCATTCGAAAAGAGGTGGGACATCTTACCACCTGGGGGCATCCACTCCTGATTTTCTTTGTGCTGCTCAGATCCATTTAATAATTTCTGTCCATCTGGGAACAGCTTCTCCATTATTCTAGTTTCTTAGGGAAACTGTGGAGACCAACAAAAAGAGGGTTGGGGAACCATCCTGAGAAGGTAAAGCATTGAAGACATTTTTCCATGCGGCAAAAGTCATCTGCCAGTTTCACATTTTGCCTTACTTTGATGATTATTTTCCACGAATCACTGAAATTTCTTCAACGCCCCTATGACATTCAGCAATCACCATCTCCTGATTACACTAAATAATTTACAGACAGAAAATATGAAATTTTAGCCAGTCCTTCATATAACTTAGGAGTAGGTACATAACAAGAGCTAAAAGGCTGTTCCAGTTGAAGATCAAATCCAAAACTGGATTACTACTTGTATAATTGAAATGCCAGTTTAAATCACCTTAATTAGAAAGGAAGAGTTTTGTTGTTATTGTTGTTTCAGTGTAATAACACTTAGCTAGATAAGGTATTGCTATTCTTTGGGTATAATGCTTCTGCCAGCAGCACCATTCAATAACTTATAAGGTGCTTTACTTACTACCAAGTTGCTTCACATAGCTTTGCTTCCCGTCATGGTTATTATATTATAGCAAAATATATTCAGTAATGAGTGTATGCTAATAGAGTTCACTGATCCTGTTCCATACTCCATCACCAAAAAGCAGCAAGTATTGCATAACATAAAAATTATTAAGTGAAGATATTCACTGTGCTATTTGGAGACAGCATCCTGTAACATAGGAATCCTATTCTACAGATTATAGTATTTGTTATCTGTACAAATGTGATATGTGGAGCTATTTTAGCATTTTCATAATATATGGGTCTGGAATCAAGTATGGAAAATCAGATTGGTTCCTTTTATTATTTTATTTAATAAATCACTTGAACAATTTCCCTTCCATGCCTTGATCAGTCTAATTTGGTAAAGGAGGCAATTTTTTTTAAATCAGGGACATTACAATCTTTGAAATAAATTTTATTAAAGATGAATAACCATCTGGCTATTTGGGGCCTTGTTGTAAGTGAATCAATAGGCAAAGTGGGAAGCAATTGAAGAAACTGGAATGACAAATAGAAATACTCAAGGAGAAGTTAGGTCTGTTACATAATGTAATGAAAGGCTCTGAATAGAACTCTACCCATTCTCTTATGTGCCTCTTGATGTTTTAATGTTCAGTAGTAAAAGTTAGAGGAAGACCAAATGATTAGACAGTATCTGCTAAAGTTAAATGTAGGTATTTCCCAGGATTTAGAAGATCTATTCCTTAAATTCTATGTATGTTTAGTGAAGCAACAACTAGAATGTGTGTGTGTTATGTGTATGCACATTATACTACAGAGCATAGCAATACAAACATGTTATTGGTACCAAAAGAGGCATGAGGACCAGTGGAACAGAATAGATGACACAGAGACAACCCACATAAATGCAATTACCTCATATTAGCTCAAAGGCATCAAATACATACATTGGAGGAAATATAGACTCTTTAACACATGGTGCTGCGAAATCTGAAATCCATATGAAATTTAACTCCTATAATTCACCCTGCATGAATATCAACTCAAAGTGAATAGAAGACATATAAATTAGACCAGAAACCCTGTGCTTACTATAAAATATGTAGGCCCAACATTCCAACATATCAGCTCAGGAACTGACTTTCTTAACAAGACTCCTAAACCACAAAAAATAAAATCACTAATTAATAAAAGGAATGGTATCAAACTATTAAGTTTCTTCACAGCAAATGAAACAATCAAGAGTGTGAAGAGAGAGATTACAGAATGAAAGAAAATCTTTGCCACCTGTACCTCAAATAGGGCACTAACTTACAGGAAACATAAAGAACTCAAAAAAAATTAACACCAAAACAAAATAAACAAACGAACAAACAAAAACCCCAATAACCCAATGAATAAATGGGAAAAGGAAGTGAACAGAAATTTCAGAGAAGAAATACAATCAACAAATATATGAAAAAATGTTCAACATCTCTAGCAACTAGAGAAATGCAAATTAAAACTATAGTGAGGTTTCATCTCACTCCAGTCAGAATGGCACTTATCAAGAATAAAAGTAATAATAATGTTGGCGAGGATGTGGGAACAAAGGTACACTGATGCATTGCTGGTAGTATTGCAAAGTGTTGCAATCACTCTGGAAAGCAGTATAAAGTTTCTTCAGAAAACTAGGAATGGAACCACTGTATGACCCAGCTATCCCACTCCTGGTTATGTATCTATCGGATTTAAAATCATCATACTACAGTGATGCAGCTGCATCAGTGTTTTTAGTGGTTCAATTTATGGTAGCTAAGCCATGGAGCCAAACTAAGTGCCCTTTGACAGATGAATGGATAAAGAAAATGAAATGTGGTATATGTACACAATGGGGTATTACTCAGCCATAAAGAAGAAAGAAGAAAGAATGACATTTCCCAGTAAACAGATGGGTCAGGAGACTATCATGCTAAGTGAAATAATCCAGTCCCCAAAAGCCAAAGGTTGAATATTTTTACTGATATATGGAAGTTAACCCACAATATACATGGTGAGGGGAAGGGTAGAAGTTCAGTAGATTAGATAAAGGAGAATGAAGGGAAGGAAGTGGGGATAAAAGGAAAGACAACAGAATGAATGCGACATGGTTTTCCCATACATATGTGAACATACCACATGAATCCCACCATAGCGTACATCCATGTACATCCATATGAAGGCAGTCCTAATTAGAATAAGATTTACTTCATAGTTGTTTTAATTATATCAAAATAGATTCTACTGTCATATAAAACTAAAAATTTTAAAAATGCATATATTGGGCTGGGGCTGTAGCTCAGTGGTAAAGCGCCTGCCTCACATGTGTGAGGCACTGGGTTTGATCCTCAGCACCACATAAAAATAAACAAAGATATTGTGTCAATTTACAACTAAAAATATTTTTTAAAATTATGCAAATATATGTGTATATACATATGCATATATATTCCTTCAACAAAAAGTTAAAATAACCTATTTTAACAAGTCATAAAAAATAGAACATGATAAGACAGAACCATAAGAACTTAGTGAGGATGAGACACTCCATCATAAATGAACTCAAACCACAGGAAGTTTATGCTCAGGTTAAAGGTAAAAAAAGAAAAAAAAACCAAACTTGTAAAGTCTTATGAAAATTAAAAATGTTTAGTATCATCACAAAGAATAAAGAGGAGGACTTAGTAGCTATCAATATGTACTTACTATTATTTACATATTTGAATACATCAATTATTTTCCATTTTACTAATATTTTAGATGAAGCACATTATTTTTAGGTAAATTTAAAATGCAATCTTAAGTTCTAGAATATCCAGGTGAACCAGAAGAAGATTTAATGTCACACAGAGTTGACTAAATTGACTGTCAGGAATTTGTTTTGTTTTTCAGAAGAGTATAAACTTATCATTTATATTATCTGTAGTAGCATTTTTCTAAGTAGGAAAATAATGATATTTTCATTGTTTGGGGTAGAAATTTAAAGAAGAGTACAAAAACATGCATGAATGCTGTACTGACCACAGTCTGGTTGGACTAGGGCAGTGGGGCCTATTGTCAAGAGACGGAAGAAAGTATCCAGAGATGGTAAGACAGAAATAGAGTTTATTGAAAAATGCTTAGCAGGAAGGTCAAGTGGTGACAGGCTGGACAACTAGCACCTCTGTCCCTTAGGTGCTTCATCAGAAAATAGCATCTATCCCTTAAAACCCCTTGTCCTGTGGTGACTGGCAGGATGAGTGGCACTTATTTTGTGTAACCATGTACTCAGTTGTGCACCAATTACCACAGGGAGACAGGTTTTTTTATAAGTTAGTCTACTGAGCAGTGACATCACTAGTGACATAGCTCAGCTTGCTGTGTTCCATTGTATGAGCAGCCTCCTAAAGAACTTGGCATGAATGCAAGAAAGCCACTTTCTACAGATATCACTAGCTTGTCCTAACCCCCAGAACACATGAGAGACAGCCAGTGTCCTTTGAAAACATGTTTATCAGGACATGTCAGCCCAGACTTGCTCTCTTTATTCCCTTGACTCAAGGAGGTTCTTGGGAACAGAGAGGTACATGTCAGGGACATGGTGTTTTACTGTCCTGCTTTTCTCCAAGAATGTCCCTATTAAAGGGACAGACTGCAACATCTAGTTTCTGTTGTTCTTCCTCCCACAGCGACACTTCTATACCTTTTTCATCAGTGGGGCTGGAAGCCTATAAATTACATTCCTAGCATTTCTTATCACCCATTTTCCTGCTAGATATTCTGCCAGTAAAAAGGTGTAGGTGAAAAATTCAAAAGCAGAAACAAGGCAAGAAACATTTACATCTGCTTCTATCAGTAATTGTCAGCAACCACAGCAAATGAAAACAAATCTATGTTCCTTATGATCTGGAGCACTTATAACAGCATCAAGAATATTAAGGCCTTCCTTCTTCATTGGCAGCAATTTTAAATATAGCAGGGGAGATGGCATCATATGTAGTAAATCAGTGACATACACAGGAACATGGCTTCCATGAAGCAGAAACAGCTTACAGATCTCTTTTAGTATTTGGATATGAGGTATCCCCCAAAACTCCTAAGTTAATGCAGAAACATTCAGTGGTGAAATGATTAGATTGTGAGAGGTATAACCTAATCAGTTCATCCTACTAACTAGGAGGTAAGCTTTTTTTCCCCTTTTGCTCAAGCAGCATTGAATCCAAATCTCTGATTAAATCTATCTTGTTTGAAATATCTAGAGTGGCATCTCTTTTCTTAATAGGGATATTAAACAATAACCAAGAAACCAGTCATCTAGAGTTGGAGGTACAGGAATTTATGAAGAAATTTATGAAGGAATTTATGAAGAATTTATGAAGAAATTCTAGCACATACCCTGAACATTGCAAAACTGCAACAAATTTAGATGGAAAAGATGCAAAAAATATAACCCTGGGATGAAATGATAAGGATGTGTACTTTTATCCAGGGTAATAGGTTTAGCAGAAGCCTGAGTTAGAGTTTCTTTTGCCATTCTAATCAGGTAGTTAATGGTATGTATTTTAGATATACAGAAGTGTCTGATTATTATAAATTTTAAAAATATAGGTCTGGCAAATATCATATTGATATTTATTTTCAATAGTTTTAATAAGTCACTATTTCAGGAAATAGTCTTAGCTTTAAGGAGCTGCTGGGGCAAGTGTGAAATTAGGAAGTCATGTAAGAATCTCAAATGACACAAAAATTAAAAACATGGATCAGGAGAAAATAAAAACAAACACAAAGGAGATACAGAGAGTAGAAAAGTGTAAAAAAGTAGATTGGACAAAAGTGAAAAAAAATGTACAAAGTAGCTTAAATTAAAAAATAATATGCTATAAATAAATTTAAATATATCCATAAACACTCAATACAATTGGACAACATTCTAGATAGGACATTAAAAACTGACAAGTTGAATGAGAAAAAATATATGGTTTTGTATAACTTACTAAAATCACGCCATAAGTATAAAAATAGAGAAAAGTAAAAAGTTAAGGCATCAGAATTACATAAGGAGAGGCAAGCTAGAAAGTAGGTTTATATACTTCCAGACTTTTTGGCTAAAAGGTATTATTAGAAATTAACAAAAAAATCTAGTATACATTTTGAAAGAATCAAATTACCAGAACTATGTAATAATCCTAAAGTAATATCCTCTTCATTATATATATATATATATATATATATATATATATATACATATATATATATAATTTATATTCATGATATAACCTTCATAATGTAGCCTAAAAATACTGAGGTGAGAATTGACAGAACTAGGAGAAGTTGGCAAATTCTCAGAATGGATATTTTTCTAACTTCTCTCATCAGTTGATAGATTATTCAGACACAAAAATCAATAAAAATAGAGGATTTTAAGAAAACTATTAATATAACTAATCTAGTATGAGCATGTATTTATCTCCATTTAGGATCTCCATTTTTGCATCTCTGTGTCTATATCTACATTGATCTTTTATCTATCCATGCATCTATCTTTCTATATATTATCTTCCTTTCTCCGTTCCTTCCTTCCTTCCTTCCTTCCTTCCTTCCTTCCTTCCTTCCTTCCTTCCTTCCTTCCTTCCTATCATCTATCACTGTATCCTAGAACTGAAGAATACATATTCTTTACGAATATATACCATTTAAAAACTGGCTACCTTTGGAATCAAAACAAATTCTCAAAAAATTTGAGACTAAGTTGCTGACCCCAGTACAATCAAATCTCAATTAAATAATAAAAAAAGAGACAGGATTTGTAGGGTCATTTCACATGTCTTTGCAACACATTCATCCACTAATAAATCATGATGAAAACTAGAAGTGACTGATATTGAATAATAATTGTCATAGACTAAATATTTGACCCTCCCAAATTCATGTTAAAGCCCTAACTCCCAATGTGATGGTATCAGGAGGTAGAACATTTAGGTTTAGATGAGGTCATGTGGATGAAACCCCCATAATGGGACTAGTGTTCTAATGAGAAGAGACATGAGATCTTTCTCTCTTTCTATTATGTGAAGATACAGCAAGAAGTTAGGCAGCTAGGAGAGAGTCCTTAACAGAAAAAAAATTGTCCAGTGCCTTGATATTGGACTTCCTAACTTCCAGAACAGTGTCAAATAATCTGTATGTTTAAACCACAGCAACCTGAACCGACCAAAACAATAATGGAAGTAGTTTTCAGGACTGTGGCATACATAAAAAGGAATATTTAACATAAATTTGTAAAACTTAACACCAACCTTAGAAAATAAGAAAAACAGAAAACGAATCAGTTAAGAATTTAAGCCCTAAATAATTCATCAAAAAATAATACAAGACTTGGAGTTGAAGGACAAACAAGTAAGGTAGGATGGAATGATCAAAACATCTTGAACCTAGACTATTGTGCATTTTTAATGATTTTTTTTAACAGTACATTATACATATAAGTAATATCGGAGTTCATTTTGCTATAATCAGACAAGCATGAAATATAATTTTCTCTACTTCAGTATCCCATACTTCTTTCCCTTCCCTGTCCCCCTCCATTCTCCTTCCTCTGCTCTACTCTTCCTTCTATTTATTTATAGTTTTCTTTTAAAAATTGGTGCCATATAGATATACATAAAGGTAAAGTTCACTGTGGTATACTCATATATATACAAAGCATAATTTTGATGAGGATTGCAAAGATGATGAAGAGATGTGACTAGGGTTAAGCTTCTTACTTATGATTTTATAATTGAAATATATTAAACACATTTAAATCTGATATTTTTTTTCTAAAATGAGGGGGATAATATGTAACTCAAGAAGTATTGCTAACACAGTATAATATGTGTAAACTGCATAAGAAGTGCTTGATAACCAGAATTTGTTTAACGCTTTTTTTAAAATGAATTTTTTTTAAAAAGTTCAAGAGTAAATCATAATGAAATTACAGAAAAAGGTATCTATCTACCTATCCATCTTATCTATTAACACTGAATGAACAATAAAGCAGAAAAATTATAATAATTTGATAATATCAAGAAAAAGGAAGAGAAAGTAAAAATAAAGAATATTATAAATAACAAAAAGATAAAAATATGATACAATAAAATATTAATGACAGTTTTTTATAACTCTTTTTATTTTTATTTTTGCTAGTGGACATTGAACCTTGGGGTGCTTTACTACTGAACTATATCTCTAGCCCATCTTAATTTTTATTCTGAGACAGGGTCTTATTAAATTGCTTAGGGCCTTTTTAAATTGCTAAGATTGGTCTTGAACTTGCAATCCTTCTGCCTTCCTTGGGAAGTTTATAAGCTTCCCAAGTTTCCAGGATTACAGGCAAGCACCATTCCACCTAGATTATAACCTATTTTAAAATATTAACAACTTACAAAAATCATTTTCTGTAAAGAAATGCATGATTAAACATGATTTTTCTACTGAATTACTATAAAAATTTTATAATAAAATTTAAAAGTTTGGTGGTATATTTAATTTTCTAAATTATTAGAGATTAACAAGAATTACTCAAGAAGAAAAGAATAACCTCAAGGATGCCGTACCTACTAAATAAATTACATTATATACACACACACATGTAATATAAAGAGTAAATTAGCCCAATTTTGTATAAAAATTATCTTGGGACCAACTAAACCTTAGTATTGCATTTAAATTATAAAACTTTAAATTAAAATTTTAAATGATTTTTCTTCATTAAAAAGCAAATCCTCAAAGCATAACCATTATGTCATTAATTCAAATATAAAAATTATAAAAATAATTATAAAAAAATTATAGAAAATGGAATATCAAAAAATTTATTTCTTGATATAATCTTTCTTAATTTACTGGTATAATTTCTTTTTAAATAAAATATACTATTCTTTTAAAAGGAAAATAGAATGTCCTGCAATTTAGAATTCAGCTTTTCCTTCATGTCACTGAAGTATACAAGCATCTTCTTTTTCTTTTTTGTGTGTGACTGAAATATTTAACAAATAGAATGCTAAAATGTGTTATTTTTTTCTTAACAACTTACAAAAATCATTTACTGTAAAGAAATGCATGATTAAACACGATTTTTTTCTACTGAATTACTATAAAAATTTAGGCAGTAGTTAAAAATATTTATGCTGTGTTGAAGTCAGTGAAGAAAAAATAATTTCCATCAGTAAGAAGAAAGTGATAAAGTCTCTTCCTCATTCACACATGAAATATGATAATATGAAAAATCTAATCTTTTCTCTGAGATATTTTCAAGCTTGGTTAAACTATTTAATCTATTAAGTGATGGAAACATAATTTTATTATAGCAAACTTTATAACCTTGGTGAGGCATAATTTTTTTCATTCTCAATTGACATACATTCCTCAATATCAAAGATAGACTTAAAGGAACTCAAGTACTTATGAACAGTAGATTAAATGGAAATAATGAAGTTTGTATTGTTTCTGATCTATCTGCTCTATAAGTAGTTTATAGACTGTGGAGGTCTGTGTGTGTGTGTGTGTGTGTGTGTGTGTGTATACACACATAAATATATATTATACACTGTAAAGAGTACATTAAACCAATTTTTTTTGTGAAAATTACTTTGGGACCTAGTATTTTTTTAGTAATTTTTAAGGTTGCAATCTTTTAAATGCAAATGTTTTAAATGATGTTTTCTTTAATTAAGAAAATTATTCCTCAAAGAATAAGAGCAATTAACTTTGAAAAAACATCAACACATTTCTAAACACTCACATCTTCCTTTAAGCAATTTGCTGTCTCATCATCACTCTGTTGTTTGAGCTCTAATGTATCATTTACTCATTGCAAAGATTCTTTATATGTAAGTTTCTTAGCAATCACTTTTGACTCTCACAATTTTTAATCCATTGCACTTTCATAGAAAATCCTCATGGCTGTAGGGCAAGCAAGGAATGAGAGATGGGTAAGAGAGAAATGAAAGAGGGTGGCCAGGCAGAGATATACAGGGGAGTTTCTTTGTCAGAGTTGACAAATAAAGGCCATCTCTCTATAGAGCAGAGAGAGAGGAGTGGAGAGAGGGAAACAGATTTGGGTTCGGGGGCTTTTGTGGGGCAGGCTCAGATTCAGAGCTGGGTGGGTCCTTATGTGGATGGTTAGGGGTTGGGTTGGTATGAGGGAGTGGTAAGCCTTTCTCAGAAAAGCCATTGGGCAGGACAGCAAAACTTTTTTCTTAACATGGTGGCTGTCACTTAAGACAGCCATCCAGATGCTAAGCAAGGACCTTATAGTGCCTGTATAAACTCAACAGTTTACCTTTCTGGAACCTGCCAACAAACAATGGAACAAACTTTTTCTGTGAAGGGCCAATTTGTTTTGTCATTATTCAATTCTGCATTAGTAGCACAGAAGCAGCCATCAATAATAAGTAAAAAGCAGATGGTATAACAGCGGTCCACTTTATGCTTTGAATATAGTCCTTGCTGCTCTCTGCTACTGCAACTGATTTTTTAAATGGAAATGTTTCTTTCTCTTCCTCTCTTGCTGCTTCCTTCCCCATTTTAGGCAGATTTATCTCTCCTGGAGTACACCATAGGAAGGAAGTTCCACCACAGGAAGGAAGTAATCTGGACTTTGGGGATGACACCAGAAGATCTCAGAAATGACTGTCTCTGAAATTAACAAGTGAATTACAACTACAACAGAGAACCCATGGAATGTAGCCTTTGAAGCACCTCTTTAAAAGCTGATCAGTAGAATCACAGCTTTTGGGACAGGAGTCCCCTGTGTTTCTCCTTTGCTAGCAAAGCAATAAACTTTCTTATTCCTTTTTCTCAAAACTGTATCCTCATTACTGAATTGGCACTGGGAACAAGGACCAATCTTTCAGCAACAATAGTAAATAAAGAACATGGCTGGGTTCCAATACAAATGTTTATAAAACTGGCAAAGTGACAAAATTTGTCAATTTCTTTCCTAAAGCATTGTTTTAGTAAAATTTGTGGAGGGGGGCTCTGATTAAAAGACCAAGTACAATTAGAGGAGGAAAAGTTTGGTTTGAGGCTTACAGTTTCAGAGGTCTCAGTCCATAGAAGGCTGACTCCATTCCTCAGGGCCCACATGAGGCAGAAGTTCATGGAAGAGGAGTATAGCAGAGTTAATTGGCTGAGGAGGTGATAATCAGGAAGCAGAGATAGCTCTGCTCAATAAGGACAAAATATACACCACACAGGCATGCCTCCAGGGACTCATCTCCTCCAGCAACATCCTACCTGCCTAAAATTACCATATAGTTAAATCCCTTATCAGGGGATTGATGCACTGATTCGGTTAAGACTCTTGTAACCTAATCATTTTCATCTTTAAATCTTCTTGCATTGTCTCACAGGTGAACTTTTGGGGAACACCTCATATCTAGACCACAACAAGAAATAAATTAAAACAAAAAAATTCATATTTTGCCTTTCAGTTAGATGTAGCAAGACACAAGAAACTGCACACCTTGGAGGATAGAATGGGAGGGAAAAACCATTTATCTGTGTGTGTGTTGTGTGTGTACGTCTTCAATCAGTGGAGTTCAATATTTCCTGCATAGTAGAAAGCCCAGGAAAACTTTCAACGAATCAGATTTTGTTTTTTTGTTTTTAATCTGATGTCCAGGCTACAGAGAGATGAATTAAATCAGAAGATGTTGATTTTTTACCCCATACTAATATTTTAGATCCAACATGCAGAACAGATTAGATATCACTTCTTTAGCTGTAGCTTATTGAGAAGTGTCAAACACCATAAACACATTAGCACCTTGATACCACTAGGAGCACTTAGATTCATTGGCAGTGTTCTACTAGGTTTTATATCAACTAATTTGTTTTGGCCACTGTTTTGGCTCTGTTCCGTGAATCCATCTAGGTCACCTCTTTGGCAACTTATTTTTAAAATATTTATCACAACTTTGAACTGAAAACATTTCTTTTGTAAGATATGAAATATTTCTGCTAGGTTCACACTCTATTAAACTAAGTAAAAAGCCCTCTGCCTTCACACCTTGCTATAGCTAATCAATGAAAGGTAAGTCAGCTCTTACCCTTAATCAACGAGTGCATGTGTCACTGGGTATGTGTGTGTAAAGTGAATGATGGGTAGGTAATTATCCCTTCTGGTAAGAAATTGCTGATTAATCATTTCCAATGTTCCCTTATTATTACTGTTTTTAGGTACAAATATTGGTGGACACAGCTTCAGCCTCATGAGAGGACTCAACAAAATTGAATTTCACTTTTTTCCATAGGACCAGGGTGAATGGAATGGACAAATTGGCATTGTAGGAGTGCTTAGGCTGGGATGACCTCTACATGGCTTGAGCAATTGGCTCTGGAGTACTTCTAATCAGAGTATTTATATAATACCATTCACAGAAGCACTGAGGACACTCTCACTGTTCACTTTGAAACCTGGGGGTGGCTAGAAGACATGCTAAGGGCAGTTTGAACATTGATTTTAGTTAGAGGGTAAAGATGTTCCATTTTTCACAAAACTAATATATTCTTTCTATGGATAATAATGACAAACTCAGTACTCCAGAGAGTATACAGAACTGAGCCTACCTGAATAGAGTGTGAGGAGGTTCATGCTGCCTGTGATCCTTGATAGCTTTTGGTTAAAACTCATGACTTTTACACAATCTAGAAAAATCAATACTTTTTGCTATACTATTCTGTGACCCACACTTTATTCAAATTCCCATACTTTGGGGCCTTGGCTTTTTTTTTTTTAATTTTTATTGTTGGTTGTTCAAAACATTACATAGTTCTTGACATATCATATTTCATGGCTTTATACTCTTCCTTGGATTCTCAATATAAAAAAACAGTGCAGAACATGCAGGTCTATGTCCTTGGTGAGTTTTGGGACATCCTTTCTAGTTAAAGGATGTTCTGGATAGTTAGAGAATGTCACCATTTATTTTCTTTTCAGAAGATTGTCATCTCACATTCTATTTTATTGTTTGCTTATGCTGCAATCAACTTTTGGTTTTATCTACTAGTTATAAGCTGTTTTCTTAATATATTAATGTTTTTATTTTTCATTATCAATTTTATTCACCAAACTTTCTTAAGTTCTGTTATTGTATGCTTTCTGGTTTCTTGAACTGAGTGTTTAGTTAATTTATGTTCACTTTTCAAAGCTGAAAATTTTCCTCTGAACTGCTCTAGTGGTATCCCCAAATGTCTCAATAATTTTACCTATAATTTCTGTTTTGTTTTTAACTTCTTTGAACTTAAGTAAGAGGAAACATTTTAAATTATCTTATCTGTGCTTCTGAAATTATCATAAATCATAAACAGTACAAACACTGTTCTGTGGCTGTAACAAAATAAAGCTAGACAATAGCAAAAAAATAAAAATCAAGGCAAAGACATAGACCAAAATCCATCCTTTTGTCCCCTTTTCTACAAACCAGAATAAAAATGTAAAATATAAATAAAATATTATGAATATTCTTATGATTCAATTGTAAACAACCTTAAAATATCTTTAAAAGCAAAGAAAACTTACTTTAACATAAAAGAAAATGGGAAAAAATACTTGTTAGTTTCTATATCACTATCTATATGACTTGTTTCAACCAATAGTTTGTGAAATGGGTGTGGTGTCAAATGCCTGTAATACCAGTGACTGGGAAGCTGATGCAGTAGGATTATAAGTTCAAGGCCAACCTCAGCAAGTTAGTGAGACCCTGTCTCAAAAAAAAAAAAAAAAAAAAAAAAAAGCTGAGAATGTAGCTCAGTGGTAAAGCGCCCTTGAATTCAATCCCCAGTACCTACTTTCTGAATGTCAAAAAAATATTTTTTGTTATGGGCCAGGATATAAGGGCAATGACTAAATAGACTCAATTTTGCCCTGAGTCTCCCTATCATGTAAGAAATGCTTCTTTCACTGGGACATCCCACCTCTGTAACCATCAACAGTTGCTTAGCATAGCATGTTTGGCAACAGAAATGGAAATTCTTTTACATTATAAAATTGTTCCCATTTTGGTTCCCATTTTTCATGTACAAATGTATCCTATTAGAGAATTATTGCTTGGAAATTAGTAACCGTTCTTTAACTTGTACTCAACGTTTTGACTCACTTCCCCTTCTGCTTATGATTTTAGATCTCATGATGTTTGTTTATGGTTTTGAATCATAGCAACAGTCACTTATACTTAATTTGGTTTTGGACTATAAAAGTGTGCTGTAACCCTTGGAGGGGGTCGAAGGGTGAAGATACACAGGCTGCCCCTTGACCCACCAGATGGTGGATCCAGACCACCAGCTGGTGAATAAAGTTTCTGTCTTCTGCTTTAAGATTGACTCGGTGATTTATTGCAATCTTGTCATAACAGCTCCATATATCAAAGCATCAATACCACTTCTTTTAGTTCTGAGAAAGTAAGGGAATGAAAGGTGGAATTCAAAGGCATATAACTAATATTTTAATCATTAAAATTAAAAAGCTCAGAGAAAATGTTGAGTACAATTTACATATAACTATTATGGGACAAATTCAACTGAATAATATTTTTAGAAGTTGAACAAAATATCATACCATTCATTAAGAAAACAAAGTAATAAATAACAAGTAGAAACTCATTAAGAAAAACATTTGGAAATAATGTAAAATGTTGTGAATTATTTTCAGTGATGTAAATAGAAATATGAATTAAAAGAATATAGAATATTAAAGGAGAATTGAACTAGAAAAACAAATGGGATTAAGAAATAAACATTTTGGGAGCTGGGGTTATAGCTCAGCAGTAGAACATTTGCCACGCACATGTGAGGCATTGGGTTTGATCCTCAGCACCACATAAAAATAAATAAAATAAACAAAGTAAAGATATATCATCTTTTAAAAAATCTTTAAAAAATGTGCTCAAAAAATAAACATTTTAAGAGATCCTGAAAGTATTTAGCTAAGAGAGTTAAAGAATTTTACACAGTACCTTAAATATGACTTAGTAGAATCTGTGCTGATTGGAGTGATTCATTATACAATGAAATCAGGTGTCTGTCTGCCATCAGGTGTCTGTTTGCCAAAAGATATTTTAAAAGCAATGTAATTAAGTTCCTCTTAGAGGCAATAAAATAGGAAAAAATGCCATAAAAATAAGAAAAAGAGAAACATGAATTATGAGAAATCTTATTTATGAAATCCTAGCTTAGAACTGAAAAAAAATTTCTTATTTCATTAACGAAGAAAGTCTTGTATAATGCTGGATGCCCAAGAAAAAGCAAGGTAGCAAAGTACTTAAATTTTATGTCATTTAATCCTTATACTACCAAAACAAGGAGCCCTTAAGTAAGATCATCTTATCTGGAAAAGCATTTATTTTTTTCCAGACAAGTACTAAATATTTATAAAATCTTACACAAGTTAATATTATGTGATAATATATACCTATGTGTTTCTTTCTTTAGCCTCTGATATTGGTGAGATGCTAGCTTTTAAAATTAAATTAGAATAATTTATGACTATAGATTAAGGAAATAAATTTTTTATTTATAGATGTAGTGATGATTAGCTTGGAAAACACATTTCTGCTTAGTAAGAAATTTTAGTCATGGCAAATTCACTGCTTTAAGAAAAGCCTAGATGGCTTCCATTTCTATTCTCCTGTTCAGTACTGATGTTTGACAGTTAATTTTCCCCATGGTCTTGCATATGATAGCTTAGGGACCAAGCTTCTGCCCACAACAGCACTCTGCTTTGCTCTTGGATTTTGAGTTCTCTGTTAGCCTTTACATCAGGTTGGCAGAAAGACAATATGTAAGATTCTGCAGGTAGTTTTCATGGATAAGGCCAGGAATATATAACATTACTTCTGCCTAACTCCAAGGTAGGACTTTGTGTGTGAGTGTGTGTGTGTGTGTGTGTGTGTGTGTGTGTGTGTGTGTGTGCAGGCCCCTGAGCTTGGCAGCTGGAACATTATTTCTGTGTACTCAGGAAGACTACAAAGTAAAGTGTAAATACATAGAGGTGTGTTAAAATACAACAAATCAATGATTTTCTTATTTAAAAATTTTAGTATAGTTAAAAAATGTACAAAAATAATATACTCAATTTACAAAACCCCCCAAAATGAAAATAATTGGAAATGTTTTAAGTATGTATGAAAAAGTAAAAAATAACTAAAAGTACCTGAATAATAATACTCACAGTATGATCCTGACATAATATTAGAATGGAACATATATTCCCATTTTAATCTATAAATTTGACATATTTTTATGATATAACAATGTGAATTTATAGCTAGAAAAGCTGATTCTAAATTCACATTAATTCAACAAAAATTTCAAGAAATTGTATAAAAATTTAAAAAAATAAGGAGTTACTACTATTTCTACTAAGTGTTAAAACTAATTTAAAGTTTGCTGGAATAAAAATAGATTTAGGCAGTAATTTCACGCTTAGAAATTTATCATATAGATAAGTACCACATATAAAACTTTACAGCCAGTACTATAATGGAACTGATCCATCTAGTTGTGTGCCCAATCCTTGAGAATAGATGACCACTGTAACCAACTATAATGAATGTGCTGTGATGAACATTCACTGATAGCAATTCTGTAAACTATATTTATTGCATCAATGCTTATTATACTAAAAATTCAAGAAAATAACAAACATTGCTGAACTAAATAAAAATTGTATGATACACAGCCATGAAAACTATTAGGTAGTATGGCATAGTCTTTGAGACAAATCATTAACTTTTTTCAGGTGCATAGAAATGTGTACATTAGGCTACCATTTTTATTTTTTAAATTTTTTTTTCTACTTTGACATAAGAATATATTCAAACATAGTACCCTATATGTAGTTTTCCCCAATATTTATATTTTACAGAATTATAATAAAATGGTATTCAAACTCAGAATTGGCATTGGTGCAACATGTTTATATAGTTTTATGTCATTTTATCACATATAATAGCTGCTGCAATGTAAATAGAGAACAATTCCATCACTGCTAAGAGCTTTCTCATGCTACATATTTATAAGCACTCTCCTCCCTGTCATGAGCCATCCATGGATATGTGTGTGAGTTATGCACAATTGAGCTATATGAGGGAACTGATCTGGTGTTGCATACTGATTGGGCTGTGTGATGCAAGTGTGCCTTTCCTCTTACTTTGCCTGTGATCTAACACAACATCAGAGATGGGTGTGACTTGTCAAGATGTCAATCAATCTGTGGACCACAAGATATCAGAAAGCAAGACTCCACCTTCAAAACCCATTCCCTATCTTATTTGGTGAAGAACATTCCATTAAACCCCCTTTGAGTGTGTTCCCCCTATAAAATAAAGAATCCAGGTGCACCCTCTCTTTCCAGCACTGTCCAATGTGGAGCTGACCCCTGGGTCACAGAACAGTTCCACCCTTGATCTTAGAAACTCATGTTCATGTGCTGTGTGGTTTCTTTGCCATTTTCTTAGTTATTGATACAGCCAGCTCCTTTAAACCCAGCTCATCTCATTAACCTGACAGCTGGTGACACCTTCCCATCCTACTTAACCTCTGGATATCACTAAAATCTGTTTTACAGATCAATGATACTAACACTTCAAGAGTGTTATATTGTAAGTCACTTTTTGAGATTGGCTTTTTACTCAGAAAAAAGCCAGGAGATCCATCAAAATTGTCAATAGTTTGTTCTTTATATTGCTCAGTAGTATTCCATTGTGTGAATGTGCTACAGTTAATTTATCTATTCATTCATCAAGGCACTTTTGTTTTATTTCCAGTCTTTTGCTAAAAGATACAAAAAATAAAGATGTGGGGCTAGGGGTGTTGCTCAAGTGGAAGCGAGCTTGCCTGGTATGCGTGAGGCACTGGGTTTGATTCTCAGCACCACATAAAAATAAAACAAAGATATCGTGTCCACCTAAAACTAAAAAATAAATATTTAAAAAATGTCCAAAATAAAGATGTTATGAATAACCAAGATATTTTTAATGACATTTGTTTTCATTCCTCTGGCATAAATACCAAGGAGTACAACTATTGGTTGTACCCATGGCAATTTCATTTAATATTTTGAAATTACAAAACTCATTTTCCAGAGTGGGTGTACCACTTTACATTTCCACCAGCAAAGTGTGAGAGACCCATATTCTTTGTATCTTTGTCAGCATTTGGTGATCACTATTATTTAATTGATATTATCTGCTAAAATTATTTAAATATTTCAAATTAAACCGCTATTTTTACAATTTAAAAATTATCATTTTGTGTTTTAGCTCTTCTTGAAAGAGTGTAGTGATAGCTCATCTTAGTGTTAATGATAGTAGGGTTGAATATCTTGTCATTTGTTTGTTTTCCATACATAACATCATTTTCTGTGAAATGTTTCTTCATTATCTTCTGTTCATTTTTAAGTTAAATTGTTTTTTTACAGTTGAGTTTTGCAAATTCTTTACATAGTATTTTTAAATATATAATTTTGCAAATATTTTCTCCAAATCTGTAGTTTATCTTTTAATAGGGTCTTTCATGAAATAAAAGTTTGGATGTTGATGAAATCTAATGTAGCAATTTTTAAAGTATTGTACTTTTCTATCATTTCTCAAACCTATTCACCAAGCCCTATTACTAAAGATTTTCTCTCCATTATTTTGTAAAATTTTTTAAAAATACTTTATATATACATCTATGATCTTTTTTGAGTTGATGTTTGTACAAGGTGTGAGACATTGTTCAAGTTCTGAAGCATTTGTTTGTTTTTTCACATATAGATATCCAATTGCTCAAGCACCATTTGTTGCAAAGTCTCTTTGATCTTTTAAATTGCTTTTACTTTTGTCAAAAATCAGTTGCCTGTACTTTGTGGAGCTATTTTTGGATTCTCTGTTCTGTTCCATTGATCTGATTGTGTCTGTCACATTGCCAATACCTTGCAGTCTTGATTACTGTAGAGATAATTAAGACTTGAGATCAGGTAGTGTGTTCTCTTTTTTAGCATGTTTTAGCTGTTCTAGTTCTTTTACCCTCTGTATCACATGTTTGTCACTTTGGGAAAAATTAACATCTTTACCATGCTGAGTTTTCCAATACATGAACACATATTTCTCACTTTATTTAGGACCTCTTTGATTTGTTTTAATAGTTTTACAGTTTTCAGCATTAAAGCCTTGTACTTGTTTTATAGATTAAAACCCTATCATTTTATTAACATTGCATTATATTTTAAACTTTGGTTTCCATGTTTTCTTTGCATGTATATATATGTATGTGTGTGTGTGTGTGTGTATATGTGTGTGTGTACTTTGTCCAGCCACCTTGATGAAACCTCTTGCTAATACTAAAATTTTAATTTATTTTTTATTGATTCCTTGTGAATTTTCTATGTAAACCATCATGTATACTGCAAATGGTTTTAAAAAATATTTTCTTAGCAATCTTTGGTTTTATTTCATTTTATTTCTCATTATACTAGCTAGAAACTTTTGTTCTGTGTTGAAAAATAACAGTGAGAATGATATCCTCACCTTTCTTCTGAACTTAAATGGAACTCATTCAGCCTTTTACCATTAAGTTTAATGTAGGCTCTAGGTTTTTGTAGATGCTTCTCTTCAAGTGGAGGAAATTTTTCTTCTGTATCTCGCTTCTAAAGTTTTTTTTTTAAATTATAAATAAGTATTGAATTACATCAAAAGCATTTTCTACAAAAACTGATATGATCTTGTCTTTCCTTAGTTTGTTATGATGATGCATTTTTCCATTGATTTCTGTTCATTGAACCAGTTTTTCATTTTATATCCCTACAAACACTCCTGTTCATAGTATATTTCATATATTACTGTTTTCATATATTACTGAAATATTTTTGGTAAATTTTGTTAAGGTATTACACACACACACACACACACACACACACAGAGATAAATAGATCAATAACCCTAATGACTATTTACATTGATCTAGAGACTAGATCTAGATCATAGATCTAGATTTTAACATCAGTGTATCAAAAGCATTTGATTCTTTTATGCTTAGAGAACATACTTTATATGATATAATATTTATTCAATTTTTTAAAGGCCCAGAATATAATCTAAAAATGGTGTATGTTCTGTACTGGGGGAAAATGCATATATTCTGTTGTTTGGGGATAGACTGTTGTATAAATGTTTAAAAATACTGTTGGCTGTTGGCTTACAGTCTTGTATTTTTCTGTGTGGTTGTTAACTTATAGTCTATTTGTTTCATCAATTATTGAAGAAAGGTTGTTGAAGTCTTCAATTATAATTGTGTATTTGTATATTTTGTCTTTCAGATCTACCAGGTTTTGATTCACACTATTTCACAACACTGCTATTTGGAATATAGTAGCTTGACTGTTTATCATTATAAAAAGTGATTTTATCTCTCACAATTACTTCATCTGGTATTGAGACAGCCATTCCAACTTGTTTTGATTGATGTTTTTGTGTTGTGTCTTTTTAAAACCTTCTACTCTTAACATAAGTATGTCATATTTTAAATGAATTTCCTTTGAATGACATATTTCTGGGCCATTCTGTTTGTTTGTTTTTGTACAACATGCCACTCTCTTTTTATTGGCACATTGAGACCACTGACATTTAATGTAGCCATTGACATGTCAAGGCTTAAATCTGTCACATTATTTTTATTTATTTTTTTATCATTATTTGTTCTCATTGTTTTTCCTGTTTTCTTTCTTTCTTCCTTTTTTTAAATTTTTGCCTTATTGGTGGTTACATGAACATGTTCTAGAATTCTATTTGGATTTATCTCTAGTTTTTTGTTTGTTTTTGTGAGGCAAAGGTATATTTAGGAAGGTAGACACACATTCAAGGAAGAAGATGGACTGTCTGGAGAGTAAGTAGCAGCCCTGACTTGGGCTGGGGGTTCAATATTTGTAGAAGGACTGTTTCAGGGACTGGACTGGAGGTGGATTCAGGGTGGAGCTACAATTTCTAACCAGTTTTACTGTGCTTCTGTATTTCCCTCATTTTACAAGGGCACCAGCCAAGGGTGTGAGTCAAGATTTGTAACTGTTTTCTGCATTTAGTGGCTTGATTCTGTATTTCTATAGCCTGAGGATGTTTCCCTTAAGATCTGTATTTCTCTCTTCTTTTTCTAAATCCCTATCTCACCCCCGCTCTTCAGATTTTGATCCACAATCTTAAGTATGGGGTTAAGATCTGTCTTCTAGCAAGGGATCAAAGTGTCATCCTGACTGTTTTAAAGGAGATAGACACTGGTCTCAGTTGCAGGAATAGGTTGATATTCTTGTGTTGTCATCCTCTTAACATGGAATTGTTGTAGTCTGGAAGATACAAGCTTTATTATATTAAAAAGACCTGAGGATTAGGAGCAGAAGTGTAATTAGCAGAGGTCCTAACAGTGGAAACAGCCAAGTTGATGAACACAGCCTAATTTCATTTTAAGATTGGGAGCCATCTCATCACAAAGTCATGAAAAGTTCATTTCTGTTTTACTCTAAAATATTAAGATTTCTATTTGGTCTGACCACACTCTGTTGTTTAAACTTGTTTGGAATTCCTGCCAGTGCTCTGAACTCACCCATGCCTGGCTCTCTTTGACCAGATAACAACCCTCTCTAAAACCTCGGTGGCTCCTCATAAATTCTGATGTTGGAATCTCAATTTACACCCTACCTTGAAATTTTAAGCCACGTAGATCACAAACCTGCTATCTGCCCTTATATTATGCTTGCCAGAACCCTGTTAGCTATAAGTTCCCAAGACACCTACCTTTGTAAATTTTTGTGCTATAAAAACCTCCCTGCTCTGAGAGCTATCACTGTTTTCTGATCCATATTTCGGGTGAGGCAGTTGCTGATCATATCTCTTGTGTACACAATATAAGCTTCCTTTAATTTGGTTTAAAATTGGAGTCAGTGGTCTTTTCTTTGCATTGCTGGTTCAACAAAGTGAGTTTAGGTAACTGAACATTAGTGGTTTTATTTACCTGTACATGTCTCATGGAACTGGATTTTTTAAAGCAAGTCTGTCAGATCAGAAAATTAACTCGGGGAAAACATCATTTTAGCAGTCTCTTCTGATTATTATTATCAGACACTCGTGCATAAGATCTCTTTTTCTAAATTCTTTCTTACTTTGTTTAGTTTGACACAAATGCACAGGTTACATTTAAAAGGACAAATCTATTTTAACGTCCATTTATGATTGCTCTTTAGTTATAATTTCCTGCTGGGTGTTTAAAATCAAGTTTTTTCAAACATTCACCTTGTTCCTATCTACTGTTAGGATTAGCTGAGATCCCTTAGGGTCACTTTTGGGAGCTTGTGTGAAGCCTCTTGATTCTTTTGGTGTTCCTCTACCAGCTATGCCACCTACCAGGAGATGTCAGGGTCTTGCTGACTGCATATGGCTTCCTATAGAAGCATCAGGGACATTTCCCTTTCCAGTGACCTTCCTCTTTGCAGAAAATGTGCACTGGTTGGCTTTCTGTTCTTTCAGGTTCTATTGAGCCCCCTGATCAGGAGGTAAAGTGATTACCCAGAGTTGTAGGACACTCAGAACAGTCCATTTGCTCCCTGTGTCCTAGCTGAACTTAGAGGGCAAGGAACAAAATATTGGCTATCTTTTCCTTGACCCTTTCACTTCTTTATTTTTGGTTTCCAAGTTTTGGTTTTAAACAACCAGCAAGTCATTTTCACTAGTAACTTTTTTTGTTGTTGTTTTTTTGGTAACACTTGTATATGGACAGCATGCCTTTATTTATTTTTATATGGTGCTAAGGATTGAACCCAGTGCCTCACACATGCTAGGCAAGTGTTTTACCATGGAGCTACAACCCCAGCCCCTCAACAGTAATTTTAATGTCTATAATTTTATAGTTATCCCTTACACTTGACTGAGGTTAGTAGAAGTACAAGAAGTAAGACTTTTATCCTATTCTGTCCTATAGGTAATGGCTTATCATATCAAAATAACTTAGATTGTTCTGTTAGGCTTTATCTCTAGTGTTTTTGCATAAGTCTCTTTGTACAGCATCTTTGGTGGTTGCTCCAGATATAACACTGAAGCCAGAATTAGATGGGCAGTCAGTATAGATAGGTAAATCAAGGAAGCCAATTTGAGTGAGTCCAGAAGGTTGGAGACTGCCCCCTGAGGGATTGAAATTTTAATTCCTTCAGAGCCCTTCCTCCACCTTTATCAAGAACCTGCCACTCCTCCAATCTGTTGCTAAAGTAACCTGTCCCAGGAATTACCCCTCCCTATAGGGAGTTATAAAAATTGTTAATTAATGTGTCATGGGCTGCTCCATCCAGGCCTTCCTCCATCCATCTGACCATTCCCCTGTCCATCTGCTTCTCACTTTTTGGCCATTCCACAGAGCATCTCCAGGCCTAGTCACATAAGAGATAAGGGGAAAAGTGCAGGAGAACAAAGAAAGCCTAGGACATAAAAAAGGCAAAACACTCTCGCTTCTTGGGATTCCAGGATACCAGCTAGGGTCACTTCTCCCTCCTAGGAGAAGTCGATGTTACCCCTTTTTAAATAAGCCCTGCTTTTTGTCTTAGGGTGTTTCTATAATCTTATACTTTAACACGTGAGGGAGCAGAACTTGTCACCTGTACCTGGCAGTATCAACACTATTAACTGATCAAAATCTATTATTGCCAATGTTTTACCAGTTATAATGACATATAGAAAAGTTATTGCCACTTATGTCCCTTCTCAACTTACTATAGTTATCTTAAATATTCCCTTTACATATACTGAGAACAGCATTAGACAGGGTTACAATTTTTTCATAACTCAATAAAAGAAAATACTATAGACTTTCTCTTAATTTTTTCTTACCATTTTATTTCTTCCTTTTTGTTGTTCTGGTTTCCCTTATTTTATGATTTCATTTATTTTTAGAGAACTTCCTTTAGCTATATTTTTAGAATAAGCCTGCTGCTATCAAATTCTCACTTTTCATTCTTTTGAGAAGGTTTGATTTTCCTTTATTTCTGAATGCCATTTTTCTGTCTATAGAAATTCTGGGTTGACAATTCTTTTCTTTCAGCACTTGAATTGTGTTGTCCATTTCAGCTTCTATGATTTCTGATAAGAAACTTATTGTGATTAGAAATGGTTTCCTACAGGTAATGTGTCTGTTTCTCTGTCTGCTTTCAAATATTTTCCTTCATCATTGAATTTCAGAATATTGACTGTGAAGCATCTTGCATACATTTTTTTTAAGGTTTACTTTTTGGCGTGTTCTCTCAGATTCTTAAAATTGTAGGTTTATGTGCTGATTTTGTTGGACAGATGTGGAAAATATTCTGTCATTAGTTTTCAAATTCTTGTCAGCTCTATCTTCATTATCCTTTTCTCACATAACACCAATATTCCTGATCCACTGTTTTTTCCCCCAGTTTATTTTTTGATGTTTCTGATTTGTTTTGTTCTGTCTTCAAGTCCACTGTTTCATTGCTTTGTCCTTTTCCTTTAACTATTGAGTCCATTTTTTTTTAAAGAGAGAGTGAGAGAGGAGAGAGAGAGAGAGAGAGAGAGAGAGAGAGAGAGAGAGAGAGAGAATTTTTAATATTTATTTTTTAGTTCTTGGCGGACACAACATCTTTGTTGGTATGTGGTGCTGAGGATTGAACCCGGGCCGCACGCATGGCAGGTGAGCGCGCTACGGCTTGAGCCACATCCCCAGCCCTTGAGTCCATTTTATTTTATTTTGTTTATCACATTTTTAGTTACAAAAATTTCTATTTGATTCTTTGTTTATAATTTTTGTTTCTTCATTACATTTTTTTTTTTTTTTTGTAGGAAATAGGATCTTGCTGCATTACGTTGGCTGGCCTCAAACTCCTGGGCTTAATGATCCTCCCACCAAAATGGCTATACTAACTTAAATTCCTACCAGCAGTGTATAGGGGTACCCTTTCCACCACATCTTCACCAAGACCAATGGGGGGAAAAAAAGAGAGAGAGCCAACCAGAAATTAGTGATGAATTTTTTTTTTTTTTTTTTTTTTTTGCTGCAGGTGCCACAATGAGAAAAGTCTCTTCAATAAATAATGTTGGGAAAACTGGATATCCATTCATAAAATAATAAAATTGGACCCTTATCTTGTACCATAAATAAAAATCAACTCAAAATGGATTAGACACTTAAGGCTGAACAATGCAAAACTAATAGGAACAGATATAAAGGAAAATTATACAACATTGACTTAGACAAGAATTCTTTTTAGTTTTGATCCCAAATATGCAGGCAACAGAAGCAAAATTAGACAAATGGAATTATATCAAAATAAAAAGCCTCTATACCACAAAGGAGACAACAGAGTGAATAGTAGCCTGTAGACTGGGAGAAAATATATGTGAGCCATGTGTCTGATAAGGGCTTAATATCCCTGAAGTTTGGATGGGCCAGAATCAGATCATTATGTTTTGAATGTATCCCCTGCAAAGTTCAGGTGCCCTCAATGTGACAGTACTTACAGGAAGACCCTTCCAAAGGTCATCAGGACATGAAAGACCCTCCAGAGAGAATGGGATTAAGACTTTAATGAAAGACACTTCACACAGCATTTGCTCTCTTGCTCTTCTGCCCTTTGTCATGTGAGGACACAGGGAGGAGGCCCTCAGCAAGCAACCAAACCCACCAGTGCCTTGCTCTAGGACTTCCTTACTTCTAGAACTGCAAGAAATAATTTTTTTTTATTTATAAACTACCTCATCTATGATTTTTTTCATTAATAGTAGCATAAAACAGACTAAAACATCATGAATTTGGAGAACTCATCCATAATACTTTGTTCCTCTGTAATCACCCTACCAAATTTTGAATCAATCAGGGTTATTTAACCAGAGAAGTGAAACCAACAGAACAAGCAGAATTCCCTTCTTAGACTACTGTAATTCTTCAGCTCCGAACTATAAAAGCTGCTTATCATCTTTCCCAAATTACAATATCTGTGTAAAGAACTTTTTGTCTTTTTGCTAGGATCAAATCGTCAATCTGACTCTTTCATAGTCCAAGAATTTTCTTTACTTGATAGTACCACTGAATCAAGGATACCCAGGCCCACCTATGGGGAGAAGGATATCCGGGTCTCTGCCACCAAAAAGACCCTAGATTTTATGTAAATAGGTCCATCTCATTCAGATCCCTGAATATTAATAACAAAGCATGGTACAATCATGCTGCTGAAATAAATATTTTTCACACCAAGTGTTTATTTTATTTAAATTTATGTTAACCAATAGGAGGTTCTTAAAAGCCTCTAAAGAACAAAGATTTGTTGACGGTGATCCTCTCTCTCTCTCTATATATATATATATACAGAAGTGGCTGGAAATTTCTCGACATTGAGAAAGATTTAATGTACCAACTGAACCCTAAAACACTAATAGCTAAAGTAGGTAAAACCAAATATAGAAGACTGTATGAAGAAAGATTTCTCAATCTGATGTCTAGGAAAACCAATGGGATCCACTGAGGATCCCTGCACTTGTTAATATAGAAGATTGCTTATTTGGCATATTATATATATATATATATATATATATATATATATATGTATATATACACAGATTCATATATATACTATATATATCGTATATATATGCACACATAAATTTGCATGCATGTGTATATTTCTTTGTGAACATTAGTTTGTACTATTGTCACATTCATAAAAGCATCTATGAGTCTAAAAATGATTAAAAAGCAATAATTTAGAGAATACCATTTTGGCTAAGGCTATGTTACAACTACAAATACTGTAAATGTTTAGGTATTATTAGATTCTATGAACACTGAATTGGGAGTTGTAGCAACAAATTATAGATTGAAAGGAAACTTAAAAGGTGTGAAAGCATGAACCACAATTGATAGGGTACATGAAGACACACAGGATTCAGTGGAACTCAGGTGAGTGGTTACTCCCTTTGGGAGACAAAGAGTTTTTGATTTATATTTGGATTTATATCTTTTATTCTTCCTAAAATGTGAATATAAGTTAAAATTCAGAGAAACCAGAAAAACATCTCATTAGGATGAAGGAGAATTTTGGATGTGTGAACATGTTTTTAAAACTACTAAAAAAAAAAAAGAAAAAGATTAGTGTAGGCATGTTAGAGGAGTTGAACATTATCTGCCTAGTAATTTTTATGTTATCATGAGTGAAAAAAATTTAAACAGATGATGGATTGACTTGAGCTCCAATTTAGCCTTTAGTTATAGTTATGGGCGAAATTCACTCTCTAGCAGAGAAGGCGTAGATGCAGGCCACTGAGCTGCATGATTAGATCTTGATATAAGACAGTAGGTTGTCTTTTTGAAGCTTACTGAAAACATCAAGCAAATGCATTGATATTTTGTTTTCTATTTATTCCCATTGGACAGTAACCCAATATTTCCATTATTATGAAGAAAAATATGCTTTATCTTTTTATTATTTGTATATTTCTTTTCAAAAATTAGGATTGTGCATGTTTTCTTCAAATGACAGAACTTCATGTTTCCTTGCTCTTCCCAATTTTGAATTTAAGTCAAAGAAGTTGAATTTCATGTTTAAATATCAACTGGTGTACATACTAGTTTTACACAAGGACTTGTAAAGTTTCTACTTTTTAAATTTTATTGTTTGTTTCTTTCTGTGTATTAGGCACTTAATAATATCTGAAATATCAGAATACACTTAAAAAGTAAATAGCCAACACAACTAGTGTTTTGAAGACATAAACCCAAAGATTCATATATTCTCTTTTATTCTTTTCTTTAAACATTTTTTTAAAAAAACATTTATTTATTTATTTTTAGTTGTAGTTGGACACAACAACTTTATTTTAATGTGGTGCTGAGGATAGAACCCAGGGCCTCACCCATGCTAGCCGAGTACTCTACTGCTGAGCCACAACACCAGCCCCTCTCTTTTATTCTTAAAGTGTAAATGACATGCAAGAAAATCAACAAATTATTATTAAATGTTTAATGAGCTCTATCATATGCCCATCATTTCAGAAATTTGTTGTTCTCTGTTTCATCCATTCCTATCACAACATCCAGTCAGTCAGTGTTCTGAGTTTTAGCACCTTAGCTTACAAAATTTTGCTGGTTTTAGAAATTCACGTAAATGCAATTATTTAGTAGTCACTAATTATATCTGAATTTAAAACAATGTTTTCCAGATTTATCAGTGCTGATGCATAAATGATAACTTCACTTATTTTTATGTCTTTTAAGTATTCCCTTTGTGAGTATAGCTCTGATTTTTGAAATCTGTTTTACTGAGGTATAGTTTATATAAATTAAGATAAGAGGATTTTAAGAATGGAATTTCATGAATTTTGACAAATTGTATATCTTTGGAACCACAATCTTAATCATGATTAAATTTATTTTATAATCATTGAAAGCTTCTATCTAGCCTTTGTCCTCAGTGTCCTGGCCTCTACTGATCTGATTTTAATCACCATAGCTTAGATTATCCATTCTGGAACTACATATGAATTGATTGTTAAGACATTTTTCACTTGGCTTCTTTTAACAGTGTTTTAGTTTTTAGACAATTCATCTGTGATTTTAAAAAATTCTCTTCTATTGTTGCAAGAATCAATAGTTTATATATCATTTATTATTGGGCAAACTTACAAGAATATGCTAGAACTTTCGTAATCATTATCTGTCAGAGACCTTTGTGTTTTAAACAATCAACTCCTGTGAATATTATTTTACAAGTCTGTTTATGAGCATGTATATTCATTGCCCTTGGGTATTGCTATGGTTTCAATGTTTGTCCTCTTCAAACTCATGTTAAAATATAACTGTCATTGTACTAATAGCAACAGAAGAAGCTCTAAGAAATGACTATCCCATAAGGGCTTTGCCTTCATGGATGGGCTTAATGTTCTTATGAAAGTGTAGAAATTGACTCCTGTTTCCCTCTTTGCCTTTTCTCCCTCTGCCATGTGACAATATAACAAGAAGACTCTCACTAGAGGCACTAACATCACACTTGGGATATAGTAACCCACATCATTGTCAGTGCTGGGTTGACTTAGTCTCTTTTATCTCAGCCATTTTGAGGTCATGCAGTGGTATCTTGCTATGCTTTTTTAAATTTAATTTCCTTGATGACTATGGATAATTAATGAATACATATAAACTGTTACATATCATCCTAAGTGATTTGCATGTGTTTCATACCCCAGATAACTCTATAAAGTACGTACTGAAAGATCAGCTGAATAGTTAACTCATTTTTTAAAAATCTCCATAAGATTGAGTTATATGGCAACTCTTCTTATACTCTGTTTGAAAAAAAAAAAACTTGCATCTTTTTCAAGACAAAGCACCATATTTATTGTAATAGCAATGTATTTTTCACCATTTGACACACAGAAAATTTTGTTAGATTCTTACTTGGTCATTGACAATGTTTTTGAGTACCATGCCTATAAAATTTACTCACAATGCTGATGGATTTATTATGTAATTTTTGCATAGCATGATTATTTATAAGAACACACATGTCTCATTACAGTATATTTTACCATATTTCAATTTCTTCTCCTAAAATATTTTTCTTTCATTCTTTTTGCTTTTAGCAATTTTTCTATGGTGGCCAAAGTTTGGTTTGACTTATGTTTTCCTGTTGGAGTTCCTAGGACTTATTTATAGATAGACTGAAGACAATATTGTAAAAATCCTTCCGATAAACAGTTCAAGTGCCCCATGACTTCCTCTCTCCTCCTGTTACCACTTCAATTGCACTTCACACTGCACTTTTTCACCATATCCTGTTTCTTACTTTTTCTGTATTTCTTTTTTTTTCTCTCTGTGTTTTATTTAGTGTACTTACTTGTGACCTGTATACTTGTTCAATGATTTTTTCTTTAGCTATATCTATATTATTTTAAAACCATGAACTCTTTTCTTAATTTTAATACTTTCTTGATTATAGAATTCACTATTTATCTATGGCAATTCATCCTCTGTCTACCTTCCCACATGCAAATATGGACAATGTTATCACAAAAGTTCATGCACATTTTAGTGTATTTTTAAAAAATGTTTTTGGTATTAGGGATTAAACTGAGAGTTGTTTTGCGACTGAGTTATATTCCCAGTCTTTTTTTTTTTTTTGAGATAGGGTCTCACTAAATTGCTTAGGGTCTTGCTAAGTTGTTGAAGCTGGCTTTAAATTTGTGATACTCCTGTCTCAGCCTCTGAGTCACTGGGATGACAGGCATGTACCCTCAAGCTGAGCCATCTGAGTTTATTTTAAATGTGAATCTAAGTGTATTTAAAATATGTATATTAGCTAGATTTATTTTTTTAAAAAATATGTAAATAACTTTGACACTCAAGATTTTCTTTAAAAAATCTAAAACTTTCTTCAAAATTTGTATTACTTATTATTTAACATTGTTGCTTATTTTCTCTGGCACTAAATATTAGACTCCACTCTACAATATTAGATTCCTCTCTATTTCAGGAAGTGCTTATTGAATTACATTACCAAACATTTGTTGTTTCCAGTTGCTTTGATATTTTTCTTTAAGAACTTCAAGTATGCATATTTTAGCTCTCTTTACCCTGTTAATCTAACAATTTCTTACTAATAGTTTTTAGTCTTTATTTTATTTTATTGAGAGAGAGAATTTTTTAATATTTATTTTTTAGTTTTCGGTGGACACAACATCTTTATTTTATTTTTATGTGATGCTGAGGATGGAACCCAGCGCTCTGCGCATGCCAGGTGAGCATGCTACCGCTTGAGCCACATCCCCAGCCTTAGTCTTTATTTTATTTCAGTTACTTTCTATGTTTTAAAATTTCTATCCTTTATGTTCAGTATTTTGTTTCCCAGGCCTATATTTTCCAACATTTCTGAAGATTTTGACTTTATTTTAGTAAATGTTTTCTTTTTTGTAAGAAGCTTTGTTTTGCCAGTTTCTTACTTCGAGTTTTCTTACCCATTGTTTGCTTCTAAGTTCAATTTTTCTGCATCAAATTTTTGTATAAGGATAAAAGACAAGTATATCATTCCTGGGAACTTTGTGCAAGCAACTATTTCCTTTAAATATGGTGTTTCTTGGTAGCCAAACTTCTGGTTTTTGAAAGGGGTGTGTTTCAGGGAGTTTCCATTGCTATGGTTTCATCACTGGCTACTGTCTCCAATTTTAGCCCCTTCATTAAAAGCATATCTCTTTCCTTTGAACAATGTTTATTTCTCACACTTTATGAGACCTGCCTGTCATGCCAGTGGGCTACTGCTGCACCTTAACACCTTCTCACATACTTAAAGCTGTGCCAATGTCACACAAGGTGCAAGTGCACTTCTACTTCTGATTTTGGAGGTGCACCATTTGATGCCTCATCATATTTCCCTGATCTCCATCATGCCCATTGCTGATTCCTGAAGACTTCCAAGTTCTCTATGGTTTCTGTTAGCAATTAGAATTTGAGGATTTCTTCTTAGTGTGCACTATGTTCAAGTTTGAACATTTCCTTCATATCTCTGTAGTTTCATTTTCTGAGAAAGGAATTTTCTGCTTGTGTTTACATATTTATTTGTTGTTGGTTGTTTTTCTATGGGATAATAGGGAACATTTCCATATTTGGGGAAATTTCAAAACTAAAATGCTACTTTGCTTATATCACTGACAACTTCTTTAAACTGTTTACTTTTAGGTTAAAAGCTTGTGGAGAAAGTTGGGGAGAAAGATGTGAATCATCTGAATTTTTAATTGGATTTATTCTCTGAAGCTATATTGTCACAATGCTTAATGGGTTCCTGCTTTCCAGATGCCATATCTACCCTCAGGTTTTTGTGTCTTTTGTTTGTTTGTTTGTTTTTGTATAAGTGGGAGTTGGTGTTGCCATCACAGTTCTGAGAGGAAGTGTATTAACATAGGCACAACTGACTTGGCTACAGATTTGCTTTTTGCTCAATCTTTCTTCTTTGCTTTATCATATCTTCAGTCCAGAATTCTAGTTTCTTCAACTGGTTCCTAGAAACATAAGAACCACATTCCTATTTTATTTTTCCTTCCTAGTTATGACACAGAGTATAATGAAAAAATCTATAGGGATGTTTCAGGTTTCTTCTTCAGGCCTGTATTCCTAGATCTAAAGGATTTTCTAAAGGATTGTGTTGTCTGGATGCGTTGGGGCCATGTCAGTTTACTTAGCACTACACTCTTATGAGAGCTGTTATATCTTTAGTATTTTCTAACACTTGGTTTCAAAATATTCTCTATTTAAGAACTTTCTCTTCTTCTGTCTTGCTAATAGACTTCAGTGAGGAGAAAAGAGTAAAAGCATTATTATCTAGATATTTTAACTTATAATTGATTATTCTTTACTAAATCCATACAAATTAATTATGGACCATGAAACTTAGTATAAAAACAATTTTTACCACATTTTTAGAATCATCATGATTTTTAGATAAGTATGATGATAACCTAAATAAATACGGTAGTTAAAATGTTGAACTATTTAGTATAAAACACAATACAATATATGAAATGGTACTTTATTTCATGTATACTTTTGATTTTTGGTTATCATTCTTAAAGTGTTATAAATTTACTTGTCTAATGATGGTTTTAAGAATTTACCATTTTTGAAGAAATTAAGGACTAAAAGGACTAGAGTAGCAGGAAGGAGAAGAAGGGGAGAAAAACGTCACAAAAGGCAGATGCACTGCACAGTAGAGACACTGAACTGAGGAGGAATATCGATGGTTTATCCTGTCATTTATTGTGTTCTTCCTGTCTGTGTCAGTCATGTTGACTTTTCCTTTGACTATGTCATAATTTCTTGCCACACAGCCTTTGTCAATGTTGTTTTCTCTTTTGTAAGCCATTTTCATTATTCTGTTAATCTTATTTTGTAAAACACAACTTCATATCACATTCCTAAGGAAAACTCTTTGGAAGTTTCTCCTATTTGATATCTTATTCTTTCCTTAGATCATTATTTCATGGTAATTATATTTGTGGTGTTTAATTTATATAACTTTTGTCTATTGACCATAGTAGACTCTAAAATCCATGAATAAATGAATTACATCTTATTTTCGGCAGTCCTATGTTCTCAATACCTTACTTAACCTACTGTACATAGTCAACAAAAGGATTGACTAAATATGATGATAGCCTGGTGCTAGCATCTATATAACTGCAGAATTTAAGCACTTTCAGAACTTTTAAAAAATGCTGGCTATAAAGGGTCATGAATGCCCAAACTCCAAAATATTTTCATCACTACTGAGGTAAGCATCAAGAAATAGCATAGAAGTAAACACTCCATTGACTCCTATGAATTATAAACTAATAAATATCTGCATTCTCTGATGTTCAGATATCCTAAGACTGTCTGAGAAAGGGGGAGGATATTATACTTAGGAGTGAAAAGTGCTCAAGATAAGTGGGAAACTCATGGACAGTGGATGAGTGTGAAGAGAAATTTTAGGGGCTCAGGATCAGGCTTCAAATTGATTTGTTTGAGCCAAAAGAATTTTAGGTCCCTCTTAAGAATTTTGTGAGCTGTAGAAGAAAAAAGTAAATATTTTCAAGAGATGGTGAATGGTTTGTGACTCCTGGCAAGAAACTTACTGTGAAGGACTCTGTTGTGATAAAGTGGTATAAACCATAATTCAGAGACAAACTTGTAAGAATATATGGGCTGAAGTTGTCTTTGCTAGGAATCTGTGGCACACCATGTTGTAGTCTGGTGTTCATTTCAGAAAATATTTTACTTTAAGATTTTTCTTTTTACCAAAAATAGTTTTTATAATAATGATAAAAAAAGTTATGGTGAGTACTTTCTTTTTGTCACCAACTATCTTAATCTGTTTGGGCTACTGTCACAAAATACCATGGAGTAGGTAGCTTATAAAAGACAAAAATTCAAAATTCTGGAGACTTAAAGCAGATTTAGTATCTGGTGAGGCCTTTCTTCCTCATAGTCTTCTCACTCTAACTTACATGGTAGAATGGCCCAGGGCTTGCTCTTAGGTCTGATCTCACTTAGGAAAGCTCTGTGCCATGAAACAATCACCTTACAAAGTCCTCCCTTTCCAATATCATGACCTTGAAATTGAGACCTTCAACATAAGAATTGCCAGGAGTGGTAATAAACACCATCTGTACAGTAACGCAGGTAGAGATAAACTTTAAATGAGATGAGAAGCAAATTTTGCTGACATGAGGCTGAGCTATTTTTCTAGTTGGTAATGTGTTGATAACTGGAAAGGACTGAAAGTCTGAAAATCTCTAAACATACTCAAGGTACATTCCTCAGCAAGGGAGAAAAATTCAATGCCAATGGCTTTTTTGACTTCTGTGGTTATAGTTAAAGGTTGATAGAACTGTGTGCTTTCATTATGACTACTAAGTAATAAAAACTCATTTCAAAGGGAAATGTTAGGCAAGAGAAAGCACAATCTTTAAATTCAGAAGACATGTTCAGGTATAGGCTTATCCATTTCTTAACTGAGTAATTATAGAAAAATTCAAAATTGCAAAGAAATGAAAAAAAAAATCGAAGTGTCCATCAACTGAGGATAGATAAAGAAAATGTGGTACGTATACACCATGGAAATCTATTTAGCCATAAAAAAGAATAAAATCCTATCATTTGTGACACTCTGGAGGGAATTGGAGATTATTATGCTAGTAAAGTAAGCCAAGGTCAGCAAGAAAAATGCCACATGATCTCATTCAAATGTGGACTCTAAGCACTTTGATCTCCTAGATGCTGAGATCTGTAGAATGGCAGTTATAGGGGGCTGGTGGAGCCAGGGGGAGAGATTGGCAGTGGGTACTATGCTCCAGTTAGGAGCAGGAAATTTATCTTCTCTATATCAGTAAAAATAAATTTTAAAAAATAAGCAAAGCAAATGGTTGGGATATTAAAATTCTGATTTTTTTTTTTATTCCTGAATCTAGTTGTTGTTGCACAAAATCAGGCATGGTACCTACCGTGATTGTTTTTGCTTCAGGGAATGCTAGCTGAGTTATAGTTCCTGTGGCACTGTGGTATGAAAACATGGGACTAGAAATCAGAAAACCTATGTTCTAATCCTAGTTCAAGCACTTTTCTAGTTTAACTAATCATAAACACATTAATTACCTTTCTAAATCTCACCTTTCCTATCTATAAAATATGAAAAATAAAAGAACTAAACTACTGAGGTTTACAGAAATTTAATTAGAGGAATATGTCAGAATTTTTAAAAGTTTAAAGTGGCCTAGTATTTCTTTTTCACTCACTTGTCATTTCTTGTGCTTATGTTACCATTGTAGCCAACAATGCTTCCTCCATTCTCTTTAAGTGCTGAATATAGATGCTATCTGCAATTCTGTCTTAAACACCATGAACCACTGAGTATCCTTTTAATATGCACTAAGCATTAACACTTAATCATCAAGTTCACCTTTCAATTTTATTTTAGGCACAGCACACCCTGATAATGTGCACTCTACCATTATTCCTCTCTGCTAATAACAAACTGTAAGGGTCATGAAGGCAAGAGAAAAATATATTTTGATCATCATTATTTGAATCCGGGTGAGTGGTTGGTAGACACTTAAAATGTTTATTGACTGAATAAGAGATGATTGACACACAGTTGATCGAAATAGAGAACATAATACTGTAGAAGGGAAGAAAAAAAAACAAACATTTCCTCAGGGATGTGAGAATTTAGATTGCAATCCTGACTGACTTTCTTCATATATAACCTTGGGTATTTCACTTAACCTATGGATACCTGTTTCTTTATCTGTATAATAAAGAGCTAAACTGGCAAATTCTAAAAGTGTCATTATGCATGTTTCTACTTTACCTTTAAACTGACAAGTGCCTTTTAATTTTCTGCTTTATTCCAAATCTATCTGTGTTAGTTTTCTGTCACAATAACAAATATCTGAGGGAATCGACTTATAAAGGAGAGAGGTTTATTTTGGCTCACAATCTTGGGTGGGCTCTGCTGGTTGTGTGCAGCTTCCCTAAGCAGAAATTGCTCATTTCAAGCTTTCCTCCCTTTCTGGGGTCTCCATTGCAGCTTTAGTTTCACTCTCACAGCTCCATGCCTCATTCCCAAGGTTATAAATAGGGACGCTGGCTTTGGAATGCACTATCTGACCTCCAGGCTTTCCTTTGAAATCTCAGTGTAAGTCTCCAGAACCCCATAAGTTTTGCATTCTGCATGCCTGGAGATCCATCATCACATTGGCAGTGCTAAGGTCTGCCCCTGATGTGAGCTGTCCTTGTGCTCACTTGAACCATGACCACAGCGGCCTCTGAGGGCCTTGATAGTTCTGTGCAAGCCCTGCAGCTCACTTTTAAAAATATTCTTCCTAGAAAGTTGGTAAAACAAACTTGCATTTCTAAGTCTCTGAGCCTGTGATGGCTATGGCACTGTGGCATTGCTGATTCCTGAGATGTCATGAAAGGATCTTTCTTATTGTCCAAGGACACAGCACTTGGCTTATTTTTATAGGCACTAATTCCCATACTCTGTATGGGAATTTGGCCATACCCTTTCAGAGAATCCTTTTCTGGACAAGTTAAGTTTAATTTTTTTTTTTTACTTAAGAGGTGTTATTTTTAATGTTTTCATTAGTGCATTACAATTATAAATAATAGGAAGGTTCACTTCTATGTATTCATAAATGTACATAACATAGTTTACTTCATTTCAGTCCCTAGTAGCCCTTCTTTCACTTCCCTCTTCCTACCTCCCTCTGATCCCCTTTCCTATTCTATTTTGTGCCTCTAATTCCAGATTCTTATTATATGCTTGGCTAAAAGTGACCAATGTTACCTGTGCTTCAACCTGAATGCTGTGTTCCTCTGAAATTTTCTTTGCTAAATGTACTAGTATGTCACTTTTAAGCTCATTTTCTTACAAACCCTCCAGGCTGGACAAAAATGCAGACACAGTATAGCAAGGATAACTTTTAGTCTAATTTCTAATAGAACCTTCATATGCATCTGAAACCTACTTAGCATCGAATTTATTATTTCCATTCATATCAGCATTCTGGTATTCTGAACTACAACCAGAACCACCAATTAAACTCTTATTTCCCGCATTCTAGCCTTTTGTAATTTGCTTTTTCAAATTTTTCCAAAGTACTCTATAGACCAATTCTAAATGTTCTTATACATCATCAAGTATATAGGAGTGCCAAAGAACTCTCTTCTTGGTATCAATATTTTGCATTAGTCATCTTTGCATTACTATAACAAACACATGAGATTTTAAAGAAAATTGGTGTATAATCTTACAATTTTAGAGATTTTAGTCTACATTGTTGGGCCCTATTGTTTGGGTAAGGCAGTACAACCAGAAGGCAGGTAAGACAGGAATGTATGGCTGAGCAAAAATGCTTACTTCAGGATCGGGGTGCAAAATAGACAGAGGGGAAAAACCCAAGAACCCTCAGTTTTCTTCAGGGCACATTCACAGTGACCCAAAGACCTCCTCACTAAGGCCCATCTCTTAAAGTTTCTACCACCTCCCAAAAGAGCCATGGCCCTGGGATGAAGCTTTAACACATGGTCCTTTGTGTACACTTAATCCAACCATGTCACTACCATAAGTAAGATTCTCCTATTTTTTAAATTAAAAATATTTAAAGCTAACAAATTTTTAGTAACTTCTTAGGAGCTTGCCATGGTTTCCTGCGAGTGCTGAATTTATATTTATTATTTGTGTAAAACTATAATTCCTCTGACTTTAATCCCCACCTTTCCCACACAGCCTCCTTTCTACCTGCACTACATGGTATTTATGCAGTTTAGCTGAAGTGCATTTTGTTTTCAAGCCGCACATACCCAGTCTGTATTCATGATGAGAGTGCATTTTTGAGACATTCCCAGAATACCTGTGGACTCTATTTCTCACCCCAAGGTGAAAACAGGGCTTCCCTAACACTGAGTTCCACATTCTCTTAAGCACAATAAACTCACCTATTCTCAATCTACACTCTTCAATTGGGATGAACATGTGAATTATTGAAGACCTAATGTCGACAGTTAGTGACTTTTCTCACATTGGTTGGGACACTATTATGTTTTGACAGCATTACCAGGATCTTCCTTGCATCAGAGGAAAAGTCTCATCAGTTCTATCACTAGTTGCTCTCAACTTGTCAATGTTTCTGAGCCTGTAAGTATGCCAAGTAACTAGCTGGCATGAATGTGGTCTTCCCTTTAACCCCATCCATTACTGATATAAAACACCATAGTCCACATAGTGCTTAGACATTTGCAAGGAAAAATGTATTCTCTGAGTGTGTTTCTTTTTTCCACATGAATAATTCTCATATCTTTTCCTCCTGGACTAGTTTTAATGATACCCTCATAAGTGGATTTCCTTGCTATCATCTTCATTTCTCTAAATGAGTCCATTACAGATGGAGACTGAATTTATGGTTCCTAACTCATTTCCTTATTTACCTGTAAGAGGACAATAAGTGCTTATTCCTTTTAAGCTTTGGTTGTGTTTTGTCTTAGTGTATTCTAAAAGTCTTTTAAATCAGAAAGTAAACCCAAGGTACAATATTTTTGAAAGTAAACCAAGGTACAATATTTTTCTTTATATTTTAAAAGAAAATAAATTCCAAGAATCTAACATGATTTCCTCCCTAGGATTTAGGCCTTGTTTCTGCCTGCATTGCACATCATGTCCTGGCCCTCTTCAATTCTTAGCTGGAACTGGGGTATCTAAAATTGCCCTTCAGACTTTTGGGCTTTACTTCTAATTTTCTAGCTAGGAACAAAGATCATTAAAAAATAAATGGGATTCACATCACATACCTATTGATCTCTATGAACTTACAGATATTGTTTATTGTAGGCTTAGTGAGTCTTGTTAACTGATATTATTGGTATATCCAATATATTCTTGGTATATTCCAGCATGCGCTTTGTAAATTCTTGACATATTTTGTCTCAGGATCTTTATATTTTACATCTGAAGAGTTTTTTGTTTCCAGTATTGATTATATCCACCCATTTTTATAGGTGTGATAACTACTCTTCTTCAAAAATAGGACTAAATATTGTTCTTGTCAATATGTAAACAGTCTAAGTATTTTATCTAAAATGCTTCTGAGTTGGTTTTATTATTTTGTTTTGCATGCTATGAAAACTACCAGCTTCTTGCAGTTGCATCATTCATCATATGAACTCTTATCAGATTTTTTTTTTTTGGGGTATTGGGAATTGAACCCAGAGGTGCTAACTTTCACTTTTGAATATTATTAGTTATAAGTTAAGCATAGCAATTTTAAGTATCTTATCATTTATCAATAGCTTTTGGTTTTATTTTGATTCTTCCCTCAAAGCTTTTGTTCTAACTTATGGGCTTTGGCACTTTGTATAAAAATAGATTATTTAAGAGTTCCTTGTGAAGGACTATACCAGGTGGTTTGGGGTACCAAGTTCTGATGGCATCATTCAAGGAAACTTTAGGCTATCATTATACTGAGCCATCCAGTCCAGAATTCTAGTTTGAGAAGCAGAATGGATTCATGAGACCACCAAATTTAAGACAGGGTCATTCATTGTATAGGAATTAATGAGCTGATGAGGGATGACTACTTTTTATTTGGAACATTGCTGATTTTTTAGTGTTCTTTTTTGTATACCTAAGAAATCTCTCTTCACTCTTAAGAAATTTTTAATTAACAATAATTTAATAGACTGTTTTTATAAACAGATAATATATTTGTGTATATCATTTTTCTCTATATGGGTTGTTTAAGATTTGGAAATTCTTTGCTATGGTATGGATAAATGTCCCCCAAGGTCAATGTGATAAAGGCTTGGTCCTCAGCCCATGGTGACATCAAGAGGGGGTAGAACTTTTAAAAGGCTGGACATAGTTAGAAGTCTTCCAGTCATACAGGCGTATGCACTTGAAGGGGATATTGGGATGCAGGCTCTTTGGCTCTCTGCTTACCTCCAGGCTGCCACAGAGTGATCATTTTGCAGTATGTTCCCAGAATGATGTACTACCCTCACTACTACAGGTATAAAAGCCACAAAGCTAACCAACTATGGAAAGAAACCTCAAAAATTCATGAGCCAAAATAAAACTTTTTTTCTCTATAGTTATCTCTATAAATATCCTAGGTTTTTTGTTACAGTGATGGAAAGTTGACTAACACCCTCTTATTTTCTTACTTTCATGGCTTTATAATTATTTTCATAAGCTCAATAAGAATCTGTCCTTCTTGTTACTGGGATATAATTGGTATCTTCGGTTATGCCTACATTTTACTTATGGAGCTAATTCTTATAAAGCCCTCTTGGGAAAACGAGCCTGGTGATTAATTTATAGATTTTGGTGTGATGCTAAGCAGACTAAAGCTTTACACTTCCAAGATGTTTTCATTCTAATCCTTATAACTTCTGAACATGCTATTTTATATGCAAATGATGCTTTGTAAATTTGATTGAAGTTAAGGAATTTAAAGGTGTAGATAATCCTGGGTTGTATATGTAAACTAAATTTAATCAATGAGTCCTCAAATGTGGAAAACATTTCAAAGGGATGTAGTCAGAGACAAGAAATAAAGAATAGAGGAGAGAGTGAAAGAATGCCACATCAATGTTTATAGCGGCACAATTCACAATACCCAAACTGTGGAACCAACTTAGATGCCCTTCAATAAATGAATGAATAAATAAACTGTGGTATATCTATACAATAGAATATTACTCTGCAATAAAAGAGAATAAAATTATGCTATTTGCATGTAAATGGACAGAGTTGGAGAATATCATGCTAAGCGAAGTAAGCCAGCCAATCTCCAAAAACCAAAGACCAAATATTTTCTCTGATAAGTGGATGCTAATCTATAATGAGGAGGGCACATAGTATGAGTGGAGGAACTTTGGATTGGGGGGGAGAGAAGGGAGGAGAGGGGACATGGGAATATGAAAGACAATAGAATGAGACAGACATTATTGCCCTAGGTACATGTATGATTGCACAAATGATGTGACCCTACTTCGTGTACAACCAGAGATGTGAAAAATTGTGTTCTATTTGTGTACAGTGAATCAATGAGCATTCTGCTGTCATGTATAACTGATTAGAACAAATCAATATTTTTTTTTTAAGTATGAAAGGGATTGTTGCTGGCTTTGAAGATGGTGGTCCTCATTCTTCTATGTGTCACAGGTATGCTAATGGGAGAAAGTCAGATTTCTAAAGTAGTAGTTTTCAAACATTAGCATTTTTCACAGACATCTGGAGAGTTTTGTAAAACACATGTCAGAGTTTATAATCCAGTAGATGTTAGCAGTGTCAGAGAATGTGCATTTCTAGCAAGTTGATAGAGAATGCTAATTCTGCTAATTTAGGATTTTACTAGAAGAACTATTGTTATAATAAATGTATTTTAGGGGTTGGGAATTTAGCTTAGTGGCAGAGTATTTGACTAGCATGCAGTCATGGATTCAGTCATTGGCCTTGAAAAAAATAGTATTTTACCAGAGTCATCAACATTACTGAGATTATACTCAGATAATCTTCACAATATCCACTAAGTCAATATGGGTTTCCGCATCATATATTAGTACATTTACTTATGGCACTTTTCAGAGATGTGAAAAGGACTATGTGCTTTACTGTGGTGACCTACTAAATATCACAATCATGTGATTCCAAAATAAATTACACATATATGTATATAATCATATATACACACACATACGTATATAAATACATATATACAAACATACATGTTTATATTTAAATGTATTATATTAAAGGACAGTTTTATTTTTCATAATTAATTTTAAGTTTTATCATATTTGTTCTCTTTTGTATGTGTGTCATTAAAAATAAACATTGGGGATATAGCTCAGTTGATAGAGTGCTTGCCTCACATGCACAAGGCCCTGGGTTTAATCATTAGCAACACACACACACACACACACACATACACACACAATTATTATTATTTTAGCTAACTTTTTATATTGAAGCCAAATGAAGAAATGTAGTGGTTATGGTAGGGCACCAACAATGGTTAAAGATTTATTTCATTACACTCAGAACATTTGGATTAAAAGTTAACAAATATATAAACTGAAGTGAACATTAACTGTGCAATTAGAATTATAAATTTTTAAATTTTAATGTATAAACAGAGGTTTAGTAACTTTTTAAAATTTGGAATATATCCAATAATTTATTCCAGAAAAAAATAAATTGATTCATATGAAAAATCCTGTAACTTGTATTTGTGGCTCATTTTAAAATAATTTATAATTCATAAGAAAGTCTTTAGAGTTGTTTTATTTAATATTTTGTCAAAGATCAAGGAATGGGACATGTTTATTTGTGTAACAGTTGCTTACTCTGGTTTTTGAAGGAACAGATTGATGATTTAATTTTTAAACTCATTGGATATTGCTATAGTTTGCTTCTGGAATGTCCTCAAAGGCTCATGTGTCCCAAATGCAATTGGTCCCAAATGCAGCAATGTTTAGAGATGAAGCAATGGGGAGTGAATGCATCATGAATATGTCAGTGGATTAGCCCACTGATGAATTCATAATTGGAATCAACTATTGGTAAGTAATCCAGCTGTTGGAGTTGGAATCTAGCTGGAGGAAATAGGCCCTTCAGGTGTTTTCCTCAACTCCTTGCTCTCTTTCTGCTTCCTGTCTTGAGCTGAAAAGCTTCTTCTGCCATACCCTTTCACAATGTTATTCTGTCTCCTCTCAGGCCCAAAGAAATGGAGCCAGCTGATAATGGGTTGAGATTTATGATACCATGAGCCAAAATATATCTTTCCTCTAAACTGTTTTTCTTAGGTGTTTTCTCTCACCAATTAACAGATGACTAACAGATGTGAATTATTAAGTTTAAAATATTTACATTATTATAAGATGCCTTTTTTAATGATAATTCATAATATCTAATTATAGATTATTGACTGAGCATACACATAAAGGGAAACATCACTGTGGCAACACATGGAAAAGTTTTGCATGGGAAAAAGAACTAGAGTTTATAAATAAAATTTATGTTTATATATAAATACAAATTTATAAATGTAAATGTGATTATTATTAAATATCTATATATTTTTCTTGCTAAGTTTAAATTGCAAATGGAGACATGCACTGTTCATGAAATTCTTCTCTTATATGAAATATTAAATTTTTATCAATTTAAAATTATTGTTTGAGTAGCCACTATATGCAAGAAACTGTGCTAGCAGCTAGGTTCATAACAGTGAAAACACCTTTCATGATCCTTATCCTCAAGAAATTTATATTTTTTGAACAGAAAACTATAGAAATAGAAATATATAAATAAATGCTTAATAAATATATAAATAAATATATAAATATTAATAAATATATAAATAAATGCTTAGGTTTCAGCTCTGTCATATAAATTTGGAATTTGTTGTTCCTATCCTTATAACATGAAACAAGCTGAACAAATTGAAAAATCCAAGATTTTTCTGAGGCCCATCAGAAAACATATCTCATGTCAAACTGTTGCCCCAAATCTGAACAGTAAGTTAGATCTAGCAAATCACAGCTGAGGTCTACTTTACTGGAGCAAAAGACACTGAAGGATAAGATGGTAGAAAGTACCAATTCTGATGAATTTCAGGAGACCAAGTGTGGAGAAGGGTAAGAGTAGCAAATGGTATGCTATGGTTTGGATATGGGGGTCATAATCTTAATATTGACCCAGGTTTTGTGTGGTTCTCCTGCTCCACTAGGTTTTCATGGTGAAGACCCAGGAAAGATGCCGTCACAGACTATACAGAGGTTAAGGGAAGATTAATTATTGAGAAATGGCCTGGAGCATTCTGAATAAGAAAGACCTGCTCTCTAAGGGAATTGACTTTACCAGAGCTTCATTCCTTAGGATATTACTTTAATCTTCAGAGTTCATCAAGGTTAAAAAATAAAAACACCTCTTGTAGGGTCACAAACCTGGGTAACAGGCACACTAAAAAACTGAAATTTATCTACATGAATATAAGACATTTCCCATCATTCATGTTTTATCACCATACCAAAAGTTTCTATCTTAACAATGTTGGATTACAGCAGATAGAGGTGCAAGATTTTCCCTGATAAGATGTGCTTAGGGAAGCCCAAGTCAAAGGGAAAGATAACAAGGGCACTAGAGCAAGCTGAAGGTATGAATACAACAATCATTAAACAAAGATGAACTCTCAGCCAGGTTAGCAAAAACCTTCCACTAGAGACCTAGATTCTTCAGTTTCAATCACTCAAATACCTTATAATTAACTTTCACACACACATACAAAAAAATACAAGGAATATTAAAAGCAAGGATAAAATATAATCTTAAGAGTCAACGCAAACATAGCTGTGTTCAAGTAATTAAATAGAGGTTGGAATGGTAAGACAGAGACTTTAATATAGCTATGACTGATATGTTAAAGGATCAAATATGAAAAGTAGAAAACACTGGAGAACAATGGTTTCTTTAAGTGAGGGGTGAAAACTGTAAGCAAAAATTAAAAGGAAATCCTACAAATCAAAATCACTCAAGCAAAAATTAAAGTATGCATCAGGAAAGCATCAGTGAGCTTGATGATAACATCAACAGAAGCACCCTCAACTGAAACACAAAGTGAAAAGAGATTGGAGGTAAACAAAAGCCAGAACAACCATGAACTGTGGGACACTAACAAAAGATACAACATATGTGTAATGGGAGTAGCAGAAGGAGAAGAAAAAGACAATGTTATGAAAGTTCAGACCTCATCCCCAATGACAGCCCAATAATGAAGACAAAATTTTGAGGGAAAAAAAAAAAAGTTTTATTGCTTTGCTAAAATGGAAAAACAGAGAGAATTACTGTCCCAGAGTCTGCCACGCAACCAGTGCTGGCTTCATGAAAGAAGGTTCGATTCATAAGTAATTGCTAGGGAGTTTTAAATTAAAGAGACAAGACTCTCATTACCTTTAAGACCAGATCAGGGACGGCTTCTCCTAGCTCCCACCTCCAGCCACCTAATGAGGTGGCGAGGTTTACAGAAGAGACTAGTGAGAGAGAGAGAGAGTGAGAGAGTGAGAGTGAGAGTGAGAGAGAGAGAGAGAGAGAGAGAGAGAGAGAGAGAGAGAAAGAACATGCCAGGGAGTGGGCTTTTATTGGGGAACAAAAAATTCAAGGGAAAATCCCATCCAATGAAGGTTAAGGGGGGCAGCATCCCAAGGTCAGGGGCTACGATTGGGTCTTCAGGGCAGTGGCCAGGCACACCTCTGCACGGACAAGACCTGGGACCTGGAAAAGGTTGGGGAAGGCTCTAACACAGCTGTGTCTAAGTGCCTCTCACCCAGCCAGAGAGGTAACTCAAATCACGTGGGAGGATGGCCTCCCACACCAGTCTATAATTCTCCCTATGATGGGGAACTGAGGTTTTTTTTTAAAGAGGTGATTCAAAGGTGATCTCTGTTTCCTGAGATTAGGGAGGAGATATCTGGGAAGAAAGGGTCAGGGAGAAGAAGATCAGGAAGGAGAGAAAATTCAAGTCCATTTTAGAGCAGCAAGAGCTGTATTCAAAGCATAAAGTGAACCATTGTTACTAGAGTTCAAGTGTTTGAAAGAGTAATGTTTGAGAATTTTCCAAAAGTACTATTCCACCTACCAAAAATTCCATATCCAATGACATTATGCTTAAAAATAAAGGTCAAATGAAAACTTTCTCAAAGATAAACCTTGGGACCCATTCCCAGTAGAACAACTTTATAAGATGCATTAAAGGATACTCTTAAGGAAGACGTAAAATTATATAGGCCCTTATAGGAAACTGTCAGTGTTTTGAGACTGAGTAGCAAAATGGGAGTGATGTCACAGTTTTGATGGAAAATCACCCTTAAAGAATTACCACTAAGCTAAAGTATAAAGAATGAAGATTGCTGCTGTGAATGCCAGGGAGGAATTTTAAGTAGAGGAAACAGCTCTGGGTTTGTGAGGGAAGGAACAGAGTGATAGCCAGCATATGTATAGCACACATGCTGACAAGTACATATTTTAAAAGTTTTAGGCAAGACCTGGAAATGACTCAAGATTACTGGATTTACATTACTATTGTTACTACTTGTAAATTCTTTACATTAAGGGGGGGGGAGCTACATTTTTAAATAAGAATTAATGTGTTAGGCAGTTCAAACATTCTAAAAATTCCTATAATTAAAAAAAGTCACTAGAAGAATTTCTGCTTATGCATCTGTGTTGAAAACGGTAAGGGAACATCATGTTATTCTAAGAGAAAAAAAGTCAGATAATGTAAAAAGAAAATCATACTGCTACTTAAATCCAACAGAGATCTGATGTTCTAAGGAAAGTAGATAAGCTGACTTTTTTAAAATGGTAAAGCCCCTCTGCAATGGTTTGGATATGGCTTGAGTATCTTCCAAGAGTTCATGTGTAGAAATTTAATCCATATTGTGAAGTAGTGAGAGGATAGAAACTTAATTCAAATATGCGGTTTAGAGGTATGGTCTTGAGGAGGTGATTAGGATTAAATAAAGTCATCATTGTGGATCGCCATTATTGTATACCCAGGACATTAGAGGGAAATATAATTCTATACTATTTGAGCAAGATTGTAAAAGACATTATGTAATGAATGTAAACATTTTCCCCAGAGGGAGTGGGAAAATGAACAGGAAAATCATTTGAGGGTGCTTTTGTAAGCATAATCAAGCAAGAAAATGTTGGCCAAAATCATGAGAGAAGCTGGTACCAGGGACTACAATTAGAATAATATTATAATTTTCAATGAATATATATATATATATATATATATATATATATATATATTTAAAGAGAAAGTCAACAAAAAGAAGATATTGATTGAACATTTACTTCGTATGATTTGTTATGGGGTTTTGGAACATTTTATACATTTAACATATACTACCAGTTCAGTCCATGCTTAAATATAACATAGAATGGATGCCACAATATTACCAGGTAAAATCCTGATATCACTTTTATGTTATTTCCAAATAATCAAAATCACATTTTCAAAACATTTAATTTTTCTGGATATAAAAATTATAAATCTTGTTCATATTTATTAGCTGTTTACCCTTCTATCAATATAACTCAACATAGGAAATGAGCAAACAAGTTTGCCAGGTTAAAAGGTATTATGAAATGTTTAATTAGATGTAAGCTGTATAGTTAATAATTTTGTCACTAACTCAGGATGCGGTAGTTAATGGGATTTAACTTGTTAGCATTAAAATCCTGATTAAAGAGAAGAGTAGTCTTTTGTAACACATCAAATGAATTTTCTCTGCTATGGTTCATATGGTACATATTTTATGTATAAATTTGCATAATATAATCACAAGGAGGAAAGTCTATATACTTTCAACAATGATGTTTAAAGCAACAAGTTTTTTAACCAAAAAGCTATTGCAAACATTTAATACATTTTTCTATTTTGGTTAATTTGAAGTTAAGTGAAAATGAATAGACATTTAAAGCAGCTTTGCAAATATATTATCAAGCTTGACTGGGGAACATTGTAAATGAAATCTCACATGAATATTATTGAACTTATCCTTTACTCTTAATTCTCTGAAACAGGGACATGATAACATATATACAATGAATTAGTTTTTTTTTAAACAAACAATGTGGGAAAAATGATCAGGAATTTGCAGTTATACAAAATTTCCTATCAAATTCTACTTGAAACTATAATTTTTAATGCACATGTCAAACTTCCTCAAACAAATATTTTTGTTTAGTTTCTATACTGTCAGCAGCACTTATTAAATTTTAAATTATTAACTATTTGATGATTATAAGTAAGTTTATACTGGATGTATAGACCTTTTACACCAAGTTAAGACAAGTGAGTGAATATTCACTTATAGTTATATTTTGTAGCCAAATTCATCAACTTTTTTCTTAGAATCTGTAGCTTTTGGAATCCTATCTAAAAAATTCTTTCCACTCCACAAAAATCTTCTTTAGATTTCTCTTGAGTTTTGTAAATTTGCCTGCCATATCTGGGAATTTAATCTACCTGGGGCTTATTTCTACATGTGATGTGATTTGGTAATAATGATAAACCTCTTTTTTTAATAAAGTGAGTCAAATTTTCTCAAAATGATTTATTACACTGTATTATTTTCACATTTATTTGTAATGATACCTCTACATAAATTCATACTGTTTCTGGACTCTATTTGGACCATTAGTCTCCAAGAGTTCCATCCATATATTTGAATTTCAGTGGCTTCAGATAGCTTAGTATTTGGAAGAACATATTTTCCTTGTTTTTTTTTTCTGATGTGAATTTTTAAAAATTTCTTGAGTTCATGGTAGGCATCTATTTTCCTATGTAACTTTCAGAACTCATTATACACACTTATACTTTGGGTTACATTGATTTAAATTTATAATTACTTTTTAAAAGTAGGGCATTTAATAATATTGATGCTTTTGAGCACTCTGTTAATATAATATATGTGCATTTATTTAGGTCTCATTTTATGTATTTTAATCAAGTTTTAAAATTTCTAATAAAATTCTTACCTATTTTTATTAGGTAAACCTATGTCTTCTTCCTATGATTGGTTATTTTTATATTGAAAAATCCTATTAATTCATAAGTTGTTGTTAAATTTAACAACCTTTTCTCTTTCTATTAACTGTCACTTCAGTTTGTCCACAGTGTAAAGAAATTTAAATTTTAAGTCTTACCTGTGACTGGTTTTTAAGTCATGTTATATTTGTGGAAATACTGCAGTAACCCCTTGGACTTCTTATTGGTATGTGTTATGCATACAATTTCTAGAGAGCAAAACTCCAATTCTTTTTCTTTTTTTTTGTACTGGAAATTGAACCCAGGAGTGCTTAACCACTGAGCCATATTGCCAGCCCTTTTTATATATTATTTTGAGACAGGATCTACCTAAGTTGTTCAGAGTCTTGCCAAGTTTCTGAGGCTGGCTTTGAACTGATAATACTCCTGCCTCAGCCTCCTGAACCACTGAAATTACAGGTGTGCCTTATGGTGTCTAGGTGCAAAACTCCAATTCTGATCCTGTTGTCTATGTATCGTCTATGTAACTGTTGTATTCATGTTCAGGGTAGAAATCATTTTCCAATCAAAGATGCAGAATTTGCCTTCAACAAATGTTACTAGCTTTCAAATCTTATCACTGCAGTGCAACACACTATGTAACAGCAAAACACCATGGGACATTTCTCCTTTTAACCATACTTATCAGCAATTTGCTCTTAGGAGAATCACTTTCTTATACATTGAGACACCCTGTGAGGCAATGTATTCAGACCTCCAAGTTGGGGGAACAAAGACCCTAATCAAGGCAATTGTAAATTTTCTTTCCCTCTATGATAGCATCTGTCAAAAAATTTAGGATAACATTTCAACAGTACCAATGAGATAAACTTTAATACTAATTTTAAAAATGTTCTGGGGATGTGGCTCAGTGGTACAGAGCTTGCCTAGCACATGCAGAGCCCTGAGTCCTATCCCTAGCATTGCCAGGGGAAAAAAAAAAAAGGAAAAAACATGAATGGCAGGGGGTCCCTCTAAACCGGTTACCCTAAGAGAATGTGACAGTAGGTGCTTTCACCTATTTGAATGATGGAGGTCCCTCTGTAAAAGTCATGAAAGGAGACTCACACTTAGGAAAAAGAATTAAAAGAAGTGGGGATTTAACTTATTGGCAGAGAACTTGTCTAACATTCACCAAGCCCTGGGATCAATCCCTAGCACTGAAGAAAAAAAAAAATCCAAAAGGCCTGAGTTCATGATCCCTTCTCATATTATCTTTTGACAGGCATCATATTTTCTTTATTGGAAGTATTGGAGATATATTGATATCCCATGTATTCACAAGTATACTAATACTAATTCTGACACTTAGATAGCGGTGGGCCTTACACCTCTAAAGTATGAGAATCTTGTGTCATTGGGAAAAAAATATAAGTGGGAATTTTCTAATCCTTATTTGGTAGTAAAGTTGCTGGTTAAGTGATATTTCTGTGTGGTGTGCATGTTGAGGTTTGCTGAGAGCCACAGCTGAGTCAGAATGGCCCCTGGCATTTTGGCAATAGTACTGATTGACAGGTGAGGCATTTCTATCCACCTCCCCGCTACTTTTCAGTTCTCATGCTACTTTGGAATTCTCATGGGGATTCCCGAGAGTTCCCACTGGTTGGGGAAGTGCAGGAGGAGGGATTTCCAGAGGATTTTTCCAGCTGCTGGTTGCTGGACCAGCCACATGGCGTTTGGGAGGAGTTCCCAGGAGCGTGTGTGGAGTGTGCTGGTGGAGTTCAGAAATAAAGTTTGTTCCTGCTTCAGTGGCTTGTGATTTGTGCCCAGCCAGACTGTGGCAGAGGTTGGAGGGAAGCCTACAAGGGTTGAAAATTTCAAGAACTAAGTTGAAACATGTCAAACTGTATAGTTGTATTGGTTCAATCTTGTAGTCTTCAATACTCTCTTATAAGAAATTTCAAAGAAAATTTTCTTTTCTTGAAAAAAATATGACAAAAATACATATAAGGAAAACTGTTAACTAGTGTATAAGAAATAGAGTGAATATTTCAAAATAATTAAAAAAAGAAATATGGGCAAAATTCTCAGAATTTGGAGAATCACAGAATTTGGAGAATGATATAGGCTATTGTTAGGACTTTGGCCTTTGCTTGGAGGGAAATGGAGAACCCTTGAATGGTTTTGCATAATAGAATGAGATGATCAGAGTAATGATGTTAAAAGCTTTCTCTGAAAAGCAGAAATTCCAGGAAAAGTCAGGATTCTATTATGATAATCCAGGTGAAAAATAATGGTGAAAAAAGTCAGGTGCCGTGGATATAGGTTTGGAACTTCAAATAGACACATCAGTCCAGATACATCCCAACAGAGATTATTAGTCAATTGGCTATGCCAGATTGATCGTCTGTAAAGACTGACAACCTAATGTATCTACAAACACTGATTCTTCCAGTTGCCTGGGTGTCCTGCCTTCCATTTTCAGTTCATTCAGTAGGCTGAGGTATCAGATTCCAGGAAAACAGAATGCTTAAATATATTTCTTCAAGCTTTCACTTTACATGATTTCCTATTGTCATTCCAGCCATTAAAGTGTCCAATATGAAGGCATTAAATACATGTTAAGCATATGAAATGATAAATGTAGACCAAAAGAGATGGCAGGCATACTGTGACTTTTTATCATTGTCTGTTTAATTCCACAAAGTTATATTAAATTTTTTATGTGTATTGTTAAATTGGTATGCTATAATTTAAATAGAGTTTGAATATGTTTGTAATAATTAAATGCAATTTTGAGTCTGTTACAGAGACAAACTATTAAACTTTTAGTCATGCAGAACTATATATTATTCTCTCTTGAGAATTATATGATCAAATTATTAATTGGTGCAGCTGAGACAAAAACGAGTGTTAATTATGTTTATAATGACAAATAAATAATACTACATAAGTAAAATATGTTGTTGTCAAATTAATGAACATTAAGAAAATTAAGAAGGATCTATCCTATGCTTATTATAACAAGTGTTGTTTTTGTACTAGCATTTTAATTTTCACTTGCAATCTAAAGGAGATATTTTAATGATGTAGTTTAGATAAATTCAGAAAAAGAGTTAAAAAGAGAGTTAGACAATATTTTAGTTCTTTTATCTAAGAAAGATTTATTTCTGAATTTCTATATTTTAATGAAGAAAATGATTAATTAAAAACTGGACAAGATGTTTCTCCATATTGATAATGAATAATTTATATTTTCCTATGATAGATAACTTTGAAAGTTAACTTATTTTCTTCTATATACTACTAATATTTCACAAAACAATTTTAAAAAGTAAAAATTGAAGAATGTACACCATATGATGAGATTTATCATTAAACTATAATAAAGAAGATAGTGTTGTATTACTTAAGTCTAAACTTAAGTAATACAAGTTAGGTATTAACTTACAGATTGGTAACACAAAATAAAGACTTTAGGAGTACATGTACACTTATGTGTTTATTTCTGTTTTGACAATGTGTCAAGGAAATTCAGGGGGGAAGTGATAAGCATTTTAAAAAGTGATGGGAAAATTATCCATAAAAGAAAAAAATAGATGTAAATATTGAAACAAATGTTTTGAGATAAAACTCAGTTCACTGCTTCTGCTGATAAGGTCTACACAAGCTGTAGTTCTCTGAAGCTCTTAATGGTGGGCTATACCCTCCAGTGTTACAGCAGACCCCAGCATCTCACCATCATTTTTTTCTTTCTAAGTTCTTATCTAGCACATTTGAAGCATGAAATCCACCCACCAGGATGAGTGAGGGTAATAGTAGGATTCACTGAAGAATAGAAACAGGAACAGAACTTTTGCAGTGCAAGAGGTGACCAACAGTGGGTTTTTCTCCTACAGAGTACTCTAGTCTAGAGTGTTAGTTCTTGGGTCAATACTATTTGTCTAAATTTATGCTAATCGGAGTTTGACAAAGTACCAGTGTTATTGGTCCAAAATTATGCTAATTAGGGTTTGGAAAGGTCCTAACATTGGTTAATTCTGAATCCCGTTCAGGTTTGCCTTCTTTCCATCCCCTAACTCCACCATCCTCTACCCCACATGCTTCTTGGAAAGCCAGAAGTTGAGGTCTGTGAATTGTTCATGCTTAGGGTGTGTGTGTGAGTGTGTGTGTGTGTGTGTGTGTGTGTGTGTGTACGTCTGCAGCCACTGCCCTGCTAAAATGGGTAATTGTGCCTGGCAGAGCTGTGGTGGGATGACAGGTAGCACACCTTGGCTCATCTGCTGTGGAGACCCACTGCTTCAGACCCACTGCGCCTCAGCCCAGCTCCTTGCAGTGTGGCCCAAGCTTGCCACCTGTATTCCAGCCCAACTGGGCCCCTGCAGTGCTACTCCAATGCTCTACCTACTCCTGTTTATCAATGAGATCAGGAAGTAGGCTGGCTGTATCACTTGGTGGAGAGGAAGCCATGTCAACATTAACTTATACCATTTGCAACCCTTAATTCAAAATTGATCATTTACCTAAATGTAAAACTGAAGTTATGAAGTTTCTAGAAAGAAGTGGAAAGAAACGAAGAAAAATTTTAGGTGTGGGTTAGGCAAAGATTTCTTGGACTATACATGGAAATAATTCCATAAGATATAGAAAACAATAAATGGAATGTTTTCTAAATTAATATTATGGTGTTCCTCAATAGACATAGAAAAAACAAACAAGAATGGAAGAACACTCCAAACAACTTAAAGACCTAGCATACAAACCACAGTAATATGAGTAGTAAAGTATCATTCTTTATGCAGCATTTATTCCAAATTCTAAGTATTTTGCTTATATTAAATTATTTAAATTACAAAGAAAATATGACATAAATAACTTTATTTCTAACTTAAATATAAGAATAATGTAATAGCGATAATTTAATAAAGCTTTCTGAAATCCCAGTTAATAAGTACAGAACTGTGATTTGATCACAGAGAGAATAGCTGTAGATTCCATGTTCTTTGCCTATTTTTGCTTATCACTTTTCTAAAAAAAGCATGAAATTTAAAGTTATAATTTAGACTTGAGAAACAGAATGAAAAATTATCAAAATTCAGTTGTCTATTCCACCAAAGAAATCTCAAAATGTACCAATAAATCAATCAAAAAGACTGTATCCTGTGGCTACAAGGATTACAATGAGAAATTAGTAGCAAAAAGACGGAAAGTGTGCTTCTAAAATGAAAATAAAGCAAAAATAACAATAAATGGTCCATGTTATCATATATTGACATACTTCTAATCAATTTTCAAATAATTTTGTAAAATTTAATGAATATTTATTTCATTGTTGTATTTGCCATTTGCTTTTTCCATCTCTCATGTACCAATAAATTCTAGCTATCAAATTAATAGATTTTGATTAATTTCCAAATATAATTGTCTTATTTACTTATTACTATTCAATGAAATACCCCAATACTTAGCAGGCAAACAAGAAGCCTTCATTACCTCATAGTATCTCTAAGTCAAGAATACAGGATCAATTTAGTAGACTTTTCCACATAAAAAGAGTTGCGCATAAGATTACAATCAAATCATGAGCCAGGGCTACAGTTGGGAATGAATTAGTTTCCAAATTAACTTGCTGTTGTTAGAAAGCCTCAAAAAACCTATTTGCCGATTTGTTCATCTGCATCTCTCTCCCCAAAGTTAACTCAAGATCTGGTAACTGAGTTCGCCAGATATTTTTTAAAAAATTTAATCTGTGAGTGACACATCATGATTTTGGTTTTATTCCATTCATTTGAAGAGACTCAGCAAGCTCAATCCACATATGAAGTGAGGATATTACATATGGGTATGAATTCCAAAAGGCAAAAATATTAGGGGTTTTTAGAGAACCACTACAGCCACCCTTCCATCCCCAGTGATTCAGGTCTCTCCCCACATGTATTATACCCAAGGCCCCAAAAGTTTTAACCTATTACAAACTGCATCAGTTCAAAACCCAGAGTCCCATTACTAAATCATGTCTATACATAGATGAGGCTTTTCAGGTGTGTTTTTAATGTACAGCTTCTCAATATAATTCCTTTAAATGTATAGAAAAAGGAAACTAAAAAGATAAGTTATCTACCCTCATTATACATAGCATGCAATGGTAAGATAGACATAAGATAATTGCTACAGTCTCGTTTTTATAAAGGGAGAAAAGGGAAGGCAGAAAGTAGTCATTCATCTATAAAAAGTTTTAGTCTATCTCTATGGCACTGATCTTTACTTTCTCTCTCCTTTTTTTTTTTTTTTTAATGAAATCTAGCTCCCGGCCCCTTATAATCAAATGTATTAGCCTGTTTCCTACAAGCAGAAATTTGAAGGCCTAAGATTTTTACACTTGGTGCTTTTTAAATTTTAGCATAATTTGCAGTCTGGAGAAGCTGAGAAAAAAATTTAAATTTTTTTTTTTTTTTTTGTAAATGAACACGATACCTTTATTTTATTTATTTATTTTTATGTGGTGCTGAGCATTGAACCCAGTGCCTCACATATGCTAGGCAAGTGCTCCACCACTGAGCCATAATCCCAGCCCAGGGGAAAAAAAAATTTAACCATAATTTGGCTTTTTAAAAACATATTCTTTCAACATATTTCTTTTTGTTGCATTTCACTATTAGCAGCATAAAGAACCAGTAAGCACCTTTCTTTAAATATATCTTTTAGAAATATCATTCAGTTCTCATTTTCAACACAATCCTATCTAGTGTTGTTAGTCTTTCTTCCATTAAATGACAAGAATTCACCTGCTTCCAGTTTTCAAAGAGATTTTCTTCACTTCTGTATGTTGCTACCCATAGCACCATTGAATTCCAAAATTCCACACACAGTGTGTTCAACTTGTCACTTTGTCATTTACACCGTGATCAATGTCCACTGCTCAATTTCAAAATCTTCACTGCTTTATGTTTTTGTAATGGCAACCCTCACATTCAGGCACCAAAATTTATACTAGTAATCTATTTCTGCTTAATAAAGTATTCCGAAATTGGTTGACTTAAAGATCAAACATTTATTTTCTCATAGTTTTTCTGGGTCAAGAAGCCAGGAGCATTTTTGTAGATGTTTCTCCTCATGGACTCTCATGAGACTGCAATCAATGTGTCAGATGAACTGTAGTCACCTCATATTTTAACTAGGGTAGGATTCACTTTTAAGCTGATTTTCTAAATAAGAGGATCTCTTAAGGATCTGCTAAGATCAAGGGTATGGAGGATTATACAAGGGCTTGGATACCAGCACACAAGGGTCACTGGGTGTGGAAGCATCTTTAAGGCTGCACACTTCAAAATTTGAATAAATATATATATATATATATATATCAATAATGGTTTAGAACTGTTCCTTATATTGATTAAAATTTGTCAATAATACTAAAGTTTTACAAAAAATACTTTATACTTCAGGTCTTAATGGGGAAACTATAGACCTTAAGTACATGGAAATTTTTCTTATTGTGTCTTTTAACTTATAATTTAACATATCATTATCACATATAAGTAAATTGACCTTTTTTTTCCTACTTCTAGCTTTTGTTTTGTATATGTATGAACTTAAAAAAAGAGGTCCACTACTTAAAACATTATGATCTTGTTAAATTGGTTTTCTTGTTGAATTTACAATATAGGAATTTCTATAAGATTTGACTTGTGCTTTCTTGCTGCCATTTCTTTTTCCAATTGTCTTCCCAATCTTATATTTAAGCACAAAGACTTTTAATGTGAGAGAAATTAGACCCAGTTCAGAAAAAAACATTTGGCATCAATCAGGATCTAGTAAAGAAGAAAATAGAAGCAATTTAATATAAGGAATTATTTTTATGAGTGAAGACTAAAAAAAATAATAATAATAAGGGAACAATGAGGGAATGAGATTTCTAGCTGTTTAAAACTCCCACCATCCTTTGGGAGGAAAACCAAAAGAAAAAGGTGAAATTATCTGAAGATTGAGGAAGGTGTCTGGGGAGAGTGGTGATTTGAGTCATGGTCTTTCTGATTATCTCGTGGCTGGGAACTTTCTGTGTGAAGTACAGGTCAAGATGGCTCAGTTGCTGTGGTTACGCCAGCCAGAAGAGGCTATGTGCAAAGGTGTGCAGCTTTAACAGTCAAGACCTTGAGCTCAGGCACCAGCTCTGGGGGATCCAGAACATAACAAGATAACCCTAATGCCTTGCCAGTCTTGCATCTTTCAGATTGCTTGCTTTGCTAAAACTTCCCCACAAATAACCTTTTGATGAAATCTATATAATAAACATGCTGAGCTAGCCTCTGGGTCACTGCTTCTTCATCAGAGAGCAGGGTCTGGTTTGTTTCCTGAATTAGTGGCAGCAACTGAGTGATGAGAGGGCTTCAGCAAATATCTCTTGCAGCCAACATTTAATGAGGAGCCCTGGTTTGACTATGCCCAGAAGGCAGAGGAAACACTCAGGCAACTTGATGCTTTTAACACTCAAAATCCAAAGTGAATATTTTTGAGCTTTTATTTATACTCAGAAGTAGTCATATACAGTGGCTGTGTCAAAAGAAGCTATAGTCTGGACATATCTGTCCTAACTACAGAAAGGTTACCAGAACAGGAATCTGAAATTCTTATCACTTTCAGCTTTCTATCTTCCACTAGTCATTACCATTAGGAGAGATTAATATCCACTTTCAGTGGAGTTGGTTAAGAGACAAAAAGTAAGTACCCCTTACAACAGAATATTGTAATGCTTTTAGGTAACTAAAGTCTTGACCAACCATAACATTTTAGGAACTCATATGTATGTATTTTCAGGGTGATATTAATAGTGTTAATTCAGGTACTGGTACAACAAAGTTGTCATAGATTGGTTTCCCCATAAGCAGGTGCTGCCAAAGTGTTAGGTTATAAGATATTTATTAGAGGTTATCATCTACATGGGAAGGGAAAGAAATTATTAAGGAGACTAATATTTCTCAAACTTTAGCTTCTATTAAAATTACCCAAAGCATTTGGTAAAACAGAAATTTCTGATATCCACTTCCACAATATCTCATTGAATAGTTCAATGATAAGCTCAAGAATTTGCATACTTAAAAGGTTCTAGTTGATGTTCATACTGCTCCTATGGGACTCATATAGAGGAAGATTCAAACTGCAATGAAAGTTCAAGAAAAGCCTTTGTTAAACTTTAAGGAATTCTCAGGAGACCTTGTCTGTTGGGAGCCATGAATGAATTGTGGGCTTGTTGCTTGTCTGAGCCATCTCTAAGCAAAGTTGTGCCCCTTGGCCAACTCTTGGTGTCATCTCACCCATCTGAGACTGCTCCATTGCCTTGGCAATGTCCTGCTCAAAGAGAATTCTGTAATACCACAGAATTTGCTGGTTCAGACAGCCCCAGGTTTTCTACCCATGCATGGACAGTAAGCTGTTCCTTGATATGGGAATTTGCAGGAATATCTCGAAATACACCAAATAGTTTGAAAACAAGTTTCTTCACCCTAGACTGCTGCAATTTTTTAAAAATTGAAACTAAATTAATGTGCTATATCCAGTATTCATATAAAACATGAAATATAGAATCACGAGTCCCTATTCAACCATAAAACAAAATGGCAAGAAAAAATATGCTTACAAAATGAATGCAATATCTGTGTCCTCATGTTGTCTGAAATGATTATGCAATAAATCTATAAAACAACGCTATTTTATAAAAACAGTGCTGGATGCAATTAAGAATGTTAGAGCTTTTTTGAAAGATAAAGATGTAAAGTCCAGGTATAATGGATGAAATTTATGATTCAGTTACGCAAAATATTCACATTCTTGGTTGCAAACATAAACTATGCTCAAAATATAGTTGGCCTAATTAGAGATTCATACTGGAAACTAAATATAAATTCACTGATGACTCAACCTATTTCAATGTTAATATTAAAGTGTATTTAAATACATTCTATTCAGACTAATTTCCGAAATTTACATATATTTTAAAGCTTTAAAACTTTATGTTTATATATATTCAAAACCACAAACACTATTTATTCAGAAGGTAATTAGCAAAAAGTTTTCATTTTGGGAAATGAAGGAACTATTTACTAAATAAAAATTTCTATTTTAAAATCTAATTCTCTTAACAGAGGTTAGATTAGATTTGGTAAGATTTTTTGCTTTATTTTACAAATTCCAATATTGCTAAATATACAGTTTAGGTGATAATTTTACAGTGGTTCATTCTCAGGTAGAGTGCTCAAGCCCATGACAATAAGTTTGTTCAAAAGTCACCGTGTAAGCTCTGAAAGCCACATGGAAAGAGTAAAACTTAAAACTATCTAAAAATGTGTGAAACGTGTTTCATTTTTCACAACATACAATTGGAGGATTATTCTTTTTGTTTTAATGGCTGAAAGAATTGAAACAAATCTTCACCCCAGAAATGACATATTTTTAAAAAAGAGAGAGAAGAGATAGTGTTCATGATTGCCAATATTGTAATGTGAACACTTTATATTTTAGCACTGGATGAGGCAATTCAATTGTTGCATTTTTAAATTTTTTATAATATCTCATATGTACTTAAATCATCAGAATATATTAATAGGGAAATGTTATTTTAGGGTTAATTTTATTACATGAATATGTGTGCACACCAATTAAATTCTGTATATGTATAAATGTGTGTGCTTTGGGGTGTATATGGTATTTTCTTTGTGGAACTATCTTTTAGGGATCTTTTTAAACCAGGGTACATGATTGCTAAGTTGCCTCTGAACAATCTCTGTTCACATTACATGATGAACATGAAAGTCTGTTATATGAATGAGTCAGATATGTTCTCTGTATATTGACCTTATGGCATTTGTATTTTCGTAGCAGTCTAAATAATTATCTTAACAATCCACCAACATTAAACTCATAATTTTCTATATCCAATTATTTTCAACATAACTTAAATTTTTAGTCATTTAGAGCCAAACTTCTTTGTGTCCTCTGTCAAATTGCACTCAGTACACTCAGTATGTGCTAGCGATGGACAATATAAACCTTGGATTTATGATGACCTCAAACTGCTTTCTCACCAGAGACTGAACACTGTATTGCTATGTATTTGCAAAATCACTACACAGACACAATTATACTTACAAACTTTAGAATTTGAAATATTCTTTTAAAACCACATTAATGTTCCATACATTGAGAATCACTTTGTAATGAACTGAACTTTTATTAAAATTATTTCAAGACTAAAACAATCAACAATCATTTATTTTTGTTTTAAAAAATTCTTTCCAGAAAGTCTTTGTTATATAATTTTGAATAGAGAGGACAAATATAATTCTCTTTCTTCTCTTATCTATCGTATATATGAATATAATATATATGGATACATTTTATATATTCAAGTTTCATATGCATATAAATTTTATACATATAAATCTTGAAGAAATACTAAAAGTTTCAGCTCCTAGGTGTATGTTAAGAATTTTAAATATATGTCACAGACAAGGATTCCATGTTATGGGTAGAAACTGCCAGCTTATAGGTGGCAGAGAGAAGTTTTGACTTTGGGCAGTCTGATTTCAGAGACTGCACTATTAATCACCATATCAAACTACAGACTAAGAGAAATTTGGCTTTTAAAAGAAAACACTGTTTTCTCAAAAGCTTTGTATTCATCATTCTTTCAAAGAAAGCAATGCAATTGATATTTATTTTTACTCTGGCTGAGAGGCAGCTCAAAGTTTTGTTTGTTCTCTAGTCATTAATTTTATCAATGCCTTGCAATACATGTCTTCTCTAACATGCTATTTCAGTTTTAATCTAGACAAATATGATGAATTAAAAATATGTAATTTACCATTTGGAACCCTAATTTGTTTTTGCTGTGTTATGCCCTGAGTAATTTGCATTGAAAACAAAATAATGAAGAAAAATTGATAAGACCAAAGGAGAAGACACTGGTTACTAAAACCAGGAAAATAAGGACTATCATTACAGAGCCTTTAGACTTTGTTCTGTCAGTTATTCTGTGCAGTTTTTCCTTTTTCAAAGTTTAGTTAACATAAATATTGCAATTGATGAGATAGATAGCATTAGGCTATTTACCCTTCTGAAATTAGTTATATCATTTCAAGTAGGACCACAACTTCTCTGTTATATATTGCATAGTTTTAAATACATTTATATATAAAATAACATAAATGTAAAGTGAAATGTAAGTCATAATATGGCATATAAATATAAGCTATAAATATTTCAATAAAACATGAACATAACACTAGTCTTCATGTATTGTTATATGTAAATTCAAGGCACATGCCTGGAGCTCTGAATAGATGATGACTTCATCTTGATTATCCAAATATGTGTGAAAATATTTGAGATGTCACTATTGCATAGTTGTGTGGTTTCTCCAGTGCATAATGACATTAGGAGTCTCAGTTTAACTGTAGCTCTTAATAAATTTAGTAATTGCTAAAATTTCAGTTAGTTCTGGAGACAGGAGGAAATTTTAATTTTGCTAGAGTAGTCTACCCTCTGATGATTGACAAGCAGAAGTGTGTGTGTGTGTGTGTGTGTGTGTGTGTGTGTGTTTAAAATGCTGAATTCCTGCAAGCTTCTGATGTGAATTTGATCTATTTTATGAATTTCTTTCTATCATTAAAGAGTAATATGGTATCTCTGCTTACAGTAGGAAGTGGAAGTTCCTCACGGAACTTCCATGATTACTCACAGACTGTATTCTGTTACTCAACTGGTATCAGTGACCAAAGTTAAGAAAGATAGTTTCTTGGTAGTAAGTTCAGAAGGAACGCTCTTTCCACAGGAATCTGAGTATGCCTTTCTCAGTATAATATAGCTAATATAGTGGCAACCTAATTTCCCAGTGAAGATCCAGTTTACCAGCTGCAAGGCTTTACCACTAGTTACATTTTTATTTTAGATAGAAATAGTCATTTTTGTAGAGAAGTAAATTGCTTTATTTATTGCTAGTGTTGCTTGCCTCATTTATTGAAACACTTTGTCACAGCTGGAGAATGCAGCTGCTTCCTTTTTCCTTACATTACAATCAAAGATAAATTGTTGGAGAAATATATTAGAAAATAAAAGTTTGTTCAGTATTTAAATTTGGCTGTCACCAAGTGAGAAATGTATAATTTTCAGAAAATGAATATATAATTTAAACTAAGATATATTGATAATGATCAATTTTCCTAATTGTGTTGCAGTAAAAATTTGAAACTTTTGTTTCTTGGTTTAAAGATACACAAAATGTCATATTTAAAAGTTGTAAGGAAGGTGAAGTTTGAGAATTATGGAATCTTTTGTATAGACATTACAAAAGGTTGTCATATATAAAATTGACTTAAAGATATTTAATTATATTAAATCCTGTTCACATCAGTAGTAGGAAACTTGAAATTTGAAACTGTAATTTTTCCTAATGATATGATATGAAATACCAAAAAATAACTTAATTATTACTTTTAGGTCAATAATAAACTAAATTCAGATACATTTGCTTTATTTTGTTTACTTGGACATACCCTCTTAGTTGTTTTACTCAGGTCTGCTGAATTTCTATTGGGTGGAAATTCATATGCAAAATAAGGAATGTATATATCTTCCCTTTCCATCCATGACAGAATAATGGAATGGATTTACCCTATTTCCTTGAGAAAATTAAAGCTAAGAAGCAGACAAAAATATATTTTAAAAAGTGTTTTCAGGCCTTAAACAAAGTACAATTTAAGTCTAAAATCTTTGAAAAAAGCAAAACAAGATGAGTTCTCTGAGCTCTCCCAAATTATTGCCTGGAAACATTATTCTTACTATAGTGAAAGAAAGAACACCCAAACAAAGCCTGATGCATCACTGAGTTCAGAGAACAGAGGGTGAAATTTTGACTACCATAGTTTCAAAGCATCCTGGAGAGCTGGAAGAGAGAGAGGGTGAAAGACACTCTTGAAGATCTGCAAAGAGATCCCTTAGAACCTTGACTGGGTACTGGTCTGTGCATAACTGTGCATGAACAATCATCACTTTGAAGTTCATAATGTGTGACATCCAATCAAAAATACCAGAAATAAGTGAAGAATCGGGAATAAAATACATACTTAAGATAAAAAGCGATCAGTTAAAAGAGAAACACAAATAAGATAAATGATAGAATTAGCATGCAAAGACTTTAAGATAGCTGCTATACAACATGCTCAATGTATTCAAAGCAGAACAAACATAATTGTCATGAGGAGAAAAATGGAAGGTATATGGTAGAGATAAAAATACACCATTGTAGAAGAATTTCAATGAATTCTACAAAATAGCTATAGAAAATACTCTGAAAAAGCACAGAAAAAAATATTTAAATGATTAGAGTGCAGCAGTGTCCCATGAAATATGTCAAGAGGTTTAATACAAGTAGATTTGGTAAATCTGAGAGAAGAGAATAATAACAAAAAATAAATAAATAAAAATTTCCCAAAATTATTGAAATAAGAAATCTCCCAAACAAACAATAAGCTCAATAAATTCCAAACAGAATAAATGTAAATAAAAATCATTCTTCCTCCATGATGTCCTGCCTTACCGCAGGTACTGAGAAATGGAGTCTGTCATCTACCAACTGAGACCTTGAAAACTGTGATCACCTGCCAAATGCCAATGTCTCGGCTTGGCACAGAATCATGAGCCACCATACAGCTTTGTAGGCTCAAACAGCAATTCTTTATTCCCGATCTCACACCAGCCTCCACACACATTCAGGGGCAATATCCCCCCCCCCCCCCCCCCCCCCCCCCCCCCCCCCCCCCCGCACAATTCAACAATTCACGTCCTAAATACTTTCTCTCCACAGAACTCAGCGGGAACTCAGGCAGCAGGCACGCCCTACTCCCAGCAGGAATAATCTTCAACCTCCAACTTCCCTAAAACTCCTATTGTCACGCCCTAAACCCAAGGATGGGGATACTTCCTGCAGGATACACCCTAATCCTGGATCCACCCTGGTCATTGAGCAGGGTCACCTTTCTCAAACACACAAGCAAGGTTGCAGCAAATCTCCAAGGCAAGTCCATTTAACATGGGGTATGCTGGCAAGGATTACGATACGTCATTCCTACTTGGCAATGGCTCTCAGCAATCACCAAATAGATTTTCCTCCTCTAAAATTGTTCTTCTCAGGTCGGTTTGGTCCCAATGACAAAAAAAAAAAAAAAAATTGACTAAAACATTCACTGTATTTTTAAATAAATTGCATTTTTTATGTTCAAAGCAAAAAAAATGAGGAAAATTATAATCAAATTCCTGAACCAGCATTAACTGGAAAAATCTTAAAACAAGCCAGAATAAATTCACTTATTGTGAAGAAAGATGAACTGACAGTACACATCTTGTTAAAAATGATCCAGAAATAGTATGTTACTAATTATTGAATAAAGTCAGGTGCAGTGACTTAAACCTAGAATTCCAGCTACTCAGGACTCAGAGGCAGGAAGATTTCAAGTTTGAGTTTAATCTTGGCAGTGTAGGGAGATACTGTCTTGAAATAAAAAATAAAATGGACTAGGGAATGTAGCTCAATAATAGAGAGTTCCTGGGTTCAATCTCCAGTACCAATAACAAAATTGAATAAAAGGGCCTTCAATTTAATTTTTTTACTCACAAAAACAATTTTTGAAAAATAAAGGCCAAATGACACTTTTCAAACAAACAAAAGCTGAAGAAAGCATCACCTTTAGATGTGCACTGCAATAAATTTTAATGGACTTTGTTCAGACAGCAGGAAAATAAGAGCAAAGGAAATTTAAATATCTACACAAAGAAATAAATAACATATGAAATATTAAATACATCAGTAAATGCATATTTCTAATCTCCAAAAGAACTGGTTGTTCAAAATCAAAATGTTAGAATGTGTTTTATAGTTTGAGATATGCAGAATTAAATTTTGTGATATCAATAGAATAAAAGATAGGAAGCATAAATGGGAATATGTAGTTTTAAAATTAAGACACATATTCTAAACATTATAACAACAACCCCCGCCCCCCCCCAAAAATGCAAAAATCTAAAGATGTGTAACTAAAAACCAATATTGGGAAAAAGTTCAAAAAGCCACGAGACCTAAATTCTCCAATAAAAGGCAGAGATTGTCAGACTGAATAGCAAATCAATTGTCACTCATGTATTATCCATAGAAAAGCCACTTTATAAAACATGGATGCAAAAATATATATCATGAAAACACTCAAAGAAAGACAAAATGTTTATATTAATATCAGAATATAGTATATAGTTGATTTCAGAAAAAAATATTTTTATTATGGCTGTCAGTTCATTATGAGGACACGATAATTCTAAATATGTATGAATTTAATAATAGGTCTTCAATATACATCATGCACATAATACTGGAAGTGAAAGAAAAAAGTAGACTGCCTTATGAATAATGATTTCGTATTGGTGATGTGGAAATTGATGAAGTAGAAAAGGAAATATATTTATTTCTACTTCATTTATCTAGGCTGCAAGTTTTCTTTGAGGTCCTAATATATCTTGTTATTTTTCTAAGCACTAATAATTTAATATATACCCATATACATTCAGTAGGTTTTCCATTCTTAAGTGGGAAAGGTGAGAAGAGAAATCATAAAAGGTATTTTGATTTTGAATCTTATCATCAACATTTTAAATGAGTTTTTGAACATTGCAATTATCATGATTACTCAGTTTCTTTTGGCTGACTCCTGCTCTCTATCTATGGGTTTCTAATGTTCTACTTCATAATAACTGGATTTGAATCTGATGGACTATCTGTGAATTCCCTGTGTAGGACTTATAATGTACCCATTTGTGCCTCCTACATTAGTGGCCCACAGTTTAATTATGAGAAGCATCAACACATTCTTATTTCTTGCTATTTTTGGAAATGTAGCCCCATCTCTGCTATTTTTTTCAGTCTATTTCAAAAGCCTCTTGTCTTTAAATATTTTGGAAATGTGAGAAATATTATTATTAGTGCTTTTTTAAGAAAGAAAATTTTATATTTCTACATACAAATCTCACCAGGCTTTGTTATTTTTAAATTAATTTAATTGCTCTTCAAAGTGCTTAAAAATGAGGTGAAATATAGCCTACATATATTAATTTCCTTAGCAATTCTGGAACTTTACATTTCTTTGTGTAGATAAAAGTTTCCATCTTGTTATCTTATTCTTACAGGCCTAATAATTTTTTCTCACCCATTTTATAGTGAAGAGTTTCCTGTAAACTAATTTATATTTGTAAAAAAATGATTTTTTTTTTCATTTTCATTCATGAAATATATTTCAGTAGATACAGAAGTGGCATACATGGATAGTGATGTTTCTTCTAGGACTTTAAAACTATGGTCAGTTTTCTTCTGCTTTGCACTGTTGAGAATACTGTGGGGTTTTGTGTGTGTGTGTGTGTGTGTGTGTGTGTATGTGTGAACACTTTGGAAATATTTATTCGATCCCTTCTATCTTAAAATTGTGTTTATTGTGTGTGTGTATCTTACTTGGGGATTATTGAGATTCTTAGCAGTGTATGTGTGTTTGAATTTTCCTCAAAATTGGAAAAGTTTTTCCCACTATTCCTTCAGGTATTTTTCTGTTGTACCATTTTTTTTTTTTTTACCCTAGGACTCCAGATTCACTTTTGAATAAACATTTGACATGGCCTGAAGATCAGTGAACCTCTCTCTCTCTCTCTCTCTCTCTCTCTCTCTCTCTCTCTATATATATATATATATATATATATATATATATATATATATATACACATACACACACATACTTTTTGTATGTATGTGTGTATATATATGCACGATATGCATATATATAACATATATATATAACATATATATATAAATGTATATATCTAAAATGTATATATATATATTTTTTTTTTTTCTCTCCAGCATCTCTTTATCCTTCTGTAATTTGTGTAGTTTTTATTTCTAAGTAAAGCTTACTTATCACTTCCTTTGGAGTCTGACCTGTTGTGAAGCATATAGTCAAGTTGACATTTAAGATATTTCATTGGTTCTTTTATATAAAATTCTCTTTCATCTTATTCTTCTATGTTTTTAAAATATTTAATACTAATGTATAATAGTCCTTTTAATAGTTCTAATCTAAACTTTACTGAAATTTCTTGGTTTGTTTCTATTAACTGATTTTTCTTCTTAGCATGGCTTGAACTTCCCTGTTTTTTCACATTTATTTTAATTATCATTGTATGCCCAATTTTAAGATTAGTATATTATCGATTACCTTTTTCTCTTCAAACATGGTAGGATTTGGACAAGAACTCACTTTAATTACTCCCCAGCTTGTTCTTTGGAGGTCTATTTTCAGGCTTTGTTTGAATAAGTCTAGATTGTCCTTTACTTTCTTATATCACCTCTACAGTCCCTGCTGAACATCATCAGTATTATAGGAGTTATTAGCACCCAAGAGGTAGCCACTGAAATATTCCCTATGTCTAGTTCGGTGTGAGCTCTTCACTATTTATAATTTATAATTCCCAAATTGATTTTTTTGTTTTTATTTATTGATTGATTGATTGATTGGTACTGAGGATTGAACCCAGGGGTGCTTAATCACTGAGCCACATCCCAGCACTTTTTTATTTTTTAATTTTGCGATAGGGTCTTATTAAGTTGGTTGGCCTTGCTACATTGCTAAGGCTAGCTTTGAACTTCTGATTCCTCCTGCCTCAATCTCCTGAGCCACGGGGATTTCAGACATGTGCCAGCACACTCAGCTTGTTTTGTTCTTGTTTAATTTTCTTTTATGAAAATTATGTAGATTTATCCTACACATGTATAGAATTACTGTTAAGTTAGATTCAAGGACCCTTCTAGGAAGTCTTGGAAATTGGATTATTTTCATGGCTTCCTCCTGTATGGTATTAAACCTTAGCTATGTTGACAATAAAACACATAAAAATAAAAATTAGCCTATTGCTGACAGTGTGTCATAAAACAAAGTTGTAAAGTTTCATTTATATTATTTGCACTAAAATTAAGCATATAAATGTGATATTTATTTATTAAAAACCATATAAATATATGACTTGTGGTAAGTTTTATTCTCCAAAAATGGTAACAGTAATTGTCACTATCCTATATTCTCTTCTTACCATGTAACTTTTAGATAATCTATTTTGAAAGATAGGATATGTAATACCTCTTATAGAATCTATGTGCATTCTGATACTGTTATGGAGATGATGGCTTCCCGTTGGTTGTTCTTGGATCCTCATTGTGACAGGCAGACACAGGCAGCCATCTCATTAGGAGGAACTGTCCACAGGAAAGAATCACAGCACCAACTCTTCTCCCAGTGACAGACAGTCACTGAGTGAACTCAACCCAATTTATAAACTATGAATATCATGCAGGATACCCTTTGATCTTTGCCCAAATAGAACAAAGTAAGAAATTATGGCTTTAAGCTTCTAATTTTTCCAGCTTGTGAAATTATTTATAATAAATGATTATTAGAATTCATTTAAATGACTTTTAACCAACTGAAACAATAGTGAATTTTTCTTTTATTATTTTTAATGTATACTAATGAATTTCCAATGTGTAACGCAACATTATATTCCTGAGAATTGACTTTGTAATTTTGTCAACTGGGCTGCTATAACGGATATCATGGACTGGATTGCTTAAGTAGAAATTTATTTCTCTCACTTCTAGAGAGTGGAAAGTCCAGGATCAGGGCACCAGCATGGCCAAATTATAATGAAGTTCCTCTTCCTGGTTTTCAGATAGACATCTTTCTGTATCCTCATATAGTAGAGAGGGAAAGAGAAAGTATATCACTTTTGCCCATTTGTCTCTGCTCATAAGGGCACACTATACCATTCATGATGGTGCCACCTAATTATCTTCCCAAGGTCCTACTTGTAAATATCTTCACATGGGGGATTCAGTCTAACCTACGAATTAAAGGCACCAACACTGCGTCCATGCCATTCAGTATGTACTCTTTCATAACACTGTATTGAATTGAATTTCCTAATATGTTATTTGGAAGTTTGACTTTTTTTCTTTCTGAATGAGACTCAACAGTATTTTTCTTTTCTCCACCTACTATAAAATTTTGGTGTTATTATTTTTGTGTTCGTTTTTCATCACTATAACAAATATTTTAAATACTCAGCTTATAAAAAGAAAGGTTTATTTTGGCCCACTGCCTTAGAGGTTCCAGTCCATGTTCATTGGTGGTGTTACTTTTGGGTCTGTAGTGAGGCAGAATGTCAGAGAACGTGGTGGAGCAAACTTGCATACTTATGATGGTGAGGCAAAGTGAAAAAGAGACTGGCTTCTTATAATCCCCTTTAAACCTACAGCCCCATTGACCAAAAGACGTCCTAGTTTTTGCCCCAGATGTAAAAGTTTCTGCCATCTCCAAAAAATGTTAATCTGGGGACCAGCCTTTGTCTATCTTTCTTTATTTTCATATGTTCTCAAATTCTTTGTTAGGTTGCATATTTCCTCCAAGAGGCTTGGTAAATCTTCTGTTTAGTACATTATGGGACCTGACTAGTAAGCACAAGACCCTGGATTTGGTCCCTAGCACTATAATAAAACAAAACAAAGCCAAATGAATAAACAAAAACCATTATGAGTTAGCTGTATTTTTATGATTAATAAAAATAATTTAAATTTAATTATTATTGGTTTATTTTGGCTTGCTACTTATTCAAGTTTTATTCTATAGATATTTACAGAGACACTAAGAACTTAAAAAAAATACTTCAAACTTATTTAAATATCTATAGAATGCTATTTTAGAAATGGAATTGCAACTCAGCCATTTTCAAAATCATCTATTGAATTCTTTTGAAATTATCTTACAAGGTTTTCACCATCGTTTAGTTTCAGCATATGTTTGGATTTTCTATCGGCAACTTTTTCTTTGGCTAGTTTGTCAAGTTGTAGTCTATATCAGAGTGTAGAGAAGTTGTTATGCTGCCTTCATTTCTAGATTGGATATGGTTTTTTTGTTGTTGGTAAAATTATTGAGAAAAGTTTCAAATCTTCCCTAACACCTTTAGACATTTTTTTTTAGTGTTTAATGCCAAGCATTACAGAAACTTTTTGTAAATGCTGTTTGTAAAATGTTATACTTTCATCTCTTGTTTTGGCATCTGGATATTTTTCTATATGTGTCATTATTGTTTTTTTTTTCTAATCCCAGCCATATAGAATAATATTGTTATTTATTTTAATCAGTTTTTTGGCTTGATAAGAACAATTTTAACAGTCAGATGTTAACATCAACAGAACTCATCCTGTAATCATTGGTGCTTATCTCATGTAGTATTTGTTAAATAAATTGAATGAAGGTATGTTGATAATAGATCATATATTCTATTTAACTCCAACTAGTCGAAAGATTTCTAAATGTGTTGATTTTGCTTATTTACCAGGAATTCATCAGAGGAGTATTTCCAAACATGACTTGCAATTGTAAAATTGTTAAAAATTAGAATAAATTATTGGCAATAATTTTTTGTTTTTATGTGAAATATTAATCTAAAAATATTTATAATTTGTTAATTTAAATGTAATGAAACTTATTATTTTTGTGTATATGAGTTTACCATGATGATTATTGTGCTGTAATAAACACCAGAGCAATACATATCACCTTATATTCTTTTACTTAATAATTAAACATAAACTCCCATCTTGTTTAAAGCACATTATAGAAGAATAGCCATTAAAATGTATGAATCAGTTTAAAATGTGGTTATTTCATAAAGTATTATAGACTATTCAACTAATATTAATCAGGGATTTAGAAATTATTTTGCTTTTTCATTCTAATGTTTATTTTTCTGGGGAAGATGTATTTATCAAATCCAGTCTACAAATGTAGAAATGTATTAAGAAATTTTCCTGTCATGTGATTGTATAACCTAAGATATGAGAAATAATACAACTGAGTGCTGCAGTCTGTCTGGGCACAAAATAATCGAGCCACCACACAAGCCTTGTAGATTCCAACAGCAACTCTTTATTCCCGAACTCTCACCGGCACTCTGCACGCACGTTCTGGGAAAATACACCACCTCCACCGGGCTCTGCATACCAAAATACCTTCTGAATCCCGCGAGAACTCAACGGGAACTCAAGGAGCAGGCGCCTGAGGCAGCAGGATATGCCCTATTCCCAGCAGGATCCACCTTAAACCTGGATCCACCCTAAAACCTGATCCCCTAAACCCGGATCTGCCCTAAACCCTGATCCGCCCTAATCCCTGAGCAAGATCACCTTTCATGCAATGTCACTGCAAATGACCTGGGTCCAAGGCAAGCCCATTTCCGCAATGGAGAGTCCTCCCTCTAAGCAACATTGGGTAGGCTGACAAGGAAATTGCCATGTGTCATTCCTATTTGGCTATGGCTCTCAGCAACTGAGAAACTAAGTACAACTGAGAAACTAAGTACTTCTACAGAATATAGAAAGTTAAAAATAAGATTCCTGTTTTCAGATATCCCAGCACAAATGTACTTGATGTACAAGGCAAATGTGTTGGATAGGCATACATTGTACTATAAATATCTCCCTAAATTGATAAATTTAGCATTATTTCATGTGCTTCTATGGTTAATCATGCCTGAAAATTTTGAAATTGAATTATCAAATTGCTCAACTTTGAAAACACACTTGAATATAATTGATGAATAAGAAAATTTACCTTCTACTAGATTAAATTCTTTTAATTTTAAAATCAAGAAATTTCTTTTTGTAAGAGATTAGTACTCAGAACTTTATGATAAGTGATTAGGAGGAGGAATTAAAAATTAGAAATACCTGATCAATATAAGATATCTGCACTATTCATTAAATGATATAATATTAGAAATAGAACATTGCTTAATTTATAAAGGCATATTGAAATCTGTAGGGCAACCAGTGGCGGGGGGACAAAAAACAAAGGGGGAATAAGGAATATGGTTGATATGCTAATGGAATTCATTGATGATTATTATTAACATTTAAAAAATAAATTATAACATTTCTCTAAGATCCCCTTCCAGAAAATAGAAGTAATTAATCCATAGCTAACTCTATGATGCCAACATTAAATTAAAACCCAAACTGAAACATTACAAGAAAACTATCAACCAATTGATGTCTCATGTATATTGATGCAAAATTCCTTAAAAAAAGTTAAACTGAATTGTATAAAACAATTTTACATCAGAATCAAGTGAACTATATTATAGGTATTCAAGGAAGCTCCAGCACTTGAAATTAGTATTGATATATTTATCATATCAATGGGTCAAAGAATGAAATTCATATGATCACATCAATATATTTTAAGAAGCATTTAATAAAATCCAATACACATTCATAAAAAAATAAAACCTATCAAAAACCAGGAATGAAAAGGAACTCCTTCAATTTGATAAGGAATATCTGCCCAAAAACCTACAGCTAACTCCATACTTAAAGATAAGAAGTTTTCGAGTTAAAATTAGAAGAAGGCAAAGATGTTCTCTCCTCACTTCCATTAACATTGAACTGGAAGTCCTGGTTAGTGAATTTAAATGATAAAATGAATCAAGTGATACACATAAAGGGAAATAAGAAATAAAATTTTGTTTACAGATGATTTATCTTCATAAGAAAAGGTCCCAAGTTAACAAAAACAAAAAATCTCCTGGTACTGATATCCATTTATAGACAGTTTGCAGAATTCAAACTTTATGTGAAAAGATCTGTTACTTTCTTTTATATCTGCACTAAAAAATTGTTCTTCAGAGTTAAAACACAATAGTACCAAAACAAAAGTAATAATTCAGCACTAATCCATCGTAATATATTCCAAATCTATTTTAGGAAAGCAACAAATATACAATAATTGTTTAAATACTAAATAAGTGGAGAAATAATCCATGTATGTGGATAGTACAATGGATGAAATGTTTGTTTTCTCTCAAAATTCGTAAGTTGAATTCCTAATCTTCAATGTAATGATAGTTGAAGATAAATTATTGGGAAATAATTATGTCATGAAAGTGAAGCCCCTATGACAGGATAAATACCCTCATAAGAAATTACATCCCACTTAGTCCTCACCAGGAAAAATATTGGCTACCTGTCAGGCTAAGAATGAGGCTCAAGCTTTGGAAGCAAGGGTCAGGGATCCAGCAATTGAAAAAAGATGAGAGACACAGGGGGAATGTTGGTCATCCTTTCTTTTGAGGTGTCAATAGCAACTAGTTATCCCCATTTAGTCCCAAGAGTCTTTTCCATAGGTCTTTTTATATACAGACTAAACAAAGAAAGCATGCTGCCAACAGGTTACATAAGTGGGCAAATGCTCACAAGTATATATTTGCTTAATTAGGGTATACATGTATGTTGAATCAAGGTATCTATGTGCTTGACTACACACTAACCATAACATAACCAATTTGACTTGGCTATGTATTAAAAACATAACATAGAGAGCCTAACTCTAGCCATTTTGGGTCTACCCCAACCCTGGCACTTTGATCTTGAGCTTCTCATCCAAGTTTCAGAACTTTACAAGATAAGTTTCTATTGTTTAAACCACCAGGTTTATGATATTTTGGTACTAAGAAGTGGGATGCTATTATTAAAAGACACAAATAATGTAAAAGTGGGTTTGGAAGTGGGTAATGGGTAGATGTAACAAAAGTTTTGAAATACATGCTAAAAAACCGAGTATTGTTGAAAAATGAATTCTATAAGTTAATCTTGTGAGGGTTCAAAAAGAAAAGGGAAGCGTTAAGTAAAAAGTGACCATCTGTCCTAGAGAACATATAGTCATGAATGGAAAATTTGTAGGATTATGAATAATAAAGGTTATTCTGATGAAGTTTCATATAGCAAAGTGGAACATAACATGCTTTTGGAAAATGGAGGGAAGATAAATTTTTAAAAACTTAAATATGTTTAAGTTTAATTCGTGTTAACATTTTACCTATCACTTCTTTTGTTTTTTTAAAGATATACATAAGTGTATTTTGACATATTTTATGTACATGGAGTATAACTTCTCATTCTTGTGGTTGTACACGATGTGTCCCTGATGGTTTCTAGTATCTCACCATTTAGGGGGAGACAAATAATAATGACAATGAATGAATACAATATATAGCATTAAACCAAATAGTTCCTGCTTAAACGTCTACAATGTTGTCACAATAAACAGAAATAATATTATCAGTATTGCCTACAGTAAAAACAGTAAGTTTGCAAATAATTTTATAATTTCAAATGGTGAAAAGGGAGAGAACAGAAGTGATGTAGGATGTGATGATTATGAGGGAGGAGGAGAGAAGACAGGAACTAAAAAATTAAATAGTGAAAGATGTGGCAGCTGAAATGGTCCTGGGGATTTCTTCCTTATTGTATCCAACCTCCTAAGTCCCTGATCTGCTTTGAATATCTAGTATTAAATCCCAGTAATGTCCCCACCCCCGCACCTTGCTTAGAAACTATCAGCTTTCTTGATTTCACACCACAGAGCAGCCAAGAAAATGACCTCTATTCTCTGATCTTGAAACCTCCAGGAAGATAATCCTTGTTATAAATGGGAAAGTAGTTGGCTGAATTGTCTGAATTCTAGTGTTTTGTGGAAGATAGAACTTGAGCATGATAAAATTGTATATTTAGCTGAGGAGAATTCTAAGTCAAGCATTGAAGGAGTGGTTTGGTCTCTCAGATTGCTTATAGTAAAATATAAGAAAAGAGACAGAAATTAGGATGTTATTATAAAGAAACTCAAATTAAAATAATGAGATACAACTGCATTTCTATTAGAGTGGCTAAATAATATAAAATGCAACTTTCCAGTATTAAGTCAAAGGTTAGCAGAATATAAAGCAGTGGCAAATTTCTCATTAATTTAGTTGATGTTTTAGTAAAGATGTGTTGTCGTAAATATGTTTAAGTTGAAATACTAGTTTACTTTTTGTTATTTTGAAATTATTTTATAATGACTATTTTATAAATTTCAGAGTTTTCATTCATAGTACAGTAATATTTATAAATCTAACCCGTGGAAGCTCTAAGATGTCTTTAATAATTTTTAAGAGTGTGAAGTATTTTTGAGACCAAAATGTTTGGAAAACACATGTATTCACATGCACACACACAAACTGATGAATTAACTAATTATAAAGCAGAACACAAGTTTACAATGAACATGCAAACTGTATTTCTGTGTATAGTACACACAATGGGAAAATTAAATTGATATTTATGTTTTAAATATTTAAAGTTACATATTTTTAAATTGTAACAATACCAGTGTATGATATTCTGTCAGATCATTTTTCTTTGCAATATATTTAATGGTTTTTCCCCCCAGTATTTTGATCTAAAGAAACTTTTATATTCCTAAACTGATTTAAAAATCCAATGCAATCCTAATCAAAACCACAGCAGGGCCTATTTTGTAATAAAGCATCATGAGACAAAATATTCTTAACCTTTTTAGTAAACAAACAAACAAATCTACAACTCAAAACCAAAACAAAACCTTGAAAAATTTGATTCCATCAAAATCAGATCTATATGCAAACTTATCAAATTGATTTTAAATTACAAATCATAAAAATACTCCAAGAACTACAAAATCAAACAAAATACTTTTAAACTCATAAATCAAAGAAGCACAAAATAATTAGAAAAATTATTTCAAACTGAGTGACAATGCAATAAAGCATATACAATTTCATGTGATATGATTAAAATATAATTTGGAAGAAAGTTTTAAATAATTATAAGGAAAACAAAGAGGTTTTAAATAAATAATTTATACTTTTTTTAAAGAGAGAGAGAGAGAATTTTAATATATATATATATATATATATATATATATATATATATATATATATATATATTTTTAGTTTTCGGCGAACACAACATCTTTGTTTGTATGTGTTGCTGAGGATGGAACCTGAGCCGCATGCATGCCAGGCCAGCGCACTACCGCTTGAGCCACATCCCCAGCCCATAAATAATTTATACTTTAATCTTAAGGTAGTATATAATGAGAATCATATTAAACTCAATATTGGAAACAGGAGGAGACAAATAAGGCACAAATGTAAAAATAAATCAAATAGAAAAGGCAAGTAGTGAAGAAAATCAAACAAGTCAAAAATTGATTCTTAGAATTTAAAACATTGAAAATTAACACCACTTTTGGCCCTGAATCAAGGCCAGCAGTTTGTTGAAGCTGTTGGTTTCAAGCAGGAGCCTAAAGAAACGTCTTTCTATGGTCTGTTGGCCATTTCAGAACTTTGGAAATGTAATGGTCAATTCATTAGAAAGAAACATTTGAATCATTAATGATAGATGTAGGCTAATTTTTCAATTAATCTCATCATGTCTCTTGATTCTGCTGTAGGACTACATATACCATTTGACTATAAAACTTTATTATTAGATTTTGAAATTGCATCTTGGTTATAGGTATTGATTGAAAAAATTACTTTTTGTCATAAAAATACTTATTAAATATGCTCTTTAAATGAAAAAAAAAAGAAAGAAAATTAACACCACTGATCAAGAAAAAAAACAAAAAATTACCTATATCAGGAGTACAAAAAATAATATCACAAATAATATATGAAAATGGTAATAAATATTTCTAATCCATTCATTAATTAAAAGAGACATTATTTCTAAAAATTGTGCTAAAACAGAAAAACTGATTAAAAAATCTGATAATCCCCATCTATCATAGCAAATAAAATATTCTCTGAAAATTTTAGATCCATATAGTTTCACTTATATATTCTATCATTTAAGAAAGAAATAACACCAGACTTACAGTGACTTGGTATATAAAATTGTGGAACACATTTTAATCTACTTTTTAAAATTTTTAATTTGTTAAATACAACAACAGAATGCATTGTAATTCAAATTACACATATAGAGCACAATTTTTCATATCTCTGGTTGTACACAAGGTAGAGTCATATCCTTACTGTCTTCATACATGTACTTAGGGTAATGATGACCATCACATTTCACTATCTTTCCTACCTCTATACCCCCTTCCTTTCCCTCCATTCTCTTTTCATTTTTTCCCTATCTAGAATTCATTTAATTCTGCCATCCCCCTCCCAGAATATTAAGCATCAGCATCCTTAAATCAGAGAAATCATTCGACATTTGGTTTATTTGGGATTGGCTAATTTCACTTAGTATTATATTTTCCAGCACCATCCAATTACCTACAAATGAGATGATTTTATTCTCTTTTAATGCTGAATAATATTCCATTGTGTATATAAACCACTTTTTTTATCATTTCATCCACTGAAAGGCATCTAGGTTGGTTTCATAGTTTAGCTATTGTCAATAGTGCTGCTGTAAACATTGATGTGGCTGTGTCTTTTTAGTATGCTGATTTTAAGTCCTTTGGGTATAGATTGAGGAGTAGGATAGCCATGTCAAATGTTGGTTTCATTCCCAATTTTCCAAGAAATCTCCATACTGCATTCCATATTGGCTGCACCAATTTGCAGTCCCACCAGCAATGTATGAATGTGCCTTTTCCCCTACATCCTTGCCAACATTTGTTATTGTTTGTATTTTTAATAGCTGCCAATGATATGATTCTATATGAGAAGACCCAAAAAAGTACACCAGAAAACTTCTAGAACTAGTAAATGTAAATGTTCATTCAGTAAAGTAGCAGGATACAAAATCAAGACCCATAAATCAAAGGCATTTCTGTATATGAGTGACAAATCCTTTGAAAGGGAAACAAGGAAAATACACAATTTACAATAGCATCAAAAGAAATAAAATACTTGGGAATCAACTTAATGAAAGAGATGAAAAACCTCTCCAATGAAAACTACAGAACGCTAAAGAAAGAAATCAAAGAAGACCTTAGAATATGGAAAGATCTACCTTGTTCTTGGATAGGCAGAATTAATATTATCAAAATGACCCTACTACCAAAAGCACAATACAGATTTAATGCAATTCCAATCAAAATCTCAATGACATTCCTCACAGAAGTAGAAAAAAGCAGTCATGAAAATTCATATGGAAAAATAAGAGATACAGAATAGCTAAAGCAATCCTTAGCAAGAAGAGTGAAGCAGGTGGCATCACTATTATCAGACCTTAAAGTATACTACAGAGCAATAGTAAAATAAAACAAAACAAAACAAAACAAAACAAACAAACAAAAAACCAAGCATGGTATTGGCACCGAAATAGACTTGTAGACCAATGGTACAGAATAGAGGACACAGAGATTAACCCACATAATTACAATTATATTTGACAAAGGCACCAAAAACATTGGAGAAAAGATAGCCTCTTCAACAAATGGTGCTGGGGAAATTGGAAATCCATATGCAACAAAATGAAATTAAACACCTATCTCTCACCATGCACAAAACTCAACTCAAAGTGGATCAAGGACTTAGGAATAAAACCAGAAACCCTGCATCTATAAGAAGAAAAAGTAGGTCCTAATCTCCATCATGTGGGATTAGGCCCCAATTTCCTTAATAAGACTCCTATAGTGCAGGAATTAATATTAAGAATCAATAAATGGGATGGATTCAAACTAAAAATCTTCTTCTCAGCAAAAGAAACCATCAGTGAAGTGAACAGAGAGCCTATTAATTGGGAACAAATTCTTACCACACACACACTAGATAGAGCACTAATCTCAAAAATATATAAAGAACTCAAAAATCTTAACACCAAAAAAGAAAATTAACTTATGTTTGAGTCCAGAACTTAACAGGGATATTTCCAAGAAGAATATTTTATGAGCATGGTAAAATAAAGAACCCCCTAAATTTGAGGAAGGACATATATGAAAAATATTCAGCTGACAGCATACTTAATCATGAAATTTGACATCCAGTCCTATTGCTTCTATTCAATATTGGATTTCAGATAATAGGAAGTGGAATAGATCAACAAAATTAAACAAAGAGAAGGCATGTAAGCTTAGGAGATGCAGTGAAAGTATACTACTCACAAGTGATATTTCTGTTTATGTATGAAATGCTAAGGCTTGTTCACAGTATATATTAGAATTAATGTTGATATTACAGGACATAAGGTCATTGAAAAATCCATAATGCTTTTATATACCAGCAATAGGAAAATATAATTAAAATAAATTTCTAATACCATTATTGGAATGTTTAAGGTTAAATTGCAGTAAATTTGAGTAATAACTTTATATTCAAAACTACAAAATAGAACTTGGGGAAAAAGAAGAAATCATCAGTCAGTGGAGAGATAGATCAGATTCATTTATTAGAATATACAATGTTGTTTAAAAGCCATTTCTCCTCAAATTTACATATGGATTCAAATCAATCCCAAACAAAATCCTAGTGTGTATTGTTGAAAAAACTATCCAAACAATACTAAAATCTAAATGGATGCAACATACATCCCAATGTGCAAGGCTATTTAGTAATTTAGAATCTGTTGGGAGGGAAAATATTACTCAGTCAATTTAGAAAACTGTTAAGCAGTTTTAATCAATATGCACTTACAATGTGACCTAGAAATTGCATTCCTAGTTATGTATCTAATATAAATGAAAGCATATGTCCATCAAAACATTTATACAAGCAACAACCACATGTCCCTGAAGAGGATGGTGAATAACATGTAGTATATTTATTCAATGAATACTAGTCAGCAATAAAGAGAATGAATTACTTAATATGTTAAAAAGTAGTTGTGAAATCAAGATATTGAGCAGAAAAATCCAACACAAAATAGTCTATAATATATGAATTCATTTATGTAAAGCTTTGAAAATGTCCAAATTATTCTAGAGTGATGAAAATCAAACACTGCCATTGAGATGGGACAATTGATTTGAAAGGAGCCTAAAAAACTTCTAGGTTTAAATGTTGGTAAAGACTCATTAAGACCCTTTTATTTTTCCTGAATAAATTAAATGTTGATTTTTTAAATTGAAGTCAACCAATGTGAAAGCATAATTCATGAAACATAATATTACTTCACCCAAACCTGAGAACTTGTAAAAAAATACTTAAAAAAATAAAATGTATCCTGTATATCTGAGGTTTACAGCATAATGTTGTTATTATATATATATATATATATATATATATATATATATAATTGTGAAGTAAATTTACTTATCCCACATAGTTTATTTTCCTATGATTAGTGCAGCTAAAATCAATTCATTTAAGTATATTACAGTTTGATTAACTATATTTCTCATGTTGAACATTAAATCTCTAGACTGATCATATATATCTGATACTTTGTATATTTCAGCTTATGTCTTTCTATTTCTCTCTGCAGATTCCACTCATAGTAACCATTGTTTTATTTTCCATATTTGTTTTATTTGTTATTACTATCATCATCATCATCATCATCATCATCATCATCTGCAGTGTAGGGTATTGAGCCAAGGGCTGTGCTATACCCCAGCCTCTGGTTTGTTTTAGATTAAAATGTAAGTTTATATCATTCAATATTTTCCTTTCTGTGTTTGATCCATCTATTTTGGACAAATGACAATCTCTTTATAAGGCTCAACAGTTTTCCATTTTCTTCAGCCATTCATTCTTTAGTAAACACTTAAGTTGTTTCCTTGCCTTGGTTCTTATTAATAATGCTACAATGAACACAGAATAAAACAGAGAAGATAGTCCAGAAATAAACCCAAACACATATGGTCAACTAATTTTTGAAAATTGCACTCAGTGGACACAATCAAGAAAGGATAGCCTCTTCAATAAATAGTACTTCTCAACAATATACTGAAGAACCAAATCACTAAAGAGATCAACATTTGAGTTTTGTGAACTCTTTTTTTGCAATAACATTTGATCCTTTAATGATAGAAGCCTTTTTTTGGTGGGGGGGACAGTCTATATACTTTATACCATAATAAACTTATTCATGGGTTACAAATTACCAAAGTGCAGAGGTAATAGGCAAACTGACATTAATGGGCTTTTTCTCTTTTTTTTTTCTCCTTTCTTTTTAACAGTAATGGCAATTGAACTAAGGGCTTTGCACATGCTTCACGAACACTCTACCACTGAGTTGCATCCTCCCAAACCCCACCCACCTTTGGGCTAAATCTGGTCTGTCAATCAAAGAACTTTTAAAAAATATACTTAAATTACTGAAAAAAATCAATAGAAGACTAATATGTTGTAAATGCAAAAATTACATAAAATTCATATTTCTGTGTCCATGAATAAAGTCACATAGATCATATTCACATTAATTTGTTTATGTATTGTCTTTGACTACTTGTGTGGTACAAGTAGCACATGTTTTGACAGGGATCATATGTCCCACAAACCCAAAACATATACTATCCAACCCTTCACAATAAAAGTTTTCTGACTTCCTTTTCAGTACAACCTAAAACAAACCAAACCAAACAATAACAACAACAACAAAACTAAACCTAAAATGCCATTTTAATGCTTTATGAATTTAAAAAGGATTTTTCTCAGTCAGCAGATGGAAGGTCAATATTACTTCTGGAAATTTCAGCTACTAAAGTTTTTCTCCAATAATTTGCCTTCATTCAATTCAATCTTTGATATTTTTATCTTCTTTACTTCACTACTTTATCGGAGAGTAAGGACATTGTTTCACATAAAACATTGTATCAAATAAAATATTTCTGAATAAAAGTTTTCCCTAGGACATAAATTTATCAATCATTTAAACCATTACTTTCCAAAAGTTTGACAGCTTCAAGTGCAAATTCTGACCTTTTTTCTTCTTTCTCTCATTGAGTTGAAGAAAACTGGAAACTTCTTTCATAATAAATCCTTCCTTTATGATAAATTCTTCTTATATCAGAGAGTACATTGCTCTTACATATTAAATTTTTAAATCCAGAGGTATGTGAATCATATTGCTTTAAATTTTTACAGGGAAATATGTTATTTTGAAAGAAAGCTTTATGAGCATGAGATATATCAGTCTGGGAAACATTAATGTCTTGAATGACAGATTTGAGGTTACTTCCCATAACATTGTCAATTAATGCACACTGATACAGAGTTAGGTCTCTTGAAAATAAGTCTGAAATGTATTTCCAGATAGTTCTGATTGTTAGAAAGATTTGTATCTATAGGTTATGCACTATTACATGATCTTTAAAAGCACCAACTTTTGAGAAATCATTAGAAGTAGATTAAAATATCAATTCAATAATTTATTACTACATATACATTTTTGAATATATAACCAGTTCTTTTTTTTCCTCTCAAGTTCCCTGTCATAACTGACCTGAAAAATTTCACCAAGGGAATCCAATTTGGTAAAACAAAATTTTATCAGATATTTCTGCTTTACCACTGGCAATTGTCCAGAAAATTTATTAAAAAGACAGTTTATCACATTCTCCAAAAATTCATCCATCAGCCTTTGGGAAGATGGCAATGATCTTGGACATTCTTTGCTATCGGTTTGTTTTATCTTTGGATATTTTTTGCTTTAGATTTCAGCCACAAACATGCTGAAGTTGGAATCATTTCTCAAAGTAGCAGTTTAATTGATACAGAAAACTTTAGCACTGCACTGCCTAGCTATCCTTTTTAAATAGTCTTCATTACTTTTTATATTCCTACAGTCTTGTTATCTATATTCATGTTGAAACACACAATTGGTTGAAAAATTAACAAATTCTTTACGGACATTTTATCTACTTGAGGTACCATGTCTGAAAAGAGATCATTTTTCATCACATGTGCCATTTTATGCATATATGTTATTTTGTCCACAGTTATTTATTTCCAGATGGCACTTTAACTAAAGTTGAATTATTTTGCCTTGGAAGTATTTAAGAACTAATGAAACTTTATTGGCGGCTGATAAAATCAGATTTGTCTGGTATAAATACTTTTATTTTAGCATCTTAATATGCCTTTGACAGTGGAACAATCTGTTTCATAACTGTGTCTATAATTCAGCTTGTTTTTTATGTTGATTTGATAGCCATCTTGGTGAAACACATCTTATAAAAATTTAACAGGAAAAATCCAAATTTATTTCTGGTGGGTCCTGTGTGTTATCTGTTTTTACTAATTATAATTTTATTTATTTACTATATATAGGTAATAATATTGTTTAAGATTTTATTACAAAATGCTTACCCAAAACATTTATAACATCCTGTAGTGGGATCGCTGGATTATATTGTAGTGGTACAATAGGGTGAGAATATATAACAATGATGTACTGTACATATTTAAAAGCTAGAAGAAAGTATTAAATTTAACCATTAAGAAATTACAAATGACATATTTGAGGAAATATATATGCTTAAAATGATTTCAACATTACACATTATATACATGTGCTTAAATATCATGTTATTCCTTTAATAAGTGGTGTGATTTTAATGTTTCTACATAACAGTTAAAATTTTTGAAAAGTAAGTTGTATTTATCAACTCATTCTTTTACCCAGGTCTTTTGTATTTTCTTTTGCTTATTTTCATTTTTTAGGAATCATAGGGCACCAGGCTACGTTTTAAAGTCATTTTATTTTCTAAGGGAAGTAAGCATATGAAGTGTATGGAAGATTCAGTGTTCATCCTGGTGAGGTGGTGAGGAAGATTTGGGAATATTGCTGTTAGACCTGGAGAACACCTTGGACAGAGCTGAAGATACCTTTGCCAGCATTTTAGATCTTTGTTTGGGAATACTGGACTTCAGAGTTTCTGTGGACAAAAACAAAGAAACAAACAAATAATAAATGAATGCAATATGGATGTTTATTAAATATTTTAATTGATGCAGTTATATTAGGGCAATGGTGTTCTAGAATTCTGAAGTTGATATTTACAAAATAATTTCTAGAATTTAAAGAACATCGGCAAGGAGTGTTTTTACTTGACCCTTGTGACACTCCTATGAAGGAACAGGGAGAAAGAGACCTTCTATTTTTGGACATTGAAGCTTGGCAAGGTCACATATCTTGCCTAAGATCATATGAGTAAAATTGTTCAAAGCTGGGAGTAGGATCCAGGCTCCCTGACTCTCTTGGCCTCATTAGGCATACTTCACCTTGAGGCATCTCCAGTCAGGTGTGGAAAGCCCCTCTGTTTTTCTCCAGAAAAAACAAACTCACTGAAACTGCCCAAAAAGCAGAATTGGAAAATAAATTTTGGCTCTACATTGAGAGTATCTATTTCAGAATGGTCAATTGAAAGCAGAAGTGCATTAAAAATGCTATGATTTCTCACCCATGTTGGGTAAATTTTCTGCTCACAAGTCTCCAGTAATATTTTGGCTCAGGTAAGAGAAGACTGCATAAGCAATAAGTCTTTATTTTGATTCATTTATTTTGTACCATTTATTCAGCACATGGTTATCTTAGAGAATATCATATTTCTGTTTAACAAAACTATTATTTCACACATAGGAGGAAAAAGAAGCATTAATGTGCTTTTCTGATCTTCATGATAGGATATGAAAATACCCATGGCACCAAGAATCCATAATTTCTTTATTGCAGTATATTATATTTAAAAATCAGGATTTTTAAAAAATATAAAGCTTTCATGTTATGCTTGAGAAGTGGTAAGACCTGAAATAGAAAACCTGGCAGTGATTGAAGCTCTGGTCTTCAGAGGAAGTATGCTGTTTCCAGTGAGTCATAGACTCTTACTCAACCTACTGCTTTGCTTACATTACTACCTTGCTGAGTATATGAACTATGATGATACTAAATGAGCTTTGGATTTGAAATCAAAGCAGATTTGTGTTTGCATCACAGCTCCACAGTTTACTAGCCATGAAGTGTCCTTGGAGAACATACCGTAATATTCTTCCTTATTTATTCTCATTTTCGCCCTCTAATAAAATATGAATAAATGTTAGTTGCACTGTCTATTGACCTTTGGGTGTGAATTCAAAGAAAAATGACTGCCCAATAAGCTTTAAATCAAATAAATCAGTTATATAACTATATCTAATAGAGAATGGAAGGGGCACTCTCAATTTATATATAATTTTACCATTTATATAAATATTTCTATTCTAAATTGCTAACACAAAGAGAAGGGCCATTACTTCCAAGAGTATAAATGATGAAAAACTCTAAATTCAAGATGATGTAATTGGGAACTTTATTTGGTTGTTAAAATGATAGTATATTTTGTACCTGCAATGACTTCCTTTGAGGGATATGCTTTACCAGCAGAATTCTTTGATCCTTCAAAGATGTTGATAAACTGCCAAGGAAAAATGACATATTATCCTACTCTTCTTTGGACAAAGGATACAGCACAATCATTATGTCATCTTATGTAAATAAAATCTGTACTCTGCACCCTAAAGCCATTGTTCTCTGAAAGTTAGGTTCATAATTTTTGCCAGTGATGATTCCTAGGATTATTCTTTATTATGAATGTAGACTTTGGGTACCACTACATGATACTCAAGGCTCAGCCATATTAAATAATGCAAAATGTCAGCTCCATCTTCCTAATTCCTCCTTTGGGTTAATTGCAGTAAGTTACAAATCTTTTTTAGAGAAAAGATAAAATAATAGAGGAGAAAGAAAAGAATGCTCATTTCCTAACTCTCAATTACCTTTTATGGAAATCTTAGCCATTGCATCTGTAGCAATCAAGTGGCTGTGTTTACCTATTAGCTGGGATCATGGCTCAGATACTTGCTTTGTTCTATAGACCTGAGTAATTTCTTTTGAATGCAGGAGGCAGCATTTATCCCAAAAGGACAGCATGTGAACCACTATAAAGACATCAGTTCAAGTTTTCAAAGCTTTTTTTCTATGTAATTTCAAGTCATTTCTATCTGTGTATAACTCAGGGGAGACGATTTTTTAGGGGTTCCCTTTTTCAGTGTCCCTCCTTTTTATCACTTGCCTCAGAGTTTCTGATGCTTAGCCTCCCCTTTTCGGGTTCTATGGCTAGAACGTTGTGCTGCTAACTTAACTTCCCTGTATGTGCTATCTCATTTCCTAAGACTCCGTTTTACCACCATGGTAAAGTAAAAAGAGAAAGCAGAGGCAAAAATAACAGGTTTATGCAATATTCGTCATTCTCCTGAGGGCCCTAATATCTGTGGCATGAGAGAAAAATTTTCTTTCACAATTTTAGGTTGCGTTTCAGCAGCCTCTTCCACTGCTGACATGCAGCTTCATAATGGAAACTTATGTCAACCCAAATCCAAAGGAAAAGGGGAGTGGAAAATAAAGCAGAGTCCCCCTACCCCACACACAGTCTCTACAGGTATTTATACTCTAACTCAGGTCAGAAGGAAATGACTTTGCTTAAAACTTTATTCTACCTAATCCCTCTGTGAAATTCCAGGTTTGAACTGCTCCAATTTTAAACAAGAAAATGTAGGAAGAAAAAGGCCAAGAAACTCACAATGATATTGGGTTTTCTTTGAGTTTTACTTCCTGGCCCAAATACCTGCTATCATTTATTTTCAGGTCCTCAGTACTTGTTTAAGGTTTTTAGTTGTACTCAATGAGAGATACAGTGAACTGTGCTTATTCCACTTTAGCTGGAAGTGGACTAGAAAACTAATTAATCAAGTTTTACTGTGGAAAAAGTAGAAAATGAGAGAAAGAACAAAGTGGAAATGGTTCAGGTTAGTTAGAAATTCAGATTTGGCACAAGAAGTGTCAATAATGTCTCAGATTAGAGTCTCAGTTTTAGAAAGTGTGGCCTAAGTGAAGCCTGAGATTTTTTTTTATAGATGTATCTATTCATAAATAAAAATTAGGATGACTGGGAACTAATCTAGTATGTTTGGAAATTTAAGTATTAGTTATAAGATTTTAATACTTGTTTCTGAAAAGTGTGCCATATTTTGATACTGAGAAGTGACTAGAAAATTGACAAATTGTGCATTTATGGAGGTAGGGGACCTACTTCAAAGCTAATTAAATTCATCCAGGAAGAAAACAAGGTGAGTAAAAAAGAGAGAAAATAGAGTCTGTTGCTTTATTCCTTATTAGAAACAAGGAGGATTTAGGAAGAGGAAATTCCCTGGACTGCACTGGGGCTGATGTTGTCTACATAGAATCTGTCCTTGGGAATACAGAGAAGTAGGTGGAATAAGCACTTGCCTCCTGCAACTCTTTGCCCCTCCGTCTTTGAAAGTGCTCCTTTCTCCCTACCTCCACCAAGTCCTGTGGTCTACCCACTCTAGCCAGAGCTATATGACTTACTTCCTCTAGGTTTCTCTCTAGAGATGGAAGTAACAGAGCTAATCAGTGGAAAAGAATTTAGGTGCTAGAGAGAGCCAGTGGCTTTATCTTGCACCTAAAGAAGGAATGATGATTTAACCCTAGGGGGTGAAGATTTTCATTAAGAGATTCTCAGATGCTAGGGACAGGTCTCAGCCAGAGGGGGCAATTTGTGAATACGGAATGCTTCCTGAAGTTTCCCATATCATACCACACAGTGTCTGGACCTTTAAAACTGGGCTATACTTAACTGGACCCTATTGTGCACCAATTATAGGCTAATGGAAAACATTTACCTTAATGCTGCTTGAATTCTCTGGCTTTTGTTCCTGAGAACTTGCTATAGGAGGGGGAAACAAAGAAAAACAGACATTTTTTCCCCCCTGAGTCTTATGTATTTGTTGACACAAACATGTTATTAAATTTTTTCATCAAAATTATATAATTTAGGCATATAAAATTATGATTTTTAAGTACATAGACAATGAGCTCAATGTTGAAATAGGTGAGAGTTCTCAAATGTTGAGGTATGTCTTAGGGATTATGAAAGATGAAGTGTGATGTACTAGAAGAGGCATGATGTATAACTCAGGAGGAAGAGATAAGGCTGGAAGGATAGGAAGATGGGCTCCTGGGTAACTTCCTGGATAGTAGAGAACAAATAGCACCTGCAAATAGTTGCTTAGAAATCTACAAAAAGGCTGCTTTTAAATCAAGACCTATGTGACTGGGGGGGGGGGGGTCTATGCCTCTCCAAAGAAGGAAAAATACCTGATCGATGTTCTGATTGAACTAAAACCTACATGAATACACTGAATGCCTTACCAGGGATTGGGCAGGCGGCTGACTTCCTTAAACCTATAGATCTATATAAACTGCTAGACTGTAGCCACTCTTTGGTATCCCTCTCTTGGGATCCCTCCCTCTTTGGGAGATCTTCTTTCTTTCTATTACTCTAATAAGTCCCGTTACTTTGCTCTTATCCTTGCGTTTGTGGATTTTAATCTTCAAATTCACCAAAGAACCCAACCCCACTCTCCATGTTACATATTCAAAATCATTCTGTCTTTATGACCCTGTTTATCAGGTGATGAGGGATTACTCTGCAGAAGATTCCTAAAGGCCCTTCCAACTCTAACTCTCTTCATGCATAATTAATTAAAAGAAGATCCTTGAAATAAAGAATAAAATGCTGACATAAATATCACTACAAGAGAAGTTTTACAAAGACCTAGGGAAGCAGCTAACATGCTAAGGGGTCAAAAAACCTGCCCCCTGAGTCTTAGCTTCACTCCCTAGGGCTATGAGAACTCTGGCAAATTGCATATAACTTCTTTAACTTAGTTTTCTCATATAGAGAACAGAAGTGAAATTCCCATCTTACAAGGGAACACAAGGAAAAACATGCAAAAACTATGAAGTTTATACACATGCAATCTTCAAGAGTCAACAGTTACTCTTCAGTCCACTGAATATTCTAGAAGTGAAGAGTAAAATCCCAATTAACTGAATTATGAAAGAGAAAACTTAAATAAATTGCCAAAAATTGGTAAAATTTTATGATTGCTTATCAATATTCTTAAAGTGTCTGAATCAACTTTATATTGCACATAAGTAAACTTGACTATAAAGTAACTGAGTTTATTTGGGTTTAATGCCAGGGCCATCATTCCAAATAAGTTTTAAATTTCTAAGCTATATAGGTATCAGAACTCCTACATAAGCTAGAAAGTTCTTTTGATGAAGACATGCAGAAAAACTCCTCATATTTAAGTGACCCAAGTATTTAGATTTAATTTATTTGAGATGCTTTTGTGGATTCTATGGATGTAGGGATGTATATGATCCAGCCTGATCTCTTTATTGAACTCTATAGATTTTACATCCAATTGCTTATGTGACATCTCAACTTGAGTAGCAAATGGATACCTCAATCTAAATGTAATCAAAACATTTACATTCTCCCTCTTATACCATTAGCTCATCTTATAGTTTCTACTGTCTCATTAATTACTCCCCTCTACTATATGCCAACATACTGCTTTGGGTTTGCTCACAAAATGTGAGCAGACATAAATCTCCACCTTCATGAAACTTACATTTTAGAGAAAGACAGTAACTAAAATATACAGTTTGCCAATGCTGGGGAAAAGGAAAGCAATGAGGTGGGAAAGGTAGGGCATGAAAGAAATGGATTGCAGTTTCAGAGTGTGTTCAGAGCGAAATGGAGAATGTTACATTTGAGCAAATTTTTATGGCCAGGAAAAAGCAATACAGATATAGGAGAAAGAACCCTAAAGAAGTATTTGCAAATGCAAAGACCCTATATTTCTGAAAGGGTCAGGAACAGAAAGTTCAGTGAATTTAACAGAGGTTATAAAGGCAATTGGAAGTTAGGGTAGTTCTCAGCTGACGTTTTGTAAGCCATTGTAATGACTTTGTGATTTTGTCACAGATGGAAAGTACTTTTAATGTCTGGAATTATCTTATGTCCTGACTCTTCAACTCCTCACCCCAAGTTAAAATGTAAATTCCACAAGAGCAAGGACACTGTGAGTCTTGTTAACCCATAAAGTCATAACAAAAAGGAGATGCTCAGTGAAGAGTGAATGAACATATAGATAAATAAGTTTTTGGTAACTTTGAATGAATGAATAGATAAATGAGTACCTTGGAGAGTCACGGTACTTTGAATTATTTAAGAACTTAAGCTTGATCACAGCAACAAAATTGGACAAACAAAACAATGTACGGAATTTAAGGGCAGAAGTTGAGGTCAAGATAGGACTATGTTTTTGAAAAGGATTGAATTAGACAGTTTCTGTTTGCAACTAATAGCTTATGATTCCAAAGTGCAGAAAACATGTCAGTGGTTACTGTGATACCTATAGGTTAAGGAATGTTCATGGAATCCAGGAATGACTACTGCTGTGTTATGGATTATCTTAATGAAAATTATTCCCACTTTCAAATTGACTCTTGAGTGGTTTGCATGATGGTGATAAACATGTAGTTTGAATTTCAAGGCTATTTTACAGTAAACACGTTACTCTACCTTTTTTTACACTGTCATTGTTAGAATAAAATTTATCCTCTTAGGTGTGAACAAATAGAGAATGAAAAGGTTCTAAAAAAGGTCCTAAGGGGTATACACAAATCAATTCAAAAAAAGAAAAAAAAAAAAGAAAAGAAGGTCCATACTATTCAGATTTTAACATAAGCAAATAAGTTTAGCTTTAAAAGGCCTTTTATACATTTTAGTAGGACTAAACTATGACACAAAGGAAGCACAACTAAGGTTGTGCTTTACATCCAAGTATTATGAGTTCTTGCTCAGATATCAACTGGTTTGACAATACATCCTTTTACTCTCTCACAGGACCATGATGAATGTGAATTCACAAATCACATCATATACTGGATATCAAAATTATTAATGAAATATGAATAGCAATTCAGATAAGACAAAGTATTTTGGTTCATTTTAACATGTGAGTGATGTAAAAATACATCACTTTGGATCACTTTCCAAAAGTAGAAATGCTCAAAGGAAGAAAAACAATATTAACTTCAAATTTGATACCTAAATAATTACTGAAATATTGAACAACTAATTTATCAAACTGAAAAAAATAGTTTCATTTTAAGCAATAAAGAAAATGTCAAACCTTGTAATACTTTAGCACTTGGATATGGGTTATAATCTTCTCCTTCACTAAAATAAGAAAAAAAATCATCATTTTTATTTGGATATTTAATAAATGAAAAAATTACTGGTTAAGAAAAATAGCAATCATTCATTCTTCATGTGGGAACAAACATGTAGTAGTATAATTGCTTAAATTCCAAAATGAAAGAAAGTGTTTTCTAAATAGTCTTTATATCACCTTTAAAGATATGATTAAATATACATAAAATTTATCAGCTCAAAAATTTTTAAGTTCTCTTTATTAGAACTGTTTCATTACATATTAAGTGCACAGTTTTGCAGTATTAAGTGCATTTACATTTTAATTCCACCATCACTACACCATGTATCTCCAGAACATTTTTATCTTCCCAACCTGAAACTCTATACCTGCTAAACAACCTAGTTCTCCTCTCTCATCATCACACAGAAACCACTATTCTACTTTCTGAGTCTATGAATTTGACTAATCCAAGACCTTTATATAGTTAGAATCATGCAATATTTGTCCTTTTGTGACTGACATGTTCATAACATAATGTCTGCAGTTCCTTGTGTTGAATTTTCACTCCATTGATATGTCATTTAAAGCATGAAAAATTTTCAATTTTGATTACACAATTTATTATTTCTTTTCTTATCTGTGCTTTTCATGTCATATAAAAATTATTATCAAATTTAATGTCATAAACTTTTCTTCTATGGCCTTTTATAAAAGTTTTATAGTTTTGGTTCTTATGTTTGAATCTATAAACAACATTGAGTCTTTTCTATGTGATATAAAGTAATGGTGTAACTAATTCTTTTTTGTTGTTGTTTGTTTGCTTTGCATATTGGTAAATTTTCCCAGTATCATTTTTTGAAAAGTCTACCATTAAATGGTATCAACATCCTTGTCAAAATTATTTAACTATACATTCAATGATTTATTTCTGAGGTTATATTCCATTGCTCTTTATGTTCATCTTTACATTAGTAATGACTGCTTGATAACTGTGGCTTTTCAGTTAGTTTTGAAATCAGGAAGTGAGAAAAAAAGCAATGTTCTTTTTCAAGATTATTTTGGCTGTTCTCTTAAGCTTTCAGTGATCTTTAAAGTTTTCTATTTCTGAAAAAAAATTGGTATTTTGATAATAATTCTTTTAAACTTGTAGATCACTCTGAGTAGTACTGACATATTAATTATATTGTTATTTCAATCCATGAGCATGGGATATTTTCCCACTTATCTGTGTCCTATTTTATTTATTATATTTATTATATTTATTACATCTTTCTCTTCCTTGTTTAAGTTTATTCCTAAGTATTTTTTTTCTGTTTAATGCTAGTGTAAATTCAATTTTTCCTCAATTTTCTTTTTGGTTTGTTCATTGTCTATGTATAGAAAAACAACCATTTTTTAGTATTAACTTCACAGACAGCAATTTTGTTGAATTTGTTTATGAGTTCCAATATGATTTGGGAAGATTCTTTAGGGTTTTCTCTATATAAAATCTTATCATCTGGAAACAGGTCATTTTACTCTTATTTTTCCTATTTGAATGCCTTTTATTTCTTTTTATTGCCTAATTTCTCTGGATGTGTCTTCATGTACCATGTTGAAATGGCAAAGATAGGTGTGCTTTTGTTATTCCTGTTCTTGGAATAAAAATCTCCATTGTTACCCCCAGTGAGGACAAAATTAGATGTAGATTTTTTCACATATAGCCTTAGTGCTCTTGAGATGATTTCTTTCTAATACTAGTTTGTTGGGTGCCATTCTCATGAAAAGATGTTCAGTTTTTTCAAGCTTTTTCTTATGCCTCAATTAAGATAGGCATATATGTTTGTTTCTCCTTTATTCTGTTAAAATGGTATATTACATAGATTCTAGGCCTAGATCCAAAAAATACTCCACCTTTGTCTATCGGAGCTTCTAAAATAATTTTCTCAGGAAGTCTATAGACAGGTCAAAACATTTAAAGCAAATAAGAAAACAAAACATTGAAAACACATTTCCTCTGAGGGAATAAATGTAACTGGACTCTGCTCCCATGATGGGAGGAGGTTGGGTAAAAGTAAGAAAATATCCATAGAACTGTTCTTCTCTATTTTCAGGGTGGTTTTTCCCTTCATTTGTTTGCTGCAGATATTTGACTGGTTTATAGAGTTCTTAAAAACTTGTTTTAGTCTGTTTATAGTTGTTTATTTATTTATTTATTTTGTTCCCATGGCCTGAGACTTCTTTTGGGACCATCTTACTCTAAATTGCTTTTTACTTAGTATTATCTGTGCTCCTTCTCTACTTCACATATACAAATAATAAAAGGTGCATGAATTACTAATTATGCATGTAAACAGATAGTTTTCTCTGTATACCCAATTCTTCTCTGCAGACAGAAAATAACACCTCTTTGTGGTTATAAATATAACAACAATAAACTTAACAACGTTTTAACAATAATTTTAAGAATTATTAACAGAGTTACTAATCAGATTTTAAGCCTATAGTGGACTTTGTTTCTCTCTGTACTCTGTAACTGCTATAACTCACATACTTTATTCCTATAGCAATACAAATTTGGATTTGTCTTTTTGTCATGTAAATGATATCCAGTTTTAAAAGACACATCAAAATTTATTGCGTTCTAGAATTCATCTCCAAAGCTTCCCACTTACATTCTTCCCTCTCCTCCTTTAATTGTTCTTTCAGGCAGCACAATATACTAGGAAATTTAGCTTAATTACCAGAGTTGAACAGAAACCCTTTTGTGATGATGCTCCATATTCTACTGCTGACCCAATGCCTATCTCTCAGGTTAAACAATACCATAACACATTAGCAAATACCTGTCTGATGTAATTGACATTTTGTGATGATACTCCATATTGTTTTAATTTCATATACCTTGTATTTGAAATGAGATCTTGATTATACGAAGATGTACTCATAATTCTGTGTATGAAGTAATGTGCTGGTTCAGTAACTACAGTCTTTTCTTCTTTCTGTAAAATTGCAAATAAGGTGTTACAAATATGAGTTTGATATGTACTTTTTCATCTTACTGGCATTTTTGCAGTCTAACCTACACTTAAGTGAAAAAAGTTTTGGAATTACTAAAAAGATTGGTGAACTCTATCACTCTAGTTAAAATGTCTCTTCCAGTATAATTCTTTTAAAATGGCTCAGAGAGATGTTCTAAATTATTATATTGGTTTTTGAATAGATTTTAAGCAGAAACCTAGTAAAGTGTTTGAAGGATATACTTTTCTATTTCTAAACTATAAAAACATTTTAGCCATATTTTACTGGTAAAAGAATTCGGATATAACTCTGGACAATTCAGAAACTTGTGAGGTCAATCTAAATATACTCTGATCTATCTGTGGGGAAATCATGGGCTTCTGAATTGACTGAAGTTGTATCTTCATTTTCTCTGGTTCACCTCAGTTTTTGTGTTAACCGGGGACATCAATCACATCAAGTGCCTAATCAAGAGAATTGTCTCATCAGGGAATCCTAAATTATATATTCTCCAAATAAAAATAGCAGAAATTTTTGGACAGGGCCAAACCCAAAAGGTCATTTAGGCCAGATTATCATTTGAGGATTTGGAAAGAACAACATGAAATGTTCGCCATGATGATAGTGAAGTTAATGTCTGATTGTAAAGGTGATAGATATTCAAAATACATTTATTAACTCGTTAAATTCTGGAAAATGGGCTAAAGATTATTTAAGAAGTTCATATGTACTTTGTATAAAGGTTAGATAGTTATTAAGTGATAGTCAATATACAAACTCAGACAATCTGATTTTCTTTTATTTGGGGGCAGGTGGTAGTGCTGGGCATAGAACCTAAGGCATCATTCATACTAGTTGGGATTCTGAATTCCTATGGATCATTTCAGCTTCCTCTACAACAATCACCCTCCACAAAAGATGTTCAATAAGTGATTATCAGTTCAAATACAAAAGGACTGGAATCTATTGTTTAAATAATTAGCTTGCATTTCTCTTAACTGGTTTCTATTTTCTGTTTCCCTTGAGCTTCTAATTAGTTTAGATTTCTTTCCATTATCTGTTTGTTCCTCAGTTCAGTTTCTGAGTTCTATATTAATTCTCCCTATACTTTAAATATCTATAGATTTAGAAGAATAATGAGCTAATTTTAGTATTCTTTCTACTTAAGGTACATTCTTGGACAGAGTTTGTGAAGTTCCCTATCCTTTCTATTCACTGATAGTCACATTTCTCACTTACCTTATGTTGTGTCTTTTTCTGTGGAGAAGAGTCTGTTTCAGTCAAGGTTTTTGAAAAGGGCATGCCAATCTCAGAAGCAGTTCTTTGAACTTGTGTGTCATGAGATTCTAGTATCAGATTTGAGGTTGTTTCAATACTTTCAGTATTCACACCATTTGTAGTCTGACAACATTTGCTTATTGATAAGATTTTTTTCAGGTTGCTTGCACTTATTATTGTCTTGGAAGAAGCAACTTTGCTTTCTACTGTCATCCCAAATTCTTTCTCTTGATCTTCAGATAGTTCTTCTAAGTTTCTTTGAACAGCAACCTCACCTAAAACAATTTCATCTTCATCAGAAATTTCTTCCTCGGCTACATTATTTCCTGGATGTTCTTGATTAATATCATGGGCTACTAACCGAATGATGAGATCTTTTGAGGTTTGAACATCTTTTAAAAGCTCTACTGTGGTGATATCAGGCTTTTTTATATTCTGAAATGAATGTCTGCAAACAGCCTGAAATTAAAGGTACAACATATATTAAAAACAAATCTCAATCACATTTCCTGTGGTACTATTGTGATATTGCTCTTTTCTTATAATTTCTAGTTTCAATTTAAGTAATACCTTCTAATGCCACTTACTAGTGTATTAGCAGTATTTTAAAAAGAAGAAACAAATAAAAACCATAAGAAATATTTATTGGTGTCTATCATTTCTTTTACATTGAGATTATATTAAACTATTATAACATTCCATAAGGCGGGTCTAACATGAGTTGTTGCTTAAATGTTATATTTTGTTGCAAAATAATTTTATTACTTTCAATTTTTCTCATTTCTCTTGAAAGTTTTGTGACAGAAGAAGATATAACAACTTATTTTTAAATCATAGGTAGGAAATCCTAGAAAATCTAAATACAGATACTGAAAAAAGGCAAGATATTGCTTGATCTTCACTCATAGAAATAATGAGTAGACAAAATTATGAGCTTTGAATTTTCGCTTTTTACTCCTCCACTCTTGATCCTTTGGACATATTTTCCAAAAGATTATTCAAAATATAAACCTTCATTATTTTCCTCCTTCCTAGTCAAATCTTAAGTTCTATTTTCAATGTTAAAGACAGATAAAAATATAATTATAATTAAATAAACAAATTACATCCATTTTGTGGCCTTTGACCAGGCCATAGAATCTCTAAATTAATAATCTTGAACCCAACCTTCCTTTGTAATATTGCAAGCCAGCTTTTCATATTATGATGCCTTAAAGGAATATCTTCTATAAAAACAAACTATTAGAAGCAACTCTTTAAGAAATGAAAACAATCAATTATCCTTTGTGGTGGAGGAAAAGAGTGGGTTAAAAAAATATTCCAAATCATTCTTTATAGTTTTGGTATTTGCTACTGAATGTTATTTTAAAATCATATGTCTGGTGAGTTCAGAATTTGTGGTATCTCAAAACAAAGAATCTCTGAGGCAGAACCAAAAATTGTCTGTACTATCTGAGTTGATCTACTCTTCTTCTTTTGTTTCTTTGTCGTTTTGTGTAAAATAGACAACATACATCTCAGATTGGTGCATAAAATCTATAATTTATGTACCTTAATTAAAGTCCCTGGGGATGCTGGGGTATTTTTTGTTTGTTTGGTTAGTTTATACAAATTTCTTTTCTTTCTCTTAAAAGGACAGAGGCATTAGTTTGGTTTAAACATTGCTTTCTGTGGTTTTATTCCTTAAGAGAGTCAGTAACTTATGGCTTTCTGTGATTTTATTACTTAAGAGAGTTGTGAACTAAGAGTAGGATTTGTGACAAAAGATTCTATAGATAATTAAAAACTGATCTTAGCTAATGGTATTTAGTCTGTTTATGCACATTTTATTTCCAAGTGATTACTTATATATACAAAAAATGTCACTATGTATGTGCTAAATTAATGATGAGAATTCAGATGGAAAAGAACATTTTATAACTCAAAGGAACCATCACCTATTCCAAAACCTAAGGATAAATGATTAGAGAGTCGCAGACATGATAGTTTCAGTATTTGGCTTTGAAAACACAAATGATCTACTGGTTCATTTATCAGCTTGAGATTTAGTTCAGTGAGTTGCAGAACTGTGCTGAGTTTATGTTCCAGGGTACATGGTTCTATAAATCTTTGTTAAGTACCCAGTTCGTAGACTACAACCTTAAGCACTCACAGCTCTTTTACAAATGCGTAACTATCTATACAAGGAGTTTTGATGAAAAGCGAAATGTGCAATGGGTTAGTATAACTATATCCACTGGTAAAATAATTCTGTTATATTCATTAATAGTTTTCTTGTAACAAGTACATAATTTTTGACGTTTTGGAGTCCCATTAAGTTTAATATATTTGAGGCATGAATATGAGACTCCAGGGCAGAACTACATCCACAGAAATGGGAACAGTTTCCTAAAAATAACAACATTAGGACAGTTGGGTCTACAGCAGGGGTAGAAGAGGAAAAAATCTGGGTACATCTAGACAGTATAGGGTAAATGTGAAGGGCCAATGTAATTAAATGAAATCATAAGAACAAGCATAATCTAATAGCAGTATGTTTGCTGAAGAATGTTGTGAAAAGAAAAGTAACACTATTTAGGAGACTTAAATTTGAAAATCAAAACTATTTTAAATGGTTTCAAGTATCCTGATATTCCACTAACTTGTCCTTTAGAATACTGTTATATATCCACAATGAAGAATTAAAAGAATTATATACGACTATATTTCTTCTGACTCTTCAAATGACAATTGTACCTTCAATCAGTGTTGTACTACTGTTAAGGACATGTCTTTATATTCCCATTCTTTATAAGATAAAAAGCTAGTTTAAGTGAATTTTTTAAGGAAAACTTGCCTGAGACCTTTAGAGTGAGTCAAGGTATCAAATGAGTCTTAGTATACCAGATAACTGTGTGGACAAACTGGTGAAACCAATTTCCTTTTAGGCTAGGCAACAACAACAAACATGCATTCCCATTTAACTATCAGACTAAAGAAATCACAGAATCACCGTGTCTCATTGACCACTGCCTTTACACTTACCTCCAAGGGTTTTATATCTATTCGTCCTGTCTTACTCAGTGTGGTTCGTCTTTCTTTCTGTCTCTTTTCTGAATCAATTGGTTCTGTAGAAGAGTAACTTTTTCCACTTATTGATGCTTTTCTCAGTTCTGCTATGCTATGTCCAGTTCTTCTTATACATTCCATTTTAAGCTTCTCAAGAGGTTGGGTTTTTACAGAAAGGACTGTTAAGTGTTCTGAAACAATCTCTGGATCTATTTTGATTGGTTTTTTCCCAAGATATGGAACTATTTTAATTGTAGAGTTTTCTTCATCTGGTTCTTCATTATCTAACTCAGGCATAATTTTGAGAACATGGTTTTGTGCCTTGTCAACAATTCTATTAACATCCAGCTCTCCACAGAAATGAGAGTTTGAATTCTTTGTGTTAATGCTTTCTGATGAAACACTTGAAACTCCATCAATAATTAAACTAGCCACATTCTTAGGAAAGACTATGCTTGTATCTTTGGTGTCATAAAGTTCTTTATTAGTTTCAGATTGTTGAAATACATTGCTATAAACAGAATCAATAACCTGAGAAATCATTTCCATGCTTTCTGGTTCTAAAGACTGTTCTTCAGAATCAGCAGCTACAAGAGAAATATTACTTTTGGAAATTTCCGCAGTTACATTTTTTGTCAGTTGAGATGCGATTTTACTTAACTCTGGCTTTGTTAAATTGTTTGTGTCTTTGCTTGATGTACTTGGCAATCTTAAAAGTTTAGCCAAAAACAAGGCTAGTGCTTCCTCTAAAACCTTGGCATGTAACACAGAACCTTTTCTGGATGAAGACTTTTCCTGGGACTTAAGTTCATCGATAATTTTGACCACTTTTTCCATAATTTGTACAGCTTCCAGAGCTAATTCTGAGCTTGATACTTCTTCCCCTCCTTGCAGCTGAAATTCAGAATTGGAAATTTCTTTCACCATTAGGAAACCTATTATATCAGAAAGGACATTGCTCTTACCCATTAAATCTTTAAAAACAGACGTATGAGAGCCAGAGTGTTTTAAAACGTTGTCATAAACAGAATTAACTATGTTTTCAATAGATGCATTGTCAGCTAAAGGTACAGTAGGTGATTCCTTAGTTGGTGGTACAAGTTTAATCTTACTTTTAGAGATAAATTCTTGGAATGATTTTAATATTTTTAATGTTATATTTTGCATTTCATTTTCTAAAGATTTGGTTATTTCTTTACCTCCCTTTGGAAACACAGAAAATAACTTAGATAAAAATTTTATAGCAATTTCTTCTATTACATTATAAGACAGTTTATGAGCCTGTGATGATTGAGGTGAAGCAGTTTGAATAATATCTTTAAGGATATTTTCAACAGTACTATCAACTTCTGCACACTGATGTGGAGTTAACTCTCCACAAAAATAGTTCTGCAACTGATTGCCAGAAACTTCTTGTAGAACTAAATCAACTATGGTTTCTAAAAGGAGTATGCATCCACTAGCTACACAATTTTGTATGACCTCTCTTGTTCCAAATTGTGGCAACAAATTATTATAAATAGACTGAACCACTAATTGAATGATCTCATCATCATTGGGGTGTAAAGATTCTACATATTTCACAACCATATTTTCATTTCTAGAGATTTCTCCTGCAACTGTATTTACTAACTTCATTTGAAGAAAATCCAGTTCTGTGGATTTTTTTCCCTCAGGTGATTTTGCTTTGTTTTTGCTGTTGGATATTGATTGAAAATTGAAAATTTTTGATAAAAGAGCAGAAATCACATCCTCTAAAAATCTGTGAGGCAACATTATGGTATATGGTGATGATGTTTGACATTCCTTGCTGGCTGTTTGGACCACCTTTTGGACTTTTTTGACAACTTCCTTAGATTCTAGAGGAAAACATGCTGAATTTGGAACATCATCACAAAATATCAAGTTAAGATGATGTTGAAAAATTTCATCTATCACTGCACTAGTTACACTTCTTGCTAAATTTTCCCTGTTACTGTTGATTTTCTTACAAATGGATTCCTGAGATCTATTCTCCTTCAAAATATTGCAAACAGAAGAATGAACAACTTTATTGACTAATGTTTTATCAATTGACTGGCTTTTTTCTAGGGAAGGTAACTTATCTGAACGTGCTTCTTCAGTCATTTTATGCATATGTGACACTTTATCTGCACTTTTAGCCTTAATACTGGATGATGCTTCATCTGTAGTTGGTTCTTTACACTTAGGAAGTCCTGTCGGATCTGAAGATATTTTATCAGCATGTGGGAGAAACTGATTTACCTTATGTGGCCGGAACACCTTAATTTTAGCATCTGAAAACTCCTTTAACAGTGAATCAATGAGTTTCATAGCGGTTTCATAGAGTTCAGCCTGACTTTGATCATCATTTGCTTTTAGACATTTATCACATATTTGTGGTTCGGGTGAGGAAGAAAAAACCAATATATTAACAATTTCACTGATAACATCTTCTAAAAAGTTAGCCGGAAAAACTGCAGGTTTATTTCTTGGTAGGTGCTGAGGATGGTCAGGTTTACTAGGTTTAATTTCAGTATTTTTCTGTCTTGCACATTCTCTTTCTCTCTTTTTCTCATTTTCTTTCTCCTTTTCCCCTTCTTTAACTTTTTCTCCTTCTTTCTTTTCTTTCTCTTTGTCTAGGACTTTTTCATTAATCGAAGGGAATAAATCCTTTTTAACAGATTGTGCAGAATCATTGCCAACCACCTGAACTATATTCAGTGCTTTATCACTTGGAGAGTTTTTTCTATATCCGGGTTTTGATAAATCCAACGGTTCTTGAAGAGATGACATTTCTAAAACATTCTCATAAATATTTTCAACGACATTTTGAACACATTCATAACCTGAATATGGTATTTCATCCACATGTATATGAGCTGAAGGGTTTCTCTTTTCTTTATTGCTTGGCTTTTGGATTATTTTTGAAGTTTTGTCTATTATAGTCTCCATACTTCTTGCCTTGGGCTTGAAAGGACATGCCTGAAAGTGTTTGTCAGCTTTTTCTGTTGGACTTCCCCTGGTACTGTCAATCTTCTCTTCATTGTCTATTTTACTGTCTGACCCATGTACATACTTATCATATTCTTTATTATCAGTAGCAACTGAAAATTGTGTGTCCACCCCAGCACCTTGCTGCTCATTTTTTGCAGTGGATTTTTTCATTGTCTCAATTTCATTATCTTTAAGTTTTTTATCTACATGTGGATCTTGAGCCTCCTTCCTTTTCACAGTGGTGGATGGAATAGTAACTTTTGATACATTCTCACTATGTTCTTTAGTATGAATTCCCAGTTTATTTTGATTCTCTTTCTTTTTATTTGCTACACCTGCAGCTGACTCTGATACTAGGTTAAACAGATTGCTGTCCATAATGGCATTTATAGAGCTGATTATTGAATCTTGGATGTCACTCTTTCTGCTCACTGCAACTCTATCATCTATGTCGGTAACATTTTTCTGATCTGAGCTTTGAGAACTGTCCTTGTGTGATTGTTCTGGTAAAGTAGGTTGATCTTTTAAGCATCTAGTTATCTTCATAGAGGTTTGTTGTGGTAGGTTTTGAACCTTTTGGGTAATGTTGTCTGGGTTTAGAAATGAAAAGAAGGTAGAAGACCATTCTCCTGAGAACAGTGGTTGAATCTTGAATGCAGAGATGGCCTTCTGGGCTAAAGTGGCAATCATTTCTATAACAATGCTACTTTTATCACCTTTCTGAATATCCTTAGATCCATATTTACCTATGAACTCATCATAAACAAAATTAGATATATTATCAATTGTCTCCTTATCAATTGGTGGAAAAGAAAATATTTCTTCAGCATGTGGTAAAACTTTAACTTCACTTTTCCTAAATTCGCCTATGAGTGAGTTTGCAAATTTGATAGCCAACCCCACAATATCTGACTCTGGAATTTCTTTGTTAGAATCTTCAGTAATAGTTGGGAAAGGACAAAATTTGTTAACAAGGTCAACAATTACATCTTCTAAAAACGTAGCTGAATACAGAGAATGCCGTTTCTTTTTCTTATCAGATTTTGCAATTACAGAAGCATAGTCATTACCAGATAAGTCACTGGAAGATGACTCTTCACCATATAAAAATGGTCGTAAGTGATGATCCATAATTTCCTTCATAATGAAGCCAGCTATCTTACTGAGAAATGAACGTCCTTTTTGGTCTGCTCCTTTCTGTACTTCAGCTTGGAATTCAGATTTTTTCAAAATATTATTACATATGGAGTCAATGAAGTTGTCAATAGCTTCTAATTGCACACTTTCTGAATTCTCTTCTGCTATGGCAAGTCGAATCTCATGTTCATAAATTTCTTTTATAATGTCATCAGTCAATTTTGAAGCTGTGTCCACGGACTTATCATCTGGTATAACCTCTTCCTCTTTTGGTTCATTTTCAGCATCAGTTGAAGGGACGATATGCACTAGAAGCTTAGAAATCATATCTTTTAAAAGAGAACGAGGCAACACAGTAACACATGATGGCAAGCCACTGCTATCCTTCGTTATGATACTAAGCACATTTCTGATGATGTTGTCAGCTTGAGGGGAAGAATAGGAAGAAGACACTAATTCTCCTGAAACTAATGACTGTACTTGATAATCATAAATTTCTTCCAATAGTAAATGATATATTTTTCTTCCAAAAGAAGCAGTATCACTTTGTATAGCCCTATATATTTGAATTAGAGATTTATATTCATCTAATAGTTTTTCATAAATTGGATTGACTGTTTTTTGAACCATTTCTTTATACTGCTCTGGAAAACACAAATTTTCATCCAAGTTATCTGCAACTAAAATCTCTGATGTGGTGAACTCTAGAATGATTGATTTTACTAATGTTGTAACAATGTTAGTAATTCTGGCTTTTGCTCCATCTGGGTTTTCAGCAGCCAAGACATTGTGTGTGAATGCATAAAGAATTTTGCATAAAAGCTCAGAAATTACTTCCTCCAAAAAGGCTGCTGAGTTCACAACAAAGGACAATTCTCTTTGTTTAGGATCTATTGCTTTCTGTTTATAAGTTTGATCAGCTGAAGCTGAAAAGAAAGTTTTATCTTCATATAAAAATGACTGTAGATGATGGTTAAAGATTTCTTTTATTATAAAACTTGCTATTTTTGAAACAGGTATGTTACTTATACCTTTTTGATCTTTTGCAAGAGATTGGTATAGATTTGAATGAGAAAGATCAGCATATATGGAATCAACCATAGACTGTATATCTTTTTCTGAAATCATACTTTGCTTTTTATCTCCATGTTTAGTAATACATATTGCATGTTTTGAAATTATTGACATAATTTCCTTTATAAGTTTTATGACTGTATTATTTAAGTCTGATTGGGAAATATCTGTATGTTCTACACTGGAAGCTGATGGACTAATCTGAGACATAAGCTGAGTAACTATTTTTTCCAAGTGAGTATGAGATAACATAGTAGTATACATTGTTGAAGCCTTTCTCCGGAATCTTGATTTACTAATGTCATATTGAACTCTATTTACCAATACATTTTCATTGAGTTTGGAATGTGACTTAAAAGGAAGATTTGCTATAAGATCCGAATGGATTTGGAAATGAAGTGTTTCAGTCAGAATGATTTTAGTTACCCTTGCAGCCAATGTCTTTATGTCATTTAAGAAATCTTTATCAGGCATAATTTCCCTTTCATATTCTTCTAAAACTTTGCTATATACCATGTCGATAATGTTTTTGACTGTAGCTCTCTCCACTGGAGGCAAACACAATTGTTCCTCAGCATTATCTACAATGCTCACTTGGGCTTTTGAGAATTCTTCTGCTATGAAATGGATGAGTTTTTCAGCTTTATCAAACAGTTCATCTTCTGAATCTTTCACTGACTTCATTTGTACAATGCCTACCACTCTGTGGAATATTTTGCCTAAAACCCCAGAGACTACATCTTCCACAAAAGTTGAGGAATAAGCACCAGTGTAAAATAATTGCTCTCTGATATCATCAAAATACTCATCTGATAAAGATGATAATGACTTTCCTTGCACAAATGGCTGAAGATGTTGCTCACAGATATGTTTAATGATAAAACCTGCTATTCTATCAATAAAAACATCATTATTGTTTGCGATATTTTGCTGCACTAAAGCTTGAGAATCAGAGTTTTGTAAAATATTTTTGAATACTGAGTCAACAAGATGCTGAACATCATCTTCTGAATAAACAGACTTTACTTCTTCATCTTTTGAAAATCGAATTTCATGCTGGGAAATTTTCATCCTAATATCACTGATTAGGTTGGAAGCAATTTCATTAAAATTCATTCTTGATTTATCTTTTGGAGTTTCTCTGTTTGGAACCAGGCTGGATGTAGGAGGAAAGAATCTAGATAATAGTACTCGGATCATATCTTCTAAAAATGTGTATGGCAGTAAAGTATTATATGGAGGTAAACTCTGGTTTGACATGATAGACTTACTGATGTTACTGAGGATGTCTTGAACAATATTCTCAGCCATTGAAACAGAATAGGAAGAAGCTGACAAATCACCAGAAAACAATGGATGAAAAAGATAGTTTGAAATGGCTGCCACAATTAAATTAGTAATATTTTCCACAAAAATAGTACTATCATCTGACTCTTTATCAATATCAGGGTCTAGCCCATGCTGATTTAAAACATTCCTATAAACTGAGGTGACAAGTTCATCCACAATATCTGTATCTGAAGTGGGAAAAGATTGCTCTTTGTTATCATATGGAATGGGAATTTTAGCTTTGTCCAAATGATTATTCACTGAGTTTATTATTTTATGGGTCATGTTTTCCAGTTCAACTTCAGTGTTCGGTTTTGGGCTAAAAATCTTTGATAAAAGTCTGGTAACAATCTCCCCTACAAGTGTGTCTGGGCGAATACCTAAAGGTAATGGCTTCTGGGATCCATATGATTCTGTAGCTTCATTGAGAACCTGTTTGACCATATTAGACACAGCATCATGTGGAGTCTTTGAATGAGGCCAAACCTCTCCACTTAAAAATGGCTGAAGATGGTTTTCAATAGTCTCCTGGATAATAAAACTGGCTATTTGGTCAACCATAATTGGACTTCTGCTGACTATATTTTTCTGTATTGAAATAAGAGAACCAGACCTTTGTAAAATACTACTATAAATAGAATCCACCATCTTTTCAAGGTTTTCTCCTGTAGCTAGATGTTGATTATCATAGATAGTGAACCAGATTTTATGTTTTGAAATGGCTGACATAACCTTATTTATTATACATGTGGACATTTCATTGAAATCTGAACTCATTAAGTTTTTTGTTTCCAAACAGGAAGGATTGATGGATGGAAGACTGAGCTGAGATAAAAGTCTTCTGATGACATCTTCTAAAAATGAGTGTGGCAACCTGGTGCTATAGCTTTTTGATGGCCTGGGCTGGAAAGTAAATTTTCTCAAGTTATTTTGAAGCTTCTGCAGTATAATTTCAGCTTTGAGAGGGTAATATAAATGAGGAACAAGTTTTCCTCTATGGCAAGATGGAAGTTGGTAGTCTAAAATCTCTATGAATATTCTATCAGCTATTTGTTCTGTTATTGAACTATCACCATATAACAGATTATTGCTACACGTCACATTCAATTCATATTGCTCTACAACACTGAAATAAATTGAGTTAACAATCTTACTAAGAGTTTCTTTATCAATTGGTGGAAAATATAGCCTTTCCTCAGCATTCCGTAGAACGGTGATTTGGGAATTATTAAATTCATTCACTATATTGTTGACATACAATATATTCATCTCATTGAGATGGGCCTCAGTGATGTTTGCATTTTTTTCCCACAATGATATAGAGAGATGACAAAACAATTCTGAAATTATTTCCTCCAAAAATGTGGCTGAATAAACACTTGTGGTGTTCATTCCTCTTCGAAGTACTTTGTTAGAAACAGCTATTCTATCCATTTCCTTTGTTTCTTGTCTATTAAGAAGTGACAAAGAAGATTTTACTGTATGTTGCTTGCCAAATGGTGCTTGTATTTTGGAACTAGTCACACTTGGATTACTCAGATCTTCTGTCAAAGAATTACTGTCATAACTCATGAATCCTAAAAAGTTTTTATCTTGTCTTAATTTTACTAATTCTGGTACATTTGCTTTTGAGCAAAATGTAGACTGTATTTCTCTTGTTCTGTATGTCAAATGTTTTTTTGCAAAAGGTGGACTTTCAGGAGCTTGTTGTAAGCTGTGAGATAGTTTGTCCATCAGTGATTTAACCAAGCTGTGGGAAATACTAGCAAGCATACTATCTGAAGACATTAAGTCTTGATCCATGTCTGCCAGATTTTCCAAAAGATCTGACATGTAATCTCCTTGAAGTTGTTCACAGCCCATCAATCCCTTACAATAATCAAAATCACCATCATCTTCACTTTGAAGTATTTTTAAAAGCTGACATTCTTCTGCAAATATTTCACTCGAAAGAGAACCATCATCAGCAAAGACAGTGTTTGTGCATTTTTCCAAAAGTGTTCTAACAAGTTTCTCACACACAACATTGAGAAGAAAAACTGATTTTGGGGAAAGACCTAGGTTATTTGAAAGTGTGAAATTATTTTGTTGATTATTTGGGCAGGAGAAAAGTGTTCTTGGTAGTTTTCCTGATTCCATAGCCTCATCTGGAAATTCATCTGGCAAAAATAAATCTACAACAATATTGAACACCTTATTGACTACTTCTTTGGATTCATTAGTTTTTAGGCTACCAGCAAATCTGTCTAACTTTTTTGCCAGATAACTTAACTTATTATTTTTAACAAGTTGATCAATTTTGTGAGTAGATGATTCCCAGTCTCGTGGACTTATCTGTCTTTCCACTGTACTGGTTTTGCTACAAAAGGACCCACTATTGCTTCTAAGCACTGAAAGCGAGTTGTTTCTTCCATTACTTTCAAAGTGATGAGTTATTCCTATTTCTTTGGAGATTACATGAATCACTCCTGTTAAGAGATCCTGAAAGAAATCATCCAAGTCATGAGAAGCTACCTGTGGACAGTATATGTATTTTGTTTTGATGGAACCCATTTGCTGTGTAATTTTAGCTTCTATAATGTTACCATTAGAAAGAATTTCAATAATAATTTCAGAAATACTTAAAGCAAGTTCTCCAATAGAAATTGACCTGTTCTCAAACATTTCAGAATGAACTGAAATAATCTTGTTAAATGCTGCACTTTGGATTTCCCAGTCTTTGTTTTTTTCTCTACCCTCTTCAGTGACATCAGAAATGCTTGAAGTTAAATGGCAGATGACAGACTCAGTGAGTTGCTCACAAAATTGATAAATTGAAGAAGTATTATATATGCTTCTTAGAGGTTGTGTTAATTCATACTGTTTCCTTGAGAGTGTAGAAATAAGAGATATCTTCTCCTCATTGGAAACTGAAAAAAGGAAACATTACCATTTTTAGCATGCATCAAAGGAAATATGGAAAATTCAATATTTTGGAAATCATTTACATGTGTTTCTTATTTTTTGGAGCACCTCAATAAAGAAAAAGAAAACCCTCAAAACCCTAATAAAGAAATAAACAGAATTTTATTCAAATATTTATTTCTCTATGTTGTGGGTCTCAGTTTTAGCCAGTAAGTTCAATAATTTTAGAAATACTTAAAGCAAGTTCTCCAACAGAAATTGACCTGCTCTCAAACATTTCAGAATGAACTGAAATAATCTTGTTAAATGCTGCACTTTGGATTTCCTAGTCTTTGTTTTTTTCTCTACCCTCTTCAGTGACTTCAAAAATGCTTGAAGTTAAATGGAAGATGACAGACTCAAGTGAGTTGTTCACAAAATTGATAAATTGAAGAAGTATTATATATGTTAATAAGCCTCCTGCCCTCCCCCAAGTAAAATATTTAAGTCATGTGTTAATGTCTTTCTTGGTTGGATAGTTATGAGCTTTAACATGCTGAAAATCTTAGGCCAGAGAAAAGATCTCCAGTTTTGTTTAAATATATTATCCTCTCTCCAGTGATATGTAAAGTCTGAATATAATTATTTAAAAATAGTTTTAGTCAAAACATATAATGCATTGCCATACTTTACTTTTAGGATGCTAAGAGGTTGGTAGTAATATCATCTTGATTAAAATAAAAGTGACAACTCTAGAAAGGTTAGTGATAGACTGCAATGGTGTGTTTAAAGTTTTGGAATTCATGCCTCATACATAATCAACATTGCCTGCCTTAAAATAGTATCTCTTTTTCTTCACCTGCAGATACAAAAAACTGAACATGTAGTTCAGATTCATTGTGTGTGTGTGTGTGTGTGTGTGTGTGTGTGTGTGTGTGTGTGTTGGAAAGTACTAGGGACTGAACCCAGGGATACTCTACACTGAGTTATATCCAAAGTCATTTTTGAGATACGATTTTGATAAGTTGCCTAGTCTGACCTTGAAATTGTAATCCTTCTGACCCAGCCTTTGGAGTTGCTGGGATTATAGGCATGTACCACCTCACCTGAATACACCTTTTAGATTCAAAGCATGAAAAATTTTTTGACTTTAATATATATTATTTTAACATAATGCACCTCTAATATTTTTTTTCAGAAAAATAGAGAATGCAGATTCTTAAACAGAAGATCTTTAAACATACCTTTTTACCATTTTATAAAAATTATGCTAATTTTTAAAATGAATTATCTCTTGCTTACCTCTACTTCTGAAGTTCTTCAAATATGTGATCACTGAGGTAGTGACATGTCTTGCTATCAAATGAATTTCATTTGGACCCAGTTCATGATCAGCAAAAGCCATGACTTCAAATTCTTTCAGAGTTATTATTTTATCTATCTTTGGGTTTTTGTTTTTCCATTTCTGCAATAAGGAAAAATCTTCCTTGTAGGCATCAGGGTTTCTGTTGTTTTCTTCAGGCATACAGCTATTTTTTTTGTCCCACATTCTAAACAAGTTTTCCGTATTCTTTTGTTGTCCAGATATTTCAGATAGAGGGCTTTGTTTTGATATGAAAAATGGCTTTATTGTTTCCTTGCTTTCATTGGTGTGTGGTTGATTTGGAAAGCCATAGCTTGACAGTACAGTATTGACAATATTTTCTGCAGCTAAGCATATTTTAAGTGGAGAAACACTTGTCTGAATTTGGTTTGGCTCACCAACTGGTTTTAGGGTCTCATAATGAAATACTCTTGGATTTTCACTTTTTCCCATCTCCATAAATGACATGGCTTGATTTAATGATGCTTCTGTGGAGTCATTTGCTTTCTGAGACAGTTTTTGTAAGACACTGCCTTCAGGAAGGGAGCTATTTCTTTTCACGTCTTCATCAAATCGGCCAAAGTTAGGTTTCCTTGGGCTGTGATATTGTACTTTACTTCTAGAACAAGATGGCATAGTTTCTGAATGAAGTTCCTCTGACTCTGATCTTTTAATTGTGTCTTCTACAGAGGACCTGGCATATGAGGGTAAATTTGATGAAACCCTGTACTTTGTATTCATATCTTCCTCTGAATAAAACACCAAGTCAGGTATACTTCTTTGTGGAGGATTATTCCTCAAACTATTTTCTTTTAACTTTGATGAGGGTGTTTTTACATTAGTTGCTAATTCAACCTGATTAACAATGTAAGTATTTTCAGTTCTTTGGAACAAACTTTCCTTTGGAAGGTTTTTGATCAAAGACTCTTTGAAATGAGCACACTGATCCATTAGTGTGCCAATGATCTCACTTGCTACAATGTTCTCTTTCAATGTGGGAATTGAAGGTGGATCCACTTGGCTTATTTCTTTGTCTAGCTTGTTCTTGATTGTGCCAAGCATGTCACTGACAATATTAATAGCATATGTAAGTAATTCTGAATGAAATGAATGAACCTGTAGCAGGGTGTTCTGTGTGTTTTCCTTAGAAATAGTAATTGGCTTGGATTCATCAGAATTTTTTTTTAGTGGTTGTAATTTTGGCAATATCTTTTTACTTAATAGTCTCTGTTGGACTTGGAAAAGGTTTTCTATAGGCATTTTCACTATTTCAGAAAACTCATATTTGGAGATATGTTTAAACTGCAAGTCTACAAACGACTCTAACATATTTATAACCCTTTCTATAATCTCTCGAATAATCTGGTTGCTAGAGCCTATAGAAATTGAATCCTTTGTTTTCATGTTACAGACTGGTAAACTGTTGAGGATATGCTTTGTTGGAAAACCATGATTGCTTTTACTAGAGATGTTTTCTTTCCTACTTGTTAGATTTTTTTTACTATCTGAAGTGGGCATCTGAGATAAGAAGCACAGCTGTAATTTTTCAAAAAGTATTTCAACAATTTCCCTTCCAAACATATTAATTTGTGCTTTGGTATCCTCAGCTCTAGTAGAACCGTCTTTAAAGTGATTATAGAACCTGCTTTCACAATCCTCAAGAGGTGGCAAATTTAAAAGTGAAAGAGAATATTCTAAATCTTTGGCTTTTATTGAAATTTCAGTCAAAACATTTTCAGCAGTCATCAGGAGCTTAAATTTTTCATTTTCCATGTCATTTGATTCACTTTGCCATTTGTCAAACATTTTTTTAAATATACCTTCCTTTGGAAAAATCTGTTCTAGCTGTGAAGAAATATTCTCTAAGTAAAAGCATGCTTGCTCTTTGGCAGAAGATCCAGCATATAAATCATGCTGTGAAGGTTTGAGATCATCCAGATATGAGAGTTTGATTGGATAAGACAAATTGTAGTTATCTGTAGTATATAATTCTCGCAAAATTGTATTAACTAGTTTACTTGCTTCCATGATTTGATCAGATGGTGAAACTTCTGTATTTACCATTGCTCTAGTTTCCATCTCTCTATCAAATTTTTTCACAACTGATTCCAGAATATTACTTGTTATATCTTTGGCATACATTTTTAGTTCTGAAGTGGGCAATTTTGATTCCAGTAAGTTTTTGGCATCTCCTGTTGATAGGATGTGTGGCAGTCCAGTGAAAGTCTTGGACCAACTATCTATTGAAGTCTTCTCTCCAGTACTTAACTTGATCTTGCTTTTGGATTTAGCAACAGTAGGTCCTAGGTATGGTTTTGTTTTAAATTTAGGCAAAGAGGTAATTTTTGATCTTCCTTTTAAATTTGCTTTAAGAACTTGCCTAGGGCTGCTCTTAGGGCTAACTTTAGAATTACTTAGTCTAACAGGTGGCAATTCATCAGAACAATCTTTAGGGGAAAAACTCTCTTCTAGATGGAGTGAGATGAACTGTGTGATCATACTAAGAACCATTTGGACTAAATCTTTTCCTATGTGCAATGGTGAATATTGCAAAGAAGTGTTTTCTAACACAGAAATATTTTGACTCTTTGCAGAAGAACACACCTGCAGCATTCCATATCTACAGGCATTATTTCTTTTCCCTGCTTGTTTAGTTTCTCTAAAGCTTGGTAGTTTCATTGTTAAAGTATCATTATTGTCACATATCTCTACTTCTCCTCTTTTGTTTTTGTATAATGATGTCATAACAACATGGTACATTTTCTCCAAAACACTTTCAACGATATCATTTGCAGCACTGTTAATATGTGACTGAAAAATTTTTTTTTGTGTTATACCTGATGTTTTAATTTTATAATTAGACATAAAGGTGGGGATTTCATTATATGGAGGCAAACATCCTAGGACTTCCATTATTCTTTGATCCAAGTTATTCAAAAGATCTTCTACTCCACTGAGTAATTCAGTTTTCTCTTTTTGTTTTGATTCTCCATTTCTCATAAATATTTTTTCCAAAGCATTTTTCTGGCTTTCCTTCTCCAATGTCGTTTGGTTTTGCTCTACTGGGCAATTTGTAAACAGAGATATTGTAGTGCTTTTTTCTTTTTCTTTGTGTTCCAGCAATATTTCATTTGCTATAGTTAATTGTGAAAAGTTATGATTCTCTTTTGAGGAAAAACTAATTTCCTTTACAGAACTTTTATTATATAAAATCTTTAAAGTACTGTCGACAATTTCATTCACAAAGACATTTTTCTGGAATAAAATGTTATTTGGAAATGGATGCATTTTTTTGATTTCTAAGTCTAAGTCATTCTTAATAAGCTTCAAAATGGTGCTAGCAATAATATCAGCATATTCCTTAAGACTAGCTTCTGGTAAATGAATAGTGGATCCAAGTTTTTCTCTGTAACTGGCAAAAGTGTGCTCTGTAAGTTCTTCACTGAGAATGGTTTTAGTTGTTGATATTTTCAAGACATTCACATCAGATTCCAATTGGCTTGATTCACAAAAAATGCTATCATCTTGTTTACAGTTTTCCAATTCTGGGCTAACAAATGACTTTGCTTTAGGCTGTAAAGCAAGAGTAATTAATGAATCTATTCTTTCTGTGGCAAAAGAGTGTAACCGATTGAAAATAGTTTTAGTGATGGAATTAGCATTTTCCTCACAAGGGTCAGGAATAGATTTCTTGGTGTCTTCTTTCCCCTCTACAGCTATCTGATTATTATCAGCATAAGCTGATTTCTTTTTTTTTAAATATGGAAAATACTCTGTCTTTTCTTCACTTTTTGAAACCACAAGAAGGGACTGATGACCCTCTTCTTTTGGAAATGTATCACAAAAGGTCAATTGTGCAAGAGTGGAATCCTTTGCATTTATGCCAAGCATTACAACAGAACTGAGATTATGAAGAACGATATCCACTATATCCTTAGAGAACAAAACAACTTCTGACTTAGGAACTGAAAATTCAGGAATATTCTTGTTTGTACCCTCAATGAAAATTTCAGAATTTGGTTTCAAATATTTACCTGTTATGCTACTTTTCAGAGAGGGAGTGACAAAGGAGAGATTGTTCTGAAACAGAATTTTTTCATAAATATCACACAAGATACCTTCTATGGTATCTTGTATTTGAAACTGAAGTATTTTTCGATATTCAGGCTTATTGAACAACTTTTCAATAATACCTTCTTGCTGATCTGAATTAATCTCTTTGTCAGAACTGTGTTTGTCACATTTACTTTTGCATGATACAATATCTAGCACTGTGCTAACAACTTGACTTGCAATACTTTCAGAAACCACAATTTTTTGAGTCAAGAAAGGACCCTCCCTTGCTTTATCTAACTCATGTTTGATTCCTTGTAGTATTTTTGTAGCCACTTCTTTTGCATAAATATTTAATTTTGACAAAGATGGTTGGCACCAGGAGTTGGACTGTCCTGACTTAATATGATCCACTGAGCAACAGGAATATTGTTCATCAGATTGTGAGTCTTTGGCTGATAATGCTTTGCTCAATGCACTTTCATCATGTGGATAGGGTAAAGTAACTGGCACTGTGAAGTTGACTTGGGGATAAAAGAGTGATTTTACCTTGGATGTAGTAAAAATTTCTAAGTTGGTTAATATTGTCTGTACAATATCTTCAATTACATTTACTTTGTTTTGTTTTTCAACAGTCAATCTGGACTGTAGAGAACATGGATTTCCATCCATCACAGCAACAGAGGAGTTTTGACCATAGGTATGTTCATGAAAAGAAACATTTGCTGAAAAGGTGACAGTTTTGCAACTATTTTCACTTACATTTTTTTCTATCATGGCAGCTGAATAAAGTTTATGGAATACAATTCTAACCACATCATCTGCCACTACTGTTACATCTGTGTCAGAAACTAATGGACCAATTACCTTATTCATAAATTGAACAGATGTTTGAGTAGTTGACTCATGAACATTGTGAGGCATGTCACTGAAATGAGTCTGAGAGGGAGAAAGCACATTTAATTCATTGATTAAATCACTTTGAAAAATTTCATTCAAGATATTTTTTATAATTGGAACAATTGGAGATTTATGTGGTTCTCTGAGTTTCACTTCAATTTTATTCAGTGTTCTTTCTAGAATCCATTGTTTAGAAGAATATGTTTTAGCTTCCTCTCTCAGTGATGTTCTCTCTCCACTTAATTCTTTCTCTGCAGGTGCCTCATCTTCTATAAATGACTCTGTGTCAGCTCCTCCAGGAAGAAAATTTCCATAAATTGGCTGGTATCGATAAGTTTCAATGCCTCTGTCTTCAGATTCAGTTTCACTGAACGTATCTGTGGATACTGAATCTAAAATTAAATCAACTATATTTGTAAACATTTGTGTTTCAGGTGATGGGTTTTTTATACTTGTCTTCAAATCTGACATGTTCATATTTAATTCAGTTTGAATTGTTTTCAAAAGAGCACTTGATACCTTCTTTGCTTGTGTATATAAAGTAGACCGCAATGGTTCTTCACAGATATCTGTGAATGCATTGGTACTTTCACATTCCCAGTCCACCCCCCTGTCTTTTTGACTGTAATCATTAGTAACACCTAGAGTATCTAAATTCCCATTGGCGAACCCTTCCAAATTAGCAAAAACCATATTAAGAATGTCTGAAGCTGTAGTTTTCAATGCATTTGGATGTGTTAGTTTTGAGTTCTCTATTTTGGAAGACACAGGAGCAACATTTTTTGCCTTGCTTTTAGTCAGATCTTTATTATTTTTCTGCATCATTTTGGAAATTATGTCAGAGATTATACTGGTGCATTTGGCCATTTCCTCAATAATTGAAGCAAACGATAAGTTGTCAATGTCAGGAGATTCTGATGAAGCTTTAAAACTTGTTAAATTGGTATCCATATCAACACCACATAGTTTTGCAATGATATATTCCAAAATAGTTTTGGAAATCAACTGAACATCAGATACCAGTTCGGTGGCCATTTGCTTCTTCTTGTTTGATTTCTTTCTGTTTTGCTGACTACAGGATGGTTGAGAGTTAGGATAGACACATGCTAGTTGGTTTAACATTTCCTGTAGTGTTTCCCCAATACTATCTAATACTTGCAATTTGTTATTCTCTTTGAGGTCTTTTCCGTTCTTGATACTATGGAAAGCACAAGGAGTAGCCAAAGATTTGAGAAAAGATTTTTTATCCTGTCTAAATGACAAAGTGTTTTGTTTGTCAAAGTGGTCAGATCCATAGGAAGTTGAAGATGTTGACTTATCTGAAAGGAGAAAAGTATTCCTTTGATCTTCATTTCTACCTGATACCATATCACAAATACAAGTTAATAATGGACTGGTCATAATGTCATCATTGAGATCTGTGACAAGATATTCTAATTTCTTATCATTGTCCGCAACAAATCCTTTCCTTGTAGGGGGTTTAGTATAGTCTATCTCTGTAAGATGTAAGTTTTTCTTACTGAATTCTACTTCATTCTGGATGGCATGCAAAACAATGTTTACTATTTTAGTCGTATAAGTACTAAGTTGAGATTGTAATAAAGATTGTTTGGGAAGTGAAGGTTTGACTCTCTTTTGCAATTTTGGACAAATCAATAGCTTCAGTTTTTTAAAAACTGTATCAATGATCTTATTACTAATGTCATCTACATTCTTAAGTGTACCTTCTTCAGATCTGGACCGGTAAGGCTTTTTAGAATCTACGTCAAGGGATGATAAATATTTCATTTTCTTTTCACTGTCAAACCATATTTTCAATGGTTTTTTATTTGGTGCTTTATTGACTATTTGGGGACTGTCAGATTTATCTAGAAAAGTTTGACAAACTGATGATGAAATGATACTTTCTGTGATATCGGGAATGCAGCTTGATGCCTTATGAAGTATATTTAACACAGAATCTGCTATTTCTTTAGCCACTGCAGTAATTTCCGACACAGAAAACATCTTGTTTATCCATTCTTGACGTGACAGTCCTTGAGATTCTTCTGTAACAAGAGCTGAAGATTCTTTGCCAATTTTGCTGCTGAGGTAATCAGAAGAAGAAAATATATCCTTGAACATTTCTGTTAAAATACATTTAACTATGTGTTCTGAAGTCTTTTGAATTTGATGCTTTTGATCTTTGGTGAAAATGGGAATGTCTTTATTCATGCATGGTTTTTCCTTCAAAATGTCTTCATTACTAAAAGATGGCAGCTCTGTCTTTAATTCCCAATCATGAAGTGCAACTTTGCTTGGAGCAGCAGACTTTGTAGGTGATCTCCTGATTTTTTTGCTTTGAAAATCAGTGTTTCCTTTTGTAAACCGATGATTAGAAATCTGGTCTTGTGGTTTTCCTTTTTCTTCTTTGAAGGATGAATCAAGTACACTTTTCACAATGTGGTCAATCTCTTCATTATCATCTTCAGAATAAAGGACCATGCCTGGGACATTAATAGGTGGAAATGGTTTTCTAGGCATAGGTCCATTAGATAAGCTAGTGCCAGTTAGTCTATACTTTTCTTCAGTGTCAGAAATATTTCTCACTCTAGGTTGTCTTCTTTTTTGTACACCTGTTTTTACTGGCTTCTGGCGGAGCTGTGTAAAGATATCATCAAGTAGTTGAAGGAATACTATTGTTTCTTCAGATGCAACAAGTCTCTCATTATTAAGTTCAGTTTGTACATAACCTAGTATAGTACCGATTGCTTCTTTTACATAACCAATCAAATTTGACTGTGAAAAAATACCTGATATTAAATTTTGTATTTCTTCTTTGAAATTTAAATTAGTTTTATCAGGATCAGGAGTGGATTTCTCTCTGCCATCACTTTGAGGTACTGTGTGTGTTGGGTCTGTCTTATTTTGCTTTTGATGTTTGGTTTTGTCTTCAAGAGGAAGTTCAGTTTTCTTATAAGATGCAAGAGTCTTCAGCTTTTCTAAAATGGCATGTACCATATCCTCTGCAATATCACACATAGGTTCCAAAGGACACGGCGGTAATGACTCTTCTGAAAGTTTTCCATTTGATAATGTGAAACACTCGTCACTGGTTGTTAAATTTGGTTTAAGGTCGACTGACAAATCTTCTTGTGAAAATACCTCAACACATTTTTTCTCAACTGCAAGTTCTAGTTTCTCAAGCATGTTTTCCACAATGTCTGAAGCTACAGAGCAGATATCAACATTGGAAAACAAGTCTTCTTTGTCAGACTCACACTGGTCAACAAAAACTTCAGCGGTTACAGAAGAAAGAGAAGGAATGGCCTGGGTTAAATCAGACATTAGTTCTTGAAAAATGCTTTCTAAAATCAGTTCAGTTTCCCCTTTCAAGTGACATTTAAAGTTAACAAAAACATTCTTTAAATTCTTTATCTCATCCACGGCTTTTGCTTTTTGATCAGAAAACAATGGATTCACATTCACTAAGCCATCTGTTTCTGTGGTAGCATCCTTAGATTTTTTTCTGCCTGTTTCCAATGGTGTTAAAAGATGACTATCTGATTTAGAACTTCCGAGCTTAGGGTATGAATACATCAAGCTGGCTTTTTTATAATTGAGTTCAGAGGCTATAGACTGTCCTTTCTGGTGAAATGCTTTCCCCACAACTCTTCTTTCCACATGAGAAGAAGGAGGTTCTAAGGGTGTGTTTGTTCTTTTTACTGATGTGTGAACTGCAAATGTACAAGGCTCTGCCTGATATGTTTTAGTTGTTGCAGATGTGTAGCTTCCATATGTAAACTCTTCACTGCATGTGCTACAGAAACTTGAACTATCTGAAGAAAGGACAGAGTCCTCAGACACTGGATAGGTATTATTTTGCAACCTTTCTTCATACTTTGTGATGGCTGGATATAATATGCTAGTCACTGTAGCTACAACCCAGGTCATTATGTTCTGAATTATACTAGTCAGTTCTTCAGAAGTTATCTGGAAAATAAATAAGAAGGGATAAAAAAGAAAATCATGTAATAATTTATACTCAGGGAACAGAGAAGAACATTTAATTTTTTTTATATCAAACAATGCATGGCTAGAATACCAGCAGTTTGTGAAAAACACATAGTAGAACATTTATTTAGAATTTTAGATTAATTTTGGTTAGTCTATTATCTACAACAGAGAAATATTTTGTGCATAATATTTCACTTATTTGTCTTCCTTCAGAAATTTTTAAAAATTTATTTTCCCTAGTTTTCATTACTAACATAAATGACTGTTTAAAAATAAACCATGAAATTGCTACCTAGGCATGTATCATGCAACTATTTTGTAACAAGAAATGTGTTCATAACCCTGTAAAATTCTTTAAGGTACATTAAATTATTTCCAATTAACTAGTTTTCAAACAGATGTCGTCCAAATATTTGTGTGCCTTCAGAGGCATCTGCCTGCCTCACTGAGGTATAAGGATGGAAAATACATCATCCTTATCCCCATTCCCTGCTGCAAGGGTCAATCTGTGGTCTGTATATATGAAATAAGCTTACTGTTAACAACTATTTGATAGGCTACAATAAAAGCTAATACTTCATAGAGACTTAAAGTCTTTGAACCCCACAAGAGTATCAGTGCAAACTGCCTTAAATAGGAAAGCTGAAAACAGATGATCAAGTGAAGGAATAAATTAATTTAGAAAGAACATAAGAAGATAAGCTCAACTGGATCTCTAAGATCCTGGAGGGATGAGAAAATGTAGGAAATTTGGAATATTCCTCATCTTGAACCAGCACTGAAAATTCAGAAACCAGATTTAAATGACCACAGTGTCAATGTTGCTCTCATAGAATTAGACTGAACTGCAGTAGAAACAAAATGTACCTACAGGATTCAGTTAAACCTCTACTTATTTACTGCACATATATTTTCTTCTAAAAGTCATCTTTCTTAGAATGAAATGTAGTCTTTTTAAAATTATTACCAATCTGAAAACATATAGGTTGTAAACACAATAGATGGCAGCAAAGCTGGAAGTCTGTTTTTTAAAGCATAATAATAAATGATAATATGATTCTTGTAATAGTGTTATCTAACCCATAATGTTACCTTAAGTTACTCCAAAATTATTCATGCTTCAGGAAAACCATCAAAGAAAAAGTAACACTATGTAGTACCCTTTCTCCTGATCAATTTGTGAGTTTTCAGGGTGCATCCTAGGAAAGTTCATTTTATTAAATTTTCATTTCCCAAAGCTCTTAAAATCCCACCGCCCTGTATCTCTCCATCTATCTATCTATTTTTTATACTAATTTTATAGACAGTACTGGTGATCTGAAAAATACATTTTGTTATGACAGTATATATTATACAACACTTGTTTTACATAAAAATAAAACCTAAAGTTTAACAGAGAAGATAATCATTCAAAATCAACAACACATTTAAAATATAAACTAAAATATTCAATATATACTACCTTTTATAACCCAAGATAATGAACAACAGACCTACATTATTACTCTTAGGCTAAGTATGGGAGAGTTTTCAACCTCATTATATGAAAGAAGGGACATTCCTAAAGTTTTGGATTGTAGTGAAATAAGTCAAATAGAATCCTGTTTTTCAAATTTTTTCTATGTAATATAAATTTGAAAATATTCCCTTGAACCAAAGCTTCTGTATTTGGCTGCATATTCTATGAATTGAGCAGGTATCCATGTGCATGCAGTATGTGCTTATTCCCCAACAGCTTCAACTTTCTTGACTGGTCTATCTAGACCCAAAGCTGGGTCTTAAGAAAATACAAATGAACAAAAACTCTCTTATCTTTGCTCATTCCAACTTTTGGCTCAGAGGTGACCAGGTTCTTTCCCATGACGACTCCTGGAGATAGATACTGGCTGACCTGCTTCTGAGCTCAACAGCAACATATGCAAAACATGATGATTAATGGCTTCTCATGAGAGATGGGCTTGTGGCATTCCATGCTATTCCCATGAAGGCTAGGTTCCTTTGTACTCCCCATTTTATTCTCATGGACTCCCTCTTGAAGATACACCATCATTTTTTTTTTATAACAACTGTGGACCACATCAGAATCTGAGAATTAATTGAGATAAATTTCAAAGAGGATAAAGAGCAAACAGGGAAGATGAGCAATCAATATATGATTCCTGGTTATTGGATTCACAAAGTTTTTTTCCTATTATGACACATAAGAAGATATAATTAATATGCTGCTTTTTCAGTGACTCTTATGATACATACTTTTTGTTGCAAGCAATTTTGTAGAAGGTTCTGTTGTCTGTAAAGCCAAGAAAGGTTGATCACTTTTAGGATAAAGAATTTATAAAAATCTTTCCAAAATATCTAATAATTAAACTGGTCTCTCTCTGACAGTTTCATTGCAAAATTTTTTAAAAAGAATAAACTTTTTTTTTGTTCAACTCTCTTATTTCACCTCCTCTTTAGATATTGGCCTCTGGATTCAGAAATGTGCCTTATTATTCAGGGGTGTACAGTTATAGCTGTTTTATAAATAATATACCTGTCTGCTTGTTTGCTTCTGACATACCTTAGCTATGTCTATGATTCTCTGGGGAAGGACACAGGATTGGGAGGGAGATATTATGGTTTGAATATGAGGTATCTTCAAAAAGCTCATTTTAGAAAATGTAGCAATATTAAAAGGTGAAATGATTACATCATGAGAGCTATAATATAATCAATGGATTAATCTATTTGATGGATTAATAATATGAAGGGACTCTTCTCAAGCTGAGAAAAATAAGCACCATTAAAATAGTCAAGAGATTTGATCAATGAAAAGACCCTGGGGTTTTAAAAACCATATTTTGGAAGTTTCGACAGGCTACATCATTAGAGATCATTATTGTCGAGTACACTGTAAATATTTTTTATGAAGGAAATAACTGATTAATTAATTAATATTGTGTAGTAAATTATATGAATAAAATGATAGGAAGTCAATAATCTCAAAGGGTGTAGGAATGCCAAGAGTAGAAAAAAATTCAGATCCTGAGAAATTTCCTGGGGCAGGGAATGGGGACTGTGCCTACAAGACCCTGAATGTAACAGCCACAAGGATAAGAAGATAGGAAAGAGGACAAACAGTTATTTATTTTGTTTGCAATTTAAGGTTAGTTCTGAAAGTTTGAAAAAAATGAAGCTTCACTAATTCCAAGTAGATCTACAAGGGAGTTTTCCATGCAATAATGTACTTATGAAGAGCACTATTATGCAGTGATTAAAATATTAATTTGTAATTTACACATAAATTTTTTAGATACTTACGTGTTTGAGAAAACAGGAGAAGAAAAAATACCCGTGGCTGTAGCTCTACCCTGAGGTCCTATATATTAGGAAAACAAAATTATAATTTATATCTCATCCTTAGCAACTTTATAAATGGTAAATACATCCTCTAGTAGATTGATATTCTTGGTTGTCACTGCCTTGTTTATAAGCTTTTAGGGATTCTCCATAGTAAAATCCAAAGTCCTTGGCAAGGCATAAAATGCACTGTAAGTCTAACATTCTTATCTTCCCCTCCAGTGTATATAGCTAGTTTTTCATATGTATTGTGTGGCAGAGATACAGAATATACCACAATCTCCTAAAGAAATATTTTCTATGCCTATGGACCATTGATTTTGCCATTTCCTGTTTAATACTCTGTGTCCTCTCTTAACTTGCTGTCTTATTAACCTTGTGTTAACTCCTATTGAAAGTCTTCTATGACATGAAACCCACCTAAATAAATCTGCTGCCAAAGCACTGTTATGCTTATATTATAAAATTCATTATGCTTTATTGTAATTTTTTACTTTTATGTATCCCTGACTATAATTTCACCACTATGTCCTTAGCACCTAACATAGTGAGTAGTCAATAACAAATATTTGTTGTAATTGTTGATTTGTATGTTTTCTTAGTATTTGTACATTGATCTGGCTATCATTTATCTCTTCCCATTGAAATATTATCTAATTTTTTAATGTTACAAAAAGTTTTTCCTCATTTTGGTAAATATTCTGGACATATAATGACATAGGAAGTCTTTGTGCAGAGTATCTCTACTTGAATACTGGATTTGATCAGTGTGGATCTGTGTCTGCCACTACACAAATGCAACTACACAAATGAGTGAAAATCTAAATAGAATGCTCTGCTCAGAGAAAAGTTGTATTAGTAGTTGTAATTACAGCGATTTCAAAGTAAGTTTAATTGGTTATTTATGTTTTTCTTAAACAATGAATCATCAAAAGTATCAATAATGTATATAGAGTCTTAACTCCATTTAACTTTTTTTGAGTTTTTTAGATATATTAGAGTATGTTCAGTTTTGAAGAGAAACTGACATTAACATTGTCCAGACCTGAGAAATTAAGTGTGAAGACAATGTAATTTTAAAACAAACCAATAAATATTCATATGTCTTCTAGCAATAAAACAAAACAAAACAATGCCTAGATAATCATCAAGAATGCAAATAACCATAAATGCTGGCGAGGATATAGGGGAAAAGGTACACTTATACACTGTTAATAGGACTGTAAAGTAATAAAATCACTAAGAAAGTAGTATGGAGATTTCTCAAAAGACTAGGGATGGAATCATCATATCCCACTCCCTGATATTTATCCAAAAAAACTAAAGTCAGAATACTATAGAAATACACACATCATAATGATATTTATAGCAGTGAAATTCACAATATTTAAGTTATGGAAACAGTCTAGATATGCCTGTCAGTAGACAAATGGATAAATAAAAATGTGGAAAAGCAAATCTACAGTTCTAAGCAAATGTTGAAGTTGACGCCCCTACCCTGTGAACAGTGGTTACACTTGGAAAAATAATTTATAGTCAAGAGGATTGAAAACAATATATCCAGCTCAAAAAAAGGCCTGAAAATCAAAATAAGAGCTCTTAAAAATATATAAGATTTCAAAAAACTATACCCACACTGAAATATTCATCTAAAAATAAATTAAAAACAATTAAACAGAAGTTTGAATGTAGAATTGTGATTACTAGAAGCTATGATGGGAGAAGGAGAGGGAAATAGAAAGAAGTTGGAAAATGGCTACCAAAACAGTTAAACAGAGGAATAAATTATGAAATTTCTCAGCACATGACTATATTTCACAATAAACTGTTATATATTTTGTACAGATCTGGAAGAGCTCAAAGCCTTCAAACATACAAATCATAAGGAGGAGAAAAATGTTAATTATCTTGACTGGATCAATGTGCCATACATACATACATGTATTGAAAAATAACATTGTACCTAATTATTATATATAACATTATGTTAGTAAAAATATAACAGTAAATATAAAAGGAAATTTTTAAAGGTATCCTGTTAAAATAGCATTAAAAATGAAGTAGCTCCGAATACTCACATGTAAAATTTACAAAACATACAGTGCTATAAACCCTGAGAGAAATTTAAATTATATACTATGTTCTTTGAGCAGAAGAAATAATGGTTTAAAGATGCCAATCTTTTTGAAATGAATCTCTAAATTAATACAATTCTGATCTTAAAATTTTCAGAAAGAATTTTTGTGAAACTCAGAAGATATTTCTAAAATTTACATGTAGAGAGAAAAAGGTTAAGGATGTTCAAAACACTCTACTTGCTCTCTTGGAATCAAGATTTATTAAAAGCCTTTAGTATTTAAGATAGTCATTAACTTAGTAATAATTATGGTGATGTGCTACTGCACAAATATACACAAGTAGACATAAAACCTATACTATAATGTCACAAATTAAGTTAATGATAGCATTTGGAGAGGAGGAAGAGACTATTGATTGGAATGGTTACAATAAGGACTTTGATAATATGAGCAAATATTATACTTCTCAACTTAAGTGTGGGTTATATGGATTTTTTGTGACAATCCATTTAGCTATATCATATACTGTGACATCTTCTAAATGTATATTTTACTTTAAAAATATAAAAAAGTACACTATGATTAGACAGGATTTATTTCTGAAAAGAAAAATAATATGATTAAATTTAGAAACAAAACTCTTATAAATCAAAGGATAAATATAATCCATATAAAATCACTTATCAATAGATGTTGGAAAAGCCTTTTAAAAAATTTATAGGTGCAGTGGTGCATGCCTATAATCCCAGTGGCTCAGGAGGCTAAGGCAGGAGGATTGCAAGTTCAATGCCAACCTCATAAAGTTAGCTCTATACAAGTTAGCAGGACCCTGTCTCTAATTAAATATAAAAAAACAGGGAGTGCTAGAGATTTGAGTCAGTGGTTAAGTACCCCCTTAGGTTCAATCCCTGTTAAGCAAAAAAATTTATAATTTTAGTTCATAAAATGAAATTCATATTTACTATCAGACATTTGCAAGAAAAACTCCAAATAAAACAGTAAAAATACTATTTTAAAATAAAATACATTTACCAAAAAACAGCAGCATATACTAACATAAACGGCAAAACACCAATTCCATATCAATTAAAAACTAGAATTTCACAGGTATGTTGCAAACATTATGGCCACATAAAATTGAAAGTTCTTTTAACTGTAATTAGACAAGATATTAAATGGGTATAGATGTTGGGGGAAAATTAGCAAAAAAAATTCCCTTATGTAATATTTATCAAGAAAAATAAGAAATGTTAATAAAAATGGTAGAGCAATAAGAAATTTTGGTATGATCAATGGATATAAGTCTAAGAACTTTAGGGTTTGTCTAGCATGAAAAGCCTGCACATGAATGTGGGAAGGTATTTTATTAATAAAATAGACAAAAAATGAGAAGTCAGGAATAAATAAGAAAGTAGATAACCACTATATAGTGGTTATCTACTTTCTTATTTATAGTGCTCATATTATCCATATCACTTGCATCAATAAATGTGTCACGCACATGTGAATATGATTACATATTATGAAATGATATTGAAGACAACTTCTAGACAAATGGGAAAGCATTTAGTGTTCAATGAAGGGTAGCACTTAATATAAAGAACTGTCAATTTTCTAAAAACAAAAATTCTTCTCTGTTATAGAATCTTTTAATTTTTTTTCTTCTTTAGTCTAATTGCTAATTGTTTTGGCTACGATTTCAAGTACTATGGTGAAGAGAAATGAAAAGAATTGGCATCCTTGCCTACTACTAATTCTCTACATGATCTTAGAGGAAAGGCTTTCAGTTTTTCCTCACTGATTTTGTTTTAAGCTGTGGGCAACTCATATATGCCCTGTATTGACGTAAGCTCCTTCTATACATGTTGTATTGAAAATTAAAGTTATGAATTGAAGTTTGTCATGTGCTTTTCTGCATCCATTAAGGTGACCATATGTTTGTTTTTAATTTAATTGGTATATATTACACCAATTGATTAGTGTAGGCTGAACAATCTTTGCAATCCAGGGATAAATTGCGCTTGATTGTGGAGGATGAACTTTTTAATGTGCCATTAAATTTCATTTGCTAATTTTCAATAAGAACTTTTTTTGTATGTTCCTCAAATATTATGTTCCTATAGTTATATTTTCTTATACTGCTTTTGAATGGTTTTGGCATTCAGGTGATGCAAGCTTTAGGATGAGTTGGAAGCATTCTTTCTTCCATTTTCTGGAAAAGTATAATAAAGGCTGGTATTAATTCTTCTCTGAATGGTAGAATTCACCCATGAAGACATACATTTTGGGCTTTTCTCTGTTGAAAGATCTTTAATTCAGTCTCCTCATTAGGTATTGTTGTGTTCATATATTCTATTTCTTTTTCCTAAGTTTATGTTTCCGGGAATTTATCCAGTTCTTCTAGGTTATTTATTATTTTTTGTGTTTTTTATTCATAATAGCCCCTAATGATAATTTTTATTTCTGAAGCATACCTTTTAGTATCTCTGATTGCATTTCTAATTACATTTATTTGACTCTTCTCTATTTCTTAGCCTAGCTAAAAGGTTGCCAAAATATGTTAAGTTTCTAAAGAAAAATAATTTTTAGTTTTTTTGATTTTTCTAAAATATTTATCAGTACCTTCCTTCTGACAACTTTTGACAGTTTATTCTTTTTCCAAATTATTGAGGTAGAGTGTTGCATTTCTTGAGATCTTTCTTCTTTTAAAATATTAACTGTTTATCATTATATTCTTTCCTAACAGTTGTACTTTCGCTGCATTCCAGAGGTTTTGATATTTATTGGCTTTGTTTTTATTTGTCTTGAGAAACTACTAATTCTCTTTTGATTTCCTCTTTGTCCCAATAGTTATTCAAAATTGCATTTGTGAATTTTATGATTTTTCCTCCTGTTTCTCATTTCTAATTCGTACCACAGTGATTAAAGATATTTGGAATGATTTCATTCTTAAATTTGTATTGTGACCTAAATTTGATCAAAGGAGAATCAGTATTCTATATATGCTTAGAAAGAATGGGTATTTAGCTGTTAGGTAAAAATTTCTGTATATATTTCACTTCTATATACCAAATGTTAGAAGTGAAATTACCTCTACTTGCAGATGAAAGGACTGCATGCACAGAAAACCAATGATGACTACATAAACAAAATAAAATAAAAACAAAACAAAATACCAAAAAAGGAATTCAGTAAATTATCAGGATACAAAATCAGCATACAAAAATCGATCAAATCTCTGTACACAATGAATTGACTGAAAGGAAAGTTAAGAAAACAATCCCACATTCACAATATTGATGAAAAAAATTACTTAGGAATAAATCTAAGGAAATATAACTGAAAGTTATAAAGCACTGATAATAGTTAAACAAAACACAGTTAAATGAAAAGATCTCATTTTAATGGGTTGAAAGATTTATACTTTTAAAATGTCCCTATTACCCAAAGTGATAAACAAATTCATTGCATCCATAACAAATTCCCAATGTCATTCTTTACAGAAATAGGTAAACATAATCCTGGCATCACAAGGGATTAGTGTAGGCTGAAGCTAAAGCAACCCTGAATAATAACAAAGCTGAAGGCATTACACTACCTATTTCAAAATACATTAAAAAACAGTAGTGATGCAAACAGTATGGCACTGGAATAAAAAAGCCAAAAGCTTTTTTTTTTTTTTAATTTTCTCATACTATAAAAGAATATAGAAGCAAAAATAAATAAATCCATACATGTAAGGTCAATTGATCTTTGAAAAAGTTACTCAGGACACAATGGGGATCAGATAGTCTCTTCAATAAATATTGTTAGAAAAACGGTATATTAACATAAAAAATATTTAAATATGAGCCTTAGTTCACTTCATATGCCAAAAAAAAAAAACCAAAACAAAAAAACAGACCACAAAATGGATTAAATACTTAAATGTAAGATCTTACACCCTAAAACAACTAGAAGAGATTGTAGGGATTGTAGAGATTATTGTCTACACTTTTCCCATGACTTGAGATTTTCTGTGAGCCTACAATATGACATCCTAAGCAAATGAAAAAAAAAAAAAAGCAAAGGTACACAAATAAAATTATGTCAAACTGAAAGTTTTTGCACATCAAAAAAGACAAGCAAAATTGTGCAATATTTTGTGCAAAATTTGCGCTAACCACATACCTAAAAGATTGATATTGAAAATACAGAAACTCAATTCAATAGCAAAATAATCACCAAATTTTAAAAAATGAGCTACAGACCTGAATAGAACTAGTATACCCCCCTCAAATACAAGACATATAATGAGCCAAAAGTTATATGAAAAGATGCTCAAGAATCAGTAATCAACAGGAAAATACAAATCAAAATTGCAATGAGATAACATTTCACACCTGTTAAAATGGATTTGAGTAAAGAGGCATAAGATAACAAGTGTTGGCAAGTTATAGAGAAAAAGAAATGCTGACAGCACTGTTTGTGGTTATGTGAATACATTTAATAGTTACAGAAAACTGAGTGAAGTTTCCTCAAAGAATTAAAAATAAACCTATTTATAATCCAGAAATCTCACTTCTGAGTATACACTTAAAATAAATGAAATTGATATAGTGAGAAGATATTTGCACTCCCCTGTTTATTGCAGGATTAGTCACAATAGTCAATACATAGAAACATCTTGCTATGATTTAGGTATAGTGTAAGTGTGTCTCCCAAAAACTTGTGCTCTGGAAGCTTGTCCTCAATGTGGTGATGTTGACAGGTTATGTGGAGCTAATGGGGTCCAGTGAAAGGTGATTAGATCATTGGGAGCATTGCCCTTTGAGAGGTTCTAGTGGAACAACAGTTAGTTACCCTGAAAGCAGAGCATTGAAAAAAGAGTGAGCCTGACTCCTGAATCCTTCTGGATCCTGTTTCTCTATAGGATCTCTTCCAAATATGCTGTCATTCACCATGAGGCCCTCAGCAGTGACTGAACATGTGGAGCTGCCAAACATGAACTTTTAGCTCCCAAACTGTGAACTACATAAGTTTCTTTTCTTTAGACAGTAGCCAGTCCAAATAGTTGTATTTTGTAATAACAACTGTTTTAGTCAGATTTTCCACTGCCATGACTAAAATACCAACCAGAACAATTTTAGAGGAGGAAAAGTTTATTTAGGGCCTTACAGTTTCAGAGGTCTCAGTCCATAGATGGCTAGCTCCATTCCTTGGGGCTTGAGGTGAGGCAGATATGATGGTTGAAGAACATAGTAGAGGAAAATGGCTAGCATGATGATCAGGCAGCAGAGCAAGAGAGGGACTCCACTTGCCAGACACAAAATATATATACCTCAAAGGCACACCCCCAATGAGCCACCTCCTCCAGTGACACCCTACTTACCTTCAGTTATGGTTCGGTTAATCCCAGTCAGGGAATTGATTCACTGATTGTGTGAAGGCTCTCATAACCCAATCATTTGTCTTTTAAACATTCTTACATTGTCTCACACATGAGCTCTGGGGAATACCTCACATCCAAATCATAACAAGAACAAATACAAAACCAAATATAAATGTCTGTTGATGAATGAGGTTTCAGAGGGGAATAAAACTTTTTTCAACTGGGACTAGAGAACATTCATGTTACATTCTGGCAAAGAAGTTGTCTACACTTTTCCCATGTCTTGAGATTTTCTGTGAGCCTGAATCTAAAGGTGATTGACTAAATCTGGTGGGGGAAATTTCAAAGAAGCACAACATTCTGGCAATGGCATGGGTGTTTTGGGTAGCATTTAGTCAGATATACTGTGAGAATTGGGAGTGAGAAGCAGAGAGGAAAAATTTTTAAAACTTGCATTTCTTTTTCCAGAAAAATGAATGTAAAATTGGGATCAATGAAGGTATGTTTTTAAAGTGACTATCACCACTAAAAAGAAGCTAAGTACTTTGCAGAGAGACAATGGAAAAGATGCCTTGAGAGTATCTCAGGAATCAACAAGACCACACCTATCACAGGTTCAAGTATTTAAAAGGGAAAACTTTCATAAAATACAGTGGGTACCCTGCTCATACAGGGGTTCCAAAGAGGTTGTTACTCCAGGATTCAGTTCACGATGCTTACCACCTAGGCACTGAGAGGTCACTATGTCCTTGGTACTAGGGTCATAGCTACTGCTGGATCTGGCAGCAGACCTTAAAATCATCTACATTGTCCTAGTTCTGTAGGAATGCAGATTGTTAAAGTTAGGGGCTCAGGTGAGGTGAGATTTCAAAGAAATGCCTGATAAATAAGACAACATGCATCAGAGTGAAAATCCTTGCAGGCAGCCTCTGAGTGGGTGATACATGAAGCTATGAGAAGCAAGCCAAAGTTGTTGTAAGGAAAATAAAAAAGGGGACACAGAGACAAGATGCAGGGGCAGGAAAGAAAGATGGCAGAATGACACAGGGGCCAAACTTCCAAGCTTTATTTATATCAATAGGTTACTTTAGCTCATTGGCATCATTAGTACATATTGTTCATTGTATTACTAGGCAGGTTACAGACTTAGCAATATTATGCAGCTTATTCCTCAGTTACATACTAAATTGCAATGTGCAATGCTAGGAGCTTTGTGTAGCTCTCAAGAAATTTCATTGTATAAAGTTACTGTTATATGGGCAGGTTTAGGCTCAGTGAAACACTGTGGTTGTCTAACAAGAGATTTCTTTTATTTCCAGGAGCTGTGTGCCTGAGATCAAGGTTGAGACTGATAAGATTCTGAGATTAAGGTCAAGGCTGATAAGACTCTAACACAGAGCCTCCCTGTGAAGGACATTGCTACAGCAGCTAGGCATTCTGTGTCTTTGCACTGATACTTCCTAGCCACCAAGCATGCAACAGTCATGAAGCTATCAGAGACCTCAATCTCAAACACAGAACCCCTACAAGTTGTGGTGAAGAAACCCATGATTAACAGATGCCCGTAATGAGGAACATCAGCTCAGGAAAGCTTCTGTCTTGGCTGAAGCAGAGCCAGCCTAAGTGAGAGACCATGAATTCTGCAACAGGCAAGGCCAAAGTGGAGGACTGCCCAAGAAATTTCAAGTTTATATCCTACCAACACGTGCCATGAATGCTCAACATGGCATTACAGGACATATATTTGTCCAACTGGGTTTTAGTTTTCTTTTGGTCCCATCCCTTCTTTCTATTTCTCCTTTTTGAAATGGGAATATTTACTCTTTAACACTAAATACTGGATATATGTAAATTGCTTTTAATCTTTATAGGGGCTCATGAGCAAGTGCTTATATTTTCTATTGTCCCTACCACATTCTCTCTTTGCTCCGTGTCTGCCATGACCTGAGGAAATTTCTTCTGCCACACCCTCTCACTATGATGTTCTGCTTAACATCGGACCCAGAGTAATAGAGTTGCCCAATCATGGACTAAACCCGTGAACTGTGAGTCCAATATAAACTTTTCCTCCTTTATGTTGTTCTTGTCAGTTATTTTGTTCATAGTAATGACATCTGATTAACACACATGATCTCACTTATATGTAGAATATAAAATGTCAAACTCATAAAACAATAAAATTCAAAGGATTCTATATATTTTGGTAAAAGGGATTTCTTATTTCTCACTGGTCATAAAAATCAAAGGCCTTAGAACCTAAATCCTAAGAAAATAAAGTAATCAACCAACCAACCAAACAAACAAACAAAAGACCCAGAATAGAATAGTCTTTACTAGGGCATGGGCAATGGGGGTGGGCAGAATATTTTGGGAAAGTACAGTGAATTGGTACAAGTTTTATTTATACAATATTGGTTAAGTATTGGAGATCCAATATATAAGACATCTATAGGTAAACAAAATTTTGTTGTATACTTAAAAATTGTGAAGAGAGTGGATCTTAAGTTTTCTAACCACACACACACACAGCCACACACATAAAATGGCAACTATGTGATCTGAGATGTGATAGTTAAAAATATTGTATGGTGGGGGCAGCTAGGGCTGTGGTAGCGGCGGCAGCTTCCTTCCCGCCGGGAAGTAGGGCAGCGGGGATGGGAACCTTGTTAACTTTAGCCAGGGCGGTGGCGGCGGCAGCTTCTTTCCCGCTGCAGTTTTTCAAGTGATAACTTCATCAAATGGCCAGTGATAAGCAAATGTCCGATGATGACAGCCCCAGCACCAGCAGTGGCAGTTCAGATTCGACCAGCAACACCCTGCTGCTCCAGAGCCTGAAGATCATGAAGAAAGAACCTTCTGCCACCCAGGGGAAGAAGAGCACCAAACTCTCTCGCAAAACCACTGCTAAGTTATCCACTAGTGCTAAAAGAATTCAGAAGGAGCTAGCTGAAATAACCCTTAACCCTCTCCTAACTACAGAGGGGGACCTATGTCCAAAGGGAACAAGTCCTATCAACTGAGTGTCATAGCAATCATGCAGAAGCTTCAGCATATCAAAATGTCAGAAATCAGACAACAGAGAGAGAAGATGAACGTTTAAATAATAGAAAACTCTTCAGTAGCGCTGAAGTTTGGTAAAGAAAGAAAAAGGGAGGTGGGAAGAAACTAAAGAGTTAATGAGGAAATAATTTATGAAGAATTTTATAATGCCTTCCATCCCTTGTACTAAGTAATTGAAGTTTTAAGTATAAAATACAGGCTCTTTTTACATTTTGGACAGACTGGCTCTGCTATAGTGTGGAAATTTGTCTTGGATGGGAGCCAGAGCAACAGTGAGAGATCATTCATTCATCCTGTTGTTTCAGATTATATAAATACACAAAGAGAAATATTGCATCCTGGTCACTCTCCAGTAATCTGCCCATGTCACAGACGGGTGGATGGACAGCACTCTGACTCACCCTGTGCAGGCAAGCAAGGAGCTTCCTGTCCCAGCCACATCAGAGGAAGATACAAGACAAGCACCAGTTCACCTGCCATGGTGGAGTTGGCATGAACTTAAAAGCAGCAGATACTGTTATTTTTTTTGACAGTGATTTTAATCCTCAAAATGACTTGCGGGCAGCTGCCAGAGCTCACCAAATTGGCCAGAACAATACAGGGCTGGGAAAGTGATCCGGCTGATTGGCCGAGACACTGTGGAAGAAATAGTTTATAGGAAAGCAGCCTCCAAACTGCAGCTCACCAACACAATCATAGAAAGAGACCATTTTACTCTGGGAGCCCAGAAACCTTTGGCTGATCCTGACCTCCAGACTTGACATTCATCTGAAATGACAATGCAATCCCTAGCTACTGCAACAGAAATCCTAACCTCTGAGTGAAAAAAAAGAGGGATGTTGAGATACCTTCAATCATCTTTTCTCACTTCTGAAGATGCAGCCACCCCATGAAGATGATTTTCCTAAAGAGAACACAAATCGTCTTAATAGAAATCTTCATGAAGAGCCTCACTTCCTGAATCATTTTAATGTGAACCATCCTGAAGAGCCCAGCCCCTTGAGTCAACCTGTGACTGAGGACATGGGTATCTCAGAAATGTCTCAGATCCCAAATACTGAGAAAGTAGACCCAGAGATGCAGCCACCCCATGAAGATGATTTTCCTAAAGAGAACACAAATCGTCTTAATAGAAATCTTCATGAAGAGCCTCACTTCCTGAATCATTTTAATGTGAACCATCCTGAAGAGCCCAGCCCCTTGAGTCAACCTGTGACTGAGGACATGGGTATCTCAGAAATGTCTCAGATCCCAAATACTGAGAAAGTAGACCCAGAGCTACTTATAACAGAAGGTACTCCTGTTGATGCTGCTGATACAGAAAACCAACTAGAGATAAATGTGGAAGAGCCAGAAGATGCCACCCTTTTGGACAGCATACTTTTCTTGTTACATTCATTCTTGCTTTATTTGTCTAAGATGCTGTTTACTACATTGCCTGATGATACTCAACCTGGGCCTGATTTTTATGGACTACCATGGAAGCCTGTAGTTTTCACTGTTTTCTTTGGGATTGTATCCTTTCTCATTTTCTTTTGGAGAACTGTTCTTGTTGTAAAATATAGAGAATATCAAGTCATTGAACAGCAAGTTTCCAAAAAGATGAACAATTTCATGAAAGAAAATGAAGAACTAATGCAGAAATTGTCAAATTATGAACAGAAGATGAAGGAATCAAAGAAACAGGTCCAAGAGACCATGAAAAAAATATGATTCTTTCTGATGAAGCAACTAAATATAAGGATAAAGTGAAGCTTCTTGAAAAAGATAAAGAACTTCTGGATGAGAAAGCTAAAAGTCTTCTTGTTATGTTAGCATCTGAGAGAGAACAGAATGCTAAGAATCAGGACTTGATAATGGAAAATAAGAAATCTATAGAGAAGCTTAAAGATGTCATTTCAGTGAATAATTCTGAACTTTCAGAGCTTCAAATTATCCTTACTGAAACTAAGCTTCATGAAGCGAAGGTGAAGTTGGAATGCAGGAAGCTTCAGAAAGAAAATACCATGCTTAAGAAGGAGAAAGAGCAGTTGCAGCAAGAAGCCAAAGACTGGAGTACATCACATGCTGAGCTCAGTGAACAAATCAAATCATTTGAGAAGTCCCAGAAAGATTTACAAGTAGCTCTTAGTTACAAAGATGATACTAATAAAGCTTTGACTAATTACATCACACAGTTGAATCGGTTACAATGTGAATCTGAATCTGAGGATCAAAGTACAGATGAGTCAGATGAATTAACCAATGGAGAGGTAGCAGGTGATCGGAACGAGAAGATCAAAGATCAAATTAAGCAGATGATGGATGTCTCTCGGACACAAACTACAATATCAGTAGTTGAAGAGGATCTAAAACTTTTACAACTTGAGCTAAGAGCCTCGAAGTCCACAAAATGTAATCTAGAAGACCAAATAAAGAAATTAGAAAGTGACTGCAATTCACTACGGTCTTCTAAAGTTGGACTGGAAGAGGAATGCAAAACTCTTAGGCAGAAAGTGGAGATTTTAAATGAACTCTACCAGCAAAATGAGGTGGCATTACAAAAGAAACTAAGCCAAGAAGAATATGAGAGACTAGAAAAAGAGCAGCGGCTGTCAGCTGCAGATGAAAAGGTGGTTTCCTCTGTACAGGAAGTTAAAAATTACAAGCGGAGAATTGAAGAGATGGAAGAAGAATTACAGAAAGCGGAGCGCTTATTTAAAAACCAGATTGCTATGCATGAGAAGAAAGCTCATGATAATTGGCTCAAAGCTCGTTCTGCAGAAAGAGCTGTAGCTGAAGAGAAAAGGGAAGCTGCTAATTTGAGACAGAATCTATTGGAAATGACCCAAAAGATGGCAGTGTGGCAAGATGAACCCGTGATTGTAAAACCTATGCCGGGAAGACCAAATTTACAAAATCCTCCTCGGAGAGGTCCACTGAGCCATAATGGCTCTTTTGGTCCATCCCCCGTGAGTGGTGGAGAATGTTCCCCTCCACTGACAGCAGAGCCAGCTGAGAGACCTCCTTCTGCTACTCTTAATCAAAAAGATATGCCTAGAAACGGATTTGACCCAGGATGTGGTCCAGCTCACATGAATAGCAGTTCCAGAAGTTCTTCTCCAGCTAAGGTGACGAATGAGGGTGAGGTTCATATGGCTATGAAAGGGCCCCCTCCTTTCTCAGGGGTACCCTTCATGGGACCCCCGATGGGACGGCCTCCACCACCTCCCATTCGGTATGGACCACCACTTCAGCTCGGTGGGCCTTTTGGGCCTCGGCCAATTCCTCCACCATTTGGTCCTGGTATGCGTCCACCAATAGGCTTCAGAGAATATGCACCATGTGTTCCACCTGGAAAATGGGATTTGCCTTTTGACCCTCGTGATTTTTTTCCAGGACCCGCACCAGCACCATTTAGACCTTTAGGCTCATTTGGCCCAAGAGAGTACTTCATTCCTGGTGCCCCATTACCACTTCCAACTCATGGTCCCCAAGACTATGGGCCACCACCTGCTGCAAAAGACTTAATGCCTTCAGGCTTTAAAGATGAACCTCCATATACACCTAATTCTCAGATTAGTGAGGGCTGTTCACAGGCCTTAAAACAGGGCCCATAAAGTTAACCTCTGACACTTAGTCAGAAAATGGACTATAAACTATTCATCAAGTTAAAGGATTATTGGCTTCAAAATATAAAAGTTTATTTTAAATGGTTTATGTTTTTAGAATGAAGCTGCCTTGGTGCAGTATACATTTTGAGCCAAAATATTTTCCCCCTAAATATCCCCCACTTAAGCTAGAGTATCCTTCCAATTTTAAAATGTGCAATAAGGAATACCTTTGTTTTAGTTAATGTAGCATATACAATTGCTAAATGATTTAGAATGTCATAATTATGGACATTTCCTGTGGAAATGCTTTAAGAACATGTATTTCCATTATCCTATTTTTAGTGTATTCCAGTTGATAACAGTGAAATGGTGTTTTGTAAGCTTGATTTTTTTCTCTTTCAATATCTGGTCGCAGAGACTGTTACGCTAAAAATGTTTACTCAAAGATCATAAACTTCATTTTCCTTCTTGCTGAAGTTCTTTGTTGTAATAGTTCATAAAAAATGTTTATTAATATTAAAAAAAAAAAAAATATTGTATGGTAAATTTGAAATTTGCTAAAACAGTAGATCTTAAGTGTTCCAACCACACATAAAAGTGCAATCATGTGAGGTGAAGGATATGTTAACTCGCTTGATGGTGGTGAATTTTTTATAATGCATACAAATATAAAATTATCAAGCTGTAGTCCTTCTTATATATAAATTTCATTGTAAACTATACCTCAAAGTTTGTGGGGAGGAGTTACAAAGAGAAAACAATATATATAAGAATATAAGCACAAATTTCAACAATAGTTTTCAATTTTAATTGTCAACATTAGTACTAACTCAATAAAAATAAAAGATAAAAATATGGAAAATTCTTTGTTATTATTAAAATTCTTTCTCATTATTCATTCAAGCCTCTTCTGTGCAGGCTTCTCTGAGGACCCTAGATAGACCTAGGCATTGTCTTCTTACATGTTCTGACATTTATATACACATACTTTTATATGGTGATTATAATACTGAGTTGTGATTTTTGCCATTACTATCTTCCCAGAACTATGCACTCTGATAGCTCTGGGCAAGAATAAGGAATATTTTCCCTATATGTTCAGTGCCAGAATTAGCATTTAGCAAGAGAACAATAATGTTAGTAGACAGAGTAAGTAAATAAATTGCATGATTTACTCAGTCATTGTTGCTGATTGTTACCTGATTCAGAGATACAGCTTGATTTCTTCTTGGTTGGTCTTCCACTCCAATCAGTATTTATCTCCTTCTACATAAACAAAAATATAGATTCTTAAAAACTTTTTTTCTAGAATTTTAACATTGTCTATTATTTCTATATTTAAATTATGCATACATTTTAAATTTTTATTTTAAGAATTTAAAATTTTTAAACTTATCTTAAATATCAATTTATAAGAAATGTGCACCTTTTACTATGTTTCTATAATATTTATTATTGTCGAAGGGTACCCACAAGACTATCCATATATTAATAATTTTCTAAGAGTTTGAGACTTAGCCTATAGTTGTAACTCACATCTAGGATTTATTATAATAAAAAATACACAGCAGAAAAAGTAAGGGCTAAGTATAGAGAAATCCACGCACAATTTTCCTTATTTTATGTTTCTCCCTTGTAAGAAGATAAACGTGAGTGTATTCTTTTTCTAACAATAAAAAACATAATAATATTATTACAATGTTCCTACCCAAGGAAATACATACAAAATTTATCACCTGATGATTTTTTTAAAGGAACCCTATACAAGATCATATTGTTTTCACTTTCCAGGTACAGTGAACCACTCTTATTAGTAATGAACGTAAAGCTTCCCCAGTCATCTTCCTAAACACCAGTCAAAGGCCAATCATATAAGAAGGCTCCTTTAAAGATAGTAGTTCCAAGGCTGCTTTGTTACCTCTTTTCTGCAGAGTAATATTCAGTGATAACCTCCAATTCACTATTTGTGGAATGAACTAATTAACAATGAAATTAATCCTCTCAAAGGGAAGAAAATGAGTGTTTTTGTTTGTTTGTTTGTTTTTAACAAAACAACAGAAAAAATTTAAGTAGAGCTAGAAGGCAAATAATAGATTCTCTCAAAACATGGAATTTGGTTCTTTAGACTTTTCTAGGAGCCCAAACAACTCCAGGGAAGCAAATTCCTTGTAATATATTTATTTTTTATTTTTTTTCCTTATCCTGTGTAAGAGCTAAAAATAGGCTACAAGAAATACATTTTCTGACAATGGTAGACTGGAAAATATTTTATAATACTTAAAAATATTCATTCTGTTTTTCATAATAAGTTAGGTATCTGTTAACATCTGATATTCATTTGAGATTCATATGGATATTAATTTAATAATATACAGATTACCAAAAAAGGAAATGATAAAATGCATACATAGTTTTAAAGGCATTTTTCTTCTTTTTTATAATTAACAACATAACCTTTGAAATATGTTGGACAATATGACCACTGCAAATGTCAGTGTTGCTAAGAAATATATATATTTCTTTTTTTTTTAAAGAGAGAGTGAGAGAGAGAAAGAGAGAATTTTAATATTTATTTATTTTTTCTTAGTTCTCGGCGGACACTACATCTTTGTTTGTATGTGGTGCTGAGGATCGAACCCGGGCTGCACGCATGCCAGGCCAGCGCGCTACGGCTTGAGCCACATCCAGCCCAGAAATATATTTTTTGATTCTTAGCATAATTAATATGGCTATTGATATAGAGAACAGTGAACTATGATTATTATGTAATGTCAAATTATTATTTGTAATGAACTATACCATAGAGAAGCATATTGTGCTAACTATACATTTTAAGAATTATGTATGATTTTGACTGTCAATAATTATATAGATAACAATTATTATGAGAGAATAAATGTGGCAGCTTGTTACTTCAGAGACTTTATTTATAAATAATGTCCCCAGTTTATCGAAAAATTTTTCAAATCATTCTATTCCTTATCATAGTTAACCAGTTAACACTATGCTGATGATGAAACCAAAACTATGGATTTGATTCATCTTATAACAAGTTGACAATCCACAGAAGAAATTCATTTAATTTTTTTTTTTTTTGGTACTGGGGATTTAACATTTTGGGGGCTTTTAACCACTAAGCCATATTCCCAGCCCATTTTATTTTTATTTTGTGACAGGGTCTCAATACATTGCTTGTGATCCTCCTGCCTCAAACTCCCAAGCTTCCACACCCAATGAAATGATCCATTTCATATGTAAGGCAGTATCCTGAATATGTTTTGCAACTTTTCTACAGCAAGTACTTGTTCATTGGTCGAAATGTTCTATATTAGTACACTAGAAGCCTACTAATCAAAGAACTGTAATTTGATTACTTTGAAGACTACAGGTACACATTGCAAACTGCCATCGTGTGGCTTACATTTAGACAGAGGTTCCTAGGATTATAACATTTTTATTAAGGTATTATTAATTTCATGGAATAGAATTATTCCATAAGGTCAAAGAGTGACATTTCATGTAAAAACGATGAACAAAAGACCATATTTCACTTATTCTGTTTGTATTTGGAGAAAAGAAATATTACATACCTCTTCTTTTTGAATTGGAGTCCCTATAAATGTCTGTGAAGTTTTACGGTAACCTTTTGTGGGTGAAGTTTGAGCTGAAACAACTGAACCTCGAGCTGATATATTTATACCTCCTAGAGAAAGAAGAGATTCCTTTAAACATGAGAAGATAATATTGCTGGGAAAAGGGCAAATACTATTTTACAACATTATCCCTGCTGCACATTTTCTCTGTTGAACTGTCAGAATAGCAGGAATTACCACAATCAAGTATTTATTTGAGTTAAGGAAGTATCTCCAAGAACAACTTGCCTGTTTTGATGCTTACTGTTACCATTATCTTTTTCGCTGCTGTGACCAAAAGGCCTGACTAGAACAATTAGCAGAGGAAAAGTATATTTTGGAGCTCATGATTTCAGAGATATTAGTCCATACATGGCCAGCTCCATTGCTCTCGGCCTAAGGTAAGGCATGACATCATGGTAGGAGAGTGTGGTGGGGGAAAGCAGGTCACAACATAGTACCAGGAAGCAGAGACAGAGCTCTGCTCAACAAAAATAAAATATACTCCATAGGAGCCTATTCCAGCCACACCCTACCTGCCTAATTATTGGCCAGTTAATCTTTATCTGTGGACTAATGAAATGATTAGCTTAAGGCTCTCAAAACTCAATAATTTCACCTATACACTTTCTTGCATTGTCTTACACCTGAAGTTTTGGCAGATATCTCACATCTAAACTGCAGTGCTGGTTAAAATTTTCAATGGCTCATCATTTCCTTCAAAGGCAAGTTTGAAGTTCTTAACTTCTAACCCTAGTTCATTCAATAGTCCAGCTTATTCTTATGAAACTATCCATAGCTCACTGCTGAAATTAACAGTTTTCATTCAGTTGGTAATGAAAACAACATGTGACTCTATGTTTGTAGCATCCTTTATTTTTCAAAATAAGCATACATTTAATAATTAAGCAAAACAACTTTAAAAACTATATGATAAAACTATGACTCACACAGGAGAATAAATAAAACTGTTTTTTAAGAAGATTTCTTTCACAGTAAAATGTATGGTGGGTTAAAAGATGAAGAAATTATAGGAGGAAAGTTATTTCAATAGTAAAGCATGGAGAAACAAGGACAGAAGTAGTGGGCTAGAGATTGCTAGATGAGAGGATTGTTATTTTCTTCAAACTCTAGTCTCAGGAGGTCATAAAGGAAATTCACAGAATATATGTAAAGATCTTAAAGGGTCCAAAATGGTTGAAATAGCTAATAATCAGAAAAACTAGTAGGATATTCAAATAAAATCTTTTTTGGAGAACATTTTGGAAACACCCCCCACCAACAAATGTAAGGTATGATGTAATCAGATGGTATAGTGGATGTTTTTAACTAAGAATTCCTCTATATTGCTTATGGAATTTTAATATAATAATATAATTTTGGAGGTAAATTTAACAAGACAGTGAAAATATTACAATATAGTTTTTATAAAAATTTAGAACAAGTTATAATTATGATAGAAAACATAGTAAAACGATAGATTTGTAGAAACTAGTAAATATTTAATATGTCAGGGAAACATTTAGATAAGCCACTATTTTTTCAATGTAGGCATCTATTCCTATATTAGGAAGTTTCTCAAGTCTAATGGAGGTGGTACAGATTGTACATTGAATTAAAAATAAGAATCAAATGGTATTAGAAAAAAAATCAAATGATGTTAAGAACTTAGTGTTTGATGAGCATAAGCAAGATTGACTGAGTTCTCCCATCACCTTGAGGCTATTAGAGCTGAACTTGAATATCCTTTTGTTGTGAGGTTTAGTCCAAAGATACATAAAATTACTGCTAAATCCAAATCTACTGATTGTTCTTGGTAAAATATTTAACCCATTTCTGTATGAACAATATGAAATCAAGCCTTTAGTCATCAGAAAATTGCTATTTTATTATATAGATGTGTTTTTATTAATATGCATACATATATTAAATGATGTTATAATTAATAAATGGATTCTATTAAATAAGGTATATATATATATATATATATATATATATATATATACACACACACACACACACACACACACACAAGGTATATGTATGTATACAGAGGATAGGATAAAGTAAGAATACAGTTATACAGAAGTAGAAACTTTTAGATGTAAAAATAACAAGAAAGGCTCAGATAATTCAGGTTCTGTCCCTGAGTGAAAACAGGAGATTCATGAAGGTGATAAATTTATGTTATGTTAAATTTCAAGTGATTATTAGCTACTATATGGAGATGTCTTATATTTCCTGTATATTTAGGACATACATTGGACTATTTTAGCATATTTAGTATGTTAGTATTTAGACTTGTACAAACATAGCAAGTCACAACTTTTTTTTTGTAGTTGTAGATGGACAACATGCCTTTATTTTATTTGTTTATTTTTATGTGTTGCCAAGGATAGAACCCAGTGTCTCACAGATGCTAGGCAAGTGTTCTGCAGCTGAGCTACAGCCCCAGCCCAAGTCACAACATTTTTAAGTAAAGTATATATCATGGGAAAATGGGAAACTGGATGTATTGTTTTCAGGGACGAATGGTAATGGAATATAAGGACAATTGTATTGCAGCCTCCCAAACCATAGTTCTTTAGTAACTTACTCTACCTTCCACTACAAACAGCTACAGCAGAGAGTTTTCTACCACTCAAGAATGACAAAGGGAACATTCATCTAACTGTAACTTAAGTAAATGTTCTCATTAAAATATTACATTCACTAATAATTTTGTAGCATCCTTTATTTTTCAAAATAAGCATACATTTAATAATTAAGCAAAACAACTTTAAAAACTATATGATAAAACTATAATGATGGGGCTGGGATTGTGGCTCAGTGGTAGAGTGCTTGCCTAGTATGTGCGAGGCCCTGGGTTCGATCCTAGGCACCACATAAAAAATAAAATAAGAATATTGTGTCCAACTACAACTAAAAAAATATTTAAAAAAACAAACTAAAATTATGTATTTAATAACAAGAATTATGAATGCTCTCCAATTTCTTACCTCTCTCATCAGTAATACTTGATTTTTTATTCATTATTCCATCTCTCTATATGATACAACATAAATGACAAAAACAAATCCATGAGTAACCGTACTTCTGAAAGAGATTTTCCTTTCTATCAATCAACAAAATGAATCTACATGCTTTTCCCTTTCATCCAAGCAATCTTTCAAAAAAGTTGTGTCAGGAAGAATATAATCATCAACCTCTTGGATACCTACCATATGGTCTCAAATTTAGTTTAAAATTGAGCCCAATATATAGCAATGTTCTCTTCTAGTATTCTATATTTTGTTTAAAGGCATGGTGATCCCTTCAATGACTGGATCTAAAAAATTCAGAGTCATTTGTCTCAGAAAAATCCAACTCTAGCAATTCATACCCTTTCTAACTCAATGTTTATTGAAAGCACTGCTTAGAATTACTTAAAATTTATTTTATTACAACATTTTTCTGTGTCTGTTGCCTCACTAGACAATGATAGTGTCTTATTTATCTTTGGAATCTATGTAACCCAATTTCCTTATTTTTCATCCTTCTGACTTAGCACAGTGTATGATTAACAGTACATGCTCAATAAATACTAGCTAATATCATTATAATGGCTAAGAATTTGTTTGGATCAGTTTCTGCTAAATTGCACAGTACATTGAGAACACAACTAACTCAACACTTTGACAGGGAAAGAGATCAGATCTCATGAATATAACCCAACATTCCTACCTAATCAGTGCCTTTTCATAGCTCACAGAAGTAAAAATCAAGAAGATAAATCAATAACTACTGTGTAAAACTTTGAAACTTAATATTTTTACCTTTAGTTCTATACCATTATCCTGCAAATCTTGATGATAAACAATTGAGGTTGACTTTTTTGTAATATTCTTTGAACTACTTAGAGACTGATAAATAACATTTGTTGTCTGTCCTAAAAGTAAATGAAAAAGTTAAAAATAAATTTATTGAAGAATAATTGAGGTACAATAAGTTGTACTTATATAAACTTTATTTTTAATAAACTTTTAAATATGTATACAGCTCTGAAACCATCACTGCAATAAAGATAACATTTTAATTACCAATAAAAGCTTTCTCATGCCCCACTGTAATCTAGCCATCTCTTTAATTCCATCCCCCAACATTTGATCTTATGATTTCTGATTTTGTTCTTACTAAAGATTACTTTGCATTTTGTTTTGCATTTTTCTAGAATTTTATATGTACATAATGTTCTTCTGTTTGCTTTTTTTGTCATTTTATAATTTGGGGGGCCTGTTTTCTACCATTAAACATAATAGTATTATGTGTTTTAATAGTTCATTCTTTATCATTGTATGGATATGTCACTATTTTTTATCTACCCATCAGTTGATGGACATTTGGATTGTTTCTGATTTAGGCCTTTTATAAATAAAACTTTTATGAACTTTCAGATACAAATATTATAGGAATGTATAGATTTTTTTCCATTTAACTTGTGCAAATACCTGGGTCATATGGTAAGTATGTTTAACTTTTAAGAAACCTCAAACTAGTTCCAAACTGACCACCTAATTTTTACATACACCAATAAGCAGTACATCAAAATTTCAGTTCTTTCATGTCTTGCCAAAACTTAGCAGAAAAAAATAATAGAATCAAAGTAAAATGAAATAGAAAAATAAGTAGAAATAGAAAAATGGGAGAAAATAATGAAAAAAACAGACAAATCTTTAAAGTTCAGGAAAAGGGATATGTTGGATTGATCAGGAATAAAGGACATAAATCATCACAATAGATTCTACAGATAATTACTAAATTAACAACAAATCTAATGAAAATTGCATAGAAATCAATTTGAAAAGTTATACAAGAGTCAAATTCCTTGAAGAACTCAAACTACCAAATCTTATTCATGAATAGATAATAGGAAGAATCCTCTATTAAAGAAATTGGATATGTAGTTAAAAACTTTCCATACTAATTAAAATAATTTCATTTCTGAATAGTAACAAATCTCTAAGCAAAAAATTAACTAAATCTGCACAAACTCTTTCAAAGAATCAAAAGAAATTCAAAGAATTTCAAAGATTGAATAAGTCTGAATGATTATTAACTCATATTTTAAGATCACAGTGATCCAAAATATCATTTACCAGATATTACAATAAAATAAAACCTTAATTTCTCCATGAAGAAAATAAATCAAATCCAGCAATATATAATAAAAATAATGCATCATGAATATGATGAATAAATGAAGTTTTATCCCAATAATAAAGCACTAGTTTACATTCAAAACTCAAAGTAAGGGGCTAGGGATAACCCTAGCCCCTTACTGGCTTAGTGATAGAGCCTTGCCTTATGTAAGGGGCCTTGGATTTGGTCCCCAGCACCCCCCCCCCACACACACACACTTAGTAATTTATCACATTAAGAGAAAAAAGGAAAGAATTCATGTGATTATCTCAAAATGAGGGAAAAAACAAAAAAGTTCAATAACTTTTCAAGTTAAAACCTCTTTGTGAACTACAAATAGAGGGATGCTTATCATCTTATAAAGGCTATTTTCAAATTTCTACAATAATCTCACTAATATCGATGACTTTTCCTTAAGTTATGTAACAACATCACAATGAACACAACTGCCATATCTGTTTAACGTCATAACAGAAGTACTATACAGAAAAAAAAGAAATGAAAATTAGTCTTAAATAAAATCATGACAGTCTACTTTTTACAAGTTTCCAAGTTGTTTCTAAATTATTTTTTGAAAGTGCACAAGGATAATCATGTCAAGGTAGAAAACAACAAACACTGGATGACTCAAACTGTTAGTATTCAAGACTTATTATAAACCTACAACAATGAAGAGGATGTTATATTTATATACAAACAGATGAACAGAAGAGCAGAGAATGCTTATAAGTAGAACCACTTATCTATAACTAAATTTACCAGTGCAATTTAGTGGTGTTTATGCAACTCTATATATAGAAAATAAACTTGGCTCATCCCATCTTCTCAGATAGCTATCACCAAATTTATATCAACATTTAGACACAAAAGAACTCTAGGTTCATCTTAGAGGGTATCCACTGGCCAGAGCTGTCACAACATCAGCATTAATAAACAATAACACATGCTGTTAAGTGTCACAAATTCACAAATTTAAACAGCTACGTATGTTGAAGCACATAAATCTGGGAGTTCTTCATGACACTTAAAAAAAACTAACTGCATGTTTTGAAGATTGTTACTAAAATAATTCACCATTTTGAAATTGTTGAATGATAATAAAATATTAAATATTTAGTCTACTTTTCCTAGATGGTCTGTACCATAATGTAAGCAAATTGAAGTTGAGAGCAAATTTATTTTTACAAAAGTGTTCCAGCTAATCTGTGCAGAAGCAATGATAGGATTAAAATATCTCAATTTTGCAATCCTTAATTTATGGATTTAGGCCTTGAACTCAAAAGACTGCTGAGATCATGGAGAAAAAACAGATATTACATGCTTCCTGAATGAAAGGTACACCACCATTTGGGATCCATCTTACTGAAGAAAGTCAACCTGAAAACAAATAGATCTAACTAGTACTTTATAGTAAACACAGAGGAAAGAACATACAGAATGTATCATATAGATAAGGAATGTACCAGATAAGCAACTCAATTTTGTACAAATAAACTGTAAACATAAAAAAGAAGGCAGGAATGAGAAATGCATGGAAGAGGAACTTAGATTAAAATATACTCAAAAATATATCACAGTGAACATTGATAAGCTGATTAGTGTAGATTCAAACTAATAACAAAATACATTTACAACATTATTGAAAATTTAGATGATAATTGATTATTAGATGATGTAAAGAAATTATTAATTATTAATTTGGGTAATATGTAATGGCATTGTTGGTATGTATTTTTTTAAATAATCCTTATCTTGGAGATTCAGATGCTGGGCTAGAGAAAGCTTGCATTATTTGACCCAGGATTTAGGAAGCAGAAATACTGCTTCTCTGTGAAGTGAGTGATAGAGGGATTTCACTACAATCCAATGCTGAACAGAGTGTCTTAGAGACTCAGAAATTTGGGTATATTAAACAAAGACAAAGAGACTACATTTTGGAGCCAAGCTGGTTGCAGCAGCAGTAATACCAGGGCTGATTCAACATAGAGGGAGGAAGAACGTAGAGAAATACAATAGACAGATTTAGTTTTGAAAACCTTGAGATCAGAAAAGAAGCCTCCCTTAGCTGATCTGGAGGCTGCACTGTACACAGGTGTACAGTGAAAAGCATCTGTGTTTCCCAACTGGGCACAGATTGCTGAAGCTGAAGCCATCGTGAGGCGGCCATACTGCAGCTGTTGCTGAGGGAGCCAGGAGATCTGAGCAAAGATGGTTATATGGGCCTGGCAAGTGCTTGCTGCATGCCCTAGGCTGTACCTAGGAGAATGAAAGTGAATATTTTACCTAGAGGGATTCAAGTTGAAAAAGTGAAGGGGGCCCTTTTTCTGGCAGCTGATAAGACCAGCTTAAGTGAGTCAGGAGTTGAACAGTAAACACTGTGTGTGTAGACAGCAGAGGGGGTGAAGGATTGGCTCCGCCTACCCACAAGTAGAATCCTAGGGAGAATTCAGGGATCCAAAATTCCAGCAGAGATTGGCAACTTCCAGGCCCTAGGGGTGTACTACTGATCTAATATCTCAAGAGCAGCTGCCATCCCACAAAGCCCCGGAGGCCTGATTAGACCCAAGCCAGTGGGAATTTCACTTATAGAACACTGTAGAGGCCCCACCCTGGGAGTGCATGGACCTGGTCTGTTCAGACAAAACTCCAGCTGACAGTACTTCTTATCCCATCCTAACTCATACTGGTGAGAAGGAAAGCTGAGAATTTTTGAACTCAACTGAGTACTTGGTGAGCAACACAAAGAGAGGAAGTGTTAACAACCCTTGGCCTTTACTTTCATGCTCATTTTTCAAAATGTATGTATTTTTCCTTGACTTGCCTTTTGGGCATTAGGGTTTTTATGTATATCTTGGTTTTCTTTACTGTTTTTCATTTGTCTGTTTCTCTTATTTCTCTTTCTCTCTTTTCTTTTGCTAACAGCTAAATTCCATTGTTCTTTCACCTTTCCTTTTTTACTTCTAGTTTTTTCTCTTTCCTTATAACCACCACACCCTACTTCTCTTCTGCTTTCTCTGTTTGCTTTTTGAAATTGTAAATTTGTTTTTTACGTTCCTATCATACTTTCTTTATTCTTAATTGCATTCCTACCATCTTTCAGCACTAAGTGATTCATATAACACCTGCCCCCACCATTAATATTGTCGAAATTATTACTACTGTGGATCCCATAGTGGATGCTTGTTGTTTGATTTAATGTAAGATATAATACATGGATACTTATTGTTTTGCTGATGGTAAATACTGACCTACCATTTCTAGATTTTGTGGAAATTAACACTCTAGATGTCAGAGTAGTAACCAAGTAACTAGTTTAATACTGTATATTGTTTGTATTGTTTGTTGTTATTACTTTTTCCCCTTATCTGTGAAATGCTGGACTTACAGGGACACTTCATGTTTACAGGACAGACATTCAACTCTGTTGCTGAACTCATCCAAAGACACTGTACCTTCCTCCATGCACAAATTAATGATATTCAATCTTCAACTACACTTTAATACAGAGAACAGAAAAGACAAAAACCCAAACTATCAATCAGGCCCCAAGCAGAAACAGCTATAGTAGAAACAGATTGAAATAATAGAAAGACTGTAGACACCACATCTACAAAGGGATTTCAATGCAGATCACTCTATTATACTTCAGCAACTGAAGACTGTGCCTTAAAAAAAAAAAAAAAAAAAAGAGGTAGAGGAATTCACTTCAATTGATGCACAAGACCAAGCCCTCTAAAAACAGGAGAAAATAGGCAAACAAAATCCACAATCCCCCAACAGAGGAACCCACTGATGGTGAGGTAGATGAAAACTCAGAAAAAGATTGTAAAAACTGATTATCAAAATATTCAATGAACTAAAAAAATATATAAGGAAGGAAAATTACAGGAGATGAAAGATCATTTTAGTAAAGAAATATAAATACTAAAAAGAAACTAAGCAGAACTCCCAGAAATGAAAGACAAGATCAATCAAATTACAAACTCATTTGAAGGTATCAATAACACACTAGATAGTATAGAAAATAGAACCTCAGGCCTTGAAGAAAGAACTTCAGGCACTGAAGACAGGGCTAAATGATCTTGAATACACAGAAAGCAATAAAGGGAAAAATTATAGAATGTGACCAGAATATAGAAGAACTCTGAGATAACTTTAAAAGACCACACCTGAGAATCACAGGATAGAAGAGGACATGAAGATGCAAACTAAAGATATGAAGAAAATTTCAATGATATAGTTACAGAAAATTTCTTCCATATCAGAAATCAGATAAACATCCACATACAGGAGGTTTATAGGACCCCAAATGGACTCAAGCCAAATGAGAAGCTTTGTGAGATATATCATAATCAAAATGTCCAACACAAAACAAGGAAAGAATATTAAAAGTTACAAGAGACAAAGAACAGGTCACATTTAGAGGCAAAACCAGTAAATTTCACTTCTTATTTCTCCATTCATACCCTAAAATCAAAGATGGCCTGGAATGAAATATTCTAAACACTGAAAAAATCAACTGTTAGCTAAGGTTACTATACCCAGAAAAACTCAGTCGCAAATTTTAAAGGTAAATAAAAACATTCCATGACAAAAGTAAAGGAATTCATGAGCACCAAACCAGCACTACAAAGAATACTTAAACTTCATACAGAGGAATGAAAAAACAATTCCCAAACCCCACAGAGGCCATTCAATAGAAAAATAATCAAGACAGGGTAAACTATAGAAAAAAACAAAATGGTAGGATACCACAAACACATACCCATACTAACATTGAATGTTAATAATCTCAACTCCTCAACTATAAGACACAGATTATCAGTATGGATCAAAAAAACCAAAATCTAACTATATGGTATTTACAAAAGACCCATCTCATAAACAAAGACACCCACAAGCTGAATATAAAAGGATGGCAAAAAATATTCTAGGTCCAAGAAAACAAGCAGGATTAGTTATTCTCAGATCTGACCAAAGTAAATTTCAAGTAAAAGTTGACCAAAAGAGAAAAAGAAGGACATTATATACTAGTATATAAAAAAGAATGACATTATATACTAGGCAACAATTCAAAAAGAAGGTATAATCATAGTAAATATGTACATCACAAATATCAGCAAACCCAAGTACATGGAAAAAATTCTCTATGACATTAGATTTTACACAGACCCCCCAAAACCATAATACTGGGGGATTTCAATATTCTCTTATCACCAATAGACAGTTAATCAAAACAAAAAATCAACAAAGATATCTCCAACCTAAATAACACTATAAATCAAGTGGACTTAATGAACAATTACAGAATATTTCAAACAGTTTAATTAACCTTTTTCTCAGATGCACATGAAACCTTTTCCAAAATAGATCATATTCTAGGCCACTAAGCAAATCTTAGCAAACAATTTAAAAAATGCTATAATCTCATATATCCTATCAGATGATAAAGAAACTAGAAATCAACAGCAAGAAAAATAATACAAACCTTATAAACCCATGCAGATGGAATAATAGTCTTTTCAATGAAGAATAAATCAAAGGGAAAAATTAAAAAATCAAGAAATTCTTAGAAATGAATGAGAACAAAGATACAACATATCAAAATCTCTGGATCAGTATGGAAGTAATTTTAAAAGGCAAATGTATAGCACTGAGTACCTACATTAAAAATTAGAGATATCCCAAATAAATAAGCTTATGGTCCACCTCAATATCTTAGAAAAAGAGAAACAAACTAACTCCCAAACCAGGAGAAGACAGGAATTAATTAAGATCAAAGCCAAAATCAATGAAATTGAGAATAAGAAAATACATAGGATTGATGTAACAAAAAGTTGGTTCTTTGAAAATATAAATAAAATGGACAAACCCTTAGCCAAACTAACCAAAAGAAAAAGTGAGAAGCAAATCAATAAGATGAAAAAGGAGATATCACCACAGACTCCTCTGAAATCCAGAGGATTATCAGATCATATTTAGAAAATTTGTACTCTAAAAAAACTAGAAACTCTGGGAGACATGAAGTTTTAGATATATATGACCTGTCCAAATTGAACCTGAAGATATGGATGCACTAAACAGATAAATATCAAGTAATGATATTAAAACAGTGATTAAAAGCCTTTCAAAAAAGAAAAGCCCTGGACCTGATGAATGATCAGCTAAATTCTACCAGACCTTTACAGAAGAATTAATACCAGTCTTTTTCAAATTATCACATGAGCTTGAAGGACAGGGAACTCTCTTAAATGAAGCTAGTACAGCTTTGATACCAAAACCAGACAAAGATGAATCAAGAAAACTATATAGCAATACTCCTGATGAATATAGTACAAATGTCCTAAATAAAATATTAACAAACTGCATTTCAAAAAACATATCAAGAAAATAATACACTATAATTAACTGAGTTGCATTCCAGGGATACAAGGTTGATTCAACATGCACAAATCAATAAATGTGAATCATCATTTAAGCAGAATTAAGAACAAAAATCTCATGATCATCTCAATAGATAGAGAAAATGCCTTTTGATAAAATCCATTTATGTTAAAAAATGTTGACAAAAAACAGACTGAAAGAACTTACCTAGACAGCATTAAGTATATTTATGACAAACCCAAAACCAACAACATACTAAATGGAGAAAACTACAGGCTTTTCTACTAAATTCAGGAACAAAACAAGGATGCCCACTCTCACCACTACTATCAATATAGCCCTTGAAACATTAGCCAGAGGAATTAGGCAAGAAAAGGAAATCAAATGAATACAAACTATCTCTGCCAATGATATGATCCTATATCTAGAAGATCTCCCCCAAAACAATCCACCAAAAGACTTCTAAAGCTTTAGAGCTTATAAATTAATTTACAAAATATCAGCATACAAGATCATACTCAACAGTGATTCAGTCAAAGAAGAAATCAGGAAAACCATCCCATTTACAATACATTAAAAAAAAAGCCATACTTTGGAATTAATCTAACCAAGGATATAAAAGAGCTCTACAATGAAAATTACAGAACACTGAAGAAAGGAACTGAAGAAGATTCTAGAAGATCTAAAAACATCCCATGTTCTTGGATAGGCACAACTAATATTGTCAAAATGTCCATACTTTCAAAAGCAACATACAGATTTGGTGCAATCCCCATCAATGACATTCTTAACAGAATTAGAAAAAAACATTTCTTTTTTTTTTTAAAGAGAAATAGAGGAGAGAGAGAGAGAGAGAGAGAGAGAGAGAGAGAGAGAGAGAGAGAGAAATTTTCTTAATATTTATTTTTCAGTTTTCAGTGGACACAACATCTTTATTTTTTGTGGTGCTGAGGATTGAACCCAGTGCCCTGTGCATGCCAGGCGAGCAGAGCACATTACCGCTTGAACCACATCCCCAGCCCCTAGAAAAAAACATTTCTTAACTTCATTTGAAAGAATAAAAGACCTAGAATAGCCAAAGAAATACTAATCAAGAAAAGTGAAGCAAGAGAATCACAATACTTGATCTACAGAGATGCAGTAACAAAAACAGCATGATATTGGCACCAAAATAGACATATAGACCAACAAACATAATAAAAGACACAGAGACAAACACAAAATCCTATAATATCTGATATTTGGCAAAAGGTGCCAAAAGTATAGCTCAGAAAAAAGAAAGCCTTTTTTAATAAATAGTGCTAGGAAAACTGGATAGCTTTATGTAGAAAATGTAATTAGACCCCTATCTTTTACCCTGCACAAAACTCAAATCAAAATGGATCAAACACTTAGGAATAGACTAGAAACCTTACCACTGATAGAAGAAAACATCTGGTCAACACTATATCATATAGGTGCAGGCACAGACTTCTTTAACAAGATCCCAGAAGCATAAGAAATAAAAATAACAATCAATAACTAGGATGCCATTAAACTAAAAAGCTTTTGCACAGCTAAGGAAGAGTGAGCCTACAGAATGGGAGAAAATCTTGGCCACCTACTTCTCCAATAGGGGATTAGTATCCAGAATATACAAAGAAGTAAAAAATATTAGCACAAAAAACCCCTACAAATAACCCAAATCAATAAATGGAGAAAAGAACTAAACATACACTTCTCAGTAAAAGAAACACAAAATAAAAATCAGGGAAATGCAAATGAAAACTATCCTAAAATTCCATCTGATGCCAGTTAGAATGGCAAAGATCAAGAATACAAAGAACAATTAGTGCTGATGAGGTGTAGGGAGAAAGGCACAGTTACACATTATTTGTGGGACTCCAGACTAGTACAACCAGCCTGAAAAGCGGTATGGAGATTCCTCAAAAAATTAGGGATGAAACTTTCATATGACCTCACTATGCCACTCCTGGGTATTTTCCCAACAGATCTAAAATCTGCATACTACAGCAACACAACCATATCAATGTTTATAGCAGCACAATTCACAATAGCTAAATTATTAAATCAACTCCAATGTCCATCAATAAATGAATGGGGCTGGGTTTGGTGGCACATGCTTGTAATCCCAATTACTAGGGAGGCTCATATAGGAGGATCGCATTTTCAAAGCCAGCCTCAGCAACAGTGATGTGCTAAGCAACTCAGTATGACCCTGACTCTAAATAAAATACAAAATAGAGCTAGGGATGTGGCTCAGTGGTTGAGTGCCCATGAGTTGAATCCCTAATACCAAATAAAATAAAATAAAATAATACAATAAATGAATGGAGTAAGAAACTGTGTGGGTATATATCTATATACATACACACACAGACACATAAATACACAGATACACACACAAACAAAACAAAACAAAAAACAGAATTCCATCCAGCCATTAAAAGGAATGAAACTATGTCATTTTGTCATTTTCTGGTAAATAGATGAAAATGAATAATATCATGCTAAGTTAGCCAAACGCAGAAACTCAAAGGTTGAATGTTTTCTATCATATGCAAAAGCTAGAGTAAAATAAAGGAAAGCAGGAGGGAAGGATAATATTATTAAAAAACAATCAAATACAAATTAATAGACAAGTGAAAGGAAGTCTAGTAGTGTAGAGGAAGAAGAGGGGAAGGGGGGATAGGGAGGAAAAGGGGGAAAGAAAGGGGAGATCATAAACTGAAATTGATTTCCATGCATGTATAAGTTTGTTGGGATGAACCCAACTACTATATACAACAATTAAGCTCTAATTTAAAAAAAATGCAAAAAAATCCTAATCTTCTAAAGTTATATGTTGATATACTGATGGATGAAATAATATTATACATATCTCAAAAATAATACATCTAAAAACAAAACAAAACAAAAACAATATGGCCACAGGTATAGAGTTTGAGGGTAATGGCAAGATTGTCCATGAGTTATTGAAAATGAATAATAGGCACACAAAGGTTCATTATTCTCTTCTGTGTGTTTTGGTTTATATTTGATATATTTAATAAGAAAGTTTTAAGAATATCATTAATAACTGAAAATATTTTTCACAACTAAGAGACTCATGTCTCTATAATGTCAAAATGAGATCATCCAAATAAATATAAAATAAAACATAATGAAATATACAAATTATTTTATTATAAAGATTAAATTTTATTATATTGGACTTCTATATATCCAAAAATAGACATAAATCATAAATTTTAAGAAAATATTTGCTATACCATATATACATGTATAATAAGTGAGGAGTATCAAACATGATTAAGAACTCTTCTAAATCCAATAAAATCAATCCAGGATGAAAACTGACAAGAGATGGTAATTTCTCATAAGAGAAGAGATGGCCCAGAATCCCTAAAGAATCACTTGTCCATGTTTACCAGGTGATTTATACATACAAGTATAGTCAGTGAATCATAAATTGTTTAAATTATCTAATACATTCATCAACAGAAAAATGAATATTAGAAACTATGATAAATTTATATAATGGGATATGACTAGAAATGAACCAAAATTTCATTTCACAAAATTGTGAAATGCTTTACATAAGTATAAATTGTTTTGAAACAATGCTGAGTATAAAAAGAAGGTCAAAGAGTGAATACAATATCATATATTAGTATTAAAATATCTTAAAATGGTATTTATATTATATCTATATATAAGTAGTTGAAGAATAAGTGATATAGTAAATGTATTTTCTAGAAAAGTTTATGATGATCACCAGAATTAGATGACAGTTCTTTTTGTTGGTGGAGGTAAGTCTATTCTATGGAAATTTATAATAGATATAAATTTATACAGTTCCAAGAATCCAGTGGAAGGGGACTAGGAACAAAGACATTCACATCTAGACACATCATAAGTTGTTGGAAACTAAAACCCTCCAAAAATAATAGGAAATAACCAGAGAAAAAATATGGTAGCATTTCTTATAGGAAAATGATAATCAAAATATTGTTGGTGCCTCATCATATTCCTGAAAAAACAATGAAACGGAATGACACATTAATATCTGGAAATGAAATAATTCAGGTTTCTCAGTTCTGGTGAAATAAGCATACTGTATACTCAGGAAGAAAGGGTTTGGATTTGCTCTTTTTAGATTCTAGTCTTTAAGAACCAGGTGATTTAATGTCCATAAATTAATTAATTTTAAATGTTAAATTTAATGGTGAGTCACATTGTTTAATTTTTAAGTCTTACATTTTTTATGGTGTATTATTAGAAAACATTTTTGTTGTTTGGACTCACACTCTAATCTATTGAGCTCCAATGGACAACATGAAATGACATAGTATAAGAAATATAAAAGTTGACATTTCAATAAAGTTCACAGAGGCTTTAGAGTAATTTCTAAACCATTTCAGTTTTCCTAAAATTATTTTGAGTATTAAAAATATTTTGCAATTTAGATAGGTACTCTGTATTATAAATAGTGTAGTTGCTAGTACCACTCTAAATCAATCATTTGTCAAAAGATACAGAGAATTTATCTGCACTTAAGTGAAAGAAGTCATTACCAAGTTTGGTCTTTCTCCACATTATTATACTTAGCATTTAGTATTTCTTATAATAAAATTCAATTACCAGGTAGTCCTTTCTGTGATTTCTGCTCAGGAACTGGATAAACTACTTTTATGTCATCATAAGTCGTCTTTTTCTTCTTTGGAGAAGCTTAATTAAAACATGTAATAAAACATTGGATTTTAATTACAGTGATAACAGAAGTACCAGATAGATTTATACGTTTTATGTCCAGGATATGAGCCACTTGCTAACCCATATGCAGGATTGTGGGGTGATATGGGAGAAGATGGAGAGAGATATGAAATGGGACATGCTTTCAGAAACAGAATTTTTTTCTGTTACAAAGGAAAATCCATACTGCAGTCTATTGGAACATATAATTTTCTCTACCATGAGAATGCATACCAGAATAATGACTGGGCTGAAGATCTACCAGCCTACAGTGATTACTGCAATTGTTGGATTTGCATTATAGCCTGGCACAAGCAAATGTAAATGTATATTATAATACAAGATAGAATATTTGTTTTATACAATGCACAAATGTATGTGTGTGTGTGTGTGTGTGTCTGTGTGTATATTCCTTTTTTTCTGATAGAGATAATTAGAGTTTCTTTTTATAGCAGTTTAGGTGGGCAATAACTTGACTGCATATATGCTCAATGAGTTTACATTAGAGATGTAAAATGTGAGAGTGATCTGTTTCCTCACTGACCATTGAAGAAGAATCTTCTAATACTCCCTTCTTTTCATCCTCTGAAAGTTTCAACTTGGTGGAAAATGACATTACTATAGTTGTATAAAACAATTTTATTTGTGAAATACATATTATTGTTCTTCTGTCATATTATTATAAATTCATAAAATACTACCAGTTCATAGAAAAATATGTGAAGTAATAAGTATTTAAGGTAACACTTGACATTCTTTTCCTATTAAATGAGATAGTTGACAAATATGTTGGGGTATATAGAGTTACTAAAGTGATTTCTTATCTGAAGCATGAGATTGCTATCATTGCCTCAAAGAATTAAATGGACTGAATCAACCCATTTATCAAATATACATTTAATATACAATTTCTTTTTGGGACCAGGGGATGAACCCAGGTATACAACTGAGCTACGTCCCTAGTCCTTTTCATTTTTTATTTTGAGACAGTGTCTCACTAAGTTGCTTAGGCCTTGCAAAGTTGCTAAAGCTAGTCTTGAGATTGTAATCCTTCTGCCTCCTGAGTTGCTGGGATTACAGGTTTGTGCCATGATGTCTGGCTAGCATATATATTTTTCTTGAAACTCTGTGACACAAAAAGGTGGGAGTTACTATTGGAAGTGATTAAGGCAGTGGAAAGTCTGTAATAAGTGCATTTTGAATGTTACAAACTATTGAAGGGATTCAAAAGAGAAGTATCTTACCATTGGGTTATCAAGTAAGACTTAATGAAGGCTTAAAATGAGGCTTAAAGTATTGTAGGATTTTGATTAGAGTGAGAAGATCATTCTAAACTGAGAAAACTGGGTAAAGAGGCAGAGAAGCAGGAAATGTAACCTGTATTTTAGGAATGTCAGTAGTCTTATTTGACAGACAAATGAAACAGCAACGAAAAATGTTGCTTACTATGTGCCAGAATGTGGGGGTTCTTTATAGAAATTATTTGAGGTATTATCTTTGTTTTTAGATGGTTAAATTGTTTCTGAGAGCTTAAGTAATTTGCTCAAGCCATTTACAAGGCCATAAAATGAGTTGGACCTTGGCAGTCTGGCTCCAGAACCTGTTCATCTTATCGCTAAATCATAGATATCATCTTCAAAAGTGTATAGTGTGGAATAAAAATTAAAATTTAAAATTTGGAATGGATTCCTTTTAGCAATGAATGCTTGCCTAAGCAGTCTGAGCTACTTTTAAATAGGCAACAGCTTTTGGGGCAGGAGAAGAAAACATCAGAACAGAGTTTTAAATGCAACTGGGGAACAGTGCACACAATAGATTTGTACTCAATTAAAAAAAAGAGCCAGCTGAAACTAGTCAGTCAATCTGCTGGAAAGCCACAAGGAGATTCTAACAGAGAAATAGGATAAGAAAGAAACAGGATTGACATCATGTTCTTTCCTATGTAATATTATTACGTAGTCATAGATAGTTAAAACCCATATACTCTTTTACATTTGAGCCAGCAAATGAGGTATGGAATTCACTAGTTTTATAATGTTATAAATAAAAACGAATCTGGTATGGATTGGGCATAGTGATGTCACTGCTCTATATTCTGTATTCCGTCTTTACACTTCATTTTTTAAGTTTTTGCTTGTGTACATCCTACATTCTTTCTTATCTTCCCCTTTTTATTTCCTGGTGCTGTATATTTTCACTGGTTGGTAACCAGTAATTATCACACACACAATTATCACAATAACAATTTTAACACACACAATTCTATAGTTTCAGTAGTATAGGAACTACCATAGAGGAAAACTCATCTCTTGAGTCACTTCATAACATTGTTTCAGTTTGCTATATTTTTTTACACATAAATATCCATCATTCAACTTAAACCGTAATATGAAAATTATTAGGTTAGACCCTTGAACCAAGTGTAAGCACACAAAATACTACAAAAGGATTTCTACATAGATAATTATGTCCTACTTAGCTACATTGCCTTTTGATGTCCTCACATTCATAAATGGCTCCATCTTGTCCACTGTTTTCTAACGTACTTTTCCCTATATCTTCTTTAAAGCCGGTATCGTGCATTTTTTGTAAATGATAAGCCATTTTTTTCTCTAGCAGGACTTGTTTCTAAAACATTTCAAAAATAACATCAATTTGGTTAACATCAATTTGCCATTTATAAATACAAAAATACTATTTAAAATATGACAGTATATTGGAAATGAGCAATCTGTTTTGTGACTTGTAAGTTCACACTAAGCACAAAAGTGGGAGGGCAATAAGGGGTACACATCTATCTGTGGTCAAGTATGAAGAACATTTTTAACATTCAGATACAATTGAACTCATTGCACACTTTTGGGGAACTAGTACAATTTCTCTTCAAATAGGGTCTGTTATTCTTATCCTGGTAAACTTAAATAATTTTTCTAATTAAATAATTTTTAATTAGAAGATTCCTGGAGGCCTAAGCAAACGTCACCTCGGTCTACCACAGGCAAACATAACATAATATATGAAATGTGACTTCTTTTTGTGAATTTCTGTGCTAGTATAAGCCATGAATATAGCAGAAAGAAGATAACTTATGAGAAAGAAACCCAGAGATCCTCAGAGAGTTTTATATTCAGCAAGAAAATGGATCAGAACACATGCATAATGAAGCTAAGATTGCATAAAGGACTATTCTAAAGAATGAAATTGCATTCTAAAGAGTAGTAATTACATCAACCTTAAGATCAAAATTATATCTATTTTTACTGGTTGCACTGGAAAGACTTCAAATCACATTGGGAGGAGTACTAAAATGAGTCTTACCTCAGTAATAAGAACTAACTCGTCCTAGATCAAATGTAGCTCTGGCTTTGTCTAAAAATTTATTTTTAAAAAGATATGAATAATCAAACTTTCCAAATAAATTACATATATATAAGAAAAATGCTAAGGAATATGTATACCTATGGAAAAATATCCTGTACACAAAGTAAAATTCCCAATAATTGGCATTCAGTCAAAGAATGAAAGGTATATAAGAAAGCAGGGTAACATAACCCATAGAAAAAATAAATCAATGCACTAAAATCAACTCATAAAAGACACAAATGTTAGAATTAAAGAAAGAGCATTAATATAGTAAATGTAACTGCATCCTGTATGTTTACCAGTTAAATAGGAGACATAGCAGATGTAATATAAGCCAAGATAAAATTATGATATATGAGCTAAGTAATGGAAAGGATACATTAATGACAATATAGATATTACAAAAGAAACTGACATTAATTCAGCAAGAATAACTATTCAAAAGTAAATATATGGAAAAAAAGAAGAGTTTCAGAGACATGTGATAGCTTCAAGCAGTTTAATGCCTGCAAAGAGAAAAGACAATATAAAATAAATATTTAACAATAATGACCTATAGTGTTCCAAAGTTGGTAAAAATCATAAATTTGTAGGCTCAGGAAGCCCAAATATCCAATTTTACAGAAAACAACTAAAATGTCATCAGGCATATAATAATCCAATTTCTCAAAACTAGTGATAAAAAGAAAATCTTAAAAGTTGCCAGGGGTAAAAAAGTTATGTTACATAGAAACAAAGTTAAGAACCGCTGTAGAAAAGAGAGCAGAAAACATATTTTAAGGTCTAAAATAAAACAAAAGGTCAATGGGGAACTCTATATCTATCTGATAGTAGTTGAAATATGAGCTAACATATATCCAAAGAAAATCTTTCAACATAAATGTAACATAGTTTTTCTGACATACAAATTAATTGACTAGGACAAGTATTGAAGAAAACCCTTCAGAAAGAAGAAAGTTAAGATACCAGAAGAAAATATAGATATACAAAAAAGAATGAGGAACACTGAAACTGGTAAGCACATGGCTAAATATATAAGATTTACTATTTAAATGATATTAGTATATAAATTACTGTTTAGATATGTCAATGTATTATGAGATTTATATATATACATATGGCTCAGGTTCTAAAAATAATATATATGCATACATACATATATATATACACATTATATATATATATATATATATATATATATATATATATATATATATAAAATGAATGACTGAAACAGATAAAGACCAAAGGAAAATAGAAAATAAAGTATATTATTGTAACATTCTTATAGTATGTAGAGTAATAGCACTGTAATAATAGCATACCACTAATAATAGCATACCATAATTCCTAGAGCAACTAAGCCACAAAGCACCAAATTATATAACAGAGAAAAAAATAAAATTCCAATAAAATCAATTTTAAAAATAATTAAAATTTAAAAATTCACAGAAGAAGGCAGAAAATGTGGAATAAATCAATAAAGAAAAAACTAGACAAACAGAAAACAAATACTGAAATTACAGGTATAAAATTAAACATATTAATCATAATATCAAATATAAATGCATTAAACAACTTAAGGCAGAAACTTTCAGATTGAATAAAATAATCAAATCCTTCTATATGAGAAGTATGTCCAAACAAGGAACACAGAAAATGAGCCAATAGAGGGATTTTTTTTTTTTTTTGGTGTGGGGGGGTTACTGGGTATTGAACTTAGGCACAATCGACCACTGAATCACATCTCCAGCCCTATTTTGCATTTTATAGAGACAGGGTCTCACTGAGTTGCTAAGGGCTTCACTTTTGCTGAGATTGGCTTTCATGTCATGATCCTCCTTCCTCAGCCCCCTGAGCCGCTAAGATTACAGGCATGTGCCACCATGCCCAGCCTGGTGAATTAATAGCGTTTTAAAAGTTAAAATAATAATAATAATAATAATAATAATAATAATAATAATAATAATTTAAAAAGGAAAATGTCATGCTAATGCTAATCAAAAGAAAGTTGGAGTGACCAGGATTCCTTGAATAGAATTGATATCAGTCAAAAAGTTAAAAAAAAAATGTAGCATTCTATTGCTCTCAGAAAAGAATGATAGTCTCTATGAGGAAAAAAAAAATAAAAAAAAAATAAAGAATTGATATCAGTCAAAAAGTTAAAAAAAATGTAGCATTCTATTGCTCTCAGAAAAGAATGATAGTCTCTATGAGGAAAAAAAATAAAGAGAGTGGTAAAAATTGCATACTTATTGACATGGAAAGTTGCTAATGGTATTTCACTAAAAGAAGAGGCAATCTCCAAGCAGTCTGTAAGATATAGTACCATATATTTAATTATTTGTTGAAATAAACAAATATTCATGGAAACATTATGCATGGTTATATGTCTATGTGTGTGCTAAAAAGTTAATAAGGTTATAATTAGTTTATGGATGTTATTTCTTTTCTTATTCTAATTTATACTTTATATCACAACTCACTACATGTTATTAACATTAAAAACAGTTAAGCTTAAAAAATTAATTGATGAGAAAAAAATCAAGACTTTTGCTAAGAATTTCTCATTCTCAGAAAAACTAAATTGGTTATTTAATTTTTATAAGAATTATAACTACAGCATGTGGTATAAAGCTAAAGCCAAAGGTAATTATATCAAATAACAGGGCAATATGTTGTACATTATAGAAAAATATTTCAGTTAAAATATAGTAAAAATGTTTATAGCCAGGTGTGGAGGTACACAGCTGAAGTTTCAGTAACTCAGGAGATTAAGGCAAGAGGATTATCTAAGCCTAGGAATTTGGGGCCAGTCTAGGCAACATAGTGAGACAAAGTCCCCCCAAAAATTGTTTATAAATTTCAGTTTTGTACAATGCATATTATCTAGGGCAACCGGTCCATGGTCATCTTGCAGTGATTTTTACGTTGGAAAAATCCTCTCTTTAAACAGCCCCAACTAGAGTTCACCCTACCTTTCTGTCACTCTCTTCTCTATATTTACGCCGCTGTTCTTCTACTCTCTGTTCTCTTTTAACATCTTCTCCAATCCTTGTCAGAAGTAACATCTCTTTTGTCTTCCATTCCTAGAGAGCACAATGTTACTAGACTTGGTGTTTGTTCCCTTCCCAGGGATACCTTAATTTTGTTCCACCACCCAAAAAATTAGACAACTCAAGGGCCTAACAAGCATCTGTTCTGGTCAAGCATAAGCAAAGTCATACAATGGTTTTGGAATGGGCTTTCCCCGCCCCCCACTATGTTTCCTATTTTATAAAAGCAGGTAGCATGTTGGTTGGTTTGTTTTTTGTGGTACTATGGATTGAACCCAGGGCTTTGCATAAGCACTCTTCATAAGAGCTTCACCCTCAGCTCTTTTTATTTTTTATTTTGAGACAGGGTATCATCATTGTTATGGCCAGGCTATATAGGCAATGACCAAAAGAATCCATTTTATCCCCAAACTCCATGTCATGTAAGAAATGCTTCTCCCATGGGAAAACCCTGCCTTTGTACCTATCAACATTTGCTTAGCATAGCATATTGGCAACGCAAAATGATGAAATTGTTCCTTCTATTCTTATATCCTGTACTTGTGCAGTGTACCCTAACTACATAAAATGTTAATAGTAACCATTTTTCAACTTGTACTCAACTATAGTCATTTTTACCCACTTCCCCTTCTACTTATGATCTTAGATCTTATGATGTTTGTTTGTAGTTTTGAAATATAGCAATAGCCACTTGTGAATAAAGTACTGACATGCTTTAGAAGGTGTGCTCTAACCTCTGGAGGGGGTCAAACAGTGTAGACTTGAAGCCTGCCTCCTCTTCCCACCAGCTAGTGCCGGGCTGTCTGGTGAATAAATATGGTTCAGTCTCCTTCTAAATTAAATTGTCAGGCTGGTTTCGGATTTAAAATCCTGCTTCAGCTTCCTAAGTACCTGGGATTACAGGCATGTACCACCACAATGGGCCATAATTATTTTTTACTAAATATAAATTCAAAATTTTTTCCTCTTCACACAGAGTGATATAGGGAAGTGAAAGTGTGTCCAGTAACTCTTTCACACTGCGGAAGTTAAGCTAGGAGTGGTGGTGAATGCCTGTAATTCCAGACTCAGGAGGCTGAGATGGGAGGATACTTTGAGTCCAGGAGTAGGAGTCTAATCTGGGCTACATAGATGCCTGTCCCCAAAGAGGAGAGGAGCAGAAGTTGATTTATATGTATAGTGTGTGGTCTCTGCCTTAATTTTTATGTAATAATTTATACATTATAATTCTGAAGATAGTTTAATGGGTATAAATTATTTAGAAGTGAAATGACTTGAACTGACTTCATGCATTATGGCATACATTATTTACAAATGGAGAAAAGTGTACACAATTTTTCCTCTCAATATTTTAAATCTACTATGTCTCACTTCTTCCATTTTTCTGCGAAGGTTAAGTTTTCTTCTTGTGTGTTCCCGCTGACGCCTCTCTTCTCTATCTCTCTGGAGTAGGCGATGCTCTTCTGCTGTGCGCTCTAGTTGTTCTAATTCCCTACATATCATATCCAGATACCTGAGAAAGAGTGCAAATATCATGAAGTGAATTGGATGTTTCCTGCACTATGGTATCTTATGTTTTGATATTCCCAAATCATCTCTTTGCTTGCTTTTCACTTTTTGAACTACAGAATTTTTTTTCCAGTAGTCCTGTTCACAGACCTTAAAGTCAGCTTGACTCATAATATTTTACTCATTTTAAAGTCTTCCTATTCCATTTGTATATGTTGTCATAGCCAAGGCAATGGGACAATGTGTATCATACTAATTAAAGCATTTGCACAGTAAGCATTCAAAACTCAGTAGGTTTAGCAATATGAAGTTGGAAAGAATGTTGATATAAATGAAGCTGCAACTTCAAATCCAGAAAAAAAAATCGAATTTTCTGAAAACAAAGTGAGTCCTTGTAATTTATAATTCTTTGAACAAATCTTCCATTTATAGTCTGGGTCTCTGGTACATAGATATCTTATGATATTATTGCAAAATATATCTGTGGAATAAAAATTAAAAAGTAAAATTCAGATAATACAGCCTAATCTTTCAACTCCTAGTGAAGGAAAAAGAATGTCATCTACCTTCACCTAAAAATACAGATTTGACAATGGAATGTTAATGACTGAGTAATATCTGAATTAATTTACATGATTTTTAATTTTTTTAAAGATAGCTTATGTTCATATTTTACATCAGATATCTTAAACTAGAAAGTTTTGGGCTTTATATTAACTGCCTCAAATTTAATGCTGTCAGACCCTAAAAATGGATCATAAAAACTTGTTTTCAACATGTGCTAAAAATATTTTCCCTTCCTCTCCTTCTATAGAAAGGGTTTTGGATCTGTTTTTCCTTCAGTCATATGTTTGGCTTACCTCTTGGTTTAAGTTTATCCTCTCTGGTAAAGCTTAAATTTTCTTTCACAGCCTTGATACCAAGGTTCCCAATCCCTGTATCTCTTTGTTACTATAAGGGAGTTAAGTAGTATCTACTATTTAAAAGAAAAAAAATCTTGCCTTCAATGTTTTCCACTATTTTTTCAATTTATTTGAGTTCATAATATATATGTAAAAATATGCATTAATTTCAGTCTTACCTGTGTCTTATTAACCTCTCCTGGTCCTTAATAGATTGTGCAGCACCCTCATGTAACAACCAATTCTGGAAGTGTGCAATTTCAGAACATTCAGGGAGATGATTGGCTTCCTGCAGTCTACGTAGTTGTTTTGCAATCATTTTCTAGTTTAGAAATGTATATTATAAATATGTAATTTCTTATATTTCCCAGAAATAGAGCAGCCATTAGTATTTCTAAATTGCATAAATTATTAATCATTTAATTGCACTTAAGTCTATCTTGAATCTATTAGACACAAAGACAACCAAACCAAAATGAAGATTTATTTCTCTGAAAATTAGAGATAAACCCTTCATTTGTATACCTGTTTTAAAGAAATTAAATAAAATCATCGGAGAAGTAGAGGGCAAGTGGGGAAAGATACACAACACTTAAAAGTGTAGGGAAGTCATTCTCATTTTAATCCATCTCTCTAATCTCAAGCATAAATTTACAAAGACACACATTTCCTTACTTTGAATGAACTTTCTTGCCCCTAAAACCTGAATGTCCTCCCCCTCTCTCTCTCTAACACAGATGTGCCCCATATAAAGCTTAGAGTTAAAAACCAGAAGGAAGTCACTGCCTATAACTGCTCATTCTATGGCCAAGAATTCCATTGCACCTTTAAGAAGAACATTTTGATAGAATAAATGCAGGTGCATGGACATGAGTACAACCACACAGTGTACATGTTCTGTAGGACACCATAGAAATTCTTCATACTGTTTTCTTCCTACTGCTTAACCGGTTTTGGATTACAGTTTAAGAATCTTGCTGTCACAAGATACTTCCTATTTGCCACAGATCAAGCAGAAGTAACACATTTGACCAGAAATTTAATTTCCATATTAAGTCAGTCACCTTTAGTGATTTAATGTATGAACTAATTCCTTTCCTATTTTTGGTCAAAGATAGCCAACTTACAAATATTGTCTATTCCTGTTCTAATTTTTTATTCAGAAAAATACTGAATTACTTTGTCAACAATTAAAAGTCAAAGTGTTATTAAAAACACACACACAAACAAAATTTTTTTCTAAACTGCTTAAAGAAATCAAATTGAAGTATTTAACTTACTTGTTCCCTTACATAGTTTCTTTCAAAGTCTAATTTTAAGCTGGTGAGATATTGCCTGTATTTATTTAATTCCTTCAAGGTACACACAATCTAAAAGCAAAAACAAAAATATATAAATATTTTAAATATATAATATATAAAAGTAATAATCACTTTGCAGAGTAAAAATAGTAGAGACATAAAATTTAATCACATTTTGGTATCAATAGTAATAGTATCAAGGATAGTATCTAATATTTGTTGAATATAAAGTAGAATACAAAGAATTTGTAGAATATAAAATAATATTTTTTTAAATTTCTATCCAAAATGACCTATAATATAATAAGGAATTTATTACTAACAATTAATTGAAGTTATTGAAATAGTAATTCTGATTAATTATAATTCAGATTATAAATGTCTAACTCAAGTAAGAACATTCCATTGGGATTCAAACAGAGTGAACAGTCCTACTTCATCTAATTTTTTATATTAATACACCACAGTGAATCTCACCATCATGTACATCCATAAGACACTAATAAGAAAAAAAAAACTATAATAGCAGAAAGATCAGTAGAGGGAAGGGAAATAGGGGAGGAAGGAAAAGAGGGTAATGGGAGGTTTTGGGGACTGAATAAGAAAAAAATTATATTCATACTTTTAGAATTATGTTAAAATGAAGAATAATATTATGAATAACTAAAAAGAATCAACTTAAAACATATATGGTTCATAATCCTGACAAGAGTACAGTGCCATTAGAGACAAATAAACAAGACTGTAATACAGCTGAGGCAAATAATATATTTTTACCATCATAAATTACTTATTTATAATCGTGATATTTCAAATAAAAAAAAGGTGAAGAATTAGTTTCATTTAGAAACACCTGTTGTCTGATTTCCTTTGGCTCAAACACTGACTATTCTAAGTTAAAGGTGATACTGGCTCTCCAGGCAGGTATAGAAGCACACATGTATGAAATTTTTAAGTTTTTTTTTTTCATTTACAAAAAGTAAGTTTAACCCACTTTATTATTGCTGGTGATGTAGCCACCTTTCTTTAGTCTCCTCAGGATATCTTTGCGCTTATAGTAGGCTCTTAAATGTGGATCATGGAGGTTTTTATACTGGTTTTCCAAAAGCTGACAATAAGGATCTGTCAGGTTAAAACCATAGGACGGTCGAAAAAGCTGCAAACACAGATTCAAAAATATTACATATGTAAAACTGGTGCATTTTCAAATTTAAATAACCTATTGAGATGACTAGAAATAAAACACGGTGGAAGAATCTGAACAGGAGAAACTCCAATGGAAAGATTTACTTGAAGCAAGTTTAAACACTATCCTCCTCTTCTTTTTCTCAATTACATGAATTATTCTAAGGACCCAAACTCACTGATCTGTATCAGTCTCTGACCCTAATCCAAAGAAGACAGGAGGAAAGGAAAAGAAAAGGTAAAGTGTAGAAATTTTTTAAGGCATAAAGCAATGCTAAGATTCTCCCTTTCTTAATTCCTCTATCAGATCATGGCATTACATTTAAAAGGATAGTATTAATTATATTAATTATATGTCAACATCTGAAAAAGAAAATCTTTCAATGTAATTAAATGGACATAACTTGAACAAACAGTAAAAGCAAAACTCAGATGTTAAAACTTTGGGGTTAAAGAGTCATTGTATTTTGGGTCTTCAATGAAAGAAACTTCTACATTTAAAGCAAACTCTAGATCTACATAGTTCAACACACCGAAGAGCCAACTTTAAAACATATTTATAGGAAATGAGGGGGTTTTTGCATCCTATCTAAGTTTGGCTACAACAACACAAGTGTGAGTCAAAAGAAAAAAAAAAAAAAAAGCCAGATTTGGAATCAGGTGAAAGAAGTGGAATATGTGGTAGAGCTGGAAAACCAGGGAGCATGTGCCTTTTCTGCAGGCATCTAGTTCCATGAACACTATCACACAACACAGTGCATGATCCACACATGACTGCAGCTATTGATTGGTGACTTCCAGATTTGACTACAGATATAACTTTGTTCAATACTTTTATAAGTACTCAGAAGGCTGGCTGGGTGGGACTCTACAAAGACTTCCACAAAAGGGTAGAGAGGAGGTCCATAATAGTATACTAATTCTCCCTTATTACTGAAAATCTTCTTTGTTAAGTTTCTGACCCCTGTTAACACTAAACTTTAATTCCTTCCAAGTGGCCAAATCAGAAAACCAAATTTCCTGTTTACAAAATGCTTCTCTGAAAAGCATAGAAAACAATCTGCTAGCATAAAGTCTTTAATTCAATGAGAAAGACATCTCTCCTGTAAAGGAAACAATCAATAATAATAAGTTGAGGAGGGGACTGTCTCTTTTAGATGGTGGTATTTAGTTTTCAATTTTGTTTAGGTGTTTTTGACCTTTATTTATTTATTTTTTCTTTTAAATTTTCCCCCTTTCCCCCCCCACCTCCAGGGTGGTACTGGGATTAAACCCAGGGGTACTCCACCACTGAGTTACCTTTCCCATCCCTTTGTTATTTTTACTTCTTTCATTTTGAGAAAGGGTCTCAGTTGATGAGATGCCCTCAATCTTGCAATCCTCCTACTTCAGCCTCACAGGTCCCTGAGACTACAGGTGTGCAGCACTGCACAAGGCAACTGTTGACTTTTAGTTGTGCCAGGCATATGTTTCTCAAGGTGAAACCTGATTACCTAAGCCAAGAAAAGGTATTACCTTTTAATACATGATTCATTAAAGCCAGGGTAACCCTTTGTTGTCAATAGAAATAACTGTTTTTTCTATATATAAAAATAATAAAGATTTACTTCATCAAATATATAATGCTGAGAAAAAATAATCTCATAAAGTCAGTCTTCAGGGAGGTGGCCTGGTACCTAATTATGGCCAAATGAATAATTTTGGAATAAGTAATAGAAAATATATTTTTAAAAAGTAATATACAAATGAATTTATTGATTGAAAAAATGGTAATAAACATATTAGAAGCAGCAGATAAAAGACAGGGCTAAGTTTCTATGCTAAAGAGAAATTATATCATTGTATGACTAGTAATTGAATAAATTTCAAGCAAATTTTAGCAATAAATTTGTGTAGATATGACACAAATTTTGTGAGGATGGCTTATTTTTTTTAAAATTAATACATAACAATGGTATACATTTATGGGGTACCATGTGATATTTTAATGCATGCATAAATTGTGTAGTGTTCAAATCAGAGTGAACACATTTATATCTTCAATATGCATCATTCCTTTGTGGTGAAAACATTCAAAAAATTTTAAGGCAAAATATAGAGTACACTATCATTACCTCTAGTCACTATATGTGCAAGAGAATACAGAACTTCTTTCTCCTATCTATATCTTAGCTTACTATATTCAAGTAGAACAGATTAGCTTTCAAAAAGTAATTATGTTTTTGTCAGAAATAAAACTTATTTTGGGAAATAAGTATTTCCCAATTTTATAAGTATGTCCTCGTATTTATTAGGTGTTACACAATGTAAGTGTTCCCCCAAATTTACATTTTGCAGTCTTAGCTTCCAATGTGTTATTAAAAGGTAGAGTCCTGGGAGGTAATTAAGTCATGAAGGTTGAGCCCTCAGGAATGGTACTAATGCTCTCGTAAGAGACCACAGACAGCTCATCAACTCTTTTTCTGCCACTTAAGGGTTATAAGCAGAGGGTGCTAAACAGAATCCAACCATGCTGGCACCTTCATTTCAGATTTCCAACCTCCAGAACCTTGTAAATAAATTTCTTTTGTTTTATAGATAAATAGTCTATAGTATTTTACTATAGGAACCAAACTAAGATATTCAGCAAGTATAAAATATCAAAGGGCTCCACTTATTTCTGATGACATCATAGTGAAAGGGTTGAGTGCACTTAGAATTCTTTTACAGAACTTTTTGGAATATTGATCAAAGTAACCACTCAATAAGAATATACCGAATCTCAAGAATTTGTCAATAAAAGCTGGGGAGTTTTCAGACAGGGATAGATAGAGTTGAGGACTAGAAACATGAAAATATTTGAGAGAAGTAAACATTATAATCCAGTCTGAGTGTTGAGTGAGATCAGTCAAACCAAGGACATGTGAATTCTAAGTAAAGATAAGCTAGTCAAGGTCTATACTGCCTCAACAAAGAATCTTGAAGAATGGCTCAGATTCATAGATTAGGGAGAAGAAAAACTGTTAAACTAGGAGACTGGAGGACAAAAGCACGGTATGGATGTGTGGATTATAAAAGACATGTACTTGAAGTAGCCAAGGCTTGGAGATTTGACTGAAAGGCCAGATTGGGGTAAATCTTGGGACCACCTCCTCATAGAGGCAGGGCCATCTTTTTCCACGTTGTGTGTGAAAACAGCATTGGGCTCAAAACTCACACACACGCACAAAAAGTGTTTTAGAAAGAAAGTTTAGTTATTAACCAATATTACTATTGGTTAAAATCATAACACAGAAACAATAGCAGCCTTTGACCTTTCATTCAAAATACATATTTAAGCAAATAAAAACTAATTATGTTGTTATATGTGAAACATTATTACTAAAACTGTTAATATAACTTCCATAAGTTATAAATGAAGACAGAACTCAATAAAAACTTTCTGGCTCGTGATTTTGTCCAAATTATATAGGATGAAAATGCTTTACATATATTACAAATAATACCTCTGGATAGATGTATGTTTGATTGTTTGTTGTTGTTGTAGTTGTTTCCTCTCATGAATGTTAACGCAAATTCCCTTAATGGACTTTATATACTGTAGCCTCTGAATTTAAGAGCAAGTAGAAAGAGAAAAAGAAAACTAAAGACAGTTAAAAATCAGTTTACCTTTTCACTTATATTCGTAGTAAAGAAAACAGTATTACTTCCTGGAATCACAGGCAGCTTGACGCCAAGGGGCAAATCCAGTAGCTGAGAGGCTCCCACCCCTGGAAACTGGGTCTTGTGTACACCCTGTCAGGCACAATTGGACACTTTAGTTGTTCTTCTTTTCCGTGGGTGAACCCCTTTGGTTCAGGCCAGTCTCCTCCCACTCCCACTAAGGAAGCCCTGGCCTCTCATTCCGGGTTGCAGGGGTGCGTGCACCGGATGCCCATGAAGCCCTCCAGCCTCGCCGGGGCCCCTGCTCCAGCTCCGCGGGTGCGCGCCAAGGGGGCGCAGGGCTGGACCGTTACACTAAGGCCAGGCCCTGTGTGGCGAGGCTCTCCCCAGAAGGCCTGAGACCCAGAAGAGAACAAAGACCCCGGGCTTGTGGCCACTCACGTCTCCGCACTGCTGACTGTCCGCGGCCACGCTGCTGGAGCCCGTCTTGGTGGCGGCGACATTGGCAGCCTTGGAGCAGGCTCTGAGGTACAGCTCCATAGCCGGCTAGGCCCCGGTCCTCCCCCGCCGCCCTCCGGGCCCGCTTTCCCAAGCAGCGCTTCGCCGTCGTCCCTCTGTCGCGACCCGCCGGGCAATGGCCAGTGCCCTGGGTCTCGAGGCCCCACCCGCCGCGTTCCCGGCTAGAACTTCGAGGACGCGGAGGAGCGCAGCGGCCTCGCGGGCGGTGGCGGCTCGCGCAGGGGCCAGAACCCTCCGGTTGGGAGGACCGGTACTCAGGCCTGATCCCAGAGACCGACTGCAGTCCAGATCCCCTCAGAAGATCCAAACCCACAAAGCTTGGTTGCGGGGTGGCTGGTTAAGGTCTCCTGAGCGCGTCGACGAGGGGTTCTGGCTTTCCACACCTGCCACATACACACATTGGCACCACCCGCGCCCAGGCTGAGGGCTTCTTTCCATTCGAGGTCCCCAGGGGTGTATCAGTTTCCACTGGCCTCCTCCCTCCTCTGGCCTTGATCTTTCCTTGCCGGCTGTCTTCTCTTTTACTTTTAGGACTGTCTTGTTTTATCCTGTTTCTCTCTTTCTGTTTTTCTTAACCACCCCGTCAAATTTCGTAAAGTTCCCGCCTTCCTTTGCTCCACCCACCGAGGTAGGCCCAGCCTAGAACAGTGTGTGACATAATGGCTCCTGACTTTAAGCGGCATCAGGAAGCTGGGGCAGATACTATTTGAACTCAGAAGCTAGGACTTGGCTTCATAGGTTCGTTGACCCACAACTGTTCCCCATTATTTCTGGGCCCCTAGAAATACTGTGCTAAACACCTTTCAAACGTTTCATTCTTAACAACAGCCTTGCCAATAGTTACCCGCTTTTTTTTTTTTTCAAATATTGAGAAAGGATGATGATCACTATTAAATGATCGCTTTTTTTCCCCCCAAATATGGAGAAAGGATGATGATCACTATTAAATCATGGCTCCAGAGGCTGTTTTCTTAATCAGTATAATCTTACTTTTGCTCCCTTTTAATTTCACTTGTATGAATAGGATTCAGTTTGAAATCTGGGCAATATAGTCTATTGCCAGCTCTCCATGTGGATGTCCCACAATCAACTCATTCAATATACTGAAATTGCAACACTACACACACACACACACACACACACACACACACAGACATCCTTCACCAGTATAAAACGAAGGGCTCATTCTTGCATTTTTCATCTGACTGAGGGATACTTATGGATACTTCCTTTTCCCTTGTGCCCATGTACAGTGGACACTTAAATCTTGATTGCCCTTAAAATTAATTTGTCCCTTCTTTTCTATCACTTCACTACTCTCCCAGTTAAGCAACTTATCACTTTTTATTTATTTATGTTATTGCTGTGGCCTTACAACAGAACTGTTTATCCCACTGGTTCACCTTTTATCTAACCGATCTTTGATGGCAAACTAACCATTTCTCTTACATTAAAATTCCATTTACACTAAGGAAGACTAAAAGGATGTGACAGCCTCTATTACTTAATCTATGTTTTAGTATCTTATTACTGATCTAATAAATTACCACAAACTCATTGGCTTAAAAAACTAGAATTATTATCTTAATGGAGGAAAGTAGTCAAAAATGAGTCTAACTGGACTTAAACCAAATGTTAGAACTGCCATTATACACAGAGTGTAGATGGGTGGGTTCTTTTTCTTGGGAAAACACAAAAGAATGAAATCCATGGACACAAGGGTGAGAGCAAATCATTAGGATTTATTAAAGTAATAGCAGAGGTCCCCAAAAGGAGGGACCCCAAGAGGGTGGGGGTATCTGTTGTCTAGGGGATTTTATGGGCACTATCTGTCCCTGTAATTGACTGGTGGTATGACAGGATTCAAAAAGGGACTAGTCAACTCTATTTTTCTTCAACAAATCTGGGGAAAGCAGTTTTCAAGCCATTATTAACAAAAGGGGGGTTGTGGTGCTGAGGGTTTGTTGGCACAAGGGAAATGCTTTAGAGAAGATGTGCTTGGTTGTTGGTAGGGTAGGGGTAACTAAGGAAGAGCTATTGTAGTTGAAGCCCTCAGAGGCAGTGACAGGATGTTCTCCAGGCCTGATGTCTCCTTCTAGGACAATATGGTCTCACTCTCTCTTTTCCTTCTCCCAGTCCGTTATTTTATCTGCCTTTGGGTGGTCTATCTTCCTGCTTCATTATCTCACCATGTTCCTTTTTGAGGTCTGAGGCACAATCTGTGTCCTTACATTTTCTGGCTTCTACAAGTTTCCCCTTCAAATCCAGCAGGATAGCCCTTTCAAACTTATCTCTGATTCAGATCTCTGTCTTACTCTTCTGCAATTAATAAATTGTTGTGAATATAATGAGTCCATCTAGATGACCCAGGAAAATGTATTTTTTATTTGAGGGCAACTAATTTAGCAATTTTAATTCCATCAGCAATATTTTTTTAATTTAAATATTTGTTTTTTAGTTGGACACAATATCTTTATTTATTTATTTTTATGTGGTGCTGTGGATCGAATCCAGGGCCTCACACATGCTAGGCGAGTGCTCCACCGCTGAGCCACAACCCCAGCCCCCATCAGCAATATTAATTTCCCCTTCCCAAAAAGCTATGTTTTCACAAATGTTGGAAAGTTTTCTTCTGCCTAGGATAACCAAACTCATTTTCTACTGTTTGCAGTCCCAAACCATATCTCATAAAATACACACTGTAGTCCCAACTTGTCTTCATTTTCATCATTTCTTAATGTAAATATCAGCAGAAGACACAAATGATTGGGTTTTGCAACCTCCTTATGCTTAGTTAAGAAATAAAATCTAAGAGCTTTAGGATATTGTATTAGGATTCTCCAGGGAAACAGAACACAGAATCTCTTTCACATGTGTGAGTGCTCTCTCTCTCTCTCTCTCTCTCTCTCTCTCTCTCTCTCTATATATATATATATATATATATATATATGCACACACATATGCACATACATATATGCATATATCTACATATATATAATATGTGTGTGTGTTTCAAGTGATTGTGGAAATTTGGCCAATTCAAAAACTGATGGGATAGGCCAGCAGATGGGAGACTCAGGGATTCTCCAAAGGCAGAATTCCTTTTTTCTTGGGAAAAAAATTAGCTTTTGTTCTATTAAGGTCTGCAACTGATTAGATGAGTCTTATCCATATTATGGGCAGCATTCTATTATATTCCAAGCCCACTGATTTAAATGTTAATCTATCTAAACCTTCCCTCACAGAGACATTCAGAATGATGTTTGATGAGTCTGAGCACTATGTCTCAGCCAAGTTGACATGCAGAAATAACCATCACAGATCCCAATCTTTGTGTATTTCATTGAGCCAAATTACTTTCTGAACCTGAAAAATAGAAATTGGTCATTTTAGGAAAAGTATTTCAGTTTAAGTTACACTCATTAAAAATATTGTATTTAATTGTTACTCCTGTATTTGGACTCAATCTAGGTAAAATGTTTTCTTTTTCTATTTATCACTAACTGTCGTTTGATTGTACTTCTTAATTTCTTGAATGCTTAACAGTTTATTCAGTTATTTTGCTTCAAACTAGTCTCTGACATATAACCAATAACATGATATTAAGATAGGTTATCTTTCTTTATATTGTTCATTTTCATTAATATTTTATAGATTGACAGTCTCACAATAACCTTACCTCATTTTTCCTAAGAAAGTGTTTTTAAATAAAATTAGAAATAAAAATTAAATCTTTATTTCTGAGCACGTTGTCACATGTCTATAATCCTAGTAACTCCAAAGGGTGAGACAGGAGGATAGCAAGTTTGAGATCAGTCTCAGCAACCTACTAATATCCTCAGCAATTCAGTAATATTCTTTCTCAAAATAAAAAATTGAAAAAAGGTCAGTAATAAAACACCCCAGTTTCAATCCCCAGTACTGAAAAAAAGGATGAAGCTTATTAAATGTAATTTTTCTTTTTCTTTTTAAAATTATGTCACCTGTGTTTGATCATTTAAACTGACTTTAAAATCATTGATATTAGTAAATTCATCAGATAACAGAAAATGTTCTTGATATTATGTGCAGTAATTGCTATTTTGTTTAACAGTTTTAAGGGAGATTTGCACATAGAACACACCTAAAATTCTTAGAAAAGCTATCAAATAAATTATAATGTAATAGAATTACATGTAATAAAGTAGAATGAAAGTAATTTTAGGGACTTGCCACAACACGCAAGTAAATCAATCAGAGTCACTCCAGGTGAATTGGGTTAGCACTGAATAATCACACAGACACAGAAAGTACCTTTTGGGGGGGATTCATTGACTCCTCTGCCTCAGTTCCCACAAGGAAGGCAAGGGAGGCAGGCAATAAAGAGAGCACACCTGAGACCCTATTTTTTGGGGGGGGACACTCCAGAAAGTTCCACCCAAATGAAACAAAAGATTGGGTTTTAGCCAGGTGTCTCCTAGTCCCATAGGGTGATGCCCACTCCCAGATCTGTAATTCCTTGCCAAGCAAACGTGATGTCTATCTGCTTTCGCACTGTAAGTAGAAGCCAGTCTCACACCTCCATTGCTCAAAGCTAAGTGTTGTGCTCAGCTCCTGTTCATGGAGGCCCCCAACAGGAACTGACATACTGTTGTGCATAGACATAAAGTTTGAAAAGTTTTAAGGCTTCTTTCTAGAAATTTATAACAATGATTATGATGTGAAATGCCTGAGACATAACCAGGAGATGAAAAAGGGGAAAACATATCTATAGTAATGCAGTGGACTGCTAACCAGATTACAGTTAAAGTCATAAAATATGTATAGGTAGGTATAATAAGGGGCGGGGTAATATAGATCCCACCAGGGAGACATAAGGGATCTATATTACCCTGAGTAATTTGGGGGAGGGGTATTTACAAAGTACCAAAGTACTTGAGTATTTGGGGGGAGGGGTATTTACAAAGTCTCAAACACCAGGGCATCTTAAAACAACCACATTTTACTCTATCACATTTCCGAAAGCTAAAAATCTACAAAGGTATTTTGTATTTAAAAAATCTACAGGGTATTTACAAAGTACCAAAGTACCTGAGTATTTGGGGGGGAGGAGTATTTACAAAGTACCAAACACCGGGGCATCTTAAAACAACCACATTTTACTCTATCACTGTTCTGAAAGCTAAAAATCTAAAATCAAGATGTTGGCAGAGTCATGCTCTCTTTTAAGGCTTTCTGGGAGGAAACTTCCTTATCTATTTCTAGGTTTTGGTGATTGCTATCAATCTCTGGCTATATTCTCTGTGTGTCTCTGTATACAAATTTTTCTTTCCTTGTCAGGCTACTATTAGTCTTGTTAGTCAGCTTTTTGTCACCATGAACAAAAGACCTGATAAGAACAACTATAGGAGGAAAAGTTTATTTTGACTCACAGTTTCAGAGGTTCAGGGCACAGTCAGCCAACTCCATTGCTGTAGGTCCAAGGTGAGACAGAACATGATGGTGGAAGGGCATAGTGGAGAAATGCTACTCAGCTCATGGCAGCCAACAATAGAAACAGGGGAGAAGGGCCATAGGAATGATGAACTCTTCTAGAGCATACCACCAGTGACCTACCTCCTGCAGCCATGCCCCAACTGCCATAGTTTCCATCCAGTTTGTCTATTAAAACTAGGGTTACACATCTCATAATCATTTCACCTCTGAATATTCCCTACATTAACATAGGAGCTATTGAGGCACACCTCATATTCAAAGGATGATATTCTTACCCTAGACCCCCAAAAGCTCATGTCCATCACACAGTGCAAAATACATTTAGTGTGTCTCCAAGAGTCCTCATAGTTTTAACATTTTCACCATTGCCCAAAGTTCAAATCTTAAGTCTCATCTGAGACACAAGGAAAACTCTTGGCTGTGAGCCCTGTAATGATGAAAAGCCAGTTACATATATCCAATATACTATGGCACAGAATAAACATTCTTATTCCAAAAGGGAGGAAAAGGGGTATAGAAAGAAGAGATGAAAATAAAACAAGACTGAAATCCAGCTGGAAAAATAATTTTGGAGCATCTGGAGCACATTGTGTTGATATGTGAGATTACCACCAAAGGGCTTAGCCAGCCCCATCCCTTTGGCCACATGATCTCTCTCTCTCTCAGCATCTCTCTTTGCAGCCAGAAATTTTCTTTAATTGTAATCTGTAAAAAGTTCAAATGATTTGCATTTCTTAATTCTTGAGGTCTCCATTTCAACTTTGGCTACACCTTTACAGCTTCATGTATCACCCTCTCAAAGGTTGTCTGCAAGGATTCCAACCCTGCTACATTTTGTTTAGCCTCACAGACCTCCCTTTGTAATCTTGATGGAAGCCTCCATGAACCCCTAAATCCAACATCCTGCATTTCTGCAGGATGTGGATGATGCCAGGGTCTGCTGTCAGATTGAGCAGTAGCTGAGTTGCCTTGGATTTTGTCTGGGTAGCTGAGCATGATGAAACAAATCCTGGGGAAACACATTTATAGACAACCCTGTGCAAGAAGGATGTCCCCAAGCACCCTGAAATGTTTTTACTTCTATACCTTGAGGCTTCAGATGTGGTCTTGCTGAATCCTGAGTTACCCTCAAAGCATCTTTCCTATTTAGCATCACTTTAGAGCCTATAATGCTTCAACAATAACACCTTCCTTGACCCCAATTTTATATGCAGTTTTCTAGCCAGACTGCAAGTTTTGAAAATTCTTCAGCTCTGCTGTGTGTTCCCCATTCTTATAATAAAGCTAACTAAAAATATCCATGCCACTGCCTGAATGCTTTGCTGCTTTGAACTTTCTTCCATCAGATTAATTATTCCATCACCTTTAAATTGGGACTCACAGAAAGTGTCAGGAAGTGCACAAAATGTAGTCAATTTCTTTGCCAGAATGTAACATGAATGGCCTGTTCTCCAATTTTCACTAGAGTCCCACCTCTGAGACCTCATGTGTGCAGCCTTTACTCTCCACATTCCTATTGGCATTCTGATCTTCTGAGCTCCCAGAAGAATCATCCAATAAGTTCTGCTTACAATAGTCTAAGTCTTCTCTACCCTGCATCTCCAAGCATTTCCAGATTCCTCCCACAAGCCAATTCGAAATACTTCTGAACCACATAGTTCAATCACAGTAAAAATTCCACTCATTGTCCAATTTCTGTCGTAGTCAGCTTTTTGTCAATGTAACCAATAAAGCCTGAAAAGAACAATTTAGAGGAAGGAAAATATATTTTGTCTCATGGTTTCAGCAGTTCAGTCTGTAGTCAGCCAACTCCATTGCTCTGGGGCCCAAAATGAGGCTGAACACTTTGGAGGAATTTGATAAAAGAGTGCTACTCAGCTCATGGTATCCAGGAGGCAGCGAGAAAGGTGGGGAAAAGACCACTGAGAAGATGATCCCTTCCAGGTCATGCTCCCAGTGACCCACCTTCTCCAGCCATGCCCCCATCTGCCTAGAGTTGCCACCTAGTTAGTCCATCTAACAGGATAAATTGATTATGTTTCCTGCCCTCCTGAGCTTTTAGAGACACCTCATATCCAAACCATAATTGTTACCAATCACTGGTTTATGGGCCAGGCTAATCCAGTATAGCTTCATTGTTTTAGTGCAATTACATCTGTACATATCCTATTTTCAAGTAACTCCACATTCTGAGATTCTCATTGGGCATGAATTTTGGGAGAATTCTGTTGAACCATATAGTAAAGCATTATAAAACATCCTTTTGATGGCTGAAATTAATATATTGCTGGATCAAGAAAGACTGTTCAAGATATTGATTGTCAACATAAGAACCTGTATCATAATAACAAAACCTAGTTACACAATCTTCATAATGTATGCAGGTTTCTAAACAATTCCTGGACCTAAAGAGAGAGCAGATGATATTAAGCCATCACACTTTCTTTAATTGATGCAATTAAAGTAGGCAAGAAACATGAAAGAATATTACACATCCATATTCCCTGCAGTAGTCCATTTCTACCATATAAACACTTAGATTCTGATTAGTTACTACTTCTGATTAACCACCTCTCTTTATATTACTGAAAAAACTGACTCAGATTTTGAAGTAAACCATCTTCTGAGTATATAATTCATCGAATGCCAAGTAACCAGTTTTTATATTTCTGTAAAATAGCTTCTGTGTTGATGTTTCAGATATTTTTAAGCTACTTATTTTTACACGAGAGCTAATAAAAATTGAGGTTAAAAATCTAGTAAGGACTACATACATTTATAGCTCTTTGATAATACCTTACCTTTTAAAGCACTTTACATTAACTGTGCATTGCCTTTTAATATATAAGCATTTTTATTTAAATTATGCTAAAATGTATACTGTACACAGATTAATTAGTTCAGATCCACAAACAAAGAAAAAGCCCAAATTGCATATTGGTTAGTTAACTCATTCATGTATTCTCAATATATATATATACTTTAGGTTATAGCACAAACAAATTAGAGTAAAATATGAAATAAGAATTACTCTTGAAATATATGTATAGTTTTAGCATAAAAATTTAAGGTAGACAGACAAATAATACATCACATGTGGAGAAAATATGTTGGTAGTAAGAGACATTAGGGAAATATAATACAACATTAAAATTGCAGACTCGGGTGTAAAATTACCTGGTTTTAAATCCTCCTTATTTCAAAATTTTGCTCTAGTTTCTTTATTTTCAAATTACCATAATGATCATACCTATCTCATAGGATTTCTGAATGAGTCAAAGTGATGAAAACAGCAGATTCCAAAGAGATATTCAATTAGAGTTTTTTAATTAACATTATTTGATCAAATAGCATTAGTTGGGACAATCATTTATTCTTAAAATTTTTATTTGTATTGATTTTTCTTTTCTCTTAATTGTCAGAGTTTACTGTTTTTACAATATTTTACTGTTACTATGCATTAAGTATGCTTGGGGGAGAAAGTTTTAAAAATAGCTGTAAAACATTATTTAGTAAAATGAATATTTTTGATTTATTAGTAACATAGCTATAGTTTGTTTTTAAAATGTTTACCTTATTTATTTCCAAAAATAATATTAAACCACACAAATTCTTTCTGTTTAATAATTCTACGTATGAATGTACAGCAGATGATTTTCTATTATACACCTAAGTTTCAGTATGAATGCATTAATACAAATTATATTATCTCTCATTTCCAGAGGTCTGCTGTTTCCCAGTGATCCTTGTCTTCTGTTATTCACCCTGTTATATAATCTCCAAAACTTAAAAAATGGGATAGACTTAGTAACTTTCTTCTAAAATACAGAATATGGCAATAGTGATAGGATATCACTTCCAAGATTTTCCTTCTACAAAGGTAAATGTCAATTTGTGAGCAATGTGTGGAGAGGCCATATGGCAAGGAATTGGGGCCCTCAATTCAATAGCCTTTGAGCAACTGAATCTTGCCTACAATTATATAATTGGGGCTGGAGTCAACGTCTTCCTCATTTTGGTTTTCATATAAGACCTCAGATCTGCCTTCCGTTTAATTGCAGCTTTGTATAAATGCCTACTGCTAACCTGTGCTCAAACTCCTGAGACTCAGAAACTGATATGCTAAATGTTCATTGTTTTCTTTTTTATTTGTCTTAAATAGTTATACATGACACTAGAATACGCTTTGACACATTATACATAAATGGAGTATAACTTCTCATTCTTCTGGTTGTACATGGTGTAGAATCACACCAGTCGTGTATTCATATATGCACATAGGGTAATAATAATGTCCAGTTCATTCTACTATCCTTCTTAACCTCCATACCATCTTAACACCCTTTATTCCCCTCTGCCAAATCCAAAGTAACTCTATTCTCCCCTAGCCATCCTCCTTATTATTTAAAGTCACTAAGTTTGGACAAATTATTATATACCAACTGGTAGCTAACACTTTCTGTGTACTACTCATTGTGGCAGTCAACTGACAGGGTGATCATCAGTAAATACTTTTATTAATATTGTGAGACAGTTATCAAAATCTGATTTACAAAGAACTTTGGGCTAAGAGAAAAATATTCCACTGACATTATAAAGCTTTAAAATGGGCTTAGTTGCAAGGGGTCATTCTTAATTATAAAGGCATCTGCCTTTCTAAAAATTTTAAAATAAAATGATTTTTTACAGATTAAATATATTCTAAAAAATCCTTGTACATATTTGCTTCTCATGTTGGATTTCACTAGTAAAAAATTTCCAAAAAGAATTGAAAACAACATTAAACCCACTTCATAGATAGAGCTTCATTATCATTAGTGTGTATAATAACCCTGACAAAGCCTGAAAGAAACATGAGGAACAATTATAGAAGAAGTGCTATACTGATTTCTCTCCCTGAGTCTTTCTGAGATACTAAAGATAGAATTTTTAAACTATTTTAAATACTTTAATAATCTGCTTTGATCTCATTTATCTATTTATCAAAATCCATTTTTATTTACATTCATTTTAGTAACCTTCTGTATTTAATATAGAGGAATGTAAATAAATATGTTGTAAAATGTAAATGTAAATAAATGCAGAATAGTTGCTAATTGCTTTCTTGACCCATAAGAATTGACTACCTGTCTCTCGCCTCATTTCAAATACAATATAAATGTATTTGATCAACAGGTCCATGGAGTTCATCTGTCTATCTGGAAAAGAAAAGATATGTTGGAGCAATACATTCTTTTCCTTCACTGAGGGTGCTCCAGGGAAAGGAAAGAAGGCAAGTGGTTTGAAATAATTCTTTTAACAACATACTAATGAATGATCTCCAGGCAAAACAATGATGACAGTAAAGGCTTTTGCTAGCAATATATTGGTTCATGCTGCATGCTTTTAGTAGAATGTGCTTAATTGTCTATAATTACTTAAGGTAGACACATTGGGATGCATAGATTTATGGATAATGACTTCTAGTAAAATGTTATACCATATAATTTGTATAACCCCTCCCAGTGTGTGTGTGTGTGTGTGTATACCATACACATACAACATAAATGTTTTATAATCTAACTAGCTGCTTCTGTGAATGTGAGGCACCAGCATACCTCATAGCAATCTTATTTATTTACTTAGATTATAATGATGTGGTATGATAGTACTTGGGGAACTGTACCAGAGGAGCTGGATCTTGCTTTGCTTTTCTTATGCTTACAGCATAATTTCAAATGTCCTTGAAATTATTAGTAAAGCTTGATACTAGATAAGATCTCTGAGTCTTCTGGATCTCAATTATCAATCTGATCTTTTATGCTGTCTAAAATTCCAATATTGATTTTTGTGATGGCTCTTCTAAAATTTCACTCTTCTATTGATTGAGTCAGTCATTTTTGTATTCCTGAGAGGTAAAAGAGGCACAATTTTATATTGGTGAAATAATATACATGTTGGGCAAAAATCCAATCTGTAAGGAGAAATATATTTTACTCATTAATCCTTGACCTTAAGGTTTTCAACCCAGGAGCAATCAACAGTAGTTTTGTATTATTACACACATGCAAACATATCTTGCAAAATATTCACCATTCAGAGTTCTACATGTTACATTTTTCACTTGTAATATATCTTGACAAAGATTTCTTATGAGTATACTTGGATTTATTTTAGTTTTTAACCATATGTGGTACATAGTGTTGTAATTCATTTTTTAATTAGTTTTGTATTTATGAATTTTTAGATTATTTTATATTACAAAAATTCTATAATAGGCATCCTTTTAAAGCAGCTTGCTGGATTAAAGTGTATATCCATTTCAGTATTTATTTTTTTTCAGATGTGGTCAGCCTTTCATTAAAGCTGTTACACTAATTTAATTTGACCTCCTACAAACGGAAATCAGAGAATGTATGTGCATGGGGTTAGCATCCTCTTTCCATATTGAATAGACCTACCTCTTAAATTGTGGTTTCAGGTAATAGGTAAGGATCTCTCAATCCCTATCTATATCTTTATCTACTTTTAGAGATAAGAAGGTTCATTTTTTTTCTTCCCCCCAATTTTCACTTCTTATATTTTTTGTGATATTTTTACTCATGTCAAACTTCAAGGAAAACCTCTGGAAATTTTTCAGATATTTTTTAAATTATATGTTTAGATGATAAATGAAAGGACAAAAGATTAGTAAAAGTACAGTTTTTATTATAAAATAATTTGCAAAATTTTATAATTTTTGTATCTCTTAATAATCAAATCAAAATTAAGTAATCACAATAAACATGATACATATGATTGCAATTAAAATATGCTACTAATTGAATAACATTTTTACTTGTCAGCCTAACTGTTCAAATGATTTAACATAATAGGCTGAAGACTGCTATATTGTAGAAAGGCAGGCTTGCAAGTTTTCTCCTTGGCTGGCTTCTGGGAATGTGGCATTTGAATTATTTATAAACTGATAAGACCAGTTCATTGTGTCTAAACTATCTGTGAAATGATGTGGTTTATGCAGATCACCTGCCTTCTTTCTACGAGCTTGGCATTTTAGTATGTCCTAGAAACAAGTGCATATATGATCAGCTCTTTAGAAACCCTGGAGTCTGTTCTGGGCTGCCAACAAATTCATAAGTTAAAGTTTAGCTCTCCTTTCTCTACCATATCTCAGAATGCTACTGTTTGGAAGAACAGGTTCTGTAAACACACAATAACATTAAAATAAGGTCATTAGGATGGGCCCTAATCCAATATAATTGTGTCCTTACAATAAGAAGAGATAGGACACAGACATTTATAGAAGGAAAACCATGGGGAGATGCAGTCCTTTAAGGATACCTTTTGAAAGAACGAACAAGACTCATCGTCGGAGAAAATACCCATTTATTGAGGAACAGCTCTGCATATTTATAGAACCGGGGGTGATTTGACAGTTACCACAGTTTAGTGGTTGAATGGTTTGACAGTTGGAATGGGGTGCTTTCTGATTGGTGGGTAAGGATCATGTGAGTCAGCAAGGATAGTCTGATTGGTGGGTAAGGATCATGTGAGCCAGCAGGGCTCACCATTGGACGGCTCTTCTAGGGGGATGGGGAAGTTAGTCTTTGGAGCCAGCCCGGGTGACTCCCAACACCTTTGATATGTGTTTAAATTTCTAACTAAACCACCTGGTCTCTAGAACCTTATTGTGGCAGCACTGGAAAACTTAATGTAGACTCTGATTGTCTTTCCTCAGAGAATCATTGCACATGTCACTTTACTTTTCATTGCTGAGGAAAAGTGTACTCAGTGTGTCAGATAATGGAAAGGGAAAACAATAGAAGCCTGTATATGGATTTTTTTTCAGATTTTGCATGTGTGTTTGTCCCTTGTTAATCCTGCTGTTTATCTTTTCACTGTCACAGTAAATCTTAGAAGTGAATGAAACTTTGCACAGAGTACCAAGAGTCCTAAGTGAATCCAAAAGTCTGGGTGGTCTTGGGAAATCCCAGAAACACTAATCCAGCCAATATAATGTTCTGATTAATAGTTTTGATAGTCAGAGTAGAGCTTTTCATTATTTGGCTTGCAATCACTTTTTTCATTCAGGTGAAATCCTGCATAGATGAATTTTAGTGGGCACTCAGCTTCCTTTTAAATGAAACTTAGGATGGAACTCTGCATACAGTTGTACTTGTCTGTCTTATCTGCCTTATCAAGATAAAAGAAAATAAAATTAGGGAATGTATTTGTGTTTCTTGGTCAATGCAGAATTTATTACAGTGCCCTGTAATTACCATTGCATAGAAAGATCTCAATAATAATTATTTAATAAATAGTACTCAGTAAATGAGTACAATTTTTTTCTTGGTCACTGCTTAAGTGGACATTACAGACATTTCTCTTAGCATCCCTTCAGTTTCTTTTCCTTATCTTTTTGTTTGTTTGTTTGTCATCAATTTCTGAACGTTGATTCTTTTAATTGACTCGGTCCTCTTTTAGATAACATCCCATGTTTTTAGCTACTAAATTACTATTTCCCTATGTAGGGTTAATAATGTAAGCTATGGAATAGCAAAAAAAAAATGTGTTATGGTCTGCTATTGTATTTTCTCATTTATTTATCTATTTTATAAACAAATTCATTATAAATTTGTATTAGTAATGTTATGTTATACTTTGACTATAACAGAATATTTTGTGATTATTTAGCTTCATGTACTAATGCTCATAAAACCCCAGTATTCACAAATTAACCCAAGTACAGGGATTGCTGATCTACATAAAGATATAGTTATCCTGTTAAACAGAAAATTACAAACTGTTAGTAATGTGTAATATTATCTATTAGGTCAAAAAGTAATCTTTAAAAAAAAGTAAAACAAAATGAATAGAATAGCAAATAGAGTCTTTCAAACAGGGAAAGAATTGTAAGTGTATAATTCACATACTTTGCTTAAATAAACATATCAATATATAATGTACAGGTTTTGAGCTTAAGGAAGGAAAGATTTAAAGTGGAAAAAGAGGCTGGATTTAGAGTATTTATATTTCAATAAGAAATTCTAAAAAGCAAAGTGCTTTAAATTTGAAAATAGAAGTTACTATTGAATATCACTTAATTGAACATTTTTATTTTATAAATAGAGAGTGAATCAGTAAAATGAAATTATCTTTTAAAATTGCAAATTTAAATTTATAACTCAGTTTTCTATTAATTTTTTATGAAATAACACAGTTTAAGACAACATCATGCTGTGAGGCGCAATGGTATATGCCTATAATGTCAGATACTCAGGAGACAGAGGCAAGAGGATTGCAAGTTCCAGGCCAACCTCAGCAATTAAAAGAAAAAAAAAAGTATGACTGGTTAAGGTGTGCCTCAGTGGTAAATCACTCCTGTATTCAACTCCCATTGACACCAAAAAAAAAAAAGACAATATTATGCTAACTGCTCAAACATATATGTTTGAATCTGTTCTACTTATTAGATTGAAACCAGAATTGAGTTTAAGATTTTTTTTAAGAAAGACATGTGCTTCACTAAATGCAGTCAACCATAGAAATATGTTGTTCTTTTCAATTTTTTTCATGAATCAACATTCATTTAAGTACAGTTCCTATAACTGTGACTGTGTAATTTTTTACTTTTTTTATATTTATATTGTTAAACTAAGACGATTTTTTTTGTTAACATGGATAATTGCAATCCTTTATGTAGTTGGTATTATAACTATTCTAATATAAGTGTTCAGAACAAGTGCCAATTAAAAATATTACTGCATCCTTATCGTCTTCTACCAGCTGGTTGTTTATATTAACATTGCAAGGGATCACAGTGTTATTTCAGGAAGCTGCTTACCAGTTATGGGCTTTTGGGGGGAAGGTGATTAATTTTTTCACCTAATTAGTCAATAGTCCAAGAAAAGCTTTATCTTTAATATGGTTTCAAAAGTAATGAAAGTTAAAATTAAAAAAGACCTTGAGAGACATTCTGCAAGTTAAAAAAGAATATAATAAAATAAATCCTTAAACCAAAATGAAAGAAAATGAAAACCTTTCCATCTTTTTCTTTCTTATTTGAGGATTTTTGTTTTGTTTTAATTTTACCTTGTCTGACATCAGGAGCTCACTCTTGTTGTATTAGTATATGTTTGTCACACTAATTTTTATCTTTTTATATAAATTCTTCTGAACCACTTTGTTTTAGACATATTTCTGCATTACAACAAACTGTTGGATTTTGCTTCATGGTGCACTTTGAGATCTTCTTTGTTTTTAAATGTAATAAATTAATTTATTTTTACTTATAAATACAATGTAGTCAAATTTTTTCATGCTGTTTCTTTAGCACTCTGGGCTCTTTTTCTCTGTCAACTATGTAAAGGGTCTTTGTTGCCCTGTAAATATTTTGTTTTCCTAAATTTCTTTGGATCTTTACAAAATAAGTAGTAATGAAGTGATTTTCCACTACTGGACGATGAGGATGTGCTCTTAACATTTTTATTTTGAAGTGTATATAGGATGTACATGTACTTCAAATTTTTGGCCAAATTTAGGAGACTATCAGAGCTATTGTTTCTTATTGAGACTTTTAAAATACAGAGCTATTGTTTTTTTAATTGAGATTTTTTTTTTAAAATACAAAAAAAAAAGTTTTCTTCATGAGCAAGAAAATAAAATCCAGAGAAAATTTGCCATTTAAGAATTAAATATTCCATGAGTCCTCATTCATATAGGTGCTTAATTTCAAATATGATCTTAGTATTCTCTGAGAGATCTAAATGTTGTTTTAGATTTGTACTCATTTAAAATATTTTTGTTCTGTTTTAAATAACATAGATAATCACTGAAATCATTATTTGTGTAGGTTCTTAATTATGTAACAATTATGTATTATGAAATAGTTCTCATAATGGAAATTTTAGAATGTCATACAATAATTTATTAACCTTATTTTTGCAAGATATTTTTCTTGTAGGAAGAATGAAGTGATCGATTTACCTAAATTACCTTTTAATACCCAGTGGCTTACACTATATTTTGTCAGAAGTATGCGATTTAAATAATTTTTAAAGTAATTTTGTTAGTTTATTTTTTCAATGTAATATATTCACTTTGCTAGAAAAGTTATAGCCTACAAATGCATATTTATATAATGATTGCATTACAAAATATTAATATTTATAATTTATTTAAATCAGTAATATTAATTAATACAATTGTTACTCTCATTTCTTCTTTATTTCTGCATTTCATTTTTTAATATCTGGACAGTAATTTGTGGTGTGTAATTTTTTGCTAAAATGGATGTCTTAAAATGGTATTTTCCACTAAATGATTTTAAAAAATTGAATGAAAGACAAACCCAACAATCTTATGTTTTGTAAAAATAAGTATGCCTTTTATCTAACTATGTTATTATTAACCATCTATAAATGGAATGAAAATAGTGTAGTTAATACTGGTAATAATTATTGCTACTGATAGTGGTAATTACTGTTGCTACTGGAATTGTTAGTATTTTTAATATCATAATTTTAAGACATGGATGATCCTATTGGACCCTTACAAAACAGATAACCTGTAATCCATTTGTCTCCCATACAAGGATAGAGGGGGAGAGTGCTTCTGAGGGAAAATAATGTAGGTGATTTTACAAAATCTTATGGGGAAAATGCTGATAATTGACCTCCTGAAAAATAAACTGATGGTATTTGCCTGGATGAAGGTTTTTGTGTGTGGGATGCTTTGAACAGGATGTTCCTGGTTTAGGATTAGTTGTGGTTAACAAACCTAATATTTATGGATTTATGTGCCATGGCTCTTTGGACAGTGCTATGTAAAGTATGCAGTTTTCTGAGTATTAAGAGGAGAGTTTTAGGGCTGGGGATGTGGCTCAAGCGGTAGCGCGCTCGCCTGGCATGCGTGCGGCCCGGGTTCGATCCTCAGCACCACATACCAACAAAGATGTTGTGTCCGCCGAGAACTAAAAAATAAATATTAAAATTCTCTCTCTCTCTCTCTCTCTCTCTCTCTCTCTCTCTCTCTCTCTCTCTCTCTCCCACTCTCTCTTAAAAAAAAAAAAAAAGAGGAGAGTTTTATACTCTTAAATGCTCACTAGTCTGTGTGATAAATTGAATGTCTTTCTTAATGACCTCCTCAATTATTCTGAGCCAAAAGGCAGGTATTTATGTGAGAAAAAAAAATACTGGAGAGGGTGCAGACAGTAGCCCTGTCGTATTATACCTATGTTTTTTGATTGCTTATATATTTGAAATTATTAGGAAATCTTCATACTGGATAACTTATCTGAATCACCTTTTTGTCATCTTAGTAGCTAATAGTTTGGTCGAGGTTGTGGAACTAGAAAGTAATTCTTGTTTTGTTGTAGAGTTCTTATAAGTTATTGTTAGTAATAAGTAATATTCTTTGTCATGTTAAAAACAAACAAACAACAGCAACAAAGACCAGCATACTTTTGCATAAGATTGTTCTAAGTTTACCTTGACTGCTAGAAGCCACAGCAAAGTATTATGATGCATGGCACCTTTGGTTAAGGTGACTGCCAGCTAGCCATTGAGATGATATGATTATGTTAAGATTTACATTCATATGGAAATTGGACTCCTGCTGTTCACCTCTGCCTGCTAGGGACTCCCCGAGAGTTCCCATTGGTTGGGGAAGGATAGTAGGTGGGAATTCCGGGGGAGGTGGGGGGGGGGCGGTTCCGGTAGACACACTCGTGTGTGGACCAGCTTGCTAGCCGGGCGCACAGGGGGTATTGGCGGCCTTTTTAAAAATAAAGTTTTGTTCCTGCTTGAGTGGCTTGTGATTCTGTGCCCAGCCGGGTTGTGGCACTTGACCCTATCAATACTTAATTGAATGGGCAGCATATCTCAGTTGCTTAATTTTTAAAATGGGAATAATTATAATATCTGTTTTAAATCATTGTGGAAAGTACTGAAACAATATAAAATAGCATATGTGAAGGATCTGTGCAATGATTTGCAGATGGGCCTCAATAAATGTTATAAATGTTATTCTTCCTCCCCTTCTCTTTTATTGTTTTTTTTTTCCTCTTTGGGAGTCAGAATTATTGTGAGAACTTGCATGTATCATACCTTCCTGGGAACAAAAATTTCAAATGAATTTTCGGTTTCTTTGGGTACCCTTCAATTTCCTCATTACTTCTTAATTCAAATAAAACAGTATTCTATATGTGAATTTTCACAAAATTTATCTTAAGAAGTTGAAATGTAGTACCGTTATAATTTCTATTAAGAGACTATTTTACTGTGAAAGAAGAAACTTTTAATAATGAATATCTGATTGACCAAAGATGTTCAGAGAGAACATTTAAATTCTTACTTTATATGAAACTAATAATTTTAAGATTTGCTAGTTGATATCATTATAACATTGAACATGCTAACATTGCAAAACATTTATACCTAATCTATTTCATAAAATACATCAGAAGGTGAATGAATAAATCTCACAAAAATTTGAGAGACTTGAACTCAGAAAAATTTATATTGGTCTAGTGTTCCGGGGCATTGAGATATCACTTCTAAGGTTAAAGGTAAGGTTTTGCATCTGTCTTCTCTGGAAATAAAAGTCGAGACAGCATGCTTAGAAGATGCTTGTTTGGGAGGCAACATTCTTTCTTTGGGTGTTCTATTCTAGCTCTTTAACCAAACTGCTTATTTTGAGTGGTCTCAGAGAAACTGAAGAATCTGGAACAACTCTGAATTCCATGCAAGCTACTCTGCCACCTATGCCATATGGTCTAGCAGATAAATTGGTGTTTAAAATGTCAATTGCAAAAAGAGATGCTCTTTGGAGGCTTTGGCTGGTGGCTATGAGTTAATCCTGGTGCAAACCCTTAGAATTTTGGAGGAAAGTTCTATAAATAACTAATTTCCTTTGAAAAAACAGCTATTGGCTGAGTAGAGCCTGAACAGTTAACTATGAGCCACCAACTTATCATGCAACCAATGCTGCACATTATGAACTTGATTTCTTACACACCAGACCACAAAGTTGGCTATGTGCAGAAGCACTCTATTATTACATACAAATAGTATTTATGAGATTGGTCTCATGGAGACCCTAAAAGCACATAGAAATTACATAAGGAAGTGGCCTAGATACCTTTAGCATCTATTCTGCTTACCTTTTTGCTACTGGGCTTTCATCTATGGCCTCATGGGTACTTCCTCACTACCAGTTGATTGAGGAAAGAAAAAAAAAAACAAACTAGCGTGGTTTTCATGATTCTTCTAAATTTGCATACACCATCTTAAAGTAAACTTTTGGAACTTGCAGCACTATAATCTCTCTCTGAAACATCCTTCAAATGTAGTGGCTAAGGGAAATCCTATAGAAGAGGAAAAAACTTTGAGCAATGACCTGATTATGTATCTGTATGTTAATTTTGCTAGAAGTAGAAATGGACATACAATCATCTACTGATTCATGGCCTAACTCAAAGAAATTTGATGGATGTTAAGGGACTTATGAACACAGTTGGAAAATTGGTAACAATAAGATTCCAGAAAGAGGTCTGTGAATGGTTCTCTATAAATGGTCAAAGAATATGAAGATATTTGTGTCCATGTGAATGAACATCAAAGGATCACCCATTTTGTGGATACCAGTGAGTATCTTTCCCAATCATCATCCATTGACTAATGGTTTTATAATCAAGATGGTAGTAGTGGTGGGGGTAGAAGTTTTGCACGGGCTCAGTGACATGGACTTTTATTCACCAATGGCAACTGAACTATATAGCTTTTGGTGAATGGTTTAGTTAGTAACACTGCATCTCAATATGGTACCATTCCTGGGGATGATTTCTAGCTGCATCATTGCAGGTTGATTATGTTGAAATAACTTCAATCATTCGGATGTGTGGCATTTTATTCTTACTATAGTGTGTACTTATTCTGCATGTGAATTCATCTGCTTTGTATACAATGGTTTTGTTAAAACTATCATCTATAAACTTATGGAATTATTTATTCACTATTGTATTTCATACAACATTTTTTTTCTGATCAAAAAATTTACTTCAAAATGAATGAAGTGTGATCCAGGCATAACAACACACGCCTGTAATCCCAGAAGCCCGGGAGGCTGAGACAGGAGGATCTCCAGCCAACCTCTGCAATGGCAAGGTGCTAAGCAACTCAGTGAGACCCCGTCTCTAAATAAATTACAAAATAGGGCTGAGGATGAGGCTCAGTATTTGAGTACCCTTGAGTTCAATCCCCAGTATCAATAATAATAATAATAATAATAATAATAATAATAATAATAAAGTGTGGGATTAATTGGTTATTAATTGGTTATTATAGTTTGGAACTGAAAAGTTCCCCAAAAGCCCATTGACACTTTTGGAAGGTGGTGGAAACCTTTAAGCTGTGGGATCTACTGGGAAATTTTAGGTCATATTCTTGAAGGGGATTGTAGGATGCTGTAGTCTTTCTCTTTTGCTTGCTCAGTCTTGAAGTGAATGGGACATGTACTCCAACCTTACATAATGTGCTATCCCACCACAGGCCCCAAAGCAATGGTATCGCTAGTTTATGGACTGAAGGCTCCAAAACTGTGAGCCACAAGAACCTTTTCCCACTTATCTCAGGTAATTGTTATAGTAATGGAAGATTGATCAATATATTGAAGTTATATTTTTTGCATTCTAAACTATCTGTCTTGCTAGAATGGTGAAATGGCCTTTTGAAGACTCAGTTGCAGTGATAGCTAGATGGTAATGCCTCGCAATACTGGAGTAATGTATTATAGGATGTGTTATATGTATACAATATATGTTGATGTTTTCCTATAGCAAGTATTCATGGGTTAAGAATGAAGAAGTAGAAATGGGAATGAGTCTACTCAATAATACCACTAACATTACAGTCACAATTTTTTCTTCCTTTTCCTGTATCCTTAAACTCTTTTGGTTTATGAATCTTGGTTCCAAAGAGGTATTCTTTTCACTAGAGGCATTGCAATGATTTTCTTGTTACCTATTCAGTGTTTGCTCCTGATGAATCTAAGTCAACAAGCAAAGAAGAGTATCACTGTAGTGGTTGGGGCAATTGATCTTGAGTACCAAGTGGAAATTGGGTTACTATAATAGAAGTAGGTGGAGGTAAAGAAGAATATCTCTGGAATTCAGAAGGTTTCTTGGGACTTTTCTTAGTACTACTGCATACTGTGACTAAATTCAGTGGAAAAGTGAAGAGGCAGGAAGATGGCAGAAGTAAGCTAGGCAGTGAGTCTCAATGGCTTCACAACACAGAAAGGAGGGAGCAAAGGAAAAGCAGAATTGAGAAGTTTGTGAAATACTAAATGCTCTAAAAATCAATTTTACAGTCTGAGACTTGGAAAGATTGGAAGATTGATTACATAAAACAAACAAACAAAAAACTCAGAGTCCCCTAACCCTGTACCCAAAGCTGGGTATGAGATATGTGAAGGGACAGCAGAGAGAGGAAGGAAACAGAAAATCGCATAAGCTCATCTACTTAAAATATTTGCAAATAAAGTCAAAATGTAAAATATGATAGTTACAGAAGGGTTCTTAAAACAGAGCAAATAGTTTAAAACGAAATTGCAAATATAAAACTCAGTCAGGGGTTCACAGCCATATTGTGAAGACCTCAGCTGACCAGTCACCCCCTTAAATCAACACAGTGTCTACTTATGCCCAGACAATCACAAATGAAAACAGAAGGAAACCTCCTGCAGTGGGAACCCTTAAAAATGCAGCCAGAAAGAACATCTAGAAGAACCACTACTAGGAAAAATTACTGAAACCTTCTTGCCCTCCCCCTCACAAGGGGAATGGCTTGATGCGACCTATGCTGAGAACTGCACCTAACCCTGCTCAGGTAACAAAGGCAAGGACAGAAAGCTTTGCACACTATTCACTTGCATAACTCAGAGATAGTTAGTAATGAAACAGCTTTGGCCTCCTGAAAAGAGGAAAGTGGATTCACCAGTTCCGAATCACTGACATTGAGAGAAGGCACCATGGGAAGCATAGTGACATTCCCCGGGGTTCTTGGGATCCCAGGGGATCAGAAGGAAGCTGCCTAAATATCCAATGCCAGAGATTCTAAGGAAAATTACCAGAGTCTACAGAGCAGGAAGGGGCTGATTTCAGCCTTAACTGGTACACAGCCTTACCTGTGATCACAACTGGTGAGTAAAAGGGCATTGTCTGGATACTTGTGAGACCCTGAATCAGTCTTAGTAAACAGAGGGAATCAATGCCCACTATTCACAACCTGAGGCAGTGTAAACTACTTGAAACCCTTCACTATAGTACCTCAGAGACAGGAGTCAGCTGGGGGAATACTGCTCCACAGAACATCCATTGAAAACCCACAACCATAGTTCCTGCACTCACAGTCAACCACAAGGATCTTGACTATAGAAAAAAATGATCCTAAAGAAGGGATCTGACACATGATGACCTACAGTAATCACAGAGACACTCCAGTCTGCATCCTGAATTACTGCAAACAACAGAAACAGACAACCCACATCATTGCATCCTGTAATCAGTCAGCTGCAGGCCCCTGGGTGGATAAACCAGAAGTTGGGGTGCATACCAAATAGCAATTTGGCTTCTGCAACTCTGGAGAGATCCTCAGCCAAAGATTGATGGACATCTGCTAAATGTCCAAACTTCAATGAAATATATACAAGCCAACATTTAACAAGAATTTTTTTAAACTTTTACATGGTTGACTATAAATAAATCTAATGTCAACTTTTACCATATAAATTACTCTTTTATGATAATTATTAAACCAATAGCCAACATTGAATCTTCAATTTATTTAATATATATAATATATATATTAAATTAGTTTTTAAATTTATATATGACAGTAGAATGCACTATAATTCTTATTACACATATAGAACATTTTTTTCATATCTCTGGTTGTATACAAAGTATGGGCACACCAATTAATGTCTTCATACCTGTACTTTGGATAATAACAATCATCACATTCCACCATCATTAATAACCCCATGCCCCCTCCCTTCGCCTCCAACCTCTCTGCCCTATCTAGAGTTCATCTATTCCTCCCATGCTCCCACTCCCTATCCCACTATAAATCAGCCTTCTTACGTCAAAGAAAACATTTTGGCATTTGTTTTTTTGGGATTGGCTAACTTCACTTAGCATTATCTTCTCTAACTCCATCAATTTTCCTGCAAATGCCATGATTTTATTATCTTTTACTGCTGAGTATTATTCCATTCTGTATTTATGACACATTTTTTTGTATCCTTTCATCTATTGAAGGGCATCTAGGTTGGTTCCAGAGTTTAGCTATTGTGAATTGTGCTGCTATAAACATTGATGTGGCTGTGTCCCTGGTAGTATGCTGTTTTTAAGTCCTTTGGTTATAGACTGAGGAGTAGGATAGCTGGGTCAAATGGTGGTTCCATTCCCAATTTTCCAAGAAATCTCCATACTGGTTTCCATACTGGCTGCACCAATTTGCAGTCCCACCAGCAGTGTATAAGTGTACCTTTTTCCCCACAACCTCGCCAACAGTTAATGTTGTTTGTATACATAATAACTGCCATTCTGACTGGAGTAAGATGAAATCTTAGAGTAGTTTTGATTTTCATTTTTCTAATTGCTAGTGATGATGAACATTTTTTAATATATTTGTTGATTGATTGTATATCATATTTGAGAGGTGTCTGTTCAGATCCTTGGCCCATTTATTTATTGGGTTATTTGTTTTGCGGTGCTTAGCTTTTTGAGTTCTTTATATAACCTAGAGATTAGTGCTCTATCTGATGTGTGAGCAATAAAGATGTGCTCCCAAGATATAGGCTCACTGTTCACCTCACAGATTGTTTCTTTTGCTGAGAAGAAACTTTTTAATTTGAGTCCATCCCTTTTATTGATTCTTGATTTTAATTCTTGCACTATTAGGAGTCTTATTAAGGAAGTTGGGACCTAATCCCACATGATGGAGATTAAGGCCTACTTTTTCTTCTATTAGACACAGGGTCTCTGGTTTAATTTCTAGGTCCTTGATCCACTTTGAGTTGAGTTTTGTGCATGGTGAGAGATAGGGGTTTAATTTCATTTTGTTGCAAATGGATTTCCAATTTTTCCAGTACCATATGTTGAAGAGGCTATCTTTTCTCCAATGCATGTTTTTGGCATCTTTGTCTGATATAAGATAATTGTAATTTTGTGGGTTAGTCTCTGTGTCTTCTTTTCTGTACCCTTGGTCTACCAGTCTGTTTTGGTGCCATTACCATGCTGTTTTTTTATTATTGCTCTGTAGTATAGTTTAAGTTCTGGTATAGTGATGCCACCTGCTTCACTCTTCTTGCTAAGGATTGATTTAGCTCTTCTGGGCCTCTTATTTTTCCAGATGAATTTCATGACTGCTTTTTCTATTTTTATAAGGAATGTCATTGGGATTTTGATTGGACTTGCATTAAATCTGTGTAGTGCTTTTGGAAGTATGGTCATTTGGATTATATTAATTCTGCCTATCCAAGAGCAAGGTAGATCTTTCCATTATTTAAGGTCTTCTTTGAATTCTTTCTTTAGGTTTCTGTAATTTTAATTATACAGATCATTGACCTCTTTTGTTAATTTGATTCTCAAGTATTTTTTTAAGGCTATTGAAAATGGGGTGGTTTTCTTGATTTCTCTTTCTGAGGATTTGTTACTGATATACAGAAATGCCTTTGATTTATGGGTGTTGATTTTATATCAGGCTACTTTGCTGAAGTCACTTATGAGTTCTAGAAGTTTTCTGGTGGAATTTTTAGGGTCTTCTAGGTATAGAATCATATCATCAGAAAATAGTGCTAATTTGTGTTCTTCTTTTCCTATGTGTATCCCTTTAATTTATTTCATCTCTCTAATTGCTGTTTCAAGCACTATGTTAAATAGAAGTGGTGAAAGAGGGCATCCCTGTCTTGTTCCAGTTTTTAGAGGAAATGCCTTCAGTTTTTCTCCATTTAGAATGATGTTGGCCTGGGGCTTCTCATAGATAGCCATTATGATGTTGAGATATGTTTCTGTTATCCCTAGTTTTTCTAGTGATTTGAACATAAAGGGGTGCTGTAGTTTTGTCAAATGCTTTTTCTGTGTCTATTGAGATGATCATATGATTCTTTTTTAAAGTCTATTGATGTGATGAATTACATTTATTGATTTCTGTATGTTGAACCAACCTTATATCCCTGGAATGAATCCCACTTGATCATGGTACACTATATTTTGATATGTTTTTCTATTTGATTTGCCAGAATTGTATTGAGAATTTTTGCATTCATGTGCATTAGAGATATTGGTCTGAAGTTTTCTTTTTTTGGTGTGTCTTTGCCTGGTTTTGGAATCAGAAGTGATAATGGCCTCATAGAATGAGTTTGGAAGTGTTCCAAACTCTATTTCCTCAAATAAATTGAAGAGTATTGGTATTAGTTCTTCTTTATAGGTTTTGTAGAACTTGACCGTGTATTCATCGGATCCTGGGCTTTTCTTGCTTGGTAGACTTTTGGTGGTGTCTGCTATTTGTCACTTGAGATTGATCTGTTTAAATTGTGTATATCATCCTGATTAAATTTGGGCAAATTATATGACTCTAGAAATTTGTTGATGCCTTCCATATCTTCTATTTTATTGGAGTACCTGTTTTCAAAATAATTTCTAATTATCTACTGTATTTCTGTAGTGTCTGTTATGATATTTCCTTTTTCATCACATATGTTAGTGATTTGAGTTTTCTATCACCTTTTCTTTGTTAGCATGGCTAAGGGTCTGTCAATTTTTTCAATTGTTTCTTTCATTTCAATTTCATTAATTGCAGCTATGATTTTAATTATTTCCTGTCTTCTGCTGCTTTTAGTGTTGATTTGTTCTTTTTTTCCTAGGGTTTTGAGATGTAATGTTAGGTTGGTTATTTATTGACTTTTTTTCATTTAAGGAATAAACTTCATGTAATGAACTTTTTCCTCTTAGAACTGCTTTCATAGTGTCCCAGAGATTTTGATATGTTGTATCTGTGTTCTCATTCACCTCTAAAAAATTTTTAATGTCCTCCTTGATGTCTTTTGTAATGAATTTTTCATTCACAAGCATATTATTTAGTCTCCAGGTGTTGAAGTGGATTTTATTTCTTATTTTATCATTGATTTCTAATTTCATTCCATTATGATCTAAAAGAATGCAGAGTAGTATCTCTAACTTTATATTTGTTAAGAGTTGCTTTGTGGCATAGTGTATGGTCTATTTTAGAGAAGAATCCATATGCTGCTGAGAAGAAAGTGTATTCTCTCATTGAAGGATGAAATATTCTATACATGTCAGTTAAGTCTAAGTTATTGATTGTATTATTGGGTTATATAGTTTCTTTGTTCAGCTTTTGTTTGGAAGATCTATCTAGTGATGAAAGAGTTGTGTTAAAGTCACCCCAATTATTGTGTTGTGGTCTATTTAACTCTGGAACTTGAGAAGAGTTTGTTTGATGAAAATAGCTGATCCATTGTTTGGGGCAGATATATTTATGATTGTTATGTCTTGTAGGTGTATGGTTCCCTTAAGCGGTGTGTAATGTTCATCTTTATCCCTTTTGGTTAACTTTTGCTTGAAAAACCTGCTTGCTTCTACAGTCTATGTGAGTGGTATGATTTTTCCCAACCCTTCACTTTCAGTCTGGGGATGTCTTTTCCTATGAGATGAGTCTCTTGGAGGCAGCATATTGTTGGGTCTTTTTTTTGGGGGGGGGGATCCAATCTCTAGTCTATGCCTTTTTATTGGTGAGGTTAGTCCATTAATATTCAGGGTTATTATTGAGACATGATTTGTATTCCCAACCATTTTTATTTATTTTTGGTATTTAATGTGACTTGGTTCTCCTCTGATTAGATTTTCCTTTAGTGTAATCCCTCCCTCTGCTGATTTTCATCATTGTTTTTCATTTCCTCTGCTTGGAGTATTTTGCTGAGGATATTCTATAGTGCAGGCTTTCTAGTTGTAGATTCTTTTAACTTTTGTTTATCATGGAAGGTTTTTATTTCATCATCAAATCTAAAGCTTAGTTTTGCTGAGTGTAATATTCTTGTTTGGCATCCATTTTCTTTCAGAGCTTGGTATATGTCATTCCATGATCTCCTGGCTTTGAGGGTCTGGGTTAAAAAATTTGCTGAGATACGAATCAGTCTCCTCTGATATGTGATCTGATTCTTCCTCTCTTACGGCTTTGAGGATTCTATCCTTATTCTGTATGCTAGGTATTTTCATTATAATGTGCCTTGGTGTAGACCTGTTGTAACTTTGTGTATTTGGTGTCCTGTAAGTCTCTTGTATTTGGTTTTCCAATTCATTCTTCATGCTTGGGAAATTTTCTGCTATTATCTCATTGAAGAGATTGTGCATTCCTTTGGTTTGAAACTCTGTGCCTTCCTCTATCCCAATAACTCTTAGATTTGGTCTTTCAATGCTGTCCCATAATTCTTTGATGTGCTGTTCATGATTTCTAAATATCTTCACTGTGTGATCAACTTTATTTTCTAGGTTGTATACTTTGTCTTCATTATCTGATATTCTTTCTTCCAAGTGATCTAGTCTGTTGGTTATGCTTTCTATTGAGTTTTTTTTTCCATTTGATTTATTGTATCCTTCATTTCAAGTATTTCTGACATTTTTTTATTTCAGAGTCTCTGTCTCTCTCTTGAATTAATCTTTTGCTACCTGTATTTGCTCTCTTATCTCATTGTTGGAGTAATCAATTTTTGCCTGTATTTGCTCATTTATGTTATTCTTTAATTCACAGATCATTTTAATTATAAACCTTCTGAACTGATTCTTTAACATTTCATCAACTTTGCTGACCAGGGGTTCTGTTATTATAGTGTCCTGGTTTGTTTGTGGCATTTTTCCTCCCTTGTGTTTTCATGTTGTCTGTGTGTCTTCCTATCTTGCAGTATGGATCTGAAACATTACAATTTCTTCTCCATATTCTTGTAGTACCCATGAAGATTGTCTGTACCTCACTTTGATGTTGGGCTTCCAGATCCTGCTGGTGTCCCTCAGTGTATGCTACTGCATCCTGGATCTGGGTCCTATGCAAGTTGGTGTGGGTGGATATGGACCACCAGGCTTTACTTCCCATAGTAGTGAAATGGAAGGGGCAGTCTTGCACCAGAAGCTAAGTTCTGGAGGGTGTCTGCCCCTCTGGGGGAGGGGTGGACTGGGCCTGCTGTGCACCTTGGATCCATATAGGCTAGTGTGGGTGGATCTGGGCCTCAAGTTTGACCTTCCTGGTAGTCTGCTGGTCAGAAAGGGTGGTCCTGTGCCAGAGGCTAGGCTCTGGTTTGTGTCTGCCTCACCGGGGGAGAGGTGAACCAGGCCTACTGAGACCACAAGTTCCCTAAGGTCTGGTGTGGGTGTTCTGGTGTTCTGGAAGATTACTGGAGTAGACAAAGGGAACCTAGGGAAGGGAAAAGGGTTAGGATAGGGAAAGATAATGGAATGAATCTGATCTAGCTTTCCCATGTACATGTATGAGTATATCACAGTGAATCTCACCATCAAGGACATCCACAAGATACTATTAAAAAATAAGTAAATATGAGAAACTTCAATAGAGTAGATGGGAGGAAACTGGGGTAGGGGGGAGGAAAGGGAAAGAGGAAGTACTGGGAACCTGAATTAGAACAAATTTTACTCCATGCTTTTATAATCAAGGCAAAATGAATCTTATTATTGTGTATAACTCAAAAGAACCAATAAAAAATTGAAAAGTAAAACAATGAATTCATGTAGAAGCTGTAACCTAGGCTGAAGACTTAAATCACTCTATCAAGAAACTGCAGCCATTGGAAATGTTTTAATGCGGGCAAAGGAGACATGGAACGTGGAATGGGTTTTGAAAAATGGTAGTTTTAAATACTAGCTACAAACATGTGACAGCTGCATTGCAGAAATGAGAACAGTAAAAGCTATGTATATTTCTTCATTATTTTGTTTTGAATATTTTCATACACAAACATTTTTATATGTGTATTCTTCCATTTTTCATTCACTTATCATCATTAATAGTCAACTTGATTTCATAGTTTTTAACTTTTAGAATAGTATGGAAGAATAAAATTCACCCAAAATCTTTAATCCTCTTTTTAATAAAAAGTTAGCATGTCTGTGGTTGTATACTAGATAATTTTGTCATGTAAGTTGGAAAAATGGCTTTGTTATTGTTCTTATTTAGCTATTATATGGGGTTAAGGAAATGTGTTTTGATGCTAAGTTGAAAATGTATGGACTGTGATGGTCCATTTTATGTGTGAACTTGGCTAGGCTATAGTCCTCAATTATTCAGTCAAGAACTGATTAATGAATTTATTTTGTGATTGAAGTTCATATTCACTTGACTTGAAGTAAGGGATATTATACTATAATCTCAGCAGACCTTATTCAATCAATTGAAAGACTTTAACATCCAATCAGAGGCTTCCCTGAAATAGAAGAAAATCTATTGTGAATAGCAGCTTTAGCTTATACTTAAGTTCTAGCCTGATGTTACTGAATTTTTTTTCTACACATTCCAAACTTTCCTTGGCAGCCCTTAGAATTTCATAAGCCAATTCCTTGCTATAAATTTTTTAAGTGGATCTCTTTTCCTGTCTGAACCTTGACTGATGCACACTTCCCTTTTCATCTGCTATCTCTGAGATCAAAATGTGAAGATAATCCTTTGATGAAATCTTAAGGTTTTTCTATATATAGAATCATATCATCCTCTTTTTTTTTCTTTTGCCTAATTTCTCAGGCTAAAACACCTAGTATTCTGCTAAACAAGACTGATGAAACTTGTCTTGTTCCTGATATTGGAAGAAAAGTTTTAAGCTTTTCTCATTCAACAACTCTATTAATAATAATTTGTTCAGAATTTTTTTTGATGAAAGACAATGAATTTTGGAATGCTTTTTCTGCATCTATTGTTATAATCACATGATTTTTCCCTTTAATTGGTTGATATGGTGACTTGCATGTATTGATTTTCATGCATTGAATCGTTCTTGCATCTCTCTGGTAAATCTCATTTGATTATGAAGAATGATATTTTTGGTATGTTATTGAATTTAATTTCCTAGTGTTTGGTTGAGAATATTTTCATCTGTGTTCATTGGAAATATGGCATATAGTTATTTTTATTGCTTCCTTGTGTAGCTTTGGTATCAATGTATTTTTGGCCTTGTAGAATGAGTTTGGAAGAATTCCCTCCTTTACAGTTTTTTTCTTTCTTTTTCATTTTTTTTGAACAGCTTGGAAAAAAATGATATTAGTCATTCCTTAAAGGTTTGATAGAATTTAGCAACAAATACATCTGTTCTGGGACTTTTATTTTTTGAAGAGACATATTACTGACTCAATCTTACTGCTTATTAATGGTCTATGTAGGTTTTCTATGTCTTCATGGTTCATTTTTGGTAGATTATATGTATCAAAATTTTATACATTTTTTCTATATTTCTAATATATTGATACAATTGTTTGTAATAGCCCCAAACATTCCTTTCTATTTACATGGTATAAGTTTTAATGGCTATTTTTTCATGTATAATTTTATTTATGTGGGTCTTCTCTCTTTTTTTCTAGTTAGCACAACTAACAGTTTGTCAGTTTGGGTCTATCTTTCCTTCTCTCTTTTATTGATTTTTGCATTGTTCTTTAGTCTCTATTTTATTTATACACTGATATATATTCACTTTACTAATTTGGGGGTTTATTTTGTTTTTGTTTTTCTGGGTCCTTAAGATGCATTACTGAATTATTTATTTGGAATCCTTCTATTTTTTTTTTTTTCATACAGGCATTGGTTCCTTTAAGCTTCTCTATTAATACTGTTTTGCAGTATCCCATAGGTTTTGAAATGTTGTGTTTCTAGTTTATTTCAACACACACTTTAATTTACCCATTTATTTTAATAACCCATTACTCATTCAGTAGCATGTTGTTAAGTCTCCATGAATTTGTGTAGTTTCTGAAGTTTTTATTAGTTTGTTTGTTATTTCTAATTTTATTCTATTGTCATTGAGGAGGGTAAATGATATGATTTCAGGTTTTTTTTAATTGTCACAATTTGTTTGTTGCCTAATATGTAGTCTACTCTAGAGAATGTTCCTTGAGGCTGAAGAAAAGCATGTAAATGGAGAAAAGATAACCTCTTTAACAAACGGTGCTGGGAAAACTTGAAATCTATATGTGTTTGACATGAACCCCTTTCTGTCTCCCGCACAAAACTCAACTCAAAGTGGACCTAGATGTTAGGCCAGAGAACCTGTGCCTACTATAAGAAAAAGTAGGCTCACATCTCCATAATGTTTGGTTAAGAACTGAATTCCTCAGTAAGACTCCTAAAGAGCAAAAAGTATAACTGAGAATCAATAAATGAGATAGTATCAAACTGAAAAGCTTCTTTTCAGCAACAGAAACAATCAAGAATGTGAACAAAGAGTTTCAGAATGGGAGAAAATCTTTACCACCTGTTGAGCAGATAGAGCAATAATCTCAGGTTATACAAAGAACTCAAAAAACTTAACACCATATTAATAATAATAACAATAAAACAACAACAACAACAATCTCCCAATCAATAAAGAAAAAGAAATATGAATGGTCAAAAACTATATGAAAAAATGTTCAACATCTCTAACAAATATAGAAATACAAATTAAAACTATACTGTGATTTCATCTCACTTCAGAATAGCAATTATCAAGAATATAAGTAACAATAAATGTTGGTGAGGATGTGGGGAAAAAGCCACATTGTTAGTGGAACTGTAAATTGGTAAAAACCCTCTGGAAAGCAGTATGTAGATTCCTTAGAAAACTTGGAATGGAACCACTATATCCCACTCCTAGGTTTATACCCAAAGGCCTGAAAATTAGCATACTACAGTGACACAGCCACATCAATGTTTTAGCAGCTTGATTCACAATGACTAAGCTATGGAACTAACCTATGTGCCCTTCAACAGATGAATGGATAAAGAAGTTATGGTATATATAAACAATGGAGTATTACCCAGCCATAAATAAAAATGAAATTATGACATTTGCTGATAAGTGGATGGAACTATCATGCTAAGTGAAATAAGGTAATCCCTCCCCCCCCCGCCCTCCCCCCAAAAAGGCTGAATGTTCTCTCTGATATGTGAACGCTAACCCACAACAAGAGATGGTAGGGAGGAAAAGAATAAAGGTTCCTTGGATTAGACAAAGGGGAATGGAAGAAAGGGAGGGGGAATGGGAATAGAAAAGACAGTGGAATGAATCAGACATAATAATGTTCCTATCTTTATGTATTGCCGCAGTCTGGCTGGGCACAAAATCACGAGCCACTCACACCTTGTAGATTCAAACAGCAACTCTTTATTCTCGAACTGTCACCGGCACTCTACACACACGTTCTGGGGAAATCCACTGGCACTCTACACGCACGTTCTGGGGAAAATCCACACTTCCACTGGGCTCTGTATCCCAAAAAACTCTCTGAATCCTGTGAGAACTCAACGGGAACTCAAGGAGCAGGCGCGCCTGGGGCAGCAGGATACGCCCTGTTCCCAGCAGGGTACACCTTAAACCTGGAACCACCCTAAACCCAAGGAGCGGGATACTCCCTATTCCCAGCAGGATACACCCTAAACCTGGACCCACCCTAATCCAGCAGGATCCTCCCTAAACCCGGATCCACCCTGGTCCTTGAGTAGGGTCACCTTTCTCATGCAATGTCACTGCAAATGACCTGGGTCCAATATGGAGAGTCCTTCCTCTGAGCAACATTGGGTAGGCTGACAAAGAAATTGCCTTGCGTCATTCCTACTTGGCAATGGCTCTCAGTAATGTATGAATATATGACCAATGTAACTTCACATCATGTACAACCACAAGAATGAGATTTTAATTAGAATAAGTTATACTTCATGTATGTATAATATGTCAAAATGCACTATACTGTCATGTATATCTAAAAAGAACAAATTAAAAAGAATGTGTATTCAGTAGCTGTTGTATAAAATGTCCTTTACTTGTATAAGTCCATATAATCTATTATATAATTGAAAACTGATGCTTCTTTTCAAGTTATTTTTTTATTAGTCTGGATAATGTGCCCATTGATGAAAGAAGAGTGTTGAACTCTTCCATTTTTATTATATTGGATACTATTGCTCCTTTTAGACCTAATACTATCTGATTTATAAACTGCATGTTTCAGCATTGAGTTCATATACATTTAAAATCATTGTATCTTTTTCTTGAATAGAGCCCTAGATCATTATATAGTGAAATTCTTTATCTTGTTTTCTAGTTTTTAATCTTTGAATCTTTTGTTTGATATAAATATAGCTGTTTTCTTCCTTTTGGTTTATGTTTCTATAGAATATCTTTTCCTATTTTTTCACTTTCAGTCTGTGTGTGTCTTTTCTGGTGAAGTGGATTTCTCATAGACAGTATAATATTGGGTGTTGTTTTTGTATCCATTCAACCAGTATATTTCTTTTCATTGTGGAATTTAGTCCATTTATATTCAAGATTATTATTGATATGCAAAGACATTCCTGTTGTTTGTTTGTTTTGAATATTATTTGTTCTATTCTTCCCTTTTTGTTGTTCTTTGTGGTTGGTTGGTTGGTTGTTTATTTTCCCAATAAGTTTTTATTCTCTTTTATTTCTCTATTGTATGCTTACTTAACTAGTAGATTCTACACTTTCACATGTTATTGTGAGTGTACTTATCTTTCTTTTTCTTCTTGATATAGGATTTCCTTAAGCATCTTTTATAATGCCAGTGTAGTGGTGATGAATTTCGTTGGTTTTGTTTTTTTATGAAAAGGTTTTAGTTTTTCTTTATTGCTGAAGGATAGCTTTGCTAGATATAGTATTCTTGCTTGACAGTCATTTTCTTTCAAGACTTGAAATATGTTATTTCAATACCTTCTGGCCTGTAAGCTTTCAGGTCAGAAATCTGCTGTTAGTCTAATGTGGGTACCCTTAAAGATGTCTTGGTACTTTCCACTTGCAGATTTCAGAATCTCTCATTGTCTTGATGATTTTAACAATTAGAATATAATATTTTGTGGTGAGGACCCTTCTCTGGTCATGTTATTCAAGGTTCTGTGTGTTTCCTGTACCTAATAGCCATATCCTCCCAAAGATTAATAAAGTTTACAGCTATTATTTCATTGAATAGATTTTCTATACCTTTCCTCTCTTTTTCTTTGGGAAGAGAACTATAAATATTTTTTGAATTAATGGTACCCCAAGTCTCAGAAGCTGATTTTATTCTTTCTTTCTTTTTTAAAATTTTGTCATATTGGGCTATTTCAAAAGAACTCTCATCAAGAGTAGATATTTGGGGCTGGGGATGTGGCGTGCTCGCCTTGTATGCGTGCGACCCGGGTTCGATCCTCAGCACCACATACCAACAAAGATGTTGTGTCCTCCAAGAACTAAAAAATAAATATTAAAAATTCTCTCTCTCTCTCTCTCTCCTCTCTCACTCTCTCTTTAAAAAAAAAAAAAGAGTAGATATTCTTTCTTATGTTTCATATAGTCTGTGTTAAAGACTTTCAACTGTATTTTTTTATTTGGCTGATTGAGGTCTTTACCACCAAGATTTTTATATGTTTCTTTGTCAAGATCTCTTTTCTTTCTGAATTTTTATTCATATCATGTATTGTTTTCTACTTTTTATTCAATTGCTTGTCTCTATTCTCTTGAATTTCATTGAGCATGTCTGTAATTATTTTTTAAGTTATTTATCAGGCATTTTGTCCATATTGTTTTCTTGGAGATACATTGCTAAAATTTTATTTGTTCTTTTGGAAGCATAATGTTATCTTGTTTATTTTCATATTTTCTTTGCTCCTGTGCAACTTCAATAAGGTGATTTTTGTAGTATCTTTCTCCTGAATAATGTGCTTTGGGTATATGGTATGAAATCTTGGCTTTGAACCCAGCTGTATACTGTAATGTAGTCTCCTTATAGCTTATTTGATTGTAAATATGGCTTTACAGTCAAAGAAGCTATAAGGAGGGAACAATGTGTGCTGAGGTGCACTTGAAGGGATCCACTATCTCTGAAGGTGTTGCAGTAGAGAGGACACTCTAGAAGTCCAGGAGCTGTGGTGCATACAGCAGAATGTGGGGTTCTCACTGTGTGGCCATTCTGTCAATGTAGTGGTGGTATCACACAGGCAATGGATATTTCCTCAGTTGATGCTGGGATGAGCTCTGTTATGACAATGGCCTCTGGCACTGGCAATCCTAACAAATAGCAGGGGCCTGAAGAACCTTCCTTCAATCCACATACTACCCATGGAGGAGTGACAACTACAGTATCATCTGTGGTAACTGCTCTGAGTTCTAGCAGTGGCTCATATCCCCATTATAGTGTGAGTAGAGATGGAAGTGGGTACTCACTGCCAACCCAAGAGTAACATATGCCCACATGCAGGGCTGGGATGAGGGGTGGTAGTGAGAACTGCAGCACTCACTTCATCCCGGACAGGAATGTATACCCAGATGTACAGTATGAAGCGTGTAGCAGTAGTTCTTGCTACCAGCTCCAACAGCACAGTGTGGGCTATGTGGTAATGCCCCTTCATTTGTATCTGCACTCAGTCTCAGTGGTGGCAAGGGTCCACGCTCAGCTGCCTATGGGGCATGGGTAGAGGTAGGGAACTGCATGGACTCCTGCTTTCAGTTCTGGCATTGGCATAAGACCTCACATGGAAGGTCACACCCTAGTTCCTAGGTAAAGAGTGCTGTAATGTCTTAGTTCCTTAGGGTGACATTCTCTGTCATCCTCTGTGTGGAAACACCTGTCTCTTGTGATGCATGACACTGAGCAAGCATGGGTACTTGAATCACAGATTTTCTGCTTGGTTAAGTTGGGTTCATGAGACTACAACTCAGTTCTAGTGTGGAACACTGTTTGTGGGGTCCTATACATGTAGATGGGCAGGAATCCTAACCCCTAGAACAATATGAGTTTGGACAATAGTTCCATCCTCAACATGGTGAATGACTTCTGGGGATTGGCAGGGGACACCACAAGATTCTTTTCTAAAGCAAGGCTACTGCACGCTCTAGGTTGCTCTTTTAACTGATTTTAAAAGCTCTGATCTCTAAGGCTTTCCAGTAGCTCAGACTACTGTCATCTACTATAGCAACATTTGCTAGGACTCTCCCATTCTTTTTCTCTTGATAAAGTGAGTTTCTTCCCCACTGATGGGGGAGCTATGGTGGACATTGCTAAAGGGGTTCCTTTTCTGTTTCTGTTCTATTATGCTGCTAACCCAGATTTCCAAGTCTTATAATATTCCAGTGTACCCCTTGCTTCTCTCCTTTCTTCACTGACTGATATGTGTAAAATTTAAATATTAGAGTTTTAATCAAACATAGTTAAGTTTTATGTAATGCTGTAAGAATTTAGTGCCTGGCATGTAGGTGTGGGCACTTAATACACTAGACCTCCTACAAATAATTTATTAAAATATTTTAAGTAAGCCAGGTAAGATGGCACATGCCTATAATCCTAGCATCTTGGGATGTGTTCAAAGCCAGCCTCAGAAACTAAGTGAGGCCCTAAACTACTTACAGAGACCTGTCTGTAAATTAAATATTTTATAAAAGGGTTGGGGATGTGGCTTAGTGGTTGAACCTCTGTTACCCAGAGCTTGCATGGGGGAGGGAATAACGAAGCCTCAGAGGACTGCACCAGCTGGAAATAAAAGTCTGAAAAATTAAGAAATAAAACAAAGGACATGAGAAATGTAATTTAAAGCTAGGGCTTGATGGGTGGAAAAGACCTGATGGGTCTTATCCTAACAAAGGGAAAAAGTCTGCAAATGCTTTATTTATAGTGAAATACACCATAAGAATTTATTGAGAGGAAGGGTTCTTCAAGGTAAATAGGAAGCTAGAGGCTGTGGGGGAACTTGGCCTGATTGGAGACTTATCACTTACCCAGTAATTGTCCCTCCTGCAGGTAGCTGGTGCCACAAGGCTAGTCAGTGACATTGGTATCTCTAACTCCAAAGTTGTATTTAAACCCAGGCCTAAGTCAATAAATTCCAAGGTATTACAGAATTCTCTTTGAGCAGGAAGTTTGCCAAGGCAATGGAGCAGTCTCAGATGGGGAAAATAATACCGAGAATTCTCCAAGGGGCTCATCTCATGGCTCAGACATGCCCATGGGGCTTCCAACAAACACCCTTGGGTTGATGCCTTGGTACCTCCCCAAAATAATTAAGAAAAAAAATAGCAACATAAAACACTAACTAGGAACTCTTGAAACTTAAAATTAGGGACTTTTTAGGGATGGGGAGGCAGCACTTGGAAGAATTAATCAGTGGAAGTGATTCTCATGCTTTTGTGACCTTTTCCAGAGTGAAGCCATAGTTGCAAAAGTGACAGCATCTGATTCCAGAGGTCAAGTAGAAAAACAATATTCATTCTAAGCCAGAAAAAGCAAGAGAAGGAGCTCCAGGAAACTAGAGTTGCTAAAAAATATGGATGGATTTCCCAGAAAGAAGATGGCCGTAGAGAATTCTTAATCCATTCACAGTCTCCTTCCAAATCACAAATGATTCCTTAAGTGTACAGATGAAAGTGTAAGTGAAAGTAGCCTGCAAGTAAAGCCTAGGGAGCTTAGTGGAGATCTGAACTGCCACTTAGTATAGGCATTAAGAATCAATAATGTAAGTTCAACAAGTTGATTTCCTGCTAAAATAAAAAACCTCAGTGTACGTTGAAACCATATAACAGAATCTAGAATATCCAATATTCTATTTACCATGTTCAGACAAAATCTAATTCTTCAACAGCCAGGAAAATACAAATGGGTAATTATTAATTAGATCAGGTGCTGGCATTATTAGACTGAGAAATGAAATAGCAATTTTGACTATGTTCACAGAAGTGAAAAAATATGCAAATACAGAGAAAGTCAGTAGTGGAATTGCATATATGGAACAAAATCCAGTGGAAATATTAGATCTGAAAATAAAGATGAAGAGCTCCAATTTTATACAAATTCTGTGTATAAATTCTGTAAATTCTGTAACTGACTCCAAAAGCAGGCATACCTGTAGCCAACTCATGCTCACTTGTAGTAGCACAGATCAGCATCACCACTTTTCAGGGAAATGCAAATTAAAACTATAACAATATACTATTGCACATCTATCAGAATGTCTACAGTGAAAATGACTGCTAACATCAGATATTGACAGGACTATGGAATAACCAGACCTTTCATATGCTCATTTAATATAAAATGGTAAAAATACTTTTGAAAATAATCTGAAGTTTCCTCTCTTTGTAAGTAAAAATAAACTATAATAAGGCTCAAACTTTTCCGCATAGGTATTTATTCAAGGGAAAAAAACACACTAATGTTCACAAAAGGAAGGGCAAATGAATACTCATAGAAGCCTTACTTCATTATAGCAAAAAATAATTCTCATTTAATAGAACCGCTATACAAATGTGATAATTTATACAATGAAATACTATGCACAGATGAAAGGAACAAATTAATGATGTGTAAAACAGCATGGATAAATCTCAAAATTTTTTGTTGTATAATATAAGCCTTCCCTAGAATATATATTGAATAAATGATTTCATTTATATGATTTTGTAGAACAAATAAAATTATTTGTGCAGATTTAACTTTCAATATACTATCATTTTCTTTCCTCCCAAAGCATGTACATTTATATATTTATAGTTCTTGTAGTTCAGATCTAGTTACTATAAATTCTACCAACTCTTTTATTTTGAAAATTATTTCATCTTCATTTTCTTACTGTCTGTCTGCTTGACTCCATCTCTCTGCACCCACCCCCATCCCCACCCCACAAGATCTCTCTGAGTTGCCCAGGGTGCTAGCTTTAAGCTTGTATTCCTTCTGCCTCAGCCTCCCAAGTAGTAACAGGGATTATAAGCATGCACAACCATGTTGGGCTGCATTCATTCTTGAAGGATATTTTCCCTAGCTATGAAATTATAGATCGATGTGTTTATTTTAAATATCTTTTAATATTTTTTAAAATGTCATCGCATTCTTTCCCTGTCTGGCTTGCTTCCTTTGCCTGCCTACGTGCCTGCCTGCCTGCCTGCCACCTTCACCATACCCCGCACCCGCCCCTCTTCCCCACACAAAGTCTTTAGACAGTTTTACCTTTATTAGACAAATGATGGTTAGGTTTGTTTAGCCCCACATATCAACAGAAAATTGTTCTCTTTTTAAAAATTTTGTGCTTCACTTTACTATTTGTTTATAAATCATTAATTCTGGAATTTCTAATCTGCTATTAAGACTATCAAATCAATGTTTTTCATATTGTATTTCATATGTTATAGTTTCCAGTCATAGACAAAACACTTGATTTTTCTCTCTCACAACTTTTTCTTCTATTTTTCTTGTGTTCATGTTTTCCTTTAATTTCTTCAGCTTTTTTCAATATTTTTGACGTCTAACTTTATTTTCTCCCTCAATTTTTTTTGATTGACTCTTTTTCTATTATTCTTGATTCTAATTTTTCTGATTTTCTACATGTCGGGTAATTTCCCCAATGTTAATTAAATAGTTTTGTTGAGATTTGATTCACGTACCATACTATTTACCAATAATAAATGAACAGTTTCATGATTTATAGCATATTCATGAATATCTTCACCACAGGACTTTGTGGAACTGTCATATCACCTTGGAAAAAAAACCAGACATTTTAGGGATTATCCTCCTTTCCACTATCCTCCCAAATCTAATCAAACACTAATTCTCTCCCTGTTTCTATAGATTTGCCTATTTATATTTGTAAAAGATATCATGCAATATATATCCTTTTTGCCTATCTTCCTTTACTTATAAAAAATATCAAGTTTCCTTCATGTGGCAGCATGTATTAGTATTTCATTCCTTTGTATGTCTGTATAATATTTAACCATAGGAATACATCTTAATTGTTTATTATTCATAATTTAGTGGGTATTTTGGTTGCTGCTATTAAAAATAATGTAAATTAAGAATAGTTCTACTATGATCATTGATATGAAATTTATCATCTGAAATATGTTCTCTGTTCTCTTTGGTGTATATCCAAGAGTGGATTTTCTAGATCATACGATAACACTATGTTTAACTTTGTGAGGAATTATCAAGGAATTTCTTCACAGGATGTGCCATTTCATGTTATCACCTCATTGTATGAGGATTCCAGTGTCTCTTCATCTTTACCAATTCTTATTTTTCCTTTTATTTTTATCAAAGTAGTTAATCTACTGGGTATGCCAATTCTCTCCCAGATCAAGAGTGCCCACAATTTTTTTCCCATTCTGTAACTTATCTCTTCACTCAGTTGATTGTTTCCTTTGCTTTTGTTGCTTGTACTTTAGAGGTCTTATCCAAGAAAGCATGTCCATTATCTATGTCTTAAATAGCTTATTCTCTAAATGTTTTCTGGTAGTTTCAGTTTCATGTCTTACAATTATGTCTTTGTTTTATTTTGGCTTGATTTTTGTGTAGAATGAGAGGCAGGGATTAAATTTCCACCTGCATATGAATATCCAGTCTCATTTATTGAAGAAAGTCTTTTTTCCATTGAATATTTTTATATTGTCAAAAATCAATCTTTTCCATAAGTCTATGTGTCATTTTTTTTTTTTTCGATATCACGGATTGAATGCAGGGGTGCTTAACTGCTAAACTACATGCCCAGTCCTTTGTATTTATTATTTTGAGACAGGGTCTTGTCAAGTTGTGTAAGTCCTCTATAAGTTTCTGAGACTGGCTTTGAATTTGTAATCTTCCTGCCTTCCCAGTCACTGGGATTATGGTATGTGCCACCATGTCCAATAATCTATGTGTCATTTTTAATGCCATATTTAAAGACAGCACTAAATTTTTTGGTTATTATATCCCTGTTGTGAATCTTAAGATTATGTATTGTGATGTCTGCAATTTTATTCTATTTTTGCTCAAAATTGTTTTGACTATTCAGTTTTTTAAGAAACTAAACTTTTAAAAAAGAAGTCACAAAAAACAGCAAAATTTTTAAATAATAGAAAGAATAATAGAAGAATATCACAGGGAAAATGATGATATATACTTTATTATTATATAAATATTTTAAATAACTATTATTTGTTCAATCAGTGAAAAAGTTAAAAAACTTTTCATGTTTATTTCACACTGTAATGTTGAAATATTACATAACAATTTAAAATAGTAGGTGGCAATATTTGATGCAATAATTAAATAACAATTTAATTATTATTTAATTAAGTAATAATTAAAGTGTTTTACAGCAACATTTTATTAATGACACTAATGTATGTGTTATTGGTATTACAGAGAACATGTTATTGTGATGGGAGAGAGCATACTCCCGTGGAAAGATTATCAAACTAAGAATTATGAGTCTCAAGCCATAATTTCAGCCACACTTCAATTTATTATGTGCCTTGGAAGATAATTTTCTCTCATAAGTGACATATTTTCTTCTCTATAAATTCTGTTTCTGTCATGTTTAAGCTTCCATGTTATACAATTCACATTAATATTTACATCAGTTATCTGAAGTATGTTTTAATACATAACTGGTTATCTAGACATCTTAAAAAATGAGTTTCATTTTTCTCTTCTATGAATATTTTATGCTTGTTTTGTTTTCTTTCTTTCTCCCCCGCCCCCCGCCCCATTTCTGTGTATCCTTCCAGTGCAGCATCTGTGGTTTACATTCTTGTAGCTCAGTATTCTTTCTGGCTACTATGGCATATTTACCTTAGTGCAGCAGCCAACTCTTCTGTATCTGCAGCTTTCACAGGAGTGGCAAGCTGAAAAGAATGGGTGGAGTGCCTGATTGCAGTTTGGCACACTTGGACAAGCAAGCTTCCATGTTCTTTTGTTCACTTAACAAATCATGTGCAGATAAATTAAAACAGCAGGGCGCACATGCCTCTACCCTCCCCAGGGTACAGTTTTCATATTCACACATGGGCACATGCTCCATTATGACCCTTTGCAGTTTGTATAATGACTTATCATTTTACTTATTCAATATGCCAGATGTGCTCTAAGCATTTAGATCAAAATTCAGTTTCTCTTCAGAAGATAAGTAAGCTCATATACTCCAAAATAATCCAATTTCCAGTAATCATGTTCCTACTTTAATGAAAAATAGTACAAAAGAATGAATTATCAGCACCCAAATCATTATTTTAACCAATTCTCAGAATTCATGTTGGCAGGTAAATTCAATGGAACACAGGAGTGTCTGTCTGATTCAGTTACTTATTTGGAGAAGACAATTGATAAGTACTTATTATTATTGAACAAACTATCAAAATATCACCAATTCAGAATTAAAATTTTAACTTTAGTTATAAGAGTAATCTTTATTTGTCATTTAAGTAATTGATAATAAAACACCTTTCCCAGACAGTTATATTTATGGCTCATTAAATAGTCCTGAGGAGAAAGGAAAACATTTATAAGAATATTTAAACCAATTATCCACCATCCACAGAAGGAACAAGCAATCTGCCTTTGATTATGAAGTATATTTTATTGAATTTCTAAGTTTCTAGCAACTATCATATTTTAAAACTATGACACTATCTTTATCTACTTATTTTAACAATTAAGTAAAAACTTGTGAAATAAAGTTTATTGGAATAATTTCTCTACTGAGTATTTATATGAAAGAAAAATGTTTTTTTTTGTGACCATAACTTTGTATATTTTGACAAACCTCGCCACTTCCCCTCATAGCCTGCCAACCTCTAATAACCTCCATTCTACTGTCAACTTGTATGATATCTACTATTCAAGATTCCACATATGTGTGGGAACAAGTGGTATTTATAAGTTCTGGTGTTTTATTGCACAATAGGACTGCATAATTAATGGTAATGTATATTTCAAAATATGGAAGAGAGTATTTTAAATGTTTTTACCACAAATAAACAAAAAAATTGTTTAAACTGATAAATCAGCTAATCATCCTGTCTTATACAATGTATACATGTGAAAATAGCACATTGTGTCATGGGAATACATAAAATTATTATGCATCACTCAAAAATAATATCTAAAAAAAGAGAAAAAAATCCCTTTATGTAGGCAAAGGATATAATTTCAACATTAAATATGATATGACTGAGCTGATGGTTGATCAGGTATAATAAACTCTTTAATACATTTTAAAGTCAGTTTGAGATAATCTATCTGAAGTAGAATGTTCCATTTATCTATTTGGACCATATTCCCAGAAAGTACTACTTTAGCATGCCAATAAATCAGCTGAGAACATTTTCAGCTGTGTGCATTCTCATAGACACAGATATGTCTTTAAAACCATCGTTGACGCTTCAATCTATTAGCTCATCAGAATGAAGCAACAATATTTGTCTCAAAATCATTCGTCCTCCTTCAGCTTCACTTCATTACAATGACAAAATCTCACTCAACTTTTATATAGAAAATGTTTATCCTGGAAACAGATTAAAATCCCCCATGCTTTCCTATATTACTTTATTATGAAAATTTGAATTAAATATAAATCAATAGCTAATGATTAAGGATTCAGGCATCCAAAGAATGAAATAATAGAATATTATGAAAAATGATATTACAGTGATATGCAACTAAATTGAAGGAAAAAATAAAAATAAAATAAAATAACGTTTTAAAAAATGTAGAAGAGAATATCCATGAAATTTCAAGATAAATTATTCTGCACAGTGATGGAGAATATATTCCAAGGAAAACTGGTGTACAGGAACCAAAACTGATGCATTTTTTTGGGGGGGGACTTAATTCTTCACATATGTTCATTGCACTTAAAGATGTCTTCATATCTGTATAATCACTAGACCATATTAAGACAGTGTCTACAGAAAAAGGTGAGCCAAGATAAATATGCCCAGCATAGTATCACTCTTTATTTATTAAACATATTTTAGCCTATAAGTAAAATCATAAAACCATGTATATTTACATGATTCTTTGTTATGTTTTGATACATGAATAATGCTCAAATCAGACTGGCCATAAATAACTTCTCAAGCATTTATCATTTATGTTGAATACATTCAGAAGCTTTTCCTGAATTGTTATTAAAACATAAACATCATTATTCCTATCCACAGCCATTGTGCTAGGCAATGGCACAACAGAACCCTTCTTACTCCTAACCCTAAATTAGTACCCATTGACCAAACTATCCCATTCCTCCTTTTTCACCTACTCTCTTCAAGTTCTCATAACCTGCTACAGATCAACTTTTTAATATTCAACATGTGAATAAGATTATTCACACCTGCTTTTCTATGTCTGCTTTTTTTCACTTCACATAATCGTTTCCAAATTCTATCTCATTTTTGTAACAAGAACAGGATTTTGTTGTGGGTTTTTTTGTTGTCGTTGTTGTTGTTTGTTTGTTTTTTGGTACCAGGGCTTGAACTCAGGGCCACTCAACCACTGAGCTACATCCCCAGCCCTATTTTGTATTTTATTTAGAAACAAAGTCTCACTGAGTTGCTTAGTGCCTTGCTTTTGCTGAGGCTGGTTTTGAACTTGGTAATTCTTCTATCTCAGCCTCTTGAGTAGCTGAGATTATATAATTATAGATAAATGCCACCGTACCCAGCTTCATTGTGTTTTAGTTGCTGAATATTGTGCATATTTACCTAATCTCCTTTATCCATTCATCTGTGGATGGACACTTAGATTGCTGGTGTTTTGTGGTAACTATAAATGGTACTGCAATCAATATGGGGGTGCAAGTCTATTCAATATACTGATTCCATTTCTTTTTGACATATAACAAGTAGTGAGATTGCTAGATTATACAGTAACTCTACTTTTATTTTTCTGAGAAAGTTTCATACTGTTTTTCTTAATGACACTACTATTATACTTTCCCACTAACAATGGGCAGAGGTTCCATTTTTTCATGTAACTGCTAGTGCTTGTTATCTTTAGTCTTTGATAATAGCCATTTTTACTGGAGTTAGTGATATCTCATTGTGGTTTGGATGATTAGCAAGCTTGAGCATTTATTTATGTAGTTGGCTATTTATCTTTTTTTTTTTTGAGAAGTGTCTGTTTAGATCTTTGACTCAATTATTAATTGGTTTGTTTTGTCTTTGGTGTTTAGGTTTTAAAATTCCTTAACATATTCTGAATATTATTCCTTTCTTCAGTGGAGTAGTTGGCATTTTAACCCATTCTGCATGTTGTATCTTTACTCAGTTAGTTTCCTTTACTGTGCAGAGCTTTTTATTTTGATATAATCCCATTTGTCTATTTTTGCTTTTACTTCCTGGACTTTTGGGGGTTTTCAATGTCTTAAGGTAGTTTTCCTAGTTTTTCTTCTGACAGTTTCAAAATTAATTTCAGGTCTTACATTTAGTCAATTTTGAGGGTGTTGTTGTAACCTGGTAAGATATAAGAATCTAATTTCATTTTTTTTCTGCATGTAGATATTGAATTTATTAAGATAATCATATGTTTTTTTCATTCATTTTGGATGTGGGGTATCATGTTTATTGATTTGCATATGTTGAATCATATTCACATGCTGGGGTGAATCCTATTTGATTGTGGTAAAATTTTTAATGTACTATTAGATTTGCTTTTTTTTTTTTGAGGAGAAGGGGGAGGAGGACATTGGAGAGTAATTTTCTTTTGTTGCTTTGTTCTTGCCTGGTTTTCTGGTGTGTGTGTGTGTGTGTGTGTGTGTGTGTGTGTGTTTGTGTGTGTGTGTGTGTGTGTGTGTTTGTGTGTGTGTGTGTGTGTGTGTGTGATCTTGTTACTGAGAACTGAACCAAGTAGTATTTTCCTACTGAGCTACATCATTGAACTTTTTATTTTGAGAGAGTATCTCCCTAACTTGTCCAGTCTGACTTCAAACTTGCAACACACCTGCCAAAGCTCACCAAGTGACTGAGATTATAGGTGTGTGCCACAGCAACTGGTTTCTTGTCATTTTTTTCCAATTTGAGTAATTCTAGCCTGATACAATGTATTCCTCTTTTTCAACTTTTTGGGATAATTTAGGAATCAATATTCTTTTCTAAATATTTAATGGAACTCAGCAGTAAAACTATCTGGCCCTGGGATTTTATTTGATGGGAAACTTTTTATTAAAATGTTATTAAAACTTTTATTAAAACTTTTTATTAAAATATCTCATTATTCATTATTCATCTGTTCAAGTTTTCTTTTTCTTCAAGATTCAGTAAGTTATGTGTCCACTAAAATTTGTTAATTTCTTCTAGGTTACCAAATTTCTTAGCAAATAGTTGTCCATAAAGTTTGCTAAAGACCCTTTGTGTTTGATGTCAGTCGTTTTCTTTCCCTTTTTAATCCTCTGATTTTATTTGAAGTTTCTCTATTTTCTTAGTAAGTTTAACTAAGGGTTTGTCAACTTTATTTACTTTTGTAAAGAACCTTGTCTTTATTTCATTGTACTTTTGCATTTTTAAAATTTTGGTGCCTATTTCATTTACTTATGCTCTGATCATTATTTTTTCCCCTCATAATTGGTGATTTGTTTTGTTCTTTTTTCTAGAACCTTGTAATACAGCAATGTTTGTTATTTGAGATCTTTTTACTTTGATGTAAACATTTATTTCTTTCCACTTTTTCTATTGCTTTTGCTCTTTCCCATTGGTTTTAATATGTTGTATTTCCATTTCCCTTTGTTTTATGTTACCTTTTTGTTTACTTTTGAATTTCTTCCTTGATTCATTTGTTGTTCAAGTTAATTTCCATGTATTTGTATTATTTTCAAAGTTTTTCTTGTCATTGATTTCTAGTTTTATTGCATTGTGATTTTAAGATATTCAATATGATTTTGATTTGGTTTTAATTTATTTAGGCTCAATTTGCTATTGATCTATTCTAGAGAATGTTCCATGTGTTGCTGAGAAGATTCTGTATTTTGCAGTTGCTGTCTGGAATGTTCTGTAGATATCTGTGAGGTCCATTTGATCTAGGCTAAAATTTAACTCTGCCCATTCTTTGTTGATTTTCTGTTTGGATGATTTCTCTATTGCTAATCTTGAGTTTTTAACACTACTACTATTATCATATTATTGTCTTTTCATCTACTAATATTTGCTTTATAGATTTGTGCCCTCTGGTGTTGGGTCCATAGATATTTGAAATTGCTTTATTTTCTTGATGAATTGACCTTTTTTTATCATTGCATAGTAACCTTCCTCATCTCTTTTTATTATTTTTTATTTAAAGTATACTTTTGTGATATATGTGTGGTTACTTATGGTTTCTTTTGGACTCCATTTTCATAGAATATATTATTACATTCATTCATTTTCAGTTTATTCATGTTATTAGAGGAGACATGTTTTTCCTATAAGCAACATCGATCTGATTTTTGCTGTTCAATCTACTCAGGTATTTTATGTTTCAGTTGGATAATTTAATCCATTTACATTTAAAGTAATTACTAATAGGTAAATATTTCTACAGACATTCTGTGACGAATTCTCCTGCTCTTTTTTCTCTTCCTCTTTTTCTTTTCTACCTCTCTTATGTTCTTTCTCTATGGTCAATTGATATATAGTTTAGTAGTGTGTTTTGATTCTTTGCTTGTTTTTTGGGGGGGTCTATTACAGATTTTTGCTTTGCATTTATCATGAGGCTTACAAATGACATATTCTGATTATTACAAACTATTATTAAATGATAACAAATGTAACAAGAGTATAAAGATAAAGGAGAATAGAAAGAAAATTACCAATAAAAATTACTCCATTCCTCCCCACATTTTCAATTATTGATGTCCCATTTTATATCTTTCTATATTTCCTATCAACATAAAATTATCATTTTTAAATCATTGTACTTATTTTTAATTAATCATTTTAAATTATTTTTAGTATTCATCCTAAAGATTTGAATGGTTTATTTCTGTTTACAAAACTATATTATTCTGAATTTGTTTGTATTTTTACTCTTCCTAGTGAATTTTTTTAATCTTTCAACATTTCCCCTTATTCATTAGTATCTCTCTCAATTTGAAGAACTTGCTTTAGCATTTCTGATAGGGCTGGTCTGGTAGGGATATACTCTCTCAATTTGCCTAGGAATGTCTTTATCTCTTCTTCATTTCTGATGGATAGTTTGCTAGGGACAGTATTTTCAGTTGGTAGATTTTTTTCCCCATCATACTATGAAAATATTATGCCTGTCTTTTCTGCGAAAAGTACTTTGGCAAATGGGGTCACTCTTCTGTGTCATTTATTTCTGTTTTCTTACAGCCTTCATAATATTCTCTTTGTCACTTTTAAGAATTGATGGTGACTTACTTTGAGATATACTTGGTTGACACTGCATCTGAGTGGTGACCTTTGACTTTCCTGAATCTGGATATTTGTATTTGGCTTTCTTTTATTTTCTCTTTATAAATCTTTTACAACTTTTGCCATTCTCAATTTCATATTAAATATCATTAACTGAAATATGTGCTTTTTTAATGCTGTTTCAAAGTTGCCATAAGCTTTCTTGATTCCTTTTCAGTCTTTTTTCTCCTCTTACTGCATATTTGCTGTCTGTCTTTGAGTTCACTAATTATTTCTTCTGTTTGGTCTATTCTTTTTTTTAAGTTGGAACAATATCTTTGCTTTATTTATTTATTTTATGTGGTGCTGCGGATCGAACTCAGCGCCTCACATGTGTGAGGCAAGTGTTCTACCGCTGAGCTATAACTCCAGTCACATTCTATTTGATCGATTCTTTGATTGATGCCTTCTATTACACTTTTAATTTCACTTGATATATTTTCACCTCAAGAATCTCTGTTCAATTTTCTGAAATTGTTTCCATTTATCTATTATTATTTTGTTTCTCTTGGTGTTTCTTATAACTCATTTTGTTGCCTTACAATAGCTGTGTTCAATTCTCTGAGTTTGCCCAAACTGGTTACTATCTGGTCAGTTTATGGTAACTTATTTTGGCATTAGATTAGGCCATGGTTTCCTGAAAGTTCTTGAGGATTATTGGTATGCAATGTTATCCAAATACTGAAGGGTTGGGTTGTATGCCAGTCTTCATAACCTGGCTCCATTTGCACCTGACTTTCTAGAAATTCTAAGCAAGTTTCTTACTTTCTGAGTCTGTAGTCACTGCCACTCACTATTTTATCACTAGATGACACCTTAAGTCTAGGTTTGATTAGTATCCCCGGTTTCTGTGTTGCTACTGTTCCAAGATTAGGTTTGTCCCAGTTGATAGTTGGTGTATTATTTAGCATGAACTGGGGCAGTGCCTAAAAAGAGTAGTCCATTATTTTAAGCCTCTCTCTGGTGCCAGGGTAGGACCAGATGCCTCATTCATAATCATGGGCCTGCGTCCAGTTACTGTAGGTTTCTGCTCAGCTCTTGGCAGAGGAATCAGTTCTAAACTCCAAAACCATTCGTGGTGGTGCCACTAATGCTGTAATTTTACATCAGATCCTGAGCTCATAGCCTGCCAATGTAGCAGTGGGATAGAACCAATGTCCACATATCTATGGACTGCTTACTGGGTAGGTAGACATATAACCTGATAACTCTACAACCAGCCACAGATATTGCCTTGAATAATAGACTAGGACCAAGTGTCTCCACCTGATATTGAGGCTATCCTTATGGCTCCATCTATAGGCAGGCCTTGATATGGGGGTTCATTAGGATCCACTCAGTGTGGGGTTTTAACAGCATGGCACTGAGTTCCAAGGGGAAGTCCTGTCCTCCTTCCAGTGAATGGAGTATTTCTCTTTGCTATGCTCCAAAGGTTGGAATAGTGTTGGTATTCACAGTGCCTTGGTCATGAAGGCTGATACTTAGCTGTGTTTCATCTGACTCACATCTACAAGGAAATGCACAGTCTTAGGGGTACATTTGGACCGACACTTCAGCTGATGAACTATTGAGGCTAAAAGTGAAGTCTGTCCAACCAGGCCACAGGTCTCTACCTGGGACTGGAGCAGATATAAATTCTACATCTATCAGTACTGACCTGGGGATAGCTGTGCTGCCAAGGTTTAGGGATGAATGATCAAGATAATCCCTTACCTGCCTATGCTAATGCTAAACTGGGTCATTTCTTAATCTTATGGCTGCAGAGAACTTTGCAGTTTTGTGAGATGTGCCCCAGGCCCACTCAAGGCTGTCAGTGATGAAAGAAAAAATGAAAATCTTTTCCACTGGCATATAGGTTTCTTCCTGTTAATAAGGTAGGTTCTCTAAAAGATAGTGAAGTCTTACTTCCCCATCTGCTGCCTAAAGTTGGAAGAGGTGTTTTGGAGACAGTCATTTGCCTGGCTAATTAAATTCCAATGACTTTACCCATTGGTTCAGCCTGCCACTGAGATTCACTTTGACCATCCTGGTACTGGGTTTCCAGTCTTAGGCCTTAACTTAATTTCCTTAATCAAGAAACAGCTCTCTCCATGATGCATTACTTAGACTTAGCGTATGTGTGACATGAGCAACTCTATCCTTCCTCACTTCTTCAATTTGTCTTTTCATTATTATACTAAAATCAGCCAAAATGTGCTCACATGGCTTCCTTAATCTCTTTTGGAGATAGTTAGAATAATTTCAAATTGATGTGTCTATGGGAAGAAAATTCCTATACAATCATAGTTCCCAACTCACTTTAACCTAGGTATCATTTTGATAATAGCAAAAGGAAGACTTTTTTTGTTTTTAACTTTTTGATTTTTCTCAGCTCTTTTTAGTTATATATAACATTAGAATACTTTTTTGACACAATTACAAAAGCATAGAATATAATATTATCTAATTCAGTCCCTTGCTTCCCTCCCTACTCTACTGATATCTCAACTTATTTATTTTTAATTAGTGTCTTGTGGATCTACTTGATATTCAGATTCATTGTGTATGTACATCATATGAATATGTATTCACATACATATTCATGTATGTACATACAAAAGTTTAAATTCATTCAACTTAAATGTGCAAAAAATCAGGGAATTTTTATGATTCTCTTGAAAAAGAAGCAACAAATTCCTCCAAGATAGAAAATTTTCAGCATAAAGACTGAGGAATTAAAAGGTAATTTGATAAAAGATAAAAGGTGTTTTTATAAAAGTAGCTCTATCCCTGCCTTCTGATCATCATGTGAGCTGGTTCCCTGTGACACACTTGTCCACAATTATGTCCTGCCTTACCTCAAGCCCTAAAGAATGGAGTCAGCCTTCTATGGACTAAGACCTCTGAAACTGTGGGTCCTTAAATAAACTTTCCCTCCCTATATAGTGCTTTTGGGGTCCTTTAGTCATAGCCATGAAAAAGCTAACATAGAAATTGTTACTAAGAAGTGGAGTCATTGCTGTGACTAACCTGACCATGTGGTTCAGAAATTTTTTGAGTGTTTTGGAAGTGATGGAGGAAATTTGAGATGTTTAGCAGTGCAAACTGAAAATTCTTTAGATTGTTGTAAGTGGAGCTTAATGGTTGATTCTGGTGAGAGTTCGGAAGACCAAACTGCCAATAGGACCATGAGCATTAAAAAAAAAAAAAAGGCTCAAGAGGGTTCAGTGGAGGATTCTATTGGAATTTGGCTAAAAGGCCATTCATGTTATGTTCTGGCTGAGAAGCTGTCTTCATTTAGTTGTCTGCATTTTTTCCATATCTTGAGACTTTCTGTTAGGCTGATTTTAAAAGCAATATACTTTTTAATCTGGTGAAAGAAATTTCTAGACAGTAAAACATTCAGGTAGTGGCATGGATATTGCTGGCAGATTTTAATCAAATTGATTTGTGATATTCAGGAGCAGGTAGCATAGAAGAGATATTTGAAAAACTTGAACTTGAAAGCCAGGACTATAACTGAGGCTAAGGAAGTTGCAGTTAAAGACATTACTGCCACTAAATAAATGCTAAAGACATTGCCTAGAGATAATACAAGAGATGGTTTGAAGGCATCTCAGGAACTGGCAAGATCACATGCATCTCAAGCTCAAGGGAGTAAAAGTAAAAATTCTCTTGAGACCAGTGGGGTGCCCTTCTTGCACAGAAGGGGCCTAGGAAGGTTTTTCAATATGTTCAGCCACCCAGACACTCAGAGGCTGCTGCAGCAAGGGTCCCTGGAGGCTTGGATACTGCTCAGGGTGGTGGAAGACTTTGGCATCAACCACATAGTACTGTTTCTGCAAGAATGATGGGATGCTGGAGTAAAGAGTTCATGGAGGCTTCCACCAAGATTTCAAAGAAAGGGCTGGGAAGCCAGGCAAAGGACAGAAGCATTGGAGTCCCTGTAGGCACCACCTGAGAAGTCAAAGTGTGGACAATTGAGGAGGAAGCTGAAGCTACAGTGGAAACCCCTGAGATTAAGAAATGCCAGTGATGTGGGATATTGTCCTAGGAAAGCTGTAGGAATTGAGCAGGGACAAGCCAACAGAAAGGCCACTTGGGCTGCAATAAACAAGGCCACAGGGGCAGAGATACACAAGCTCTTTGGAGAGAACATCCCATTGTCATGTGCCCCAGATGCCAGATGTGGAGTTACAGAACTTCTTTGCCCAGCTGAATTTTAGTCTTACTTTGGTCCGATACCTTCTTTCTATGCCCCTAATTTTGTAAATGAAAATGTTTACTCTGTACCATTATACATATTGGATACTTGCAAATTGCCTCTAAATTTACAGGAGCTCACAATATGAGATCGCCTTGAGCCTCAGAACAGACTTTGGACTTGAACTTTGAGCAATTTTGGAACTGTTGAGACTGTGGAGACTCTTGGTAATGGGCTAAGTGATTTTTATTGTCAGATGAGTGTGAGGTTTTGGGGCTCAGGGTTTTGGCATGTTATTATTTAGATGTGGTTTGGAGGAGAAACGATTGGGTTATAAGCTTAACCTAATCTGAGTGTTTTGAATATTGATATAGTGCTTTACAGTGAAAATTAATTAGTGAATTAATTTCTGATGGGATTAACTGAGTGATGACTAGAAGCAGGTGGGGTATGGCTGGACAAAGTTGTTCATTGGGTATGGCTTTGTATTTTATATCTGGAAAGTGGACTCTCTCTCTGTTTTTGGATTATCATATGAGCTGGTTCTCTCTGCCACACTCTTCCACCAGGATATCTGGCCTCATCTTAAGCCCTGAGGAATGGAGCCAACCTTCTACTGGACTAAGACCTCTGAAACCATGGGCCTTTAAATAAACTTTTCCTCCCCATACAAAAAAATAAAATAAGACTTGATAAAGTAATATTAGTAAAACAAATACATTTCATTAGTGGATTTTAACTAAATGTATTTGATAATTGTAGTTACAATTGATAATTGTAGAACAAAATCAGAAAAAAATCTTACCGAGGTGAATATACTTTGCCTAAACAAAGTATATATATTGTGACATAGAAAGTATTGAAGTAATACATTTATTTTATAAACCAGTAAGAAATACACTCTGCTTTGTAATGAAAAGTATGATAAAAAGAACCTTTAAGTTAATAAACATTTATTTCTAAAATGTAAAAAGAAACAAAAGGAGTATAAAATAAAATATCTTTTGTGAAGAAATCATTACCTAAAATTTATTTATTTATTTATTTATTTATTTTTTATTGGTCGTTCATAACATTACATAGTTCTTAATACATCATATTACACGGTTTGATTCAAGTGGATTATGAACTCCCGCTTTTACCCCGTATACAAATTGCTGTATCACATCAGTTACCCTTTCTTTGATTGACATATTGCCTTTCTAGTGTCTGATGTATTCTGCTGTCTGTCCTATTGTCTACTATCCCCCCTCCCCTCCCCTCCCTCCCCTCCCCTCCCCTTTTCTCTCTCTACCCCTTCTACTGTAAATCATTTCTTCCATTTGTATTCTCTTGTCTTACCCCTCCTTTCCTCTTATATGACATTTTGTATAACCCTGAGGATCACCTTCCATTTCCATGCAATTTCCCTTCTCACTCCCTTTCCCTCCCACCTCTCATCCCTGTTTACTGTAAATATTCTTCTCAAGCTCTTCGTCCCTACCCTGTCCTTGTTTACACCCCTTATATCAAAGGAGTCATTTGGTATTTGTTTTTTAAAGATTGACTAGCTTCACTTAGCATAATCTGCTCTAATGCCATCCATTTCCCTCCAAATTCTATGATTTTGTCATTTTTTAATGCAGAGTAATACTCCATAGTGTATAAATGCCACATTTTTTTTATCCATTCATCTATTGAAGGGCATCTAGGCTGGTTCCACAGTCTTGCTATCGTGAATTGAGCTGCTATGAACATCGATGTAGCAGTGTCCCTGTAGCATGCTCTTGTTAGGGCTTTAGGGAATAGACCGAGAAGGGGAATAGCTGGGTCAAATGGTGGTTCCATTCCCAGCTTTCCGAGAAATCTCCGTACTGCTTTCCAAATTGGCTGCACCAATTTGCAGTCCCACCAGCAATGAACAAGAGTGCCCTTTTCCCCACATCCTCTCCAGCACTTATTGTTGTTTGACTTCCTAATGGCTGCCAGTCTTACTGGAGTGAGATGGTATCTTAGGGTAGTTTTGATTTGCATTTCTCTGACTGCTAGCGATGGTGAGCATTTTTTCATGTACTTGTTGATTGATTGTATGTCCTCCTCTGAGAAATGTCTGTTCAGGTCCTTGGCCCATTTATTGATTGGGTTATTTGTTATCTTATTGTCTAATTTTTTGAGTTCTTTGTATATTCTGGTTATTAGGGCTCTATCTGAAGTGTGTGGAGTAAAGATTTGTTCCCAGGATGTAGGCTCCCTGTTTATCTCTCTTATTGTTTCTTTTGCTGAGAAAAAACTTTTTAGTTTGAGTAAGTCCCATTTGTTGATTCTATTTGTTAACTCTAGCGCTATGGGTGTCCTATTGAGGAATTTGGAGCCCGATCCCACAGCGTGTAGATCATAACCAACTTTTTCTTCTATCAGATGCCGTGTCTCTGATTTAATATCAAGCTCCTTGATCCATTTTGAGTTAACTTTTGTGCACGGCGAGAGATAGGGATTCAGATTCATTTTGGTGCAAATGGATTTCCAGTTTTCCCAGCACCATTTGTTGAAGATGCTATCCTTCCTCCATTGCATGCTTTTAGCCCCTTTATCAAATATAAGATAGTTGTAGTTTTGTGGATTGGTTACTGTGTCCTCTATTCTGTACCATTGGTCCACCCGCCTGTTTTGGTACCAGTACCATGCTGTTTTTGTTACTATTGCTCTGTAGTATAGTTTGAAGTCTGGTATCGCTATACCTCCTGATTCACACTTCCTGCTTAGTATTGTTTTTGCTATTCTGGGTCTTTTATTATTCCATATGAATTTCATGATTCTTTTATCTATTTCTACAAGATATGCTGTTGGGATTTTGATTGGCATTGCATTGAACTTATAGAGAACTTTTGGTAATATCGCCATTTTGATGATGTTAGTTCTGCCTATCCATGAGCAGGGTATGTTTTTCCATCTTCTAAGGTCTTCTTCTATGTCTTTCTTTAGGGTTCTGTAATTTTCATTGTATAAATCTTTCACCTCTTTTGTTAGGTTGATTCCCAAGTATTTTATTTTTTGGGGGGATATTGTGAATGGAGTAGTTGTCCTCATTTCCTTTTCAGAGGATTTGTCGCTGATATACAGGAATGCCTTTGATTTATGCGTGTTGATCTTATATCCTGCCACTTTGCTGAATTCATTTATTAGCTCTAATAGCTTCTTTGTAGACCCTTTTGGGTCTGCTAGGTATAGAATCATATCATCTGCAAATAGTGATAATTTAAGTTCTTCTTTTCCTATTTTTAGGCCTTTAATTTCTTTTGTCTGTCTAATTGCTCTGGCCAGTGTTTCAAGGACTATGTTGAACAGAAGTGGTGAGAGAGGGCATCCCTGTCTTGTACCAGATCTTAGAGGGAATGCCTTCAATTTTTCTCCATTCAGAATGATGCTGGCCTGTGGCTTATCATAGATTGCTTTTACAATGTTGAGGTATGATCCTGTTATCCCTAATTTTTCTAGCGTTTTGAACATAAAGGGATGCTGTACTTTGTCGAATGCTTTTTCTGCATCTATTGAGATGATCATATGGTTCTTATTTTTAAGTCTATTGATGTGGTGAATAACATTTATTGATTTCCGTATATTAAACCAGCCTTGCATCCCAGGGATGAATCCTACTTGATCATGATGTATAATTTTTTTGATATGTATTTGAATCCGATTCGCCAGAATTTTATTGAGGATTTTTGCGTCAAGGTTCATTAGAGATATTGGTCTGTAGTTTTCCTTCTTTGAAGTGTCTTTGTCTGGTTTCGGAATCAGGGTGATGTTGGCCTCGTAGAATGAATTTGGAAGTTCTCCCTCTTTTTCTATTTCCTGAAATAGCTTGAAAAGTATTGGTGTTAGTTCCTCTTTAAAGGTTTTGTAAAACTCTGCTGTATACCCATCCGGTCCTAGGCTTTTCTTAGTTGGTAGTCTTTTGATGGTTTCTTCTATCTCCTCTATTGTTATTGGTCTGTTTAGGTTGTCTATATCCTCCTGGCTCAATCTGTGCAGATCATAGGACTCAAGGAATTTATCTATGCCTTCACTATCTTCTTTTTTATTGGAGTATAAGGATTAAAAGTAATTTCTGATTATCTTCTGTATTTCTGAAGTGTCTGTTGTGATATTGCCTTTTTCATCCCGTATGCTAGTAATTTGGGTTCTCTCTCCTCTTCGTTAGCATGGCTAAGGGTCTGTCAATTTTATTTATTTTTTCAAAGAACCAGCTTTTAGTTTTGTCAATTTTTTCAATTGTTTCTTTTGTTTCAATTTCATTAATTTCAGCTCTGATTTTAATTATTTCTTGCCTTCTACTTCTTTTGCTGTTGTTTTGCTCTTCTTTTTCTAGGATTTTGAGATGAAGTATGAGATCATTTATTTGTTGGTTTTTTCTTTTTTTGAGGAATGAACTCCAAGCAATGAATTTTCCTCTTACAACTGCTTTCAATGTGTCCCATAGATTCCGATATGTTGTGTCTGTGTTTTCATTTAACTCTAGGAATTTTTTAATTTCCTCCTTGATGTCTTCTAAAACCCATTGATCACTCAGCAACCTATTGTTCATTCTCCAGGTGATGCTTGATTTTTCCTTTCTTCTTTTATCATTGATTTTCAGTTTCATTCCATTATGATCAGATAAGATGCATGGTATTATCTCTACCCCTTTGTATTGTCTAAGAGTTGCCCTGTGACATATTATATGGTCTATTTTTGAGAAGGTTCCATGTGCTGCTGAGAAAAAAGTGTAGCTACTTGATGTTGGGTGGTATAGTCTATATATGTCAATTAAGTCTAGGTTGTTAATTGTGTTATTGAGTTCTATAGTTTCTTATTTAACTTTTGTTTGGAAGATCTGTCCAGTGGTGAGAGAGGTGTGTTGAAGTCTCCCATGATTATTGTATGGTGGTCTATTAGACTCTTGAACTTGAGAAGAGTTTGCTTGATGAACACAGCTGCACCATTATTTGGGGCATATATATTTATGATTGTTATGTCTTGTTGGTGTATGGTTCCCTTGAGCAGTATGAAGTGTCCTTCTATATCCCTTTTGATTAGCTTTGGCTTGAAATCTATTTTATTAGATATGAGTATGGACACTCCTGCTTGTTTCCGCGGTCCATATGAGTGATATGATTTTTCCCAACCTTTCACCTTCAGTCTATGTATATCTTTTCCTATCAAATGCGTCTCCTGTAGACAGCATATTGTTGGGTCTTGTTTTTTGATCCATTCTACTAGCCTGTGTCTCTTAATTGGTGAGTTTAAGCCATTAACATTTAGGGTTATTATTGAGATATGGTTTGTTCTTCTAGCCATATTTGTTTATTGATGTTACTAAACCTGATTTGTTATCCTCTTTGACTACTTTCCCCCCTTTACTGTCCTACCTCCCATTGTTGGTTTTCAATGTTATTTTCCATTTCCTCTTCCTGTAATGTTTTGCCAAGGATTTTTTGAAGAGATGGTTTTCTAGCTGCGAATTCTTTTAACTTTTGTTTATTGTGGAAGGTTTTAATTTCATCTTCTAACCTGAAACTTAATTTCGCCGGATACATGATTCTTGGTTGGAGCCCATTGTCTTTCAGGGTTTGAAATATGTTATTCCAGGATATTCTAGCTTTCAGAGTCTGTGTTGAAAGATCAGCTGTTATCCTGATTGGTTTACCCCTAAATGTAATCTGCTTTCTTTCTCTTGCAGCTTTTAAAATTCTCTCCTTATTCTGTATGTTGGACATCTTCATTATAATGTGTCTAGGTGTGGATCTCTTATGATTTTTCACATTCGGCGTCCTGTAGGTTCTAGGATTTGGGATTCTGTCTCAATCTTCAATTCTGGGAAGTTTTCTCGTATTATTTCACTGAATAGACTGTTTATTCCTTTGGAATGGAGCTCTGTGCCTTCCTGTATCCCAATGACTCTTAAATTTGGTCTTTTGATATTGTCCCATAATTCTTGGATGTTCTGCTCATGGTTTCTTAGTAGACTTGCTGAGCTGTCTATGTTCTTTTCCAGTTGAAATACTTTGTCTTCATTGTCTGATGTTCTCTCTTCTAAGTGATCTACTCTGCTGGTAGTATTCTCAATTGAGTTTTTAAGTTGGTTTATTGTTTCCTGCATTTCTAGAATTTCTATTTGTTTGTTTTTTATTACCTCTATCTCCCTGTGAAATTGATCTTTTACTTCCTGGATTTGTTTGTCAATGTGATCTTTCATTGTCTGATTTTGCTGTCTCATGTCTTCCTTGAGACTCCAGATCATCTGAAGCATATATATCCTGAACTCTTTATCTGATATTCCATCTGTTGCAGCTATTACCTCTTCTAAAGTTGAGTTGACCTGCATTGCTTGTGGTCCTTTCTTTCCTTGTCTTTTCATACTGCTCGCGTTTCTTTCTGCTTGGTGCAACTGTTGTGTTTTGAAATTTACCCCCTATTTATTTATGTTGCTCTTGTATACTTGAAACGTCTCCCTTGCAGGTGCGGGCGGCGGCTGTGCCCCTACTCCAATTGGGGTGACGTGTCTACCACGCTGGCGGCTCTCTGGGCCTGTTCCGGGAGTGGAAGGCAGCTCTGCTCTGTCCCTATTCCAATTGGGGTGTCGTGACTACCATGCTGGCAGGTCGCTGGGCCTGTTCCGGGCGTGGGCGGTGGGCTTGGCTGGCGGGATTCCACCTAATGGCAGTCCCTAACCTCCCTGCTTGCTAATTAATGGCTTCTCTGAGGTGCCACGCCTTCTGAAGCTGCGGGGCAGGCCGCGCGAATCAGTTGGCCTGGATCTCCGGGGTCCTGCTGCTGGCTGTTTTGATGTTGCAAGCTGTTGGAGAGTGGTGGTGTATCCTTCAGCTTTCCCGGATGGTGGCCGCTGACTGCCTCGGTGGAGTGTCCGCTGTTTTGATGTTGCACTCTGAAGGAGAGTGGCGGTGTATCCTTCAGCTTTCCCGGATGGTGGCCGCTGACTGCCTCGGTGGAGTGTCCGCTGTTTTGATGTTGCACTCTGAAGGAGAGTGGCGGTGTATCCTTCAGCTTTCCCGGATGGTGGCCGCTGACTGCCTCGGTGGAGTGTCCGCTGTGGGGGATGGGACTGTACCGCTTCCTTCCCCTTCTGAGATCCCGTGCTCGGCCCAAGGGTCCGTGTGGGCTTGGCTGGCGGGATTCCACCTAATGGCAGTCCCTAACCTCCCTGCTTGCTAGTTAATGGCTTCACTGAGGCGCCACGCCTTCTGTAGCCGCAGGGCAGGCCACACGAATCAGTTGGCCTGGATCTCCGGGGCCCTGCTGCAGGCTGTTGGGATCCCTGGCACTCTATCACTTTGATTTTTTCTGCTTGCCCCTCTAAAATTTAGAAATTTATTTTAATTTTTTAATTTATTATCTTAAGAAAGGTAAAGGACAATTCCCTTAAATAATTTTTACATTTATAATATGTAAACTTTTATCTGTATTTGATTGATATAAACTTTATGTCTAACAAACTAAAACATAAATAAAAATAAGTAAAATGTATAGAATGAATGAATATATGCTTGCACTTACTTGTTTGGTTTTAATAAACTCAGAGTAATAATAAAAGGTGATACTGATTTTCCTGGTATCACCATATTTGGGGCAAATTCAAAACTATTCCAACTGTTATCTGATGCTTGGATGCTCACAAATGCCTTGGTATGACTTTATTATGAAATGGTTTTTCATTTGAAGGAGCAAAATTGTGTTAAGACAACTATTTTGCATCTGTTCAGCCTACTAAAGTATCAACCAGGTAAAGTAATATAATAACTATATCATTCATCATAATTTCAGAGAACTCTTAAAATGACATAAGAAAGAGCATAAGGTATAACAAATAAGTAATACTTTTTCCCCCAAAAGTGGGTCATCATCATTCTTTGAATAGAGTATTTGTTTTCACAGCTATAAATTGACTAAATAGTGGTGGTTTAATATTCATTGAGCAAATATATGTAAATGAGCACAGATAGACATTATGTTTGTCAAATAACATTATCTATTGCTTAGGAAAAAATGAAATCTTTGAAATGATTCTGAATGTTTTGAATATTAAGATAGTGCTGTACAGTGTGAAACCTTTTCTGCTGAGTCTTAGGTGTATTTTCTAGTCTTCCTATTTTTTTTCCTCTTTTTTGGCACTGGGGATTGAACTCAGAGGCATTTAAACACCAAGACAAATCCTCAGCCTTATTTTGTATTTTATTTAGAGATAGGGTCTTACTGAGTTCCTTAGCACCTTGTGGTTGCTGAGGCTGGATTTGAACTCATAATCCTCCTGCTTCAGCCTCCCAAATCGCTGGGATTACATGCATATGCCACTGCATCTGGCTACTAAGATTCTTATAGTAGCTTTTAAACATTATTTTTACAATATTTTATTAAACTAATAAATAACATTTATAGTACATTGAAATAAATGTAGTTAAATTATCATAAAAGAGAATAACATTCAATCTATAAAAATACAAACTTCAAGGTTTATTGTCACAAGCCACCCATGGTTGCATGTGGGTCACCACGCATCTAAACCTAGTGAATAGAAATATCTGGTGTCTGGGAATGACCAGTGGATTTTATTTTCTCTTGGCAATTACCCAGAGACATTGTAAATTTCTATCCTGCTCTGCCATGACACAGCACCTGCGATGGGTGTGACCTGCCAAGATGCCAATCAACCTGCTGACTACAAGAAGACATCACAGAAGCAAGCCTCTACATTGGAAACCTCATCCTTGCCATTGATGTACCCCTTTAAATAAACCACTGGAGCTATCTTTCCTTTGTCTAAATGTAGCTTTTGTGTGGACTGGATGTATCACGGGTTCCGCTTTTGTAAATATATTTTTGACTATTTGTGTTTTATTCTTCACTAATTATTTTAGAATTTAAGTTTTTATGTGGCTTATGCCTTGCTTGGCAGGAAGAAGAACCCCTAATGAGTCTCTGGCCATTGCCCCTATTAGTGTGTGTGTGTATATATATATATATATATATATATATATATACACACATATATTTCATTTTTGTAACATAGTACATGGATATATCTTTGCAATTTTGCAATTTGGTAAAGCCATATCAATGCGAAGAGTTGTGTCCTTTGGTATTAGGTTAGATAGTATGAGATTTAATGTCTATCTGTGAGACAGGCAATGCAGTTTATACTTTCTAAAAAATTAATTAACTCTGTAGTAGAGGTAAGAATAAGACATATGTAAGCTATATTTTCTTTTGGATATCTATAAACCTGGTAATCTCACTTTTAAATTATCAAGTTAGCTTCATGGATGTCAGAGCATGGCTTGAGACACCAGAGTCACAAGCACAGAAAACAGTGTGAGTTTTACTTGTACTAGTTCACCTAAGCCCCCCAGTCCTCCAAGTGAAACAGAAATGGACCAAACTGAATGCTGAATATTCAAATGGACTTGCATTACATCATCTTAGTAGTTCTTAATTTAGGATACCCAAATTCATTATATAGGCATGTGAGAACCTGCCTAACCTTTGCCTGGAAGGCTTTCTTTTAATTATACTGAACTGGAAAAGTCAATCCTTGTTGGAGGCCATGACCAAGTCAAGATGGCGCCTGGCAGTTTGCCAGGAGGAGTGGTTTGTGAGGCAATGCTACCGAGCCATCAAGATGGTGGGAACTCCTTATCGGCTGATTGCTGTATCTGTAGGGGAGCGATGCTATGATTGGATGATGCTGATTGAGACATGCTTTATGTAAATCAGTTAGATATATATACCTCTGCTGTTCCGCAAATAAAGCAGTTCCCGGCTTCAACCTTCAAGTTGCTTGTCACCTCCCAGTTATTTTGCCCAGCTGGACTGCAGCAAATCCTTTACTCCAAGGTGAAAATTATCTGTCTATAAGTCAGTAGTGGCTAAAGCCAGGTTGGCCTCAGTGAGTGGAAGTCCATGTTGTAAGTCCCTGCATAACATCCATCATTGCCATCATGACTATGTTGTTCATATGAACTCATTGAACAGTGACAAGGATGGCTGTGGAAAGAAGCTGACTGAGAGATAGACTGGGTCATTCTATTCACATGATTATAAAATTCTTTCTCTGCTGAGCTCAGCCTTTGGTGAAAAGTTACATGGCATATAAATATTTTTACATTTTTCCCATGTAGAGAGGTTTATCCATTTATCTGTTCCCCAAATTTCTTTGTTATCAATTTTCCTTTCATGTTCCTTCTAAGTTCTTAACCATCCAGACAAATTATTGGCTATATAGCACATGCATCAGTATATAATAATTCATCTATTTATTTTTCCAAATAAAGTTCACAAGCAGGTGCTTTGCCTAAAGTTTTGCTAACTGTGAGAATTTCCTTTCATTACTGTCCTTCAGGAATGTTCTGGAGAGAAGAGGTAGGACTGCATTTGACAACTTATGGGTACAAATAACACAGTATTCAGACTCATATATAAACTGAGTCAAATTCTCTTCCTATGTCAATTGGTGGTAGGCGATGCCATATTAGGTTATAGATACGGGCTGGGAGAAAGATGGCAGTGTAACAGGAATGGGGACCATACACATTCACACCACTTTTTCATGTAACTTATTGTGAATTCAGCATCCACTCAGGATAAATCATGTAGGTACCACTTCCCCATATGATGAGGCAGTGTTGCTGTGCATGCATAAGTGTATGGCTTTCTATGTTAGTGTATTTTGATTTAGTTCTAGAATGTCCCCCAAAACTTCATGTTTTGAAGGCTTGGTCTCCAATGCAGCAATGTTCAGAGATGGGGCTCTTAGTAAATAATTAAATCATGAGGGATCTAACCTTATCAATGAATTGATTCACTTGATCAATTAATAATTTCAATAAACTACTAGGAGGTGGTGGAAATTGTAGGTATATAGAAAATGGTTAGAGGAAGTAGGTCACTGGAGGCATGCCCTGGGGGACAGCCCCTTCTCTGTCTCTGTTTCTCAGTTTCCTTAAGCTAAACAATTTTCCTCTGCCACACCCTTCCACTGTGATATTCTGCCTCTTTTCAGGCACAGAACAATGGATCCAGCTACCTATGGACTGAAACTATAAGCCAAAATAAATGTTTCCTTCTCCTTGCCAGGTATTTGGGTAACAGTGATGAGAAGCCGTCAACTAGCACTTAGTTCATGATGGGCAGCTCAGGTATCATGGTAACTTGGTAGCATATGTTGGAACATTCAGTTTCTACTAAGGCTCAGTGGCAGGCAAAGGACTCTCTCAAAAGGACAGTAATGATCTGGTGCAAATGGCAGGGCTTGGCTCTCAAAAATCTGCACTGAAATTTGGCTAGGGGGGTTCTAATAGCATCTTTACTATCACTGTCTGATGTGCTCTATCATATGTACAACTAGCAGAGATGCTTGCATAGCAACCTGAACTTCTTACAGAACTTTTCTTTGTCCTGAGATTTGCTCAAAACCAGCAGCTTTTTAGATCACTTTGTAAAGCATCCATAGTAACTTACCCAGAAATAATGTTTTGCATCTATGTATTCCTTAGCCCAGTCACGTGGATACAAAAAATAAGCTATCATCTCTTGTCTTTCATGGTGGCTTGTTATACACTTATCCTTAAAAAATAGGTTGTACAAAAATTCATTGTTTCTTACCACAATACATGCAAAAATGCAAGAATCTCTAGAGAAACATTTCTCAACAATATACATCTGCAATTTCTGCACAGTCTTGACCCCTAACAAATCTTACTATATGAGTCACTTTATTAATCAACCACTCAGACTAATCTGACTGGCAAGGGATGGTACCATATGTATTCAATTTGTTTCATACAACATATAATTAAGGCCACTACTAAAGGACTGTAACCAGCAGGGTTAATTGTTAACTAGTATTATTTATCTCATCCCCATCCCTCAGGGTCCCAGCCTCAATTTTCTAAACAAATCCAACAAACTAATGGGGTTTATTTAGAGAATACGTGATTAACTCCTCAAATTTTTTATTGATCTTTTCATTTGGCCTAGGGTATTAATCCAGGTAATTATTCATCTTGGTACACAAAGAGGAAATATGTGGAAGTACTCCAATGTATAACTAAGTATCCTATCTGAAGGAGTTGAAACTGACCTGCACACCTTTCATGACTAAGATGGTACTAGTGATTACTTCAACTAAAATCAGGGACAAATTTTGTGCCAACTATCTTAATTGAATGACTACTATTATAGAAAAAAACCCCTCACAGCATTAAAATATAAATAAAATTTTTATTTTAGAGAAATCTCATCAATGAGAGCTGCATTATCTAAGTTGCTTATGAGCACCCGTAAAGTGAACATCACTGTTTTCAGAAAATAGGCACATTTACACTTACTTTCCACATAAGGTGCACAACTCTGGTAGCACACATGCATCCCTAGAAGAAATTGGTGTTTGTAATTATTGCCTTCCCTTCCACTAGTGGGACCTATATGAGACAGGAGGCACAGTGGGAAAAAGCCCTAATGTGGTCTTGCAGCTGGCTAGTAAGCTATAGAATCTTCAATTCAGTTTAAGCATTTGAGTCTAATCTTTGTTTTTGGTTGACTCCCTGAGGATAATTTATCTAATGTGTCCTAAATGTCCATGTTGCCAAATATGTGACCTCAATTCCACACTCATGGAATGACTGTGAATGGAGATATGGAAGATACACGGATATGTTTTGCCCAAGAATTGTATAAATTGGGGAACCCCCTGCATTTTTGATAGATCACTCAGAAAGGCTAAAGGGAATGGCAATTAATTTGAGGCTAGAGCTATTTAGAAGTGATTGCAGAACAAACAGCCAATTAAATTCAAGACATTTATACCAGTTTGGGAGCATAAATTGGGAGAGCATAATATAATATAATATTTCCTTTCATGTGAAACTGCCTGTACAGAAAGTTTTAAAATATAAGAAACATTTCTTCCTCTCAGATTCTTCACAAGGAATGTGATCTCTCTTCCTCTGTACCAAGTTATTACTTTCTCTATATATACCCAGAATCTGTGTGTTTAATGGCAATAATAACTTTCCCCTTTGTCCAATTATCTCCTACTGAAAGACCAAACTTTCATTCAGAAAGGTCGGTTATAAAATGACAGGGACATTTATATACAACTTCACTAATTGCGTTAGGTTGTGATAATTTATAAATTTATCCTTTCCTTTTGGGAATGTGAAATGTATAAATTTATTCTTTCCTTTGGGGAATGTGGAATGGTTCATCCAATGTGGAAAAGATTTTAACATTGCTTAATCTATATTAATTATACTCTTATTCAGTTTCCTAAAGATTGAGCTGTGGGTGTATATATTTCCCCCTTCTCTCCAAATAAATTCTTATATATTTCAATAAAGGGCCTGCATAAAATGCTTATTAAAGTGATATCTGTAGTGCCAAGAAAATGAAGACAAAATTAGTCTATGGCTTGGAAAGAAGACAGGTTCTATGCCTCAGAAAGAAATGATGGATTAGAAAGACAAAGAGGATATAGTTAAGTCTTTAAAATAATTTATGTATTCACATAAATTATATATAATTGTAAACAACACTAGGACTATCTAAATCTATGCTGGATGAAAGGTATGGAATGATAGAAGGAAATTGTAAATTTACACTGACACTGAACTTTAAAGGAATAATATAATTTATTTTTCACTTACTAACTTATATTCTATCTAATTCTTAATAAGTTTGAGAATGGCATAAACAATGATTTTATGTCAGATTATCAAATGCTTATAAAAACTTGAGATAGTTTAATATTTTACCTCTCCTTTTCTAATGCTAAACTTATATTTCAAGATTTATTTCCTAGCCCATAAAGTATAAATTTTAATATAATCATAGATTAGACAGGTAACTCAAATAACTATTGTGGCTATTACAAGAGACAAAGCTTGTTGGGATTGTTTCATGTCCATCTATAGGGATTCACTCATAATTTTTAAACTTACCATACATGGTAAACAAAACCTATCCTTTAAATTGTTGAAATTTAGCCCTTGGCAATAGTTTGTAACCACTAACAATCAAAAAAGAAAATATTTTATCTAAGTAGGATACAGATTTACTATTTGAACCTAAATGGGAAATAGAAAAGCTTTAAATAATCTCAGAATACCATAAAAAACAACTTAAAGCAGATTAGAAAAAAAAAAGGAGGAGAGAATGATTTATCTGCAGTTCTTTAAAAAAAAATCTCTCTAGCCAAATAACTGCATCTTAGAGAAAAGTCCTGATAATTATACTCTGTAGAAGGGGGAAATATATACACCCACAGCTCAATCTTTAAGAAACTGAATAAGAGTATAATATAGATTAAGCAATGTTAAAATCTTTTCCACAAGAGTTAACTTAGAAACATAAATTTAGAATGAAGAAAAATACATTGCCTACATTAATCTATGAAATTAAGTTTGAGACATCTAGCCCCCTTAACATTTTTTTTTCTTTTTAATCGACACATAACAATTATACATATTCATGGGTAAAATGTGAAAACTTAATAAGTATATAATATGTGGTGATCAAATGAGAGTAATTAACATTCCTATCACCTATTTTCTTATGTTTGAGGCCTTAGTACACCTTCTATTTCTTCCTAAAGGATATAATAGTTTTTTTTTTTTTTATTATTGATTGTTCCAAACATTACAGAGCTCTTGATAAATCATCTTTCATATATTTGACTCTACTGGGTTTTGAACTTCCATTTCTACCCCAAATACAGATAGCAGAATCACATCTGTTACATACTCACATTTTTACATAATGGCATATTAGTGACTGTCTTGATCTGCTACCTTTCCTAACCGATACTATCCCCCCTCCCCTCCCCTCCCACCTTCCCTCTCTGCCTCCTCTGCTGTTGTTCAATTCTCTCCCTTTTTTCCCCCCTCCCCCTTGCCCATCATAACCTCTTATACTTTTGTGTATCATTGAAGGTCTCCTACCATTTGCATATCCTTTCCCTTCTCTCTCCCTTTCTCTCCCCCCATTTGTCTTTGTTTACAGTTAGTCTTTTCCTCATGCTCTTCCTTCCTGTTTTGTTCTTAGTTGCTCTCTTTATATCAAAGGAGACATTTGGCATTTGTTTTTCAGGGCTTGGCTAGCTTCACTTAGCATAATCTGCTCTAATGCCATCCATTTCCCTCCAAATTCTATGATTTTGTCATTTCTTAGTGCTGCATAATACTCCATTGTATATAGATGCCACATTTTTTTTATCCATTCATCTATTGAAGGGCATCTAGGTTGGTTCCACAGTCTAGCTATTGTGAATTGTGCCGCTATAATCATTGATGTGGCCATATCCCTATAGTGCGCTCTTTTAAGGTCCTCAGGGAGTAGTCCGAGAAGGGCTATAGCTGAGTCAAATGGTGGTTCCATTCCCAGCTTTCCCAGGAATCTCCATACTGCTTTCCAAATTGGCCTCACCATTTTGCAGTCCCACCAGCAGTGTACAAGTGTACCCTTTTCCCCACATCCTCGCCAACACTTATCGTTGTTTGACTTCATAATGGCTGCCATTCTTACTGGAGTGAGATGGTATCTTAGGGTGGTTTTGATTTGCATTTCTCTGATTGCTAATGATGGTGAGCATTTTTTCATGTATAATAGTTTGTTGTAAACTGTAGATTCCCTACTGTGCTATAGAATGTTAGAGTTTATTCCTTCTGCTTAAGTGTTTACAAAGGGTATCCTTTACTCAAAAAGTCAACACTGGCAACTCTATCAAATAAATATTTAAATAAATGTGGATATTTTTAATTTCAGCTTATGTTAATATTCTAGATCCTAATTAGCTACTAAATACTATTAAAATTATTGTCATGATACAAATATCACTTCACTCACTGCCTTCGTCAAAGGTGAGAAAAATAAAAATAAAAAACAGAAGTAAGTTAAATAAAGATACAAGAAAATCCAGAGAAAGTTAGAAGGTAATGTAAAGCCAAGTTGAAGACATTACACAGAAGATGAAAAGCCAACAAGAAGAGAAAAACAATCTATTAAAACTTCAACATGTTAAAGAGATAAAAACCAAACTCCTTTCCTAGGATTTTTGTCATTTTTTCATAATAATTCTGAGAAGCATACACCCTTTGTTTTCCTTCAGAGAATATTATAAAGTATATTGGAAAAATCCTTATCTATAAAATGAATAGCATAAACTTGCATTTATTTGTTAAAATAATAATTAAATTTAGAGAAAAGGAGGGGGACAAGGGTAATATAGGGGAAATAAAAATCAAATTTAGAGAATTAAATTAAAATGGAAGGAATGAAGCAGTGGATCTGCAGACAATTTCTCTCCTATGATGAAAGGAAGACGTGCTCCTGGGAGAGAAAGAAGGCAGGTGACCTGAAGTAATATTTTATAATATGTTTATAAACAATTGCTTGGAAAGTAAATTATTTTTATTTCAAGAATTCTTATTTAGGTTTTTTTTTTTTTTTTTTTTCAGCAGGGTACCTGTGGACTGAATGTTTACGATGAACCAGCCTGAAATTTATAGACATATGGACATATTATCTCCCAGAAAAATGTCAGACAAACCATATAAGTATCTAAATACAAAATGGAGTTTGAGCCTCTGTGTCAATGGGGTAAACTACTATGCCATTTAGAAATGTCATCAGACAAGAGAAAAGCAGGACCTGGAAACATGTGTTAAGATTCTGGCCACTTCCTGCTCCAATTACACCTCTTAATTTACTGCACACTCGAAATTTTACTGAAGAAGTTGGGCACTGGATAAGATGTTTGATACAAGTAATTCTGATTTAAAAGTATAGTTCTTTGTGTAAATTCAGAGACCATGAAAGTTTTTTAAAACTGCAAATAATTTAGAATTACTGTTTCAAAGGACTGATGGGAATTTATCACATTTATATTCTGAGGGAAAAATATCAGATGATATGGGAAAAAAGCCAAACAGAATATAATTGGATCATCATCTTACAAAGAAAATTTGAAACAGGTTCCTTATATCAAACGAGTGAATTTCAAATAAATGGTGTTGTATTACAAGAACAGCTCATTAAAGTGAAAGGAAGGAAGGCAGACATATTTAACTTGTGTCACAATTTTCAATTAAATAAAAAAATTGTGTGAAACACTAGCTTCCAAAAATTATCTAGAAAACAATTTGAGAACCTTGTATTCTCACATGATATCTATTATACTGCCCCAAATTCTAATATTAAGTCTAAAGTCAGGCAAAGCAACTTTCATTGTAAACAAGCAGTTGAATGGTATCAGAGTAGTTAGTCCATTGAACAGAATTTTTAACCATAATTATGAAAAGTTGTATGAAATATTTAGGGAACTAAGAACATTTTGTAGAACTAGTTAATCACACTATTTTATTTGATAATTTTTTTGCTGGATAAGTTTTCGTTAACATTACTAATCCATAAACTTAATCCATTTGTGAAGAGCCCATTGTATTTATCATACAACTACTAATGAAGCCTGTATTATTTGTATTTACTATATCACTACTCCTAATATATAGACCCATAGAGTTCTTTAAAAATTGAGATAAACTTTTTCATCTAAATATTTGTTTTTATTTATATGAAGTATATATTTCTAAACTTTTTAAGCAAGTATTTGTATGTGCTATGTACCAGACAAGATCTGTTACTTGAGATACTCTAGGGAATAAATCAAACAAAAGTCATGCCTTTCTAGAGCTTACAGTTCAGCAAGAAGCAGCACAAAATAAACAATAACTATAAGAAACAATCGAGCATGTCATAAGGGGATAAATGCTGTGAAGAAATAAACAAAGCAAGGAAGAACATCTCATTGTGAAGTGAGATGTTGCAGAATATAGCACTAACTTTGGTGGTAAAAATAGAACATTTTGATGAGGTGACAGTTGTGATACTATTGGTATAAGCAGGACTTCTAGGTAGATCTGAGGCTGGAATGTTGTATACAGATGGAAACAACTAAAGCTAAAGCACAAATTCTGCAGTATTTCTGATGTATTCAAAGAGGCAGTGTAGGTGGAAAAGAGAATGTAAAAGAACTGAGGAAGGGATGAGATTATCTAAGAGACTGCAATATTTTGGCTTTTATTTCTGTGACATGGGCTGAAACGGCATACTTAAAAATAATTCGTTGTTAAAATAGATTGGAACAGGAGCAAGCAGAGCAGAGGGATGAAATTTTTGTATTGTAAATGAGAGGTAATAGTAACACAGGAAGGCAATGGTTACTAGGTGGGAAGTGATAGGATGGGTTTGGTTAAAATCAATGTATTTCCTTGGATTAATCTGATAAAAAGTTTAAGAGAAATAAAGAAGTTTTAGATAACATCAAGGTTCCTGGACAGAGCTACTGAAAAAAGTGGGATTTCCATTACTTAGTTGAAAAATGTTGAGAAAATATTTAACTTTTGAGAATATTGAATTTGATATGTCTAATGGACATCCAGCTGAGGAAGCAAATTGGCAACAAGAAATTTGAATTGAGCAAAAATCTGGGCTGAAGCACAGAGATGATATTTGAAAGTCATAAGGCTAGATGATATTTTCTGTGACAGCATAATTACTAAATATGGAAGTATATGCATTTCTTTTGTTGTAATTTGTAATGATTACACTAAGTTTGTACTCTATTATATGTTTCTGGATTTTTCATAGTGCATTTTTAATGATGGCTCCCAGAGATGGTAACAACTTATTAATATGGTATTTCTCTAAAATTATTACCATTTTACTTCTTTATTCAAACATACAATTTTGCTGTCTACTATTGATTTCAGAATTTTGTTCAAATGGCTTCTGTGAATTTAAAATTTCTGCTTGCTATAATTCCCATTATTTTTCATTTGCATGTAATTTATTAATTTAAAAAATCATACTAGAGAATGCTAAAAATAATATAATGGGTTTAGAGAAAATTTTAATGGCCCATATAGAAAACAATTGTGAAAACATACTAGGTGCATGTTTATTTGTGTTTTATATTAGAAAATAAAATGAAAAAATTGTGAATAATACCCTTCTGATCTTTTTAAGAGAAAAACTAAAAAAGAAGTTAAAATGCATTTTCACATTATATCATGTAAGTTATTAGAAAGAATACATTAAAGGAGCCATTTTATTTGTTGAACACTTTTCTTCAATTAGCTAATTTAAATATATATTTAAATATAAATTAATATTAAGATACAATAAAAATATCCTATCTATTCTCACTTAGAAAAAATAAACCAAGTACAACTAAAATGTGTTATTAGAGCTGAAAATCTCTAGTAAGAAATAGATGTCATTGAGTAAATATTGAATGTTCTTTTTTCTTTTTTTTTTTTTTTTTTGGTACTGGGGATTGTATTCAGGGGCACTCAACCACTGAGGTACTCTATAGTCCTATTTTGTATTTTATTTAGAGACAGAGTCTCACTGAATTTCTTAGTGCCTCTCTTTTGCTGAGGCTGGCTTTGAACTTGCAATCCTCTTGCCTCAACCTCCCTAGCTGCAATAATGAATGTTCTTAAAACAATAATATATATATTTTAATATCCTTTTCTAAGGAGGGAAAGATATACATAAGATAAATACTAATAAAATTTGTTCGTATGTTATAACAATTTTAATGAATTTATATACTTTAATAAAGTATATATATTAATATATATACCTAATATGTATGTATATATATATATATATATATATATATATATATATATATAATACACATGATACCTAACATAATACATATGTAAGATATGTAAGGTTCTATCTTTGAATAATTTAGATCCATATTATTAGTTTTCTTGTTCTACTTCAATATTTTGACCCTATTTTTATTAATTATAAGAGTATATTTCCACTATCTTTGAAACTATGTGACATTTTGTGAGTTTGATCCAATTGAGAGTGTGCCAGAAGTGGCACTGTGAGACTTCCCTTCCTAGGTCATGAGTAGCAATAAAGTTTCACAGAAGTTCCTACTGTTGAATACTTCAGCACTCAGGTTAAAAGTTTGGCTTCTTTGCCAGACATGCTGTGAAGAAGTCCAATCTAGTCCAACATGGAGAAGTTGTACAACTACATTTAAAAAAAAATAGTTCCCAGCTGATCTGTCATTTCAGTAGCAGACATTTTCTAATTGCAGTGTCATGAAAGGATATAAGATACAATAGTCCAGCTAAAACTTTTTCAGATTTTGAACTACAACAAATTATATTAAGTAATAAATTGGTTGTTATTTTTAAATATTCATCTTGAGAATGTCTAGTTATAGAGCAATAGTTTATCAGAAGCCGCATAATGAAATCTTTCACCAAGGCCAATCAAAATACTGCTATTGTCAAACACTTAACATGCCTACAACTAGCCTGCCATTGACGACACTTCGATTACAGTTGATTTCCTTTCATCCTGAAGAAGAAGCAGTTTGTACTTACTAAAACTGATATACATCCCAGGCATAGACTTGTCTTTCCTGCCCAGAGTGCTTCTGCCATTACTACTGTCTGAGAGCTTACAAATGACCAGCAGCAAACAGGAAGTGATAACAGCACTTGAACAAAAAACTCACTGTTATTTCCACACAGCAAATCACTATGATGTAGATAGCCTGATAGTATAATAGTAGAGCAGAACTTAAATGGCCAGTTCAGGAATAGTAACCTGTGGGTGTTTTCTTCCAGACTATGGCATATGTAATACTAAACTTATAATTGGTACATATGGTACTATGCACTTTATAATAAAATGCACAGGTTTTATAATCAAGGTTAGAAGTAAGAATGGATCCATCACTATCACTTCTAACCATCAGTGCATGAAATTTATGCTTCCTATCTATGCATTTTTATACTCTGTCAGATTAGAAGTTCTGGTTCATTAAGAGAAGCATGCTTCAGTTCAGAGAAACTGTGAAGACTGCCCCACTTTATAATGGCACCTAATTCATAACAGATTCCAACTTTCTTAATCTCTTCCAACAATCACCCAACACAAGGCCATGTCTTGTAACAAAATGATCTCAACTCTTTACAGAGACATCCTATAGTTACACTATCAGGCTTCTTCTCTTTCTGTAGTAAGCTTAATAGATCTAGTTTTGTTTGATTTCATAAGGAAGAGGGGAATGTTATGTAGATGGTTCTTTGAGAATCTTTAAATCATACCATTTATATGAAAGACATTTTACCTATAATAAAAAGCATATCATATTACCAGGGAGTAATTTAAATTTGGAAATTGTACTTTATGCTAATTTCATACAATGATATTGCTCATACTTTCATCTTTTACTTCATAATCTAGAAAGGTAATGCTTATTTTAAGTTAAGTACTTTTTATTACAGAATTTGAAGAATTACTAATACACATTACATTCAAACTGAATAATTATCACATTTTTAATTGAAGTAAGTTTTGCACCATCTGCTTTATTTATGGCTGAAAAATTGATGCAGTATCATCTGAACAGTTCCTCCAACAAGGACTAGAAAAGGGCAACAACAGTAGGTGAGACAATAGGATCAGAATCCCATATGTGTTTGAGATTCATCTCAGATTTTTTTTTTTTTGTGAACCAAAACAACAGGGAAACTCTGATTTCAAAGATAATTGGAGTTCTTACAATTCTTTTAATTGAAAGAGGTTGAATAAACTTTAATTCTTGAAAATCTCTAACATTACTATGTCAGAAGCACTTCTGGTTAAAGAATATTTAAAGCAAATCAAATTTGAGGCATATTCATAATAAATCAATTTTGAAGTATTTTATTTGGAAAGAGCCAAGTTTTGCAAAACAGGATTTCTGCAAAATATAAAAGTCAAATCACTGGCCTTTCTAGATTTGCACTACATTAGGGAAAACCCGCTAATTAAAAACCAGGCAATTAAGTGTTCATTTTTCATTGAGTTAGTTCACATTGATTAAGCTCATGTTGACTGATAAATACTTTTCAGAAAAATGTATATATACCTTTACCTATTCTACTATCCCCATTATTGCAAATGTTTGAAGCCCAATCAAGCTAGTCAGGTTTTAGGAAAGATATACAATAATTAGCTATGTAAACATTTGTATTGAAAATGTGTTTTATTTTTCCATGTCATTACTTGAAGCATTTCAAATATTGCAGTAGGTGAAATTAAATTAGAATGAAATTACCTAAAGATTCATTTAAAATTCGTTTCTTGTCTCTGCAACGTCTATCATTATCAAAATGAAATTTAGACTTCATTTTTGCAGACCTTCTTTTAGAAAAATACTTTTGAATATCCTAATATGGCAGTTAAAAAGTCCCATGGGGAATTTAATTTTGATCTTTCATAGCAACAGTGAAAACATTATATTCTATAAAAGTTAAATTGTCTGTGACTCTTCAGAAAACACATTGATTTCATACCAAACATCATCCCTTCAAAGAATTGAATGTCACGTTATAAAACTGGCATAAAGACAATGCAGTAAATGGAGTGTATAATAGCAAATGTTGATTTTTAAAAAATTTATTTATATCCTTATTTATTATAGTCTTCTGATGTCTGGACACAATTCATGTACTAAATTATTCTACCAAACAATATCATTAATATATAATCCATATTGAATCATATTATGATTTTAGAAATCATTTTCCCAATTATAAGGACCTAGTTTTCCACTCTTTAAGCAGTGACTAAACAGGTTTAAAAAAAAAAAGATATCCACCAAGAAGTTAATTCTACTTTTAAAATCTTATCACTAAACTTGATGTTATTAAGTTCTCTTTTGAAATTATATAATAAAATGTGAACTCCTTAAGTTTTTTCACAGTTCTATATTGCAACTTTATGCTTAATAATCATATATATCAATATATATCTATGAATTCCCATATATCTGCTAGTTTTCTCTTCTTACTTTAGGACCATCTATGCAGTGGTATTCTCAGTTCAGACAGAATTACATTTAACAAACAAAAACCATGAAGTGAGGTAAGATTGAAAATTGGAACCAGGAGAGGAGCTAAGTGGTTTTTATCATGAATTTAGACCATCACCTGTAGACTTAAGATAGTAATTTTCTGGAGAGTCTCCTTGGAACTGTTATTTTTCATTGAATATGCATCTGGAAAAATGAACCAGGTGTCTTCCTGCCAAGTTACATTACATTTCTACCCACTCTAAATGTGTCCAAAAAATTCCTCACCAATATTGTAGTTGTGACTTTCATTAGTCTTATGTCTTTTCTTGGATTCTGCATATGTCATGAGGCTAGGTAAACCCAGGATTAAGTTTCTCCCAGTGAACATCATGATCTCTCCAAACCAGAAATTCTTCTAGTCAATTCCATTCAATATTATTAAATAACTTCACAAATAACTCTACATTCCCCTGCATTCCCTTTTTTTAAATTTGATTTCTGGCATTCTATTCTTTGTGACTTTTATAGATACATAATTCTATAAATTCTTTGCAAAACAACTTTCATCCTTATTACCGAAACAAACTTGGCTCTCCTAACAGTATTTTCTCAGAAATAATCTCATATAGATCTTCTTCACTAATTCATACACTTAATTCCCTGACTATATAGAACCAACATTAGCATTCTATATTTCTCACCATGGGTTTCAAATTCTTCATATTCCTTTCTTATGTAAAAACTTCTCTTCATTTTTGAATTTGTTTCCTTCTACCTTTCTCTATTTTGCTTTTGTTGATACCATCTGCTTACCTCCTCTTTTCTATATTATTTCTATTGATAAATTGCTTTGGAACCAAGTTGACAGTTTCTGTTTCTTCTCCCTGTAATCCAAATATAGGGTTTTTTTTTGTGTGTGTGGAAAAGTGTGGCATTCATGAGAGTGACCTACCTATTCTGTGGCTCAGCCACATATATTAACTTTCCACACTTCTTCTAGAGCATGGCTTTATGTTACCTTACTCCTTCACTCCTATTAATGTGGTTATTTATTGAATTTATAAAAGTTATAAACCTAAAAATTGGATTATTTTTGTCTCATCAAATTTAAATTTCTGCCTCTATTCACTAGTCTTCACAATGCTTTCCTTTTTTCCTTAGGTAGTTTAGATTCTGTCTACAGTGCTTTCAATGAATTTATGCTAGCGTCCTAATCATTCTAAGCCCCTTGTATATTCATTCATCTAGATCATGCAACCATGTTCTCTGCTTCATAGCTAGATTGCTTGCTACCAGCTGATACTTTAGAGAGCTCTTTAAGCTCTATCTTTAAACATTCTTTCCAAATATTTTTATTATCTATAATTATTGAAAAATTGCTTTGAATATTTTTTCTTTTCCTCTGTCTAGCTCTTTTTGTGTTGATACTTTTTCAAGTGTTTTATTTAATTGTCAGTTTATCTTATTCCATGGACTCTCTAGTTACCTCACTCTGCCAATTTTTATCCCACTAAAATAATATAGGTTGGCTCAAGTATGTCTGTAAATTCAGGAGTGGGCCTACTATAAATTCAGCTAGGTGACACCACTGTACATCTCAATTGTTAATAGTTGTTGTATTCTTCACTAATCACACTATAATAATTTTCAAATTATCTGTTTCAGTCAATGTATTTTTTATATTTTATTAAGATATTTTTATTGACTCATAATGTTTGGTCATATTTATAGATAGTTTGGCAATTTAATATATGTATGTCTCAGATAAAAAGGTATACAGATAACCAACAAGTATGTGAAAATGCTCAAAATCATTTAATGATCTTTATAAAATAGGAAAATAATTGATTTTAAAAACTTGACCCTTAAGTACAATCTTTTTACTAGTCTAAGAAACAAAATTTAAAAATATAAATGAAGCATATTTTTTATGCCTCATTTCTTCTTCAGACAGAAATGTGGTAGGTGTTTTAAGGAAAAAGACTTATTTGAATGATGAGTTGAACTAATTTTTATTTTGTTTTGTTTCTTACACAGAATACAATTACTTTAAAATTGTGAAAAATTATGATTATTTAGATTTTAAATATAAGTGACGTAAGACTTCAAGGAAATTAATAAAATTGTTTTCCCAATAATATAATGTAAGCTTCTAAGCTAAAGTGAGAAGTTTGGAAAACTTCACTATTAAGGATTTTACAGCTTCTTAATACTTAAAGAGACTTTTCTGATTAAAAAATAGTAATATTAATGTAATTTTTGGAATTATATAATGGAATACATTAATGATTGGAAGATCTTGACTATTCAGTGACTCAATACTGCTCATGCAATCAATGCATTCCATTACAAAATCATGCATAAGTAAAAGATCCATTAAAATTGCAAAAAATAATTACTGAAATACTCCTCTTCTGTCCTACTCTTTATTTGAGACTGTACTTTTTTTGCATGTATTTCAAATGAAACAATGCATTTTGCAAAAAAATGAATTCAAAGAGGATAAACCATTTAGTTATTGTTAGGAAATTTCCCAAAATGTAAAATCTTCCCTTCCTTGTAATTTTTTCATATGAAAGCTATTTTTAATAAAATTATGCTATTTACATGAAAATGTAGATGGAGAATAGTTCTAATTTTAAATGAATTCATACATAAGTACTTTAAAGAATTTTTAATTTGAATTTCCATTACATTGACTATTAACATACATTGTCCTGAATGGTAGCTGGAAAGCAAATGTATATTCAGAAAAACAGTTTAAGAACCAAAGAGTCTCACTGAGAAGATCTCAGACTTAAAAAAGGAAATTTAGAAAATTATAAACTAAAATATAAAAATTGTCTAACAAATACATGTTTTAATATTTATAAGGAAAATAAATATTAAATTAGTTGAAATTTTTATATTTGTGGATAAATATATTTATATATACTATAAGTTGTTAGACATATACTCTATAGTAAATGATACATTTAATTAAATATTAAAAACAATATATCAGATAAATATTCTCATCCTTTTTGAAAGTTAATACAAGTGAATAAAAATGTGAAATTTATTGAATTCCACACCCTCAGTAAGTGATGTTCCATACACCCTATTAATTCTCACACAAAGAGTGTATGCATTTTGCAAAAGAGTGAATACTGAGAGGTTAAACCATTCAGTTATTGTTAGGAAATTTACCAAAATGTAAAAACTTCCCCTCCTCACTTTATGTAACAGTACACTTAATAAAATGTAAAAAAAAAAAAAGTTTTCCAATGTACTTATAAGATGAAACAGTACACTTAATAAAATGTGTGACAAGTTTTTCAATGTACTTATAAGCATTAAAATAAGACTTATTTTACATAAATGCTGAGGTGATTAAGAAAGGCATGGTTCTTGTTGCCCACATGGCACTGTGAGGGTTGAAGAACAGAGAGGCTGGAAAAAAGAATGTAAAATAGGGGCTGGGGATTTGGCTCAAGCGGTAGTGCCCTCGTCTGGCATGTGTGCGGCCAGGGTTTGATCCTCATCACCACATACAAACAAAGATGTTGTGTCCGCTGATAACTAAAAAATAAATATTAAAAAGTTCTCTCTCTCTCTCTCACAAAAAAAAAATGTAAGATAATATTTTGTAGGTGGTCAGTGTTTTAATGAATCTAAATACACTCAGGGATGTCTTTCTAAATGCAGTGACATATACACTGAGGTCTAAAAAATATGTAGGAAGAAGAAAGACATGTGGAGAGAGGGAAGATTAGAGACATAAAACAAGTAAACAACAACATACAGAAGCCAGAGAACTTCAAAAGATCAGTAATACTGGAGTATAGAGAGCAAAGTTAGAGAGGCCAATAAAAAGATTGGAGAGGTGATTTTTGTCCACATCTTCATGTTTTTCTAAGTCAAATCTGGAATCCACTAATATTTTCAAATTGGAATTTAAATGGAAATTCACTGTATTGTTAAGGGTTCGCCAGAGAAACAGAATTGAGACAGAAATTCTGGGAATTGGCTAATATGATTATGAAATCTAAGGAGTCCCACAATATGCCATCTGTGATTTAGATCCCCAGGAAAACTGATGGCAAAATTTGGTCTGAGTCTTAAGTTCTAAGAACTAGGGGAGTCAGGGGAATAACTCCCGATTGGAGGTTGAGGCCCTGAGAACCAGCACTGCTCATGACTGGTTCCGGACAAGATGGATGTCTCAGCTCAAGGAAAGAGAAAGGGTGAGCAGGAAGTGAGAGAGAGAGAGAATGTATTTTCCCTTCCTCTGTTTTGTTCCATTGGGACTTTGAATGGATTGGAGGATTCCTATCCCTCCTGGGAGAGTAGATAGGTACTCTTTGCTTAGTCTACTGATGCAAATGCTCATCTCTTCCCAAAACACTCTCACATACATCCAGAAATAATGCCTTTAAAAATCAGTTATTTGGCTCAACTGGTCATATAAAATTAACTACCACTTGCACTCTCTCTGTATTACAGATGGCCAAACCTTGAGTTTAGGATAATCTTATTAGAGATAAAAACTTAGAAAAGCAGTGGAGACAGGAGAAACCAGGTAAGTACAATAAAAATGTGAAAATCTGAAATAGCTAAAAGTTTTTTTGAGGAAAAATGTTAAAAACCCAATAATTGCCTGGAGACTTTATGATGCCTAGGCTGCCGGGAAGTAAGGAGCCCCCTCAGTTGTTCTCCTTTGGATAGCCTGGGTCTGGTTGTCTCCTTGGGAATTCACTTTGTCCCCGAAATGTGCTGAAGACAAGTGTTCAGAAATCTTGTGGTAACATGTGTTCTAGGTTGGTTCCATTCTCAGAAACTTTTAAGTGTTAGGAAACCCTAATTATGGTATGTTTTTCTCTGTGCATACTGTATAATGAATATTAGTATATCAATACTAATCATAATATATAAACAATACAATATCTTCAGCCACTATTCCTAAAAACAAAAACAAAAAATCAAAGCCAAATGATTAAGTATGGAAATAAATGACAGAAAGGAATGAAGTATTGTGTAGTGCAATGTTCAGAGGCTACCACAAATGTACTGCAACGTTCAGACAGAGTTAAGTATATTAGTTTTCTACAGCAAGGGAAATGCCTATGAAGAAGCATTTAGGTAAAAAGGAATTATTGTTTGTTAAATTCAGTGTTGTCTGAAATTGAAGGAAGTACAGTGACTAGATTTCTTAATAATTCATTTCTAGGAGATGAGAATAAGCATTTGCAGAAAGAGATGTCATTGGTAAAGAAATATCAGTCATTCATTTTAGCTAAAGGAGGGAACGGGTTATTTTATCGTGGCTAAGACCTTTTGTACTATCATCAGGCTTGGATAGAGGATATCCTGAGGTTGTCTTGTTCTATCAGAGACCTAAAAAACTTTTTTTCCAATTTCTCTTAACCTCTGTTTAGTAGGGAACATTATATCTGAGTTGATAATTGTTCCCAAGGCCATTTCTTTTATTTTTATTATTTTTCCTGTTTGTTCAGTCTCCACCATATTGTGCAAGGACACAGTACATCAATTTAGTGATTCAGGTTTGAATGTTTTGTCCAATTCTATTGATCAGAAGGTTCTCTGGAAAATATTAACTGTAATTACATTTGAGTTTTCTCCTCCTGTTTCTTTTGCTGTAGGATTAATTGTTGAACCATCTGATGTGGTAATGGTTATGAGGTAGCATTTGAGATTCTTGTAAGAACTCATCATCCAGCTGTAATTTAAACAATTATCAGAAACAAAATGATTTTTGATCTTTGTAATTAGATTTCAATGTCAAAGTTCTAACCCTAGCCACAAAATTGTTTCCAAAGTCTGCCTCTCTCTCCTCTCAAAAGCCATATGGCTTTTTTCTTTAGCAGATGAAAGTGTATGCAAATACTGAATATTACTGAGGAACTAGATATAATTCATTATGTTGTTTAGCATAATGTAAAAGAAGCTAGAGTACCAAACCATAATATGCTAAGAAATTTGTGCTTTTGTTTATAGAAAACAGTAAATGGATATTTTTCTCCTGGACTGTGATATTATTTATTTAGCATTTTAGAAAAAAAATCATCCAAGACTGAATGCCAAGAGTGGATAAGAAAGGAGTTAGAAAATAAGATATGGTAAGTATCTGAGTTTAAAAAGTACGTAAATGTAGATAAATTATTAAAATAAAATTATAAAAAAATTAAAAAAAATGAATAAATATTAAGGTATAGAGAAAGATATGAGGAAAAGATACTGATGTAGTTTGATTCCTAAATGTTTTGCATAGCTGGTTAGGAAAGTAGTGTTGCAATGATACTGTGCATGCAAAAAGACAACTGTATTTAAGGAGAATAATTTGACAAAGATGATAAAATTGATAATTGTGATGGCTAATTTTATGTGTCAACTTGGTTGGACTCATGAATGCTCAGATAGCTGGCAAAACATTCCTGGTTTTACCTGTGAAGGTATTTCTGAATGAGACCAGCATTTTAGTCAGTAGGCTGAGTCAAGATTTATCCTTCCTATATGGGTGAACATGAAGCAATTCATTGAGGACACTGATAGAGGAAAAAGATGGAAGAATGGTAAATTATCTCTCTTTTCGTAGGATAGGACATCTCTCTTCTTTTGTTTTTGGACAATATAGGTCCTGGATCCTAGGCCTTTAGATTCAGAGACTTACACTAGTACACTTCTTTTATTATTTTTTTATTTTTATGTGACAGCAGAATGCTTTACAATTCTTAATACACATATAGAGCATATTTTTTCATATCTCTGGTTCTATACAAACTATATTCATACCAATTTGTGTCTTCATACATGGACTTTGATAATAATATCCATCATATTCCACCATAATTTCTAACCGCATGCCCCCCTCCTTTCTCTCTAACCCCTCTGCCCTATCTAGAGTTCATTTATTCCTCCCATGCTCACTCTTCTTACCCCACTATGAATAAGCCTCCTTATATCAGAGAAAACATTCAGCATTTGGTTTTATGAGATTGGCTAACTTCACTTAGCATTATCTTCTCTAACTCCATCATTTTCCTGCAAATGCCATGATTTTATTATCTTTTATTGCTGAGTAATATTTCATTGTGTATATATGCCACATTTTTTATCCATTCATGTATATAATGGCATCTAGGTTGGTTCCATGGTTTAGTTATTGTGAATTGTGCTGCTATAAACATTGATGTGCCTGTGTCTCTGTAGTATGCTTTTTTTAAGTCCTTTGGGTATACACCAAGGAGAGGGAGAGCTGGGTCAAATGGTGGTTCCATTCCCAATTTTCCAAGAAATCTCCATACTGCTTTTTAATATTGGCTGCAACAATTTGCAGTCCCCCCAGCAATGTATGAGTGTGCATTTTCCCCCAACACTTATTGTTGTTTGTATTCTTGATAGCTGCCATTCTGACTGGAGTGAGATGAAATCTTAGAGTAGTTTTGATTTTCATTTCTATAATTGTTAGCAATGATGAACATTTTTTCATATATTTGTTGATTGAATGTACATTATCTTTGAGAAGTATCTGTTCAGGTCCATGGCCCATTTATTGATTGGGTTATTTGTGGATTTTTTGGTGTTTTGCTTTTTGAGTTCTTTATATATCCTAGAGATTAGTGTTCTATCTGATGTGTGAGGGGTAAAGATTTGCTCCACAATATAGGTTCTCTATTCACCTAACAAATCATTTCCTTTGCTGAAAAGAAACATTTTAGTTTGAGTTCAACCCATTTATTGATTCTGGATTTTAATTCTTGTGTCATAGGAGTCTTATTAATGAATTTGGGCCTAATCACACATGATGGAGATTAGGGCTTACTTTTTCTTCTATACGATGAAGGGTCTCTGGTTTTATTTTGAAGCCCTTGATTCATTTTGAGTTGTTTTGTGCATGGTGAGAGATTGAGGTTTAATTTCATTTTGTTGTATATGGATTTCCAGTTTTCCCAGCACTGTTTGTTGAAGAGACTATCTTTTCTCCAATTCATGTTTTGGCACCTTTGTCTAATATAAGATAATTGTAATTTTTTGGGTTAGTCTCTGTGTCCTCTGTTCTGTAACATTGGTCTACCAGTCTGTTTTGGTGCCAATACCATGCTGTTTTTGTTACTATTGCTCTGTAGTATAGGTTAAAGTCTGGTATAGTGATGCCACCTGCTTCACTCTTCCTGTTAAGGATTGCTTTAGCTATTCTGGGTTTCTTATTTTTCCAGATGAATTTCATGACTGCTTTTCCTATTTCTATGAAGAATGTCATTGGGATTTTGATCAGAATTGCATTAAATCTGTATAGTGTTTTTGGTAGTATGGTCATTTTGATAATATTAATTCTGCCTATCCAAGAGCAGGTAGATCTTTTTTTCATCTAAGGTCTGCTTTGATTTCTTTCTTTAGGGTTCTGTAACTTTCATTATGTAGATCTTTCACCTCTTTTGTTAATTTGATTCCCAAGTATTTTTTTTTAGGCCATTGTAAATAGGGTAGATTTCCTCATTCCATTTTTGAGGATTTATCACTGATATACAGAAATTCCTGTGGTTTATGGGTGTTGATTTTGTATCCTGCTACTTTGCTGAATTCATTTATGAGTTCTTGAAGTTTTCTGGTGGAACTTTTAGGGTCTTCTAGGTATATAATTATATCATCAGAAAATAGTGCCTATTTGAGTTCCTTTTTTCTTATGTGTAACCCTTCAATTTCTTTCATTTGTCTAATTGCTATGACCAGTGTTCAAAGCACTATGTTAAATAGAAGTGTTGAAAGAGGGCATCCCTGTTTTGTTCAAGTTTTTAGAGAGAATTGCTTCAATTTTTCTCCATTTAGAATGATGTTGGCCTGGGGCTTCTCGTGGACAGCCTTTATAATGTTGAGATATGTGCTGTTATCCCTAATTTTTCTAATGTTATGAACCTTAAGAGGTGCTGAATTTTGTCAAATACTTTTTTGCATGTATTGAGATGATAATATGATTTTTATTTTTAAGTCTATTTATGTGATGAATTACATTTATTGATTTCCAAATGTTGAACCAACCTTACATTCCATGGATATATACCACTTGATTGTGGTGCAGGATCTTTTTGATATGCTTTTGTATTCGATTTGCCAGAATTGTATTGAGAACTTTTGCATCTATGTTCATTAGAGATATTGGTCTGAACTTTTCTTTCTTTGATGTATCTTTGCCTGGTTTTGGAATCAGGGTGATATTGGCCTCATAGAATGAGTTTGGAAGTGCTGCCTCTTTTTCTGTTTCCTGAAATAAATTGAAGAGTATTGGTATTATTTTTTATTTAAACGTGTTATAGAACTGGGCTCTGTATCCATCCTGTCCTGAGCTTTTCTTGGTTGGTAATCCTTTGATGACATCTGCTATTTTGTCACTTGAAATTGATCTGTTTAAATTGTGTATATCATCCTGATTCAGTTTGGGCAAATTATATGACTGTAGAAATTTTGTTGATTACTTCTACATTTTCTATTTTATTGGAGTACCAGTTTTCAAAATAATTTCCAATTATCTTCTGTATTTCTGTATTGTCTGTTGTGATATTTCCTTTTTCATCATGTATGTTAGTAATTTGAGTTCTCTCTCTCCTTTTCTTCATCAGCATGGCTAAGGGTCTGTCAATTTTATTTATTTTATCAAAAAAAGTTTTGTTCTGTCAATTTTTTCAAATGTTTCTTTTATTTCAATGTCATTGATTCTACCTTTGATTTTAATTATTTCCTGTCTTCTGCTGCTTTTGGTGTTGATTTGTTATTATTCTCAGGCTTTGAGATATAAATATGTTAAGTCATTTTTTGTTGACTTTTTCTTTTCTGAAGGAATGAACTCCATGCAATGAATTTTCCTCTTAGAACTGCTTTCATAGTGTCCCAGAGATTTTGATATGTTGTATCTGTGTTCTCATTCGCCTCTAAAAAGTTATTATCTCCTCCTTGATGTCTTCTGTAACCCATTTTTCATTCAGTAGCATATTATTTAGTCTCCAGGTATTGGAGTGGATTTTATTTCTTATTTTATCATTGATTTCTAGTTTCATTTCATTATGATCTGATAAAATGCGGGGTAGTATCTCTCTACTTTTTTATATTTGCTAAGAGTTGCTTTGTGGCATACTATATGGCCTGTTTCACAGATGGATTTATGTGATGCTGAGAAGAAAGTGTATTCTCTTGTTGAAGGATGAAATATTCTACATATGTCAGTTAAGTCTAAGCTATTGATTGTATTATTGAGTTCTATAGTTTCTTTGTTCAGCTATTGTTTGGAAGATCTATCTAGGGCCGAAAGAGGTGTGTTTAATTCACCCAAAATTATTATGTTGTGGTCTATTTGACTCTTGAACTTGAGAAGAGTTTGTCTGATAAATATAGATGCTCCATTGTTTGGGGCATATATATTTATAACTGTTAAGTCTTGTTGGTATATGGTTCCCTTAAGCAGTATATGGTGTCCTTCTTTATTCTTTTTGATTGACTTTAGCTTGGAGTCTACTTTATTTGATATGAGGATGGAATCTACTGCTTGCTTTCACAGTGCATGTGAGTGGTATGTTTTTTTCCCAACCCTTCACTTCAGTCTGGGGATGTCTTTTTCTATGAGATAAGTCTCTTGGAGGCAGCATATTGTTGGGTCTTTTCTTTTTGGATCCAATCCCTAGGCTATGTCTTTTGATTGGTGAGTTTAGGACATTAATAACATTCAGGGTTATTATTGAGACATGATTTGTTTTCCCAGCCAATTTTATTTTTGGTATTTAATGTTATTTGATGTCTCCTCTAATTAGATTTTCCTTTAATGTAATACCTCTCTCTCCTGATTTTCATCATTGTTTTTCATTTCCTCTGCTTGGACTATTTTGCTGAGGATATTCTGTAGTGCAGGCTTTCTAGTTGTAAATTCTTATAACTTTTATTTATCTTGGAAGGTTTTTATTTCATAATCAAATCTGAAGCTTGGTTTTGCTGGATGTAAGATTCTTGGTTGACACACATTTTCTTTCAGAGCTTGGTATATGTTGTCACATGATCTCCCGGCTTTAAGGGTTTGGGTTGAAAAATCTGCTGAGATACGAATTGGTCTCCCCCTATATGTGATCTGACTCATATCTCTTGCAACTTTTAAGATTCTATCCTTATTCTGTATGTCAAGAATTTTCATTATAATGTGTCTTGGTTTAGCTCTGTTGTAATTTTGTGTATTTGTTGTTCTGTAAGCCTCTTGTATTTGGTTTTCCAATTCATTCTTTATGCTTGGGAAATTCTCTGATATTATCTCATTGAAGAGACTGTGCATTCCTTTGGTTTGAAACTTTTTGCTTTCCTCTATCCCAATAATTCTTAGATTTGGTCTTTTGATACTGTCACATAATTTTCAATGTTCTGTTCATGGTTTCTTACCATCTTCACTGTGTAATCAACTTTATTTTCCAGGTTGTATACTTTATCTTCATTATCTGATGTTCTTTCTTCCAAATGATCTAGTCTCTTGGTTATGCTTTCTATTGAGTTTTTTATTTGATTTATTTTGTATCCTTCATTTTAAGGATCATTGACTGTTTTTTTTTTTTTCCAAGTCTATATCTCTCTTTTGAAGTAATCGTTTGCTACCTGTATTTGCTGTCTTATGTCATTGTTGGAGTGATTGATTTTTGCATGTATTTGCTCATTTAGGTCATTCTTTAATTCACAGATCATTTTAATTATGAATCTTCTGAACTCCATCTCTGACATTTCCTCAACCTCAACTGTCCATGCATTCTATTATTATAGTATCCTGGTTTGTTTGGGGAACTTTCCTCTCTTGTTTTTTTTTTTTTTTAATTTTGTCTTTCTGTCTTCCTTTCTTGCAGTGTGGATCTGAGACATTACAGTTTCTTCCCTATATTCTTGTAGTACCCGTGCAGATCATCTGTACCTCACCTTAATGTTGGGTTTCCAGAACCTGCTATTGTCTCTCTTTTTTTTTTAGTTAAATGCATTTATTTTTTTTAATTGGTTGTTCACAACATTACAAAGCTCTTGACATCTCATATTTCATACATTAGAATCAAGTGGGTTATGAACTCCCATTTTTACCCCAAATACAGATTGCAGAATCACATCGGTTACACATCCACATTTTTACATAATGCCATATTAGTGACTGTTGTATTCTGCTACCTTTCCTATCCTCTGCTATCCACCCTCCCCTCCCCTCCCATCTTCTTTTTCTACCCCATCAACTGTAATTCATTTCCCTCCATGTTTGTTATCCCATTCCCCTCACAACCTCTTATATGTAATTTTGTATAACAATGAGGGTCTCCCTCCATTTCCATGCAATTTCCCTTTTTTTCTCCCTTTCCCTCCCACCTCATGTCTCTGTTTAATGTTAATCTTTTCTTCCTGCTCTTCCTCCCTGTTCTGTTCTTAGTTGCTCTCATTATATCAAAGAAGACATTTGGTATTTGTTTTTTAGGGATTGGCTAGCTTCACTGAGCATAATCTGCTCTAGTGCCATCCATTTCCCTGCAAATTCCGTGATTTTGTCATTTTTTAGTGCTGCGTAATACTCCATGGTGTATAAATGCCACATTTTTTTTATCCATTCATCTATTGAAGGGCATCTGGGTTGATTCCACAGTCTAGCAATTGTGAATTGTGCTGCTATGAACATCGATGTGGCAGTATCCCTGTAGAGTGCTCTTTTAAGGTCTTCAGGGAATAGTCTGAGAAGGGCAATAGCTGGGTCAAATGGTGGTTCCATTCCCAACTTTCCCAGGAATCTCCATACTGCTTTCCAAATTGTCTCTTAATGTATCTTGGGGCACCTTATATGCTACTGCATCTAAAGGTGGTTGCGGCAATAGCAGAAGTAACTAGAGAAAATAGTGTCCCAAATTGAAAGCAATGTCTTACAGATTTGGGGCTGAAAGGGTGGGCCTCACAGTCCCTTTGGTATACCTGCTCTGAGATGCAGCTGCTTCTAGGCCCTGTCTGTTGTCAAAAAGCTAGGAGCTACTGTGTGGGGAAATCTATGGTGATGACTGCGGTGTCCTAAGATGGAAGTGGGTTAGGCTTAGGCTTCCAGGTGGGGACCTGGGTCCTGTGCAAGTCACTATGTATGGATCTGGGCTGGGCCTGGGCTCCTGAAGTAGTCTGCTGGTTGGAAGAGGCGGTCCTGTGCCAGAGGCTAAACTCTAGCAGGTGTCTGCCCTGAGGGTGGAGGGGTGGAACTGGACTTACTGTGAGCCTGGGTCCTGCATGTACAGGCATCTACACTAGTACACTTCTTTTCCCAGTTATCAAGCTTTTAGCCTCAGGTTGGGAATAAAATTATTGACCCTGCTCAGTCCTACAGACTCAGACTGAATTACATCATGGGCTATTTTGTGACTCCAGTTGTGGACTGCATGTCATGGAACTTCTTGGCCTTCATAATTTGATTCACCATTTCCCATATGAAATATTCTCATTATCTATCTATCTGTCTATCTATCTATCTATTTATCTATCTACCATCTATTTATCTTCCAATCATGTTGGTTCTGTTTCTCTAGAGAATGTTGACTAATAGTATGAACTACTCTTTGAAGTCACAAGTGGCCTTATCTTATAGTAATAGAAGAAGATGCTTATTACATTTTATGAGATAGATTTTGACCAAATTGCATACCTCCACAATCCAAACTAAATGTATTCTGCTTTTTCATAAAAATAATAAAGATAAAAAAGTCTGTATCACATAGGATTTATAGTTTCTACAAAAATGCTGTTATATTGCTAATAGATGTACTTAGAAATTATAAATTAAAAATACTCTTGAAACATATTAATATTTATTTTATTTACATTATTTCCTTTAAATTTCTCTGCATAAATAGAGACATTTAATTCAAACCAAAGAAGTATTTGTAACATATCAGTTTAAAATAGAAATATATTTTATAGGACAACTGACAACTAGAGAGCTTTAGGGTTTTAAAATTGAGGTTTTTCCTACATTTGATTAAAGAAAAATTTTTTTTAAATGAACATTTAAGAGTAATTTAACACATAAGTGATTACCTCTTTGTCATGTCAGGTGATATAGTTTCCTGGAGTTATAATTTCGAGACTCAAAACAATCTCATTTTAGAGACCAGTATATACATTTTAAAATATTAGTACAAATTATATGTTAAGACATCCAAAAAATCAGGCACTTTCTTTGTATTGCCATTATTAATACCATTAGAAACCTTTGTTACTATAGGGCATTCATAAAATCTTTTTATCATTCTAGTCATTTGATGTCTATATCAGAATAAGTTAGAAGTATAAATAGTGTTATGAATTTAAAATGTTTAGACAAATCCTTAACTTGAACAAGACTTAATGTTCATTGGAAAAAAAAAACATTTATGTAACAGTATGCAATGGCATTAAACAATAGATAATGTGAAAGAAACTATAAATTGTCTACATTTGATTTTTCAGGTAAGTTGAGTGAATATAAAATTGTGAATACATCTGTAAATCTTCTTTAAGACATACTTTGAAAAATGGCTAACTAAAATAAATGAAAATAAAAAGAATAGGATAAAGCTGATATTTATTTAGCAATCAGTGTATTAGGTGCTATTCTAATTTCTGTAGATATTAATGCTATTTAATATGCTGATATTATTCTATGAGGTAGAAGGTAATATCTTCATGATTCTCACATATAACATAATTTGAAAACCTTTATTATGATATTACTGTTATACAAAGAACTTCACATATTTAATTTGTATATTTTAATGAGTTTGGATAGATGGAAATACTTGTAATACCATCATCACAGTTAAATATACACATCCAACTCCTTCCAAGTTTTCCTAATTTTTTTTGTAAAGATTTTTATAGTAAAAGGACTTAATATGAGTTCTACCCTCTTACAAGCTTTGAAGAACACAGTACTATATTGTTAACTGTAGGCAATATATTGAACTGCAGATCTGTAAAACTTATTGGTCCATCGTAACTGAAACTTTATAAACATCAAGAAGTCTCCATTCCTTCTACTTTCTAGCTCCTGGCAACCACTATTTTATTATCTGCTTCTAAGAGTTTGACTATGATAGACTTCGCATGTAAGCTGAAACTTGAAGTATATGTCCTACTGTGAATGCCTTATTTTCACTTAGTATAATGTCTTACAAGTTCAAACATGTCAAAACTGTTACAGTTTTCTTCTTTTTATAAAAAACTGAGCAATAATCCATTGTATCTATACCATTGTATATATACATTATCCATTCATTTGTCAATGGATACTTCGTTTGAACTGATATTTGACAAGTGTGCAAAGAAGACACAATAAAGAAATCATAGTCTCCTCAACAAACTGTTTTGTGATCACTGGATTTTCCTATGTAAAAGAATGAAGTTAGACCCATTATATAAGTTAACACAGAGTGGATCAACAGTAAGTGTAGGGGGGAGAAAAAACTCTTTAAGCAGATTAATCTGCAGAACCTTAGCTGTGACAAATAATTTTTATATGTGATACCAAAAGCATGACCAATGATATAAAAAAGTAGATATATTAGACTTTTAAAAAATCAAACTATTTTATGCATCAAAACCATTAACAAGAAAGTAAAAATACAACTTAAAAGTGGGAGTAAATATTTTCAAGTCACATATCTGATAAAGTTGTTGTATGTAAAACCAAATTTTTGTAACTCAATAACAAGAGAAACAACCCAATTTAAATATTAGCAAAAGGTATACAATTGACCACAGAGCAAATGAAGGAATTCTAAACATCATTATATCATTAGAAAAATGCAAATCAATACCATGATGATGTACAGCTTATATTTGCTAGCATGGCTATAGTTAAGAACAAAACAAAAAGAACAAACAAAAACAAGACAATCATATGTACTGCTGAGAAGTGGAGAAAGAGAAACTCTTGATCTTTGCTGAAGGAATGTAGGTTAGCCATAATTTAAAAAGAATTACCATATCACCCACAGTTCCACTCCTATGCAAAATCTCCTCCACCCCCAAATTGAAAACAGATACTCAAGCAAGTAACTTTTATATGGATGTTCATAATATCAATGTTCGAAATAACCAAAACATGGAAACAACCAAAATGTGCATCAGTTGACAAATGCATGAACAAAAATTGGTATATCTCTACAATAGGATATTATTCAACAATATTTTTCAATGAAAAGAAATGAAGGCTTGGTACATGCTATAATATTATGCCAAGTTAAAAAAAAAGACATAAAACATGATTATATGATTCCATTTATTTAGAGTAGATAAATATGTATAGATGAAATGTAGTCCATATGCACAAGACTCTGGGTTTGATCACTACTACTACCAAATAAATAAACCATATGAAAACACAACAACAACAAAAAACAATGCAATGTTTTCTAGAGTGAAAACGGGGACAGGTGTGGGAAATGGAAATTAAATATTTTTACATTAATAATAAATTTCCCTTTTGAGGTGATAAAGATATTTTGGAACTAGAAAAATGTCATCATTACAGAATATTGCAAATGTATTGAGTGCTATCTAGATGTTTAAAGTGGTTAATTTTGTCCTATATGAATAACCAAATATGCAAGTGCTTAGAAAGATGAGGTGGAAAGTGAAAGTGGCCTGTTAGAGGAATAAGTGTGCAAAGGCTGAAAAGATCCACAGAAAAGTGTTGAGTGAAGATGTTAGACTTGGGCAGAAGTGATACTTATGCCTCAGAAAGCAGAGGTAAGTAGATAAAGCTTTAGATCAACAGTGAGATAAGTGATGCTTAACAAACTCAACTACATTATTATCCACTTCTTTATTAAATAGAAGTCAGAAATGAGTGTGAAATATAAAGGTCAGGGGTATTGTTCAAGTTTATAAGAAGGTGAATTTTTCTTTTATTTTGCCGCTTCAAATTGTACTCAGGTCTTTACACATATTAAACACTTGCTCTACCACTGAACTTTATCTCCAGACCCTGAATTATTTTATTTAATTAGTATGGAGACTCAGTCTGCTGTCTTAACAATAAATAATATTTATAGAAAGAACTTAAAGGTTTGAACAATTATCAAAGACGTAAAATTCTCCAGAAAGAAATTAGTTTAAGACTTGACATTTAATGACAATTTACAATGTTTTTCATGAGACATATCCTTGTAAAATTATAGAATTCAAGAGGCGAAGGATAATGATTACATTGTATTTATTGTTAGCATCATTGCAGGCAATAAAACAATGAAACAATGTATTCAAATTCAGTTTAAATGAATTCCACAGAATCTAACACTGACACAAACTACCAATCAAAACTGATAGGAGAATGAAGTTTTAGACCTGTAACACTTGAAAATATTTTTTCTCTGCTTTTCATTGGAATTTCATTTTTTAAAAAAAGTATTTAAGGTGCTTATCAATATTGGAGTCACCTCTTTTAACAGGGGACCTAGATGACTAAACTTTCTACCTCCTTGCAGTTCATTAGTTCTGCCTAATGAACTATGAGTGGAAATAGCATGTGGCAATTCATGTATTAAAACTGAAGAGAATTTCTTGACTTTTCTTTTTCCCTTCAGAGTGAAAAGTGAGTCCTCATTTGGAGATGCCGTGGTCACAAGAATAAAGCTGACCAAATTCTTAAGTCATTGCTGCTCTGGATTAATCCACTGATGTGGATTAACTGGGTGATAACTATAGTCTGATAGGGTGTGGATGAAAGAAGTAGGTCACTGGGTGTTTGCCTTTGGGGTTTATACTTTGTTCCTGGTGAGGAGAACTCTCTGCTTCCTTGTTGCCATGCCCTTAGTTACTTTCCTCTGTCACATCCTTCTTCCATGATATTCTCATCTTGAGCCTAGAGTAATGGAGTCAGCCTGGGATGCACTGAACCTCTGAAACTCTGAGCCAAAATAAACTTTTCATTCTCTACATTGTTCTTGTCAGGTCTTTTGGGCACAGCAATTAAAAAGCTAACTAAATCATAAATATATAAAAATCACTTTTAAAATGGTCTAAAATACTGTGGCCATAATTTAAATCATTAGTGTTTCTATAATGTCCCTGGTTTAACACACTGTTTAATGATGCCAAACCCTAGAATAAGAGATAGTATCTGTGGCAATGCTTGATCTTCAATAAATAAAAATCTGAAGTTGATACTTTAATATATATTTGCCATTACATTTTATGCTGTGTATTTACAACATACTGTAGTTTCAAGAAAAAAAATCATTATGTTTTTGAGTCAGGAGAGATTAATATGGAAAATCAGAAAATGGCAATAGTAAAATGATAGCAAGGTAACCTTATGTGTGTATTTGTCGTATTCCCCTTTCTCCTACATTAAAATTTGTGAGAAAAGTGTCTGTTTATACGCCAGTACTTAAAATTGCCTACCATAAAAGCCCAGTACAATGTTAATATATTTTTTAAGGGGAAATATCTAATTGATTTCATGTTTGTAAGAGGGGGGATTTTTTTTTCTCATTTTTCAATTGTAATTTGAGACTACCAGGAATGTTAACATCAAATTAAATTTGGCCTGAGAGTGCGGGCCTACTTTGAAATCTTATTTTGTGAACCACACCTAATTTACTATGTATGTAAACTGTAACCTAAGTAAGAGTATACCCTTTTAACAACTAGTCGATTCTAGGTAAATCACAGCATCTGAGCTTTAAACAATCACAGAATGCAAATTCATCAGACCATGTCCATATAAGGCAAATGCTGAGCAATAACCAATTAAGGTGTTTATTTAGGGTATTGCCTTTCTGCCTTTTATTTTTAATCTATAAATCTTGTTTACTGATGTTTCTGGGTGGAACTGTCTACACTGTTCCTGGTTCTGAGGGTTGCCTGGAATTGTTCTTTGCTAAAGTAAACTCTGTTTATTATAATTTGTCTAAAGTTTGTTGGGTTTTGTTTTTAAATAAGAAAGATAGGAAAGTTAAATTTATGTCATTATCATGATTATCATAACTATGAATACTTCAAAAACACTGGAGTTAAAAAAATAATATTAACATTTAACATTGTTGGAAAAAAAATGTTTGTCAGAGAGGTCACATGAGTCTGTATGGTCACTCTGGCTCCCTGTTAAAAAGGTGTCTTCACTTGGTTCAATGCTTTTCTTCCACCATCTTGAAATTCTTAGTAACTTTTGAACAAGGAACCCCTCATTTTAATTTTCTACAGAGCCTTACCAATTATGTATCATGTTCAATTCCTCAAACTGTGTGAATGAGAATGTTCCTTCTTTACTAGAGGAGTTTGGAAAACCAATGATAGGAGGTAAAGTTCAGTGTAAATTCCATGTTTGCTGAGGAAAAGGATAGGAAGAAAAAAAAATAACCTGAGGAAGAAACCAGTATGTTGGATGGATTTTTTTTTCTTTTTTTTAATTGGTTGTTCAAAACATTACATAGCTCTTGACATATCATATTTCATTGGGGTAAAAATGGGAGTTCATAACCCACTTGGATGGATTTTTTAATCGCTGCTCTTCTTGAAGCTTGAGTTATTAACTGTTTTCAAAATCTTCATTTGAGAGAGAGAGAGAGAGAGAGAGAGAGAGAGAGAGAGAGAGAGAGAGAGAGGAGAGACTATTTCTTATAATCAGAATTGCTTGATAAATGCATTTACCAGGATACCATTGGTGTGAATTTTCCATATTGCTAAGCCATGCTTGCCACTGAGAAATATGACTGGAGGGTTGAAGTCTCCAGTTCTACATTTTTTCTGTAACATAGTCCCAAAGTAAAAGACTGAGTATTCTGGCAACCAAAGTGAAACTGTTCATTGTTAGAGCTAGAATAAGATCTATAAGAATAGGGTGATGGGCATTTTGTTCTGATTGAAACTGTTTGACTCTTGAGTAAACAAAACAGTTATTTTAGGTTTGAAATTTAGGTTGCTCATCACTTATGAGAGTGACACATTTAATATGTAAAATCATGTAAATGGCTTGTTGCTTTGATTCAGCATTCTTGAATTTTCATTGGTTTTCCTGCTTACTCATAATGTCTCTTATTTATAGTGATGTCCCTAAGAGTTATGGTGAGAATTCACCCTCTCTCCTAATGCTTTGGACTTCCAAAAATATTTCCAGAAATTATTTCATCCATCTTTTCTATAAAATATCAGAACATTAAAATATTATAGAAATGTCTTTTTAATGGCAGAATTTGACTTCTTATATTTTCCTAGTTCATATTAACATAATCATGTATTATTTAAATATAATAAAATATATAATACTTCAAACAAAAAATGAGAAAAATAGAATGGTGAAACATATTCATTGTCAGCTATAAACATTCATTGGTGTTATGATTGGAAACAGTAGAGGTATTTGGATCAGTTTCATTTGTAGAATGAAATATTTTATGAAGTATTTTCATTAATCTTGTCTTGCTCAGATTCATCAAGAATCAGCATTCACCCCTTCACTTTTGTTCATTTTACTTTTTCTCTGATCGCAAAAGGGAACACTTTCAAATGTTCCTTTTGTATATGCTTGAAAATATCCCATTTTTGTATTTATAAACATATACACATTATTATATTGAAATACTGTTTTGATGTGAGAGTGAAGTTTGTGTCTAATTTGTTTCACTGAGTATCCATAATTTTAGATCTGTTCTGGGAGCCCTCTGGATTAAATTCAGTAAATCTCCTGACATTCTGGCATCTGTTTACTTTTTCCTTGATATCTTTTTAACATCAGTATAATTCAAGCCCAAGGATCTAACACAGCCAGTTTTATCTACTTAAGCACTCATTATGTTCTCCACCACAGACATTGCTTTAGCGTTTGCTCAGCTGGTGTATATTCATTGATTAGTCCAAGATATTCAACCTCACAACATTCACCCATTCTGTTCCCTCTGTCGAAAAATGTTTTTCCTTCATGGACCTCACTTCATGACTATATTCAAATGTTTTCATTGCAGATTCTTTTTCTAATGACTTCAGCTAACACACTTATCTGTCCTCTCACTGCCATGTGAGCATCACATCTTTGTTGCCTCCTTAATTCTCAAGGTAGTATTCATTTTGACTAATAGTATATTATATGCCATCACTTTGTGTCTTTTTCCCTTAAAAGAAAATGTCCTTTCCCTCTAATATTGAATCTCTAGTGTGTAGAACAGTTCTTGTTGCATAATGAATGCTTAGTAAAAAAGTTATTGGGTGAGGGGCTGAGATTGTGGCTCAGTGGTAGAGTACTGACCTACCACATGCGAGGCCCTGGGTTTGATCCTCAACACCACATAAAAATAAGTAAATAAAATAAAGGTATTGTGTCCAACTACAACTAAAAAATAAATATAAAAAAAGTAATTGGGTGAATGTATGAATGAATGGATTTTGGTTGTTACATCACATAAGGAATTGCCAAGAAGTCAGAAGGGTGGTTTCCTAACACGACAGAAGGAAAATGCTAGAACTGAAATAAAATTAGGCATGAATATGATGCAAATAAATGATAAATAAGTAAAAATATGAAAACAATGTGTCTTAGGAGAGATATAATCTCTTAAGCCTGAAGAGTTTTCTACTTAAATAAATCTCAGAATAAATTTATTTTAATATACAGTCAATGAAAATATGTGGACCATGGCCCTTGAAACTTTCCAAATAATGTTTCTCAAAAATAAGGATTGTGTAAATAAAAAGAAGTTCTTAACAAATGTATAAATTATTGAAAAAAAACAAGACAAAACAATGAAGGAAGAAAGGAAGGAAAGAAAAATAGAATTTTTAAAAATCTGGACTTAACCACTTGATGAGTGATTTACCTAAAGCTAATTTTTTTCTCTTTGAACTGGACTTGAAAATGCACTGAATCCAGAGACCAAGATGTATGTTTTGGATGAACTGATTAACTCTCAACTCTCACACAGAGTTGGCATATTACTAGTCATAACCTTGAAAGGTAAGATTACCAATTAAGAATCTTGTTAAGGTAAAGAATGATTCTCTTCATTTGCTAGATCCGCAACATTTATTTCTTCTTTTACAGGGTAGAGAAAGCTTAAGAATTTCAAGCTTAACAATAATACACAGTTTTCTTTATACTTTTTATTTGTACACAAATCAATTTTGAAGAATAAACAAACATAATTCACACTTGTTTTTGTTACTTTGCAAGATTTTCTAAGTTTGTTTTTTCAGATAGTGACTATATAAAGCTTAATGCTTCACAAATAAGGGAAGAATAATTACATGGCAAACATCCAAAATATTCCACATGCTTAAATTATAATTCTCAGTTCTCTAAATACCACCACATATGGAAAAATTGCAAAATATCCTTAAGTAAGCTCATCTTTTATAAGTGTGAAAAAAACTTCCTTCACTTTCCTTAATGTCTTTTGTTTGTTCATTTAGCAACAACATAAATCTGTAGATCCCAGGATGACCTTGAAAGTATTCAACTTCTAATATTATAAAAAGCAGCCCTTCCCAACACTTTGTACAAACAAATGGTATACGTGTTTTGTGCTGCAGCTCTCAATGTAAGCACCATTTGGTTTGGCATCTCGAGACTAGCATTTAAATGGCAACTATCCATATTACTGTTAGATGTATGACCTTAGTCATATCATATCATTCCTGTATCTTTGAGGTTTATTTTCGTCTTTTAATAAAGAAGCTAACATTTCATAGAGTTAATGGGAAACATGAAATTGATAAAGTATTTGGAAGTATAAAATCCAGTTTCTGTCTCAATGCACATACTCAATTATAGTTAAAATAAATTATTTAGTTGTTTTTGTCAACATTAAGACTCTATAGAATAAACTCTTCAACTTTTTAAATTAAATATTTCAGAGTAATAATGAAGTCTGTTCCCAACACAAACATCTTTATGTACTCAAAAATGTTTTGCCTAACTTATTTAAGGTCAACCCAGCATATAAACTATTTTAATAAGTCAAAATAGAAATAAATCTAGACTTAAATAAAGAAAGCACCATATGTATGCAAAGGGAGAATTCTCTTATTATACTATCCTTAAATATCTCATTAAAAGACAAGAAGACTTATTTCTTTTCTGAGGAGAAATATATTAAAGGATAGAAAGAACTAGGTATTGGGGAATGGAGTGAGCATGTTCAAGGAAGTGAATGGAAACTACTCAGTTGTGTTCATTTGATTCAAAGAGAGGGCATTAATAGGACATTATTCTGAATTTCCATGCTTAACCTCAATGATGGCACAATGTTCAGAGGTCCAGGAAAAAGGAGAGAAACCTGACTAAGATTCAGTGAGGTCGAGTTAGCAGGTATTTAGTATCACAGGAAGGCCATTTTTCACAATACTGAGTATCTAGAATATCATTCACCATGCAAGTTTTGCTTTCCTTGTGAAATAGCTAATCATTCATAAAACATATGAAGTATAATGAATGAGCACTTATGGACAACATAATTTCAAATTATAATAATAAAAAAGGAGTCACATGAAATATTATGGTAAAAGTTAGATTTTAAAACAGGTATGAAGAGGATTCCAGAAACTGGCGGCACAAGTATGCCCTATTTTCACTCCATCCCAAATTCTAAATTTCAGTAATTTTCTACTCTTGATCTTTGCAGCTGCTTAAGCCAGAAGTGAGGTCAGATCAGGAGGATGTAATTAAGAGAAATTTAAAGTATGTTATTTATCTCTGGATGTAATGAGAGAATAAACAGTAGGGTAGAACATCCACAGGACTAAGAGAAGAAAGAAGTACATACCCTAGGAAGAACCCAGGAGGGGTCAGCTACTTTTGGTGAAGGTCAAGTGGCTTTCAATAATACACTCATTGTTCCAGTTTCCCAGAGCCTTCCTGATTTTTCCAAAAAGGTTGTGGATTTTCTATCCTATTACAGGCTAGAAGGAAGGTAGAAAACACTGAAAAACAATGTCTTCTCCTTGTGATTTTGTCAGTGCCAACAGATTACAAGATGGTCCTATCTCAGGAGCAGAGTTCAATGTGCCTCTCTCAACTGCTGCATATTTAGGTTAAAGTCATCTAGTAGACAACAAAGGGAATAATGAACAGAATAATTAGAAACATTGATAAATTGTTTTAGCTTTTTTCACTCCTGTGACTTAAAGACAGGATCAGATCAACTGTACAGGAAGAAAATTTTATTTAAGGGTTCATCGTTTCAGAGGTCTCATTCCACATAGAGCAAGCTCGATCATGGCAGAAGAGTATGGCAGAGGGAAGCAGCACACATGATGATCAGGAAGTAGAAAGAGAGATCTCCACTTGCCAGATCCAAATATATACCCCATAGTCACACCCCCAATAGACCACTTCCTCCAGTCACACCCCACCTGCCTGCAGTTACCACTCAATTAATCCCATCAAGCATTCAATTCACTGATTATGTTAAGGATATAACTGAATCATTTTTCCTCCAAATCTTCTTGCATGTGAGCTTTTGAGGGACACCTCACATCCAAACCATATCATAAATTTTAAACATTTATAAATTTTTACAAATTTGAGAAGATAATCTAAGAAAAGAAGAGTTATTGTTAAGACGTGAATTAATAGCCTCGAGGTTAATGAAAAGACATAATCCAAAACTCCCTAGAAATGCAAACATGTACTGTTAACTCCAAAGAAATGTTTTGAACTAGGTTGTCACCAGAAATGAATTTGCCTATTAAAAGAACAAAATAATTTCTAGTAATCATTGAGCTTCTTATCTGGAACAGTAGAAAATAGAACATGTTAATATGACATAGAGAGGTTACAGAACATCAATGTGAGGATAGCTAACATATATATATAATTGTTATTCATTTGCTAGTATGTAGGTCATTTATTAGATAAAAGATTTCAGGTAATGTGTTTCCAAAACACATTTAAAAAAGAAGGTACTTGAGAAAAGATATAACTAAACAGAAAAAGACAAAGGCTTTTAAGATGGGCAGTTGAAGTGAAAGGGAAAGTATTAAGCAAAGAACACTGCAGGCATAAATATGTATATGTTAATAAACATATCCTGAAAAGTTTAAGGCTGCAAGGCATCCCCAAAATGAAAGAGATTCTTATACACAATGGTATTTTAATTATAAGTCTAAGACCAAAAGTATTAAGTCATCTTATCAAAAAGTAGATGTGAAGAATATGCAAACAATTTAAATATTTCAAAGCTTTACCCCCAAAGGCAAGATATAGCAGAAGTAAAAAAATTCTGAAGATCTCAAGGATGGAAATATAGAAGATTGTGTGGACAGAATGGTATATCTCAGAACTCATGAGTTGAAACTCCAACAATCCAAGTATCAGGGAAACAGTCATTAGGGAGGTATTTATGATTAAAGGAGGCCACAAGACAGGTTTTTAATCCAGTAGGTTTTCTATTCCTATAGAATGAAGAGATATCAAGAATGTACTTACACAGAGAAAAGGTTTGTGAAAAGACAGGAAGGCAGCCATCTGTAAGCCACAGAAAGAAGTTCTAGGAGAAACTGAACATGCTGACAACTTGGTCTTGGACTTCCAGCCTCCATAGTTATTGAAGCCATCCAATTTCTATTATTTTACTTTAGCAGTTCTATCCAAATGATTTGGGTGAATAGGGTTAGAGGAAAATAATAAAAGAAGAGCAATGTAGTAGATTATGTGCACTAGGCAATAAAAGTAATTGGCAAATAAATGAAAGCTTAAAATGAATCCAATTGAACAAGGAGCAAAAAAGATGATTAAGCACTAAGTTAATTTAGGAAAAAAAGACAAGAGAATAAACTTACTGAAATAATAAAACAAAGAATTGAAGAATGATTTTATTATAAATTATATAAATTGATTTATTTGAATAGACAGTACTTGCAATAAGAATTACCATCCAATTTGGTTATATTTACATATAAAGTTTGGAGATTTTTCAGATCTGATATTTCTACACATTTATACATCCATAATTATGTTTAAGATTAAGTAGACATAATAATCAAGAATGTTATATTTATCTTGGGAATAATATCAGTAAATTGATTGGCACTGTGTTAATCAGCTTTTTGTTACTACAATGAAGCACTGGAGATAGGCTGGTTTTATAAAAAGAAAAGGTTTATTTAGCTCACAGTTTTGAAAATCCAAGCAACATTATGTAGTTTCTGGCTAGGGCCACCTTTGGCTGTGCCACTTCAGGACAGATGACCATTCTGGCAGAGCCAATGGTGGTATATGTCATCACATGGCAACACAAAGGTAGCAAATGTGTCTGAGTGGTCCTTCTCCCTCCTATAAAACCAACAGGATTCAATCATGGAGGCCCCCTCTGATGACTTTATCTAATCCTAATCACTTCCCAAAGGTGCCAGCTCTAAACACCTTAGATTAAGTTTCTCTGCTCTTCATATTATTAATATATGACTCAAGGGAATAAAATCCTACATGAGTTCAGAGAACAAACTATATTCAAACCACAGCAGAATAAATGCTCCTTGCTTTACTTTGTAGAATTTTTACTACAGTTTTCATCCTTCATCTCCAGGTATGTTTCTTAATTACCAAAATACAACATTTGGAATTGTACACAGAAATTAAATTATTTTACTTCATACAAAACATATTGTGATGTGTGCTAGTCATCTAGTGAAAGCTATAGATACACCTGGAACTTCCCAATAATAGTACTTAATAGTTAATATAATATTTTTTTAATATTTATTTTTTAGTTGTAGTTGGACACAATACCTTTTTACTTTATTTATTTTTATGTGGTGCTGAGGCTTGAACCCAGCGTCTCGCATGTGCTGGGTGAGCGCTCTACCCATGAGCCAGAATCCCTAACATAATACTTTTAATGTTAAAACATTTATTCAACCTCTATTTTGATTTTACTTGAGATTTTGAGGGAAACATCCCCCTTGCGAATAGTATGTATCTTCAGCCTGAATATTTATATGAGATTATGTCAAGTATTATATATAATATTGACACTGCTCTTGGAGAAGTCAGCAAAAAGGGTAACTGCCACATTGCCAGGAGTAATGGCAGATTTTGTCTCTTGTCCTTCCTCCTCCTTGGCAGTTGACACTATTACTTTGCTTTCTGGAGAGATTTTGTTTACTGGGATTCTGTGAAACTCACCATAATGAAAATCCTTCTCAATTTTCCTAAGTTCATTGTTATCCTTTTCTGCCATATATGGATGACCTTCAGAATGTGTTCTATTAGTCCTGTTTTTTATTTTCTTCTCAGAGGGACTTTACCTTACTGCCTGAATGAATTCAAGAGCTATAATCAAAATTTCTACTAGGGAAAAAGAGTTTGGTGTAAGTGAAATATGATTTTTACTCCCTTTAGGTAAAATTTCAACTCTTTACTTGGAGATCACACACACACACACACACACACACACACACACACACACACACAGACACACATCCATGCACAATTGTTAGATTCCCATAATGGGCAGACAGAAAGGGAAGGAGAGGTGTTAGAAGAATAGAAGAAGCAAGGGGAGAGGATGGTAAGGAAAACATAGAACAATGGTTATAGAATACTCAAGGACAAAAAAGTACAATACTTGATTAATGTTCATTTTTCTTCGGTTTAACTTTCTCTTCTTTTTTCCCAGTTCCAAAGCTTCATTTTCAGGAGTAGGCTGATTTATTTTTAGTGTGATTTTAGAAAGAAAAGAACTGTATTTCATATTTGTGTCATTGAAGCAAAAACAATAATACTTGCAAGGTGCTGAATAGAGAAATAAAGTCCTGACATTAGAGTCAGAGAGGAGTATGAGGATATTTCCCCATGAAAATTGGCAGAAACCTGCAGAGCATTAGTTTCTTCTTCCAAAGTGCTCTTTGAAAACCTTTACCAGGCACTAGTCACACTCCAGAAATTTTTTATGCATCTATAGTCTCACTACTCTCCTAACTACTTTTAGAACAGAAATTATTTTCTCTGATTTGAAAATAATATCCCACTTCTAATAGGTACTTGAAAATTATCAACAAGGAAGTACAGCAAAAAAGGTGTTAATCTTGGTTGTCAGACATTCCCAATTTAAAGGAGAAGAGACATAGCAGGTCCAAAAATATTGATCTATTTTAAGAACTGGATTCCAGGAGATAAGCCTCAGGTCAAATGACCATGTTCAAAAAATTGTGATAGTCAACAGCATTCCTTATGAAGTCACTCAGACTTGTGTTTAAGCACTGGCTGTGCCATTTCCTGGCTGTGCAATTTGTTGCCATATACTTAACTTATCGGAATTTAAATTTCTGATTTAGCTAATCGTATTTCATAGTTATGAAAATAATTAAATTACTCAATATATGCAAAATGAGTTAATGTTCAGCTAAGGTAAATTTAATGCCTGGAATGTTTTTGCAAGTGGAATGGTACTACAACAATGTTAGACAAATTTTGCTTAGTTTTCAGATTCACTTGAAGCCAGTTGTACCATGATGCAGTCACTTTTTATTTATGTCTGAAAGGAATACTGCTGAAGAACTGGAAATAAATTTTATTTTTGTTTGAAGAACCCAACTTTGCAACTGAGAGCATAAAACCAAATTATCTAGGCAAGCAGAAGCAACACAGTTGTGCTTACTGGGCTGTGCTTGGTGGGAGTAGATTCCAGGTGAGTACATTGACCTGGATTCAGCAGAAATTCTCTAAAGTGCCACTCCCCTAAGATTTCATGAGATCAGCTATTCATGAAGAAAAACAGAACAGGGATAACAACTACATCACTTTCTTAAAAATATTTACTTTGTATTACCTAACCTTCTAACTTACAGGAGATTCGAGGGGTGGGGTGGGGGGCAACAACTTTAAAATTGCCTGAACTGCAGTGTTTGATTGTTGCTAGTAAGAAAAGAAATATATCTGTAATTCATTTTATAAAGCCCATTTCCTCTAACTTGCTGTAGAGATAGCTGCCACATCTAATTGTGTTTGTGTAGTTTCTTAATTTGCATGAAAGAAGATAACATAAATGAAAACTCAGGAGAAAGACTAATTCAGATTACTAGCCCAGGCAGGAAGAATTTGTTATTCATTAAATGCTAATGAACCCAGCACCCATGTTTTATTTGTCTCACTCTGTTTGAGATTTGAAAGGTCTTGTACCACAGTTAAAGTCTACAATAAACAGATATGCGAAATTAAAGCACTGCTTTCCCTCTTGTTTCTATTTGATAGATGCACAATTATTCCTGGACTAGGCAACCTAAATCTGTAAGAAAAAGTATGTTTTCTTTCTGTTTTAAAAACAAATTTAATCAAAATGAAGCTCTCAACAAGCTTATGTTGTTTTTAATTTCCATACAACCTAGACATTTTATTTGTCTAGCCTGGAGTAAAGCCTATTTTTAAAAATTCAAAAATAAGAAGGAGTGAAGGTAAATTAAAACCTATCATATCTAATTTTTACTACTTAAGCATTAGTTGTTAAATTTTTTTTCTTACACTATTTTCTATAACTTCTTCCTATAAAATACAGCAAGTAGAAAGTGATAGCATATGTAATCAGGGTAATTTTGTTTTTAATTTGCTTTTATAACCTAGTTGATTTTTAACCTAGTCATTATTAGTTAGGTGATTTATTATTGAACTTGGTCATTATGTAGCACTACTAAACTTACTTACCTTTATATGCCATTTTTTTTTATTATAAATTCTCCTAAATGCCACGTGGGTTGTCATATTGCAATATCCTATACAGTGTCTCCAAGATCAGAACTGTTTCATCACTGCCCAGATACAGTCAAAACCACTGGTGTTCATACTACTTGCCAGCAATGCTTTTCTCATTAAATATTTTCTCTTATAAACTCTGGTTCCCCAAGAGATTTAATTTTTTTTAAAAAAGGGAAGCAACTATAGCTATTTTTCTTTGTATAACGCTTTTAACAGAGCCAGATACCTGCTAATATTCCATAAAGTAGATTACCAACATCACTTACAGCTCTTTGTAGGGGTAAATTAGCTTGAGTTTATACCAGAGACCATTCATTCTTATGCTGATTAACCCTTCAGTCTAAGATGTGCTGCAGTTTGCTTATGGCAATTCTCTTATAGAGCTTCTATGCTGGAAAAAAATAAAAGTCTCATGGGCCAGGCTGTTATTTTAAGCCTATTTACTTTCTGGCATTCAGCTCTGAGGAACATTTAGTGGTAACAAAAAACAAAATAGAGAAAGATATTTTATTTCTTACAATTTGGGGTATTTTAAAGCAAAAACATCTTCCACAAATAATGCTAAAGACTGTGGAGAATGTTAACCAGCTTTACTTAATTTTGTTTAATGATCCACTTTAAAAGTTCTCAACCTATAAACAACTAAAGAGATGGATGCCACATCTAGTTGGAAAGTCCCATTTTTAAAGAAAATGTTGATTTTTAGAGAGTGGAAGCATTAAATAGAAGAGAAAGAGCATGATCTTTGGGAAAAGTTCAAAACTTGACTCAACCATATACTTGCTCCATAGTATTCTTAATTTACATGGACCTCAGTTCCTTCAGCTGTCAAATGGGAATAATCATCCTTCATTTTGTTATTGGTCATATAGTTTAGAGCCTCTGTGATTCCAAACTGCACATCATAAGCAGTTGATCCACATTAGGTATAAATTAATGGTTTAGAATATCACTCTCTGAGGTATGTATGTGTTTATCCACATTTGATTTATTGTTTTGCTATAAGCAGATAAGGACAGAGCTTTATATATCATGTTTGCTGCTTTTAGTATCTAGAAACAGAAACTGATATGCAATATCATTCAATAAGTATTTGTTAATATGATTAATGGCTTGTTAGCTAATTCTTAGTTCTATATTGTTGATTATATATAAATTTCAAAAAATATTGGAAATTATAGGCTATCATTTTTCTAAAACTTCCCCCTACTATTTATATCTTAGGATAGAGTAAACATAGGGAAGTTTAAAAAAAAACATATTTTAAGAAATGTATTCTTGTAATCTACATTTGTCTTTTTTAAAATAACATAATAATTCAATTTAATTTTGATCATATGATTATAGTATGGAGGTAATTTTGAAAGTGATTAAATTTTGAAAATACTTGCTCAAAGTTCTATGTTTACTGCCACAAGCCAAAGAATCCTTTTCTTCCTGCCTGCACTTTGATTTGTTATTGTTATTTCATGGAAAATGCATATAGAAGATGAGCTCTATTTTAAAACACACAAATGCTAATGTACTCTCCGAAACTCGGAAAAAAAAAAATACATACATGGACTAAATAAATAAATAAATACACAAAACACTTCTTGATTTTTTTGACTTCATGGTCAAAGTTCAAATTACTTCTTGAAATCCTAAAACAAAACAACAACAACTACAACAACAACAAAAACACTACTCTGAAAGCAAAATTTAGAAATGAAACAATCACTTCTATGAAGGATATATTGTAGAACTGGTGACCCACTGAAATATTGTGACAAGTTTAATCTCCCATTGATGGAGAAATTTGTGATGGACACTTATTTCAAGAGGTTATAAGGCAGTTAAACATTATCTTTGTGTATCAGATTAGAGTGAATGCTCTTGCTTCACAATAAAGTTTTATAGAAAGGCTGAAAAGTCATTTGTTGTTTGCTTCAGATTGCTATGACACAACTGCCAAGGGGCACAGGTCATACATGTCACAGGCTTTTATGAGGTTGAAATTAGAATAGAATTTGAGAAATTGTGAGTCCTTAAGTTTGAGATATATATATATTTAAAAATCTCTGCCAATTGAAAATTACTTCTTTACCCATCATTGTAATAAAGAAACCTGTCTTCAGCTAACTCCATTCTATTCCTCTCAGATCAAAATCTGTTAGGCAGAAAGGATTTCTTCTCCAGTTTCCTTCTGATTTATAGGGCACAGGAAAGCAGCAACAGTAGTGGCAGTATATGGGCTGGCAGACTTGGAAACGGCAGAATACAAAATACATCATTTAAATAACTTGATGTCATAAAATGCTGTGATAAGTATAATCCAGGAATGCAAAGGTGCTATAAAATTATAATGAATCACCAGATATCATGACTTAGATCATAGCAGGGGCTGTCCAGGACAAATCCTGAAACCCAAGACCTCATAGGATCGCCTGTTACTGAACTGGGGGCTTTTTATTGATCCTGACTCTTATTCTTGCCAAATTATTCCTTTTGTTTTTTTCTTAGTACCTGAGATAAAACTCAGGGACACTTAACCACTGGGCCACATTCTTAGCCATTTTTATTTTTTATTTTGAGAAAGGATCTCACTAAGTTTCTGAGGCTGGCTTTGAACTTGGGATCCTCTGGAGCTGCTGAGATTCCAGGTGTGCATCACCACTCCCACACATTTTTTTTTTATTAGTTACACATGACATTACAATGATCTTGACAATTCATACATTTGAATCAAATGGTGTATAATTTTAATAGTAGTTTACATTAATTACTTTTTCTTGCATTCTTCTGGACTATACAGTGCTGTTAGGTTGCATCCTAGTCATATCTCTCTCTCTCTCTCTCTCTCAAACTAAGGTATGTATATACCTTAGTTTGGCAAAGACAAGTAAGTACCCTATGTACATTTTTATTTTCCATGTTTAACAAGAGTATTTACCAGTACAAATATGTTAAAAATCCACACAGTTATTCCATAATAAATCCTCAGTAACCATTTAATTACTACGTACATACATCTTTTTCCTGTATTTTATGTGCTATTATGATTTTTCCAAGTATAGCCTCCTAATATATTTCAATCTCAATTCAACAAATACTTTCCCATTGTGTGAATGAAAAGGAAAGATACAAACTCAATTAAGATCATTTCTGCTCCAAATTCCCTACCTAATAATACATACAGACATAAACACAACTACAGAAATATGCAAATCAGACTTAGGTCAATATTAACTTACAAACACCATTGTAAAAATAATGCCTCTGCTTTGTTTCTGTATCTTGACTTGAAACTAGATACAGTAGGCCCTTTTGAAAATATTCTTGATTCTATTCTAGGAACCAAAGCAGAGGTTATGCTATTTTTTTTTCTCAACACAGAAATACCAATGCAATTTATATCCTAAATACAAGGATTCTTACAAGGGCCATTACATCTTTGAGTATTGTATAGAAAAAACAAACAAACAAACAAACTTTTTTTTTGAAGAGAAAAATCCTCCCCTGGACTCCTAGCTTGCACAAATCCTACTTCTAGTTGGACCTGAGTGGATTAGTGACTGACTGAGGTACAGGCCTGCAAATAGTTTGTTCAATTTGCACAAACACTTCTGGCCCCAAAGATTGTTGCCTCAGGTGGAAACCAGAAGGCCATACTTGGGTCAGTCCTTGTGGGGGAGGAGGCCACGTCCTTATCAGGGTCTATATTTTTCTTTATCTTCCAAAAACCCTTCCTGACCCACCCAGGGAGTTGTAGCAGTTTGTAAGGAGGGTCAAAGCAGGGGCTTTCCCTTCTTGATTCCCATCACAACATGACACACAACTTGAACCCTCAAGGTTAACCATCAACAAAGACCCCAGTTAGCAACTGCCTATCTTAACACACCTCTTTTATTATGACAAAAAATGGTGCCCCTTAGTATCTGAGTAGAAAAAAAAATATCTACGCGGTGTCTCTAAAGTGATCTTCGCTTTTTGTTTTGTTTTTGTCAAAAATCAATGGACAACTAAGAAGTCATTAAAATAACTATCGAGATAGTTGTGTAACTATATGATGAAAAATTTTTGAAAAAAATCAATGTGTACACAAAAATAGCATATATATTTGCACATTCACCACGATTACATCTTTATTAAACACATGTGCTAAAATAAAAGGTATAAGGTTGAATAATGAAACATTAAAATAAATACTTAGGGAAATGTGTTTAAACACATTTTCATAGATTAATATTATAAATTTTAAAATTAAAAAAAATTAATGAAATATTTGGGATATTCAGTTACATCTCAGCTTCCTCTAAGATATTCTAAACTTTAGTCATAATGAATGTTATCACAACTATATAAACACATGTATCTACCCAAGAAAAAAATAAGTTTACATAAACAGATTTACATACAAATTGCTCAGTAAGGCAAGCAATTCCTCTGACAGTGTCATGCCTACTTGTAATTGAATTTTTTTTTTCAATTTCAGTGAGACAACTCATGCTTTTCATTTTATTTTTTATTCTAAATGTTTTGGTTAGAGGGAAAGACCAATACTAATTTTTGTTAATTTCATGGCTTTGGAATACTCAATGTTGTTGCTCTTGAAAGAATAAGCCTTAATTAAAACTTGACCAAGAATGTGAAATTCTCTATGAAGCCTAGTTTTCATGTTTGTATGTAAAGCTTGGGTAGATACAAAAAAATTTGTAATAATCACCATGTCTTCCCTGTTCACCTGCTTTTCAAAGTATACATGGAGTTGAAATTCCTGGTTTTATCTTAAGTGATCTTATTTCCACCCTCTACCCTACAGTGGTGCAAATCCTAGGTTTGTGTTTGTGTAACTCTCTCTGGACAAGTATTCCTATCCTAGGTGACCTGAGGTGGGACAGCATCAACTCATCAGCCTTCCAGAGTAGGTTTCAGTTTCTACCTCATTATTGGGTACTGGAAACTTATTTCCTTAAGGTAAAGGCAAACAGATTTAGAATAAGTTTGTGTTTTTTTTTTTCTCTGTAAGATTTTTACCTGTTAATGGCAGGAGAATATTCAATTTCTTTAAACCACTATCTTTAAATAACCACTGCCAATTCTAAAAATCAGTCTTGTCATGCATGAAGACCAATAGTATAGAATAGAAAACACAGAGACAAACTCATAAATATTGTTATCTCATGCTAGACAAAGGTGCCAGATACATACATTGGAGAAAAGATAGCCTTCCAACAAATGGTACTGGGAGAACTGGAAATCTATATGAAGCTAAATGAAATTAAATCCCTATCTCTCACTGTACAAAAATCTTGGTTGAAAATGGATCAAGAACTTAGGCATTAGAACAGATACCCTATACCTAACATAAGAAAAAGTAGGCTCAGATCTACATCACATCAGCTTTGGAACTGACTTCCTTAACAAGACACCTAAACCTCAAGAAGTAAAATCAAGAATCCATAAAGGGGATGAAATTAAACTAAAATGCTTCTTCACAGCAAAGGAAACAATCAATAATAAGAAGAGAGAGTTTACAGAATGGGAAAAAATCTTTGCAACCTGAACTTCTGATAAAGTGTTAATCCCTGGGATATATAAAGAACTAAAAAAAAAAAAAAAGGAAACCTGGCTAGCCAGCGCTGGGGGAGGGGCAAGCAGAAAAAATCAAAGTGATAGAGTGCCAGGGATCCCAGCAGCCTGCAGCAGGGCCCCGGAGATCCAGGCCAACTGATTCGCGTGGCCTGCCCTACGGCCACAGAAGGCGTGGCGCCTCAGTGAAGCCATTAATTAGCAAGCAGGGAGGTTAGGGAAGGCCATTAGGTGGAATCCCACCAGCCAAGCCCACACGGACCCTTGGGCCGAGCACGGGATCTCAGAAGGGGAAGGAAGCGGTACAGTCCCATCCCCCACAGCGGACACTCCACCGAGGCAGTCAGCGGCCACCATCCGGGAAAGCTGAAGGATACACTGCCACTCTCCTTCAGAGTGCAACATCAAAACAGGTCGGTGTCATTCAGCTCACCCCCCAGACAGCGGGAATTCGCATAAAATCTCTCCTAGGCTTGCTGGGAGAGGGAGTATCAAGCTGAGCCTCCATAAAGACTAGGGGGAAACCAGAGACACCTGACCTCTAACCCCTCCTCCCAGTAGCAGCCAAAACGAAACCTGGCTAGCCAGCGCTGGGGGAGGGACAAGCAGAAAAAATCAAAGTGATAGAGTGCCAGGGATCCCAGCAGCCTGCAGCAGGGCCCCGGAGATCCAGGCCAACTGATTCGCCTGGCCTGCCCTGCGGCCACAGAAGGCGTGGCGCCTCAGTGAAGCCATTAATTAGCAAGCAGGGAGGTTAGGGAAGGCCATTAGGTGGAATCCCACCAGCCAAGCCCACACGGACCCTTGGGCCGAGCACGGGATCTCAGAAGGGGAAGGAAGCGGTACAGTCCCATCCCCCACAGCGGACACTCCACCGAGGCAGTCAGCGGCCACCATCCGGGAAAGCTGAAGGATACACCGCCACTCTCCTTCAGAGTGCAACATCAAAACAGTGGACACTCCATCCAGGCAGTCAGCGGCCACCATCCCGGAAAGCTGAAGAATACACCACCACTCTCCAACAGCTTGCAACATCAAAACAGCCAGCAGCAGGACCCCGGAGATCCAGGCCAACTGATTCGCGCGGCCTGCCCCGCAGCTACAGAAGGCGTGGCGCCTCAGAGAAGCCATTAATTAGCAAGCAGGGAGGTTAGGGACTGCCATTAGGTGGAATCCCGCCAGCCAAGCCCACCGCCCACGCCCGGAACAGGCCCAGCGACCTGCCAGCATTGTAGTCACGACACCCCAATTGGAATAGGGACAGAGCAGAGCTGCCTTCCACTCCCGGAACAGGCCCAGAGAGCCGCCAGCCTGGTAGACACGTCACCCCAATTGGAGTAGGGGCACAGCCGCCGCCCGCACCTGCAAGGGAGACTTTTCAAGTATACAAGAGCAACATAAATAAATAGGGGGTAAATTTCAAAACACAACAGTTGCACCAAGCAGAAAGAAACGCGAGCAGTATGAAAAGACAAGGAAAGAAAGGACCACAAGCAATGCAGGTCAACTCAACTTTAGAAGAGGTAATAGCTGCAACAGATGGAATATCAGATAAAGAGTTCAGGATATATATGCTTCAGATGATCTGGAGTCTCAAGGAAGACATGAGACAGCAAAATCAGACAATGAAAGATCACATTGACAAACAAATCCAGGAAGTAAAAGATCAATTTCACAGGGAGATAGAGGTAATAAAAAACAAACAAATAGAAATCCTAGAAATGCAGGAAACAATAAACCAACTTAAAAACTCAATTGAGAATACTACCAGCAGAGTAGATCACTTAGAAGAGAGAACATCAGACAATGAAGACAAAGTATTTCAACTGGAAAAGAACATAGGTAGCTCAGCAAGTCTGCTAAGAAACCATGAGCAGAACATCCAAGAATTATGGGACAACATCAAAAGACCAAATTTAAGAGTCATTGGGATACAGGAAGGCACAGAGCTCCATACCAAAGGAATAAACAGTCTATTCAGTGAAATAATAGGAGAAAACTTCCCAGACTTGAAGAATGAGACAGAATCCCAAATCCTAGAAGCCTACAGGACGCCGAATGTGCAAAATCATAAGAGATCCACACCTAGACACATTATAATGAAGGTGTCCAACATACAGAATAAGGAGAGAATTTTAAAAGCTGCAAGAGAAAGAAAGCAGATTACATTTAGGGGTAAATCAATCAGGATAACAGCTGATCTCTCAACACAGACTCTGAAAGCTAGAAGATCCTGGAATAACATATTTCAAACACTGAAAGACAATGGGCTCCAACCAAGAATCGTGTATCCGGCGAAATTAAGCTTCAGGTTAGAAGATGAAATTAAAACCTTCCACAATAAACAAAAGTTAAAAGAATTCGCAGCTAGAAAACCATCTCTTCAAAAAATTCTTGGCAAAACATTACAGGAAGAAGAAATGGAAAATAACATTGAAAACCAACAATGGGAGGTAGGACAGTAAAGGGGGGAAAGTAGTCAAAGAGGATAACAAATCAGGTTTAGTAACATCAATAAACAAATATGGCTAGAAGAACAAACCATATCTCAATAATAACCCTAAATGTTAATGGCTTAAACTCACCAATTAAGAGACACAGGCTAGTAGAATGGATCAAAAACAAGACCCAACAATATGCTGTCTACAGGAGACGCATTTGATAGGAAAAGATATACATAGACTGAAGGTGAAAGGTTGGGAAAAATCATATCACTCATATGAACCGCGGAAACATGCAGGAGTGTCCATACTCATATCTAATAAAATAGATTTCAAGCCAAAGCTAATCAAAAGGGATATAGAAGGACACTTCATACTGCTCAAGGGAACCATACACCAACAAGACATAACAATCATAAATATATATGCCCCAAATAATGGTGCAGCTGTGTTTATCAAGCAAACTCTTCTCAAGTTCAAGAGTCTAATAGACCAACATACAATAATCATGGGAGACTTCAACACACCTCTCTCACCACTGGACAGATCTTCCAAACAAAAGTTAAATAAGGAAACTATAGAACTCAATAACACAATTAACAACCTAGACTTAATTAACATATATAGACTATACCACCCAACATCAAGTAGCTACACTTTTTTCTCAGCAGCACATGGAACCTTCTCAAAAATAGACCATATACTATGTCATAGGGCAACTCTTAGACAATACAAAGGGGTAGAGATAATACCATGCATCTTATCTGATCATAATGGAATGAAACTGAAAATCAATGATAAAAGAAGAAAGGAAAAATCAAGCATCACCTAGAGAATGAACAATAGGTTGCTGAGTGATCAATGGGTTTTAGAAGACATCAAGGAGGAAATTAAAAAATTCCTAGAGTTAAATGAAAACACAGACACAACATATCGGAATCTATGGGACACATTGAAAGCAGTTCTAAGAGGAAAATTCATTGCTTGGAGTTCATTCCTCAAAAAAAGAAAAAACCAACAAATAAATGATCTCATACTTCATCTCAAAACCCTAGAAAAAGAAGAGCAAAACAACAGCAAAAGAAGTAGAAGGCAAGAAATAATTAAAATCAGAGCTGAAATTAATGAAATTGAAACAAAAGAAACAATTGAAAAAATTGACAAAACTAAAAGCTGGTTCTTTGAAAAAATAAATAAAATTGACAGACCCTTAGCCATGCTAACAAAGAGAAGAAGAGAGAGAACCCAAATTACTAGCATACAGGATGAAAAAGGCAATATCACAACAGACACTTCAGAAATACAGAAGATAATCAGAAATTACTTTGAATCCTTATACTCCAATAAAATAGAAGATAGTGAAGGCATAGATAAATTTCTTGAGTCCTATGATCTGGCCAGATTGAGCCAGGAGGATATAGAGAACCTAAACAGACCAATAACAATAGAGGAAATAGAAGAAACCATCAAAAGACTACCAACTAAGAAAAGCCCAGGACTGGATGGGTATACAGCAGAGTTTTACAAAACCTTTAAAGAGGAACTAACACCAATACTTTTCAAGCTATTTCAGGAAATAGAAAAAGAGGGAGAACTTCCAAATTCATTCTACGAGGCCAACATCACCCTGATTCCGAAACCAGACAAAGACACATCAAAGAAGGAAAACTACAGACCAATATCTCTAATGAACCTTGACGCAAAAATCCTCAATAAAATTCTGGCGAATCGGATTCAAATACATATCAAAAAAATTATACATCATGATCAAGTAGGATTCATCCCTGGGATGCAAGGCTGGTTTAATATACGGAAATCAATAAATGTTATTCACCACATCAATAGACTTAAAAATAAGAACCATATGATCATCTCAATAGATGCAGAAAAAGCATTCGACAAAGTACAGCATCCCTTTATGTTCAAAACGCTAGAAAAATTAGGGATAACAGGATCATACCTCAACATTGTAAAAGCAATCTATGATAAGCCACAGGCCAGCATCATTCTGAATGGAGAAAAATTGAAGGCATTCCCTCTAAGATCTGGTACAAGACAGGGATGCCCTCTCTCACCACTTCTGTTCAACATAGTCCTCGAAACACTGGCCAGAGCAATTAGACAGTCAAAAGAAATTAAAGGCATAAAAATAGGAAAAGAAGAACTTAAATTATCACTATTTGCAGATGATATGATTCTACACCTAGCAGACCCAAAAGGGTCTACAAAGAAGCTATTAGAACTAATAAATGAATTCAGCAAAGTGGCAGGATATAAGATCAACACGCATAAATCAAAGGCATTCCTGTATATCAGCGACAAATCCTCTGAAAAGGAAATGAGGACAACTACTCCATTCACAATATCCCCCCCAAAAATAAAATACTTGGGAATCAACCTAACAAAAGAGGTGAAAGATTTATACAATGAAAATTACAGAACCCTAAAGAAAGATATAGAAGAAGACCTTAGAAGTTGGAAAAATATACCCTGCTCATGGATAGGCAGAACTAACATCATCAAAATGGCGATATTACCAAAAGTTCTCTATAAGTTCAATGCAATGCCAATCAAAATCCCAACAGCATATCTTGTAGAAATAGATAAAAGAATCATGAAATTCATATGGAATAATAAAAGACCCAGAATAGCAAAAACAATACTAAGCAGGAAGTGTGAATCAGGAGGTATAGCGATACCAGACTTCAAACTATACTACAGAGCAATAGTAACAAAAACAGCATGGTACTGGTACCAAAACAGGCGGGTGGACCAATGGTACAGAATAGAGGACACAGTAACCAATCCACAAAACTACAACTATCTTATATTTGATAAAGGGGCTAAAAGCATGCAATGGAGGAAGGATAGCATCTTCAACAAATGGTGCTGGGAAAACTGGAAATCCATTTGCACCAAAATGAATCTGAATCCCTATCTCTCGCCGTGCACAAAAGTTAACTCAAAATGGATCAAGGAGCTTGATATTAAATCAGAGACACGGCATCTGATAGAAGAAAAAGTTGGTTATGATCTACACGCTGTGGGATCGGGCTCCAAATTCCTCAATAGGACACCCATAGCGCTAGAGTTAACAAATAGAATCAACAAATGGGACTTACTCAAACTAAAAAGTTTTTTCTCAGCAAAAGAAACAATAAGAGAGATAAACAGGGAGCCTACATCCTGGGAACAAATCTTTACTCCACACACTTCAGATAGAGCCCTAATAACCAGAATATACAAAGAACTCAAAAAATTAGACAATAAGATAACAAATAACCCAATCAATAAATGGGCCAAGGACCTGAACAGACACTTCTCAGAGGAGGACATACAATTAATCAACAAGTACATGAAAAAATGCTCACCATCGCTAGCAGTCAGAGAAATGCAAATCAAAACTACCCTAAGATACCATCTCACTCCAGTAAGACTGGCAGCCATTAGGAAGTCAGACAACAATAAGTGCTGGGGAGGATGTGGGGAAAAGGGCACTCTTGTCCATTGCTGGTGGGACTGCAAATTGGTGCAGCCAATTTGGAAAGCAGTATGGAGATTTCTCGGAAAGCTGGGAATGGAACCACCATTTGACCCAGCTATTCCCCTTCTCGGTCTATTCCCTAAAGCCCTAACAAGAGCATGCTACAGGGACACTGCTACATCGATGTTCATAGCAGCTCAATTCACGATAGCAAGACTGTGGAACCAGCCTAGATGCCCTTCAATAGATGAATGGATAAAAAAAATGTGGCATTTATACACTATGGAGTATTACTCTGCATTAAAAAATGACAAAATCATAGAATTTGGAGGGAAATGGATGGCATTAGAGCAGATTATGCTAAGTGAAGCTAGTCAATCTTTAAAAAACAAATACCAAATGACTCCTTTGATATAAGGGGTGTAAACAAGGACAGGGTAGGGACGAAGAGCTTGAGAAGAATATTTACAGTAAACAGGGATGAGAGGTGGGAGGGAAAGGGAGTGAGAAGGGAAATTGCATGGAAATGGAAGGCGATCCTCAGGGTTATACAAAATGTCATATAAGAGGAAAGGAGGGGTAAGACAAGAGAATACAAATGGAAGAAATGATTTACAGTAGAAGGGGTAGAGAGAGAAAAGGGGAGGGGAGGGGAGGGGAGAGGAGGGGGGATAGTAGACAATAGGACAGACAGCAGAATACATCAGACACTAGAAAGGCAATATGTCAATCAATGGAAGGGTAACTGATGTGATACAGCAATTTGTATACGGGGTAAAAGCGGGAGTTCATAATCCACTTGAATCAAACCGTGTAATATGATGTATTAAGAACTATGTAATGTTATGAACGACCAATAAAAAAAAAAAAAAACAAAAAACGACCACCAAAATAAATAAATAAATAAAACCAAATAGCTCAAATCAACAAATGGTCTAAGAAACTGAACAGACACTTTACAGAAGAAGAAATATGATTGTCAACAAATATATGAAAAAATGTTCAACATTGCTAACAATTAGAGAAATACAAATTAAAACTACATTAAGATTTCATCTCAGTCCAGTTAGAATGGCAATTATCAAGAATACAAGCAACAATAAATGTTGGTGAGGGTGTGAGGAGAAAAGTACACTCATACATTGCTGGTGAAACTGCAAAATGGTGCAACCACTGTGGAAAGCACTACGGAGATTCCTCAGAAAACTTGGCATGAAACCACCATGTGACCCAGTTATTCTACTCCTTGGTTTGTACCCAAAGGACTTAAAATCAGCATACTATAGTACAGCCACACAAATGTTTATAGCAGTTCAATTCACAATAGCTAATCCATGGAACCAACCTAGTACCTTTCAACAGATAAATGGGTAAAGAAAATGTGGTATATGGAATATACACAATGGAATATCATTCAACCTTAATGAAGAATGAAATTATGGCATTTGCAGGTAAATAGATGGAACTGGAGAATATCATGCAGAGTGAAGTAAGCCAATCAAAAAAATGTTTTCTCTGATATGCAGTTGCTAATTCACAATAAGGGGTTAGGGAAGAATAGAAGTACTTTAGATTAGAAAAAGAGAATGAAAGGGAGGGGGAATGATAAAAGGAAAAATAGTAGAATAGATCAGACATTACTGTTCTCTCTATATATATGATTATATGGCCAATGTAATTCTACATCATGTACAACTAGAATAATGAGAAGTTATACTCCATATATGTATGTCAAAATATATACTACCATCCTGTAAAATTAGTAACAAGAGTAACAAAAAAGATCAGTTTGAGCAACATAGTGAGACTCTGTCTCAAAACAAAACTGAACAAAACAAATCAACTACAGATTCTGAAAAATGTTTCATTTTTAAAAATCACTTCACATAAGTGCCTAATTCAGTCCTTTACAATTAAAGAATACACATTCAAATGTTGAAACATTTACTGAATAAAGGCAGAAGGGACAATGTAGGTATAACCTTCATAACCTTTATAATAATTTTTCTGACTGTATGCCTCTTACACTTGTTTATGGAATGAAGAATATATTAAGCATTGTATACTGCTTCTGTCCACCCTTCACCTTTGCCATATTTTGTGAATATGTGAGGACAATGTGGTTTTTGTTCTTGTTTTTTTTTTTTTTTCATTTGTCCAAGCAGTTGTCATTGTACTTCCCAAAAGAAATTTTCCTGAGGAGCTTCCAATTAGCTAAGGACCATATAACCAACTTCTATATTCTAATGCATTTCCTTTAAATATTAATTAATGACTACAATTATCTAATTATGTCAGGTTGTAGACAATGTTAAGAAGATTCAGAAAGATCTAATCATACTAAATAGGATCACTATGAAATTAAGAAATTTTGTTTTACTATAACCATAATACTCAATTTAGTGGAGTGGATTATTGAGAGGATAATATGAATTCAAATCATTACTTCCTATCATAAAGTATTTTTTTCCAAAACTGTAATACTTTGATTTCCTTTCTTTCTATTTCTTATTTAATCTTATTTTTGATACTAGGTATTTAATCCAGGAATGCTTTAACACTGAAATACATTGCCAGCCCTTTTTATCTATTATTTTGACACAGGGTCTCACTAAGTTACTGATGACTTTTTTCTTAAGTTAGTTTACCTCATTGGATTAAATCAAGTGAGATGTTTATAAATCTTTATGGTTTGAAATCTGTTGTTTAAGAAATAATATTAGAAAAACAATTATGCACAGCTGGAAAAGTTGAACATGACTTTTGGTATGACTGAAACTTTTTCTCTTTAAAAAACTTAGGAAAACATACTTAAGGAATGTTAAAAAAGGTAATGAAGCACATTAACTCACATCACTCACTCTATAATTTGAGGGATTTAAAATGGGTCATTAACTGTAATTTGACAATGCTGCTTTCAGTGGGGAAAAAAACAGAAATGTTATTACAAAGCTTAATATTGTATTCCACTAGAAAATGTATAGTTATCACACTAATAAAAGCATATAAAAGGTTTTTCTTCTTTTCACTGTGAAATTTAATTATATATGGCATCTTTCATAAAAAGTAAAAGTGAGTTTTTAGGCGATTGATACTTTTAGTTCAGTACACTTCATCTATAACATCAATTTTCTATTATTTGAAATTATATTATTAATTGAAAACTACACATATTCAGTTGTAATTTCTGGGGGAAAATACTCATGTTCTAAAGTCTACATCTACCAAGGGTTGATCTCAAAATGAAGTTGTCATTTTTAGCTAAAGTATTTTATTAGAACTCATCCAAGTGAAAACTATACCATTCAGTAATTCACTTTAAAGAAAAACATCATGTAGCTTTATAGAAAATGAACATTTTAAATTTATAAATAAAATATTTATTTGAAGAGCATTCCAACAGAGTAAATCTCATTTTGTATTTATAAGTAATGATTAAAAGTTATTCACACTTGAAATTAATTCATTATTATTCAGATCTATAGGTGAATCTGGAAAACTTATTTCATCCTGATGACCAAGAGTCAATCTTTTTTTTTTTTTTTTTTTTTTTAAAGAGAGAGTGAGAGGGAGAATTTTTTTTAACATTTATTCATTTTTTTCTTAGTTCTCGGCGGACACAACATCTTTGTTGGTATGTGGTGCTGAGGATCGAACCCGGGCCGCACGCATGCTAGGCGAGCGCGCTACCGCTTGAGCCACATCCACAGCCCCAAGAGTCAATTTTATAGTAGATATGTAGTGTATAATTGTATTGAGTCTTAATTTGTATTTATCTATGTACTCTGAGATTCAACATCCTTTTATATATTTCTGTAGCCATTTGAATATCTTTTCTGTGACATTCCTGTTCAAAGTTTTTATAAGATCTATAATTTCTAATAAACATTATAAATGTATAAAAATGCATGCATTGTAGGATCAGTATATATCTTTTAAAAGCTTGTAGCTTTCTACTTCCGTCTCAGTACTATTTTTTGATGACTTGAAATTTCACTTCTATGTTTTGATTTTTCATCCTTTTGTTATACTTGGAAAACAGTCTTCGTTTTCCCTATATTTAGGAAGAAGATTTTCTAAATTATTGTTTTAGTCAGCTTTTCTGCTTCCATGGTCAAAAGAGCTGACAAGAACAATTAGAGTAAGGAAAATTTGTTTTGGGTCTCATGGTTTCAGAGGTCTTAGTCCACAGATGGTCAACTTTATTCTTTGGGGCCTGAGATGAGGCAGAATATCATGGTGGAAGAGTATGGTAGAGGACATAGGCTCAGGACATAATCAGAAAGCAGAAGAGAGGGGAGCACTCCACACCAGGATAAAATATGCACTCTAAAGGTATGCTCCCAGTAACCCACCTCTTCCAACCACACCCTACCTGCCTACAGTTACCACCAAATTCATCCCTACGATGGGATTAATGCATGGATTAGGCTAAATCTCTTATAACCCAATCATCTCATTTCTAAACTTTCTTGCATTGTCTCACACATGAGCTTTTGGTGAACAATTAATATCTAAATTATGACAATTACCATGTAGAAGAGTTATGGGTGTATTGTAGGTGTTATTCTCTGCAGTACTTTAATGGGTTATATAAGAAGCAATAAGAAAAATACATGGAACTTATTATCATGTCATTCATTAAATCCAGAGGTTCTTAGGTTAACTTCTCTCTTCACCTCTCATAATCTTTTGTACTTGTTTACTGACTACAACTAAGTTATTTTACTTGATAGGAGGTGGGTGGAAAAGATAATCTATCTTGGTAGAGCTAGAAATCCTGAACTCTTCCTTAAAATCATTTTTCTTTTCTTTTTCTCTATTATTTGTAACTATTATATGTCACTGAAATATTGAAACTTATTGAACTGTCTTCTAAGGATGTGTTTTGCAAATATTCTTTTCTTCATATTTTTCATAAGATGCACATAATTTTTCATACTTTGATCTTAAATGTTAGCAGTAAAATAACCATACTTACTTTCTTAGAGTTTGCTGTGATATATATGAGCTATAGTTTGGACCTTAAATGTCCCCTGCAGGTCCATATGTTAAAAGATTGTTTCTCAGTTTGACATCATTGAAAGAAGGTGCAAATATTTTAAAAGATGGAACCTAAATGGATATTTTAAGTCATTAGGTCATGCTTTCCAAGAAATTGTGGGATTTTGGTTTCTTAAATTCTCTCTCTTTACTTCCTGGCTACCATGATGATAGAAGCTTACTCTACCATGCACTCTCCACCATGACATATTGCTTCACCCCAGGCCTAAAATCAATGAGGCCAACTGATAATGAATTGAAACCTCCAAAACTGATACCAAATAGAATTTTACCTTTATAAGTTGATTATCTCAAATGTTTTGTTTTAGTAACAGAAACCTAACAAAATATGCATATGTTTTAGAATTAACTTGCATGTAATGAATGTAATATGCTGTATATTAAAACTCACATTCTATATTTTAAAAATTAATTGTATTTTTATATAAAAATATATAATTTAATGAGCACCTTTAGCATGATGTGACAGTTTTGCAAAATAAAATTATGTGTTTTCCATAAGAAGAAACCAATTGTTTCTTTTTACTCCTACAAAAAATGTGATGCTGTACATCTCTACTCAGTTATAGGAGACACTTCACAGAGGAGAACTTTTCTCTGTCTACTAACAAGCAAAATAGTTAAGAGTAATAGAATACTAAGAACAGATGTTTCAGTACTCATTCAAAGACCTGATCATTTAATTTCCATCTGGTCAGAAACAATACACTGAAGACTGACTATTGCTTCTCTCCAGGGAAAGTAACCATTAAAGATAGACAATGGATTAAGAATATACCATATCAATCAGTGATGATTAGTTTAATTTTACTAAGAGTTAAATGGCACTTAATTTATATAATAGTATAATGGCAAATATCACACAGGATTTATTTGAAGAGGTCAGGTTCTTTACTGATAAATTTCTATATGATAGAATTCAATGCTGGAGAATGCTGCTTGACTGCCATGCCATCTGTTTTCAGATCAACATATGATAATTGAGTAATGGAATTTTAAAATAGATAATCCAGCTGTTCTACATTTGTCCTTTTTGACCAGAAGTTAAATTATTATTTTATATATCTACACAGTCACATTTGTTTCCACTGGAGAGTGACCTTGTAGATAATAGTATCTTCAGTAATTAGGTGATATGAGATTGTGTTTATAATATTTTGTATTTAGAGTAGGACAAACACACCAGTGGCACAGATTTAAACCTAAAAGCAATCCACTTTTAAATCATTCAGTATTCTGGAACCATTAGCAATATCTAATGCCTAGACATAATTTGACAGCAAAGGGAAGTTCTCAATTGCCATAATGGCAGTATATAGACAACCATTATGTTATATGTCATACCTGTTTATTTTTCCTGTGCTTGTATTTAGTATATGATGAATATGAAAAAGAAGGAGTATTGCTTTTTGAAAGAATTTTCTATGAGATAATGGTAATAAAAGGTTTAAATGATCAAACCTTTCTGTGATAATAAACTCAGAGCAATATTGCCATTAGTCTTTAAAAAATGTAAATCAAAACTATGAGATACTACTTTGGGCTGGCGATGTGGCTCAAGTGGTAGCGCGCTCGCCTGGCATGCGTGAGGCTCGGGTTCGATCCTCAGCACCACATACAAAGATGTTGTGTCCACCAAAAACTAAAAAATAAATATTAAAAAAAAACTATGAGATACTACTTATCATTCATAAGGATGAATAATCAAAATAAAACAGAATAACAAGTGTTGACGAGAACAAGGAGAAACTGAAGCCCTTGTACATTGCTATTGGTAATTTAAAATAGTGTCACCATCTTCACAAATAACTGGGTAAGGCCTCAGATTGTCATATATGAAGTTACTATATGACACAGCAATACTATATTTACATGTATACCCAAGTTGATGTATGTAAGTGAAAACATACATACACTCAGAAACTTTAAAACAAATGTGTATAGCAGCATTATTTATAGAAAAATTGAAACAACGAGGTGTTCAATAGTTAAATGGATAAATGACATGTGGTGTGCCTACATGGGGAATAGTAATTCACAATAAGAAATAAGGTAGAATTCAAGGTAATTACGGAGAAACCCACCATATTATGCTAGGAAAAAGAAGTCAGCCACAAAAATCCACATATTGCTTGATGCCATTTATATAAAATGTCTAGAATAAGTAAGTCTAAAGAAATAGAAAGTGAATTACGAGTTTCCTAGGGCTTGAGTTTGGGGAAGGAGGATATGGAAGTTGGCTGCTAATCATTATGATGTTTCTTTGGTGATAAAACTTTTTAAAAATTAGCTTGAAAAGACATGTGCCCGACTCTGAATATATTAAAACACTAAATTGTACACTTTTTTGAGAGAGAGAGAATTTTTTAATATTTATTTATTTTTTTTTAGTTTTCGGTCGACACAACATCTTTATTTTATTTGTATGTGGTGCTAAGGATCGAACCCAGTGCCCCGCGCATGCCAGGAGAGTACACTACCGCTTGAGCCACATCCCCATTTTATGATATGCAAGGTATAGCTCAATTATGGCTCTTGAAAAATGAAAGGACACTATCAACTAAATAATGAAAATGAATTTGATTGATTATCAAAATTTCTTTAAAATATATTCTACCTTTTAAATGTTTATAATTTGAAAGAGTTTGCCCAAAAACCGAGGAGTGTTTAGAGATATGGTTGAGCTCTACTGTTTAATGTTCATACCTTTCTAGCAATTAATAAAAAATTGTTCCAACTGTGACTATTGTACATTTATTACAAGTTATCTGATTTATGCTTTTGGATTGATATGTACTGTCCTCATGAATGCTGGCTGCCTTATTGGTTTACCACTTCTCAGGTGGTAAATGTATAATATATGTGTAAATATGTTTACACATTTACACAAGTAAATATATTTACTTTTCTAGGTCACCATTCACAGGACTTATATAATTGATGTATCTTCTCTCATGCTATTTTAAAAAATTAACAAACAAAATTGTTTATGTTTATGGTATACAACATAATATTTTGATACATGCATACATTATTGGATGGTCAAATCAAGCTAATGAAAACAAGCATTTCCTCATATACATATTACCTTTTGTGCATGAAGAGGACACTTAAAATCTACTCTTGGCAATTTTTATGTATACAACATATTGTTATTAACTATTGTTAACATAATGTACAATAAATATACTGAATTTACTTTTTCTAACTAAAGTATTGTAATCTTTGACCAACATTTCCTTTATTGTCCCATGTTTTAGCCTCTGGTAACCACCTATATTGAAGTCTTATAATTTTATGTGTCTTGGTATCTGCTCCAGTTTGGTTATTTTTTTACCATCTCCCAAGATTTCATGTGTTGAAATTTAATCCACATTGTAAAATATTAAACAGATGGAAAGTTAATCTGACTGTGGTGTATAGAGATGAGGCCTTCGGGTGACAGTTTGGATTTGATAAAGCCATCAGTCTGGAGCTCCCATGATTTAATTCTATATGGTTTAAATCATGAACACACAGGCTCTTGCCCTGTGAAGCCGTGTACCACCTCAGGATTTGGCCAGCAAGCAGGTGATCTTCAGATGTGGTCCCTTGTCTTTGGACCTCTAAACCATGAGATAAAGTAAAACTTTTGTCTTCATACCCTAGCCTCAGGTATTTCTTCGTAGTAAGGAAAAATGGACTAACATCATGCCAATTTTTAATGCAATTTTAACTTGCTCATGCTAGATATTAGACTCCGTCACCCTGGACATCATACTTAAATGGTTCAAGCCAGTGGCCAAAATAAGAATTTAAAGGCATCTGTCCCATCTAGCATGCTAGGCCCCCAACTTCCTGGAAGCTTTCTTTAAACAGACCATCAAATATTTGCTTACAAACTTGAAGTGACCCTTTGGATTTTGAGAGTTTCCTAAAAATTCATTTCTTGAAAGTTTGGTCTCAGGATGACTGTTATTGGGAGGTGGTGGAAACATTAGGACGTGATGTCTGGTAGAAGGCCCCCTGTTCATTAAGAGAATATCCTTAGAGGTTAGTTCTTATAGGACTCCTTGGTAATTCTCATGAAGGAATTGTTATAAAAGCCTGAGTTTGGCCACACCCTTGCTTTCTCTGCTCTTAGTTTGAGATGTAATCATTTTCTTGCTCCTGCTTGTACAAGTAACTGCATTTGCCATCTGCTTCATGAAGTGATGTAGCCAAGGGGTGGCTGCTGAAACTGTGTTTTGCTATTTGTTCTTTAAGCCACCAAAACTGAACTAAGTGAACATCCTCTCTCTACATAAGGTTTACTACCTTAGGTCTTCCTTTGTTATAACATGAAGCTGACAAATACAGACCCACATCCTATTCTTTTATATATAGAACCAGTTGTCATAAACTCTTCTTTCTCTGCTTGACTCTTCCTTTCTGCCTCACATGACCTGGGCTCAGAAAACTGAACTCATGATCCATTAGATCTCCTTGTCCAGGATCTGTAAATAAGATTCCTGAGCTTTTTTCCTGTTCTGATGGGGCATTGGATTTGTACCTTCCATCTGAAAGACTAGGAGCTGCTCCAGGCCAGGTTTTCCCTAGGACACTAGGAAGAAATACAAGATTGGGCTCCAGGCAGAAGAACAGTAATAAGTTAGGCATAAACTGGATGTGGAGCAGAAAAGGGACACAAGGGTGTCAGTATAAATTAAGTTTTTAATGTGGGAGATTAGCAGGTTGGTCAGCTATGCTTTAGGCTTCCTGCAAGGCAAAAAAATAACCCTTTCAAGTCCAACTCTCCTTCATTTCCTCTTAGGAATTTAGTTGGGAACTCTCAAAACACCACCATTCTATTTTATGTTTCAGAGATATTTATTTATGTTTGTCTTTAAATTGGCATAAATTTTACATAAAACATGATATTTTGAAGTACAGGTACATTGTAGAATGGCTAAATCCAGCAGTTACCTCACTTAATTATATTTGTGGTGTGAGCAGTCACCATCCATACTTGTAGTAGTTTTCGAGAATACAACAAATAATCATTAACTGTGCTGTGCAATAGACCTCTTGAAGTTATTCCTTCTATTTAATTGTAATTTTATGTCCTTCAACCAATGTATCCTACTCCCATTATCATACTTTCTGAGCCTCTACTAACCTTCATTCTACTCTTAACTTCTATGAAATTAACTTTTTAAAAGTTTTACCTATGAGTGACTCATAGTATTTGTCTTTCTGTGCTTGGCACATTTCACTTAGCATAATAGACTCTAAGTCCATCCATGTTGTCACAAATTACAGGATTTTATTTTTATGGCTGAATATGACTCTTTCTATATAGAACATATAAATACATATGTTTGTGTGTGTGTGTAGAACATATTTTATTTAGTCATTCATTGATGGGCACATAGATTGATTCCATATCTTTGCTATTGGGAATAGTGCTGCAATAAACGTGGGAGAGTAGGTGACATTTTGACATACTAATTTCATTTTCTTTGCATTTATACCCAGTAGTTGGATTGCTGGATCTTATGGTGTATTTTTAATTTTTTGAAGACCTTCCACACTGATTTTTTTTTATTGGTAGTACTAATTTATGCTCCCAACAGCAGTGGGCCAGTGTCCCCTTTTCCCACCTTCATTAGGACTTATTGTCTTTATTCTTTTTAATCATAGCCAATCTTACAAGAGTAGAGAGTGAGGGGATCTCTCATTGTGGTTTTGACTTGAATTTCCCTGAAAGTTACTGATTTTTGACCACCTTTTTTCATGCATCTGTTCTATGTCTACTTTTAAGATTTGGCTATTCAGATCTATTACCCATTTTAAAATCTGGTTTCTATTTCTGCTATTAAGTTTTTTTGAGCTTCCTTTAAAAATATTTTGTTTTCAAATCTTTAATAGATGTACAGTTGATGAATGTTTTCTCCTATTCTGCAGGTTATTTGTTCATTCTACTGATTCTTTCCTTTGCTGTATAAAAGCTTTTTAGTTTGATGTAATCCCATTTGTCTATTTTTGCTTTTGTTGTCTGTGATTTTGATATCATATCCAAAATATAATTGCCCCAGGCCAAAGACATGATGCTTTTCCTTTTTAGGTACTCCTATTAGTTTCATAGTTTGACCTTCCCCATTTTGTGTACTTGGCAGCTTTGTAAAACATCAGTTGGCTATAAATGGATATATTTTGTTTTCACTGCTCTGTATTTATTTTATGCCACTGCCATATTGTTTTGTTTACTCTATCTTTGACGTATATTTTTAAATCAATTGCATGATGCCTCCAGCTTTGCTCTTTTTTCTCATGATTTGCTTTAGCTATTTTGATCTTGAGTAGTTCCACATGAATCATATGATTTTTTTCCTATTTTTATAAAAAAAATTCTTGGAATTATTATAAAGTTACATTAAATCTTTAAATCATTTTATATAATATAAAATGTTAATAATATTAATCCTTCCAATTCATGAACACAGAATTTCTTTCCATTTGTCTGTCTTCATCAATTTCTTTTATCAACATTTATAGTTTTCAATGTATTTATTCACTTGGTCAAATGTATTCCTGAGTATTCTATCTTAATGCTTTTATAACTATTGATTTCTTTTTTAAATAGTTTTTTTTTCTTATTTTATGGAAAAAATATTGACTTTTTAGTGTGATTTTAATATCCTGCAACCTCACTGAACTGTTTGGTAGTTCTAACAGCCTTTTGACTCATGCAGTATTTAAATTACCTTGTCTGTTTCTGGGTTCCTGGGAAATACTTTGCACCCATTCTATCCAAATGACTGAAATATGTCCAACTGAATCTTGAAGTATAAAAATATAAAAATGGGTAAAATTATTTTTTAAAACCAAGAGTTATCATTGTAGCTACCTTTGATCATAGTTCTTGAAACATTAGAACCTGATGACATTATTAATGTCATCTCATATGTCTAAGATTCAGCTTTTCTATAAAAATGAATGTATAAGCAGTAAATGAAAATGAAAGAATAGATAACTGTACATATATTTCATATTCTTTTGATTTGAACATTAATTTTATCTTTCTTTTGTAAAAAGGAACATTTACAGTTGTTTGACATGAAACATATAGCTCATAAGTATAAAATAAAACAACTGAGTTTTCTAAAAGAACAAAGCACATTTTAATATGACAATTAAACTTATAAAAGGATTCATCAACCTTCCTTTCTCAAGCATATTTAGCCATGAGATGGCAGCATCATATTGCCACTTCATAATTATTTCTGTATTATTTGCTTTGGAATAAAGTAATAAAAATTTGCTCCAAATTGCAAACACACAAATACAGATTAAGTTCTATATTCACATTTAGGTTTTCCTTTATCTTTATATCACATATATAAAGGGCCTTTTCTTGATGAGTGTAGGTCACAATTGAGAAAAATCATCATCATGAAATAATATTATCATAAAAGAATTGTTATCAAATATTATTCTTAAAAGTAGTTGTATAAAATGAATTTGGAATTTTAAATATAATTTAAGAATATTGTTTGGTTACTTTTATAATAAATTACAAATAAATTTCATTTCTGAACAATCCAAATGGCGGCTATCAGGAGTTTTCCTCTACCACAATTAGTCTGTGTCTCTTGTTTTCTCTCCCTCCCTCTGTATTCACTGGCCAAAAATACCCTAGAAAATTCATGTTATCATTTTAACTTTAAATTACATAGCTGATATAAAATAACACTTCTTTTATGGATAGTATTTTTGTCAATTCCACAAATGTATGTGTCATTAACATGTTTTCTTTTATCAATTTTCGTATATTTGGGAGTATTAGGAAAGTATACCAAAACTCACAGGGAAAATTTTTCACACTATTTTTACTATCCTCTAATTTTGTCATCAAATGTGACCTTTAGGGTATAGTTTTAAAACTCTTTTTTTTTTGTAAGGATGCACAATGACATAGAAATGTAGTAATATACCAACGATCTTTCAATGTCTGTTTACCCTTATGTTTCTATAGCAAAACATTCTTAGATTATTAAGTATTATTAACAGTTTACCTCCTACTATTCACAAACAGGACTGTAAAAAATTATGATGACTATTTTATACATGCAGAAATTGGAAGTTGGATAATTTGACATTTGTGTCTATTTCCATATATTTCTTTTTCTTTTATCTTTTTATCTTTTATTTTTTCATTCTGTTTGTTTTCATTTTTCCTTTCTCTCTTTTTCTCATCTCTCATATTTTTTTCCTTCTATCTTTTCTCCTTTCATTTCAGTAATTTATTGAGCTCTTAGAATTTTGGTAGATTCCAGATTAATTCCTAACAGTGGGTTTTCTTTACTCAGTTTAAGATTAACACATAAAATTAACCATTACATGTAGGATTCAGGTATTAATTTCAGGTATTAATACAAGAGTTTAAAATCAAGATTTTGAAGATACATTTTACTCTTCTGTTCATTGCAGTATTATGTATAATAGACATTTAAACTCCACAAATATATATATATATATATATATATATATATATATACATACAGATGAATGTGCAAATGTCCTATATACACATACACAATGAATACTATTCAGAAATAAAAAGATGAGAAGATGTCTTGTGCTACATACAACATGGAAGAATCTTAAGGACATCATGCCAAGTAAAATTAGACACTTGTGGAAATACAAATACTGCATGGTTCCATTTATATGAGATATATAAATAAGTCAAAGTCATCAAAGCAGGAACTAAGGTGTTGGTTGGTTGTCAGGGTCTCCATGAAGATGAGGGGAGAATAGATTTGATTTTCAGTGGGTATAAAGTTGCAGTTTTTCAGAATACAAATTTTTAGTGGTCCGTTGTACAAAATTATGTTGCTGGGCACGGTGGTATGTTTCTATAATACCCGCTACTCTGGAGGCAGAGGCAGAAGGAATGTCATTTCATTGTGTTTCTGGAATTCCCCAAAAGAAAAAATATTTTTCTGCATCTCTTCCCTCAACCCTTCTCTCTGTTAGATTGCTAATGTAACACAGGTCAAAACGCTCTGGGTTTTTCTCTGTGTTTCACTTTTTATTCATTTTTTATTTGTTTATTTTTTGGTAATCCGAGTTCAGTGATCTTTCATAGTGTCTAAACTTTTGCTAACTTAGTTACTCTTTTTCCCAATTTAATATATTTTCTTTTTCCCATCTAAAAATGATTTAGCTCTTTATTCCATTTCTTTTCTCATTAAACTAATAAGTTCCTTTAAATGATTGCATATATTTATACTAAATATTTTAAGTCTCTTTCTAATTTATTATTTTTGAAATTGAAGGGTTTGTTTTATGGAATGATTTTTCTGATGATGGTCTGTTAGATTTCTCTGCTTCTTTGCATGCCCAGTTATTTTAATAAGATGGTAAAAATTGTGAATTTCACATTTTAAGTACAGTATTTTGTGTTCTTTAAAAATCCGTGAAATCTATTGAGAGCTGATTAAAGTAGTAGTTGAGAAATTTAATACTTTTGAGACTTTTAAAAAAAATTTCTCTGGGGTAAGGAAAAGTTTCCTTCACTATAGTCCTACTTTAATTCTATCTTTAAGGTGTGACTCTTCTGAAATAGATATAGAATACTCTAGATGTTCCCAAAATGAGCCTTCAGTTTATGCAGTTGGAAGTTCAATGTTTTCCAGCTCTGGACAAACTCAGGATTACTCATCTAACTGACTGTTCACCAGTAATTTCTACATATCCTAGAATTTCTTCTATATATAGAGGTTTATATTCTGATGAATACTCAAATGGGCTTCTATGGATATTTGTGGTGCACCTCCTATGTGTAACTTTGTGTAATAGTTTATCTCTCAAGTACCAGCTGCCCTATCTTCCCCAAATTCCCTTATTTGTTTTTTCAAGTGAATGAGATAAATTCTTCAGCCTCACATACTCAAGGACTGTGACCCTCAGCATTCTCCCTTGTTTTGGTACGGAGTAAAAAAGAAAGCAAAACAAACAAACATGGTTTCTATAATCACATTTTGTGACTGGAAATCCTGGATGTTTTAGGCAGCATTGGACAAGGCTCCCAAGGATTTTCACATAATGATTTCCAAGGTTTTGTATAATCCCTCTTCTCAAATGTGTTTTGGGCCTGGTAACTTGCTTCTAACAAATGGCAAAGGTGATAGGATTCACCTTCATGGATGCTTTACATAACAAAGTTACATTCATCTTACTGACTTTTTCTTGACCTCTTAATTTGGCTACTTCAATTAAGCCAGTTGAAATGTTGTAAAATAATCTCTAGACTGCCATGTGGCATAGAATTAAAGAAGTCCTTTATCTAATACATTTTGAAAAACCTGGACAATGATTCTATAGTCTTTGGGAAATGAAATTCTGCAAATTACCTCTGAGTGAGCTTAGAAAATGATTCTACCTGTGGCCTGCACCCTGTGTAGCTTTGTGACAGATTCTGCAGCAGTGAACCCCACTATGCCATCTGGATTTCTGACTATAGTAACCATGAGCTAATAAACCTCTGTTGTTTTAAGCTGTTAAATTTAGATTGATTGATTATGCAGTTAACAGATAAATAGTACAGGGTTATATTCTTTTTATAGATGTAGAGATGTAGAATTAATTTTCTTGATTTTAATATTTCATGTAGTGTTTAGAATTTTAGAGAGGGCAATAAATATTAACATAATATTTATATTTGCTTTAAACAGAAATCCAAAGTCCTTACAATTTGAAATAAGTAGACTTATTATTTGAATATCAATAGATGTATACTTTCTTTGATACATGATAGTATAAAATGTTAACGGTTACAGCATTATGGAATCTACCTTAAAAGTTTCTAAAATTCAACCACATCTATAATTACTTAAATTATCAATACATATTCTTACATGTTTACTGTACATAGATGCAAATAAGCTATAGAAAACCAACATTCTATTATTATCTTCTAGGAGTTCATTGTCTTCATTTAGCAGAGAATTGAAAAACAGGACACAGAGATAGCAAGCAAGATGTAGGTTTATTGTGAAGGCAACAGGATACAGAGAGATTTCTCCAAAGAGAAGGGTCCCCAGAGTTGGGAATCCATCAGGAGAGTTTTGGCCTGTTCTTTTTATGTTCTCTGGAATTTCCTCCTTTCCTTATCTCCTCCACATCCACGTAATCCTATTATTGATTGGTGTCCTCTGTGTCCATGCAGTCTGTTTTGGTTTTTCTTTTTTTTCCTTTTTTGTTTTAATTGGTTGCTCAAAACATTACAATGATCTTGACATGTCATATTTCATACATTTGATTCAACTGGGGTATGAATTCTTATTTTTACCACGTGTACAGATTGCAGGATCACATTGGTTATACATCCACGTTTATACATACTGCCATACTGTTGTATTCTGTGTCTGTTGTATTCTGCTGCCTTTTCTATCCCCTGTTTTGGTTTTTCTATTGGATCCCCCACATGAGTATGGAAGTGTCTGTCTGATTGGGTCCCACACTTGTGTCTGCAAGCACTTTCATCAAGTAGAAAGTTGACCTCATTAGAAAACCCTCTCCATGTTCCTTTGTTCTGGCCCTGACCCCAATCTACTCACTTGCCATCTTGCTCTGACTGCTTAACTCTTTGTTTATCTCCCTCGCTATGGAAGTTTATTCATAGCATGTCATTGAACAGACCACCTAACAAAAAAATAAATGTAAATAGGAAAGTTATCCTTTAAAGTGTACTTTTTAATAAAACTTAAAAGACATCTTTTTGCAAGATTACCATGTTCAGCACATTTTTAGTTTTGTCTTTTCTCTAGGAAGAAGCCAAATATGTACCTTAAAAAAAACCTTAATTCTAAAGCCTTTTATTTCATTCTTATGGGAATTTAAATAATGTCATTTGCCTTGCTTAAATTACCAACAGCTTATATTTACATTTAGGGGACAAATACTTCTTTTAGCATTAATAATGATTAAGTGCAGGAGGTGTATTTTAGAATTATTCATTTTATCCAAACATTTCTTTTTGATCTTCATAGCGTTTTATTTTCCAAGAAATAGCCTCTGGTTATAGGGGAAACAGGAAGAAATGACATGTAAAAAATTAGAGGCATTCAAATATTTCATGAGATTAATATTTTATTAACTAGAAAGTTTTGAATACTATATGCATGCATGTTTAAATACATTTTTGCTCAATTTGCAATGTAGATACTAAACCTGTATGCTTTTTAGAGAAATGGCTAAAACCTTTAGTATAAAAGGATGTTATTAAGAATTATTTCTGGGTTTTAAGGAATTAAAAGGCACAAGGCTATTGGAAATGCTATTGAAATTTTGTTCAGTCATGGAGCATGAAGTTTATTAAAATATATATATATATATATATATATATATATATATATTTAACTGAAAAGTAGATTAACTGTGGAATATAGAGTCTCTTCTAGATTCTTAACAGACTTTTCATAAAGTAAAAAAACTTCAATAATGGATTTTTATTACATTTGATTAAGATTTTTTTAATGAACATTAAAATACATTAGAATTGTGCATAAGAAATATTAAAACTCAATCATGATCAATTTTACACAAAAAATAAAATATTCTTGTTTAAACAAATTATATATGTGTTATTTCAATAAGGATAAAATCTTTGAAAAAGCTTATAAATTTAAATTTGTTTGCTATTCATAATGCTTATGTATTCAAAATGTAATTTTACTTAAATCTATTATTTAGATATAATTTTGTCTAGGAATTAGCAAAACAACTGCATGCAAGCTGTCACATAAAAATGAAAAAAACTTCAATTTAAAAAGAAGAGTGCCTATTTCTACAAAAGGTAAAAGTTTTCTAAAAAAAAAACTTTATGAAAATTAATTTGAAAACTTAAGGTAATCTTTATTATCTAAAATTTAAACTATTTTTGTAATAAATATGTTCAGATAAAAACAACTTTTGGAACTTTTAACATAAAAAAAAAATACAAAGATGATGACTTCAAGGGGCTTCAAGTGGCCAAATCTTGAAATTTGCACAATAAACAATCAAAAAGAATTAGAACCCATAGGATAACATAAATATTCATGAGTTCATAATGATAAAAATCAGTAATATAAGTAATTAAATAAATAAATGAATGCAGAAAATAGGCAAACTTTTCCTAAAATTAAAACTTCAATTCATATATGTCAAAATAAAAATAATGCAGAAATAATAAAGAAAATTTAAAAATCATACTGCATACACAACAGTAATATTGGCTGCAAGAAAAAATATCAACAGATTAAAAAAATTGTGGGTTAAAATACTATTTCTCACAGGATAATTACTTTGTTCCAAAATATATCCATAAAATAATTAGTAATTACAAATAGAGAAATATAAACTTTGCAGAAGGAAAACCTGTATCCTCAGGTAATTGGGAGTAATTATTGAGTTACATGAAGATATTCTTTCTTAGAATTGAATCATCAAAATAACAACTAAGGCAAATATATTTATGGAATTATTTAAGTTTTCTATCTTTATTTTTTTATATTTGTTGTACCAATTATTGAGAGATGGGCATTAAAACTTATAATTATAACTGTGAATTTCTCTTTAATTACAATTTTATCAGTTTTTGCTCTGTGCATTTAATATTCTTATTATTAAGCATATAGTTAAGACTGCTTTATTATCTTTATTCCTGAACTCTTATCATTGTGATGTTTTTCTTTTTTACTCTTTTAAAATATTGTTTGGTCTAAAATATGTTTTATTCTGATATTGATATTGTCATTTCATCTTATTTTGATTGGCATTAATATGGTAAGACTCTTTTAGTCCACTGTATCTGGTGTTTATTGGTTTCATGACTCTTGAAAAATGAAACTATTTTACAAATATGTTGTTTATTCCCATCTCTCTCTGCTCTTTTTAGGGACATCAATTTACACATGTTGTGGACTGCTCAATTTGTTTCACAGACCCTTTTCTTTCTTCCTCATTTCTCCCTGTTTCATTTGGATAGTTTCAATTGTTATGCCTTCATGTTCACTATTTTCTTCTTTTGAAATATTAATTGTGCCATATATTCTAGCTAGTGAATTTTTTCAACATTATAATTTTCGTCTCTTGAAATTTTATTTCTCTCTCTCTCTCTCTCTCTCTCTCTATATATATATATATATATATATATATATCGCATTTTTTAAATACATGGGATTCCATTATAATTACTCTTTCAATGGACTACACCACAGAATATTACACAGCACTTAAAAACGACAAAATCATGGAATTTGCAGGGAAATGGATGGCACTAGAGCAGATTATGCTTAGTGAAGCTAGCCAATCCCTAAAAAACAAATACCAAATGTCTTCTTTGATATAATGAGAACAACTATGAACAGAGCAGGGAGGAAGAGCAGGAAGAAAAGATTAACATTAAACAGAGACATGAGATGGGAGGGAAAGGGAGAGAAAAGGGAAATTGCATGGAAATGAAGGGAGACTCTCATTGCTATACAAAATTACATATAAGAGGTTGTGAGGGGAATGGGAAAATAAACAAGGAGAGAAATGAATTACAGTAGATGGGGTAGAGAGAGAAGATGTGAGGGAAGGGGAGGGGGGATAGTAGGGGATAGGAAAGGTAGCAGAATACAACAATTACTAATAGGGCATTATGTAAAATTGTGGATGTGTAACCGAAGAGATTCTGCAATCTGCATTTGGGGTAAAATTGGGAGTTCAAAACCCTCTTCAATCTATTGTATGAAATACGATATATCAAGAGCTTTGTAATGTTGTGAACAACCAATAAAAAAAATAATAAATAAATAAATAAATAAATAAATAAATAAATGGACTTGTGTACTAATTTTAGCAACTCTCTCATTCTGGACTGGTTTTAATTGAGTAAATTTTCTGTGAACATGAATTGTATGTTCCGCTTTTTTTCATTCTTGGTAATTTTAACTGGATGTCAGAAATTGGATTTTACTGGGATGAAATCTGACTATTTTCTATACCTCTAAATATTGTTGAGCTTTGTTCTGGGATGGAGTTAAAAATGATTTCATATTGTTGGGAGAGACAGGAACAGTAGACAGTACCCTTACTTGTACTTGATCAAATTATCTGAAAATTATGTTGGTTGGCCTGATGGTGGAGAAAATTATTCCCAGCTTTGTAGCACTGATGGCCATCTTTGCCTAATTTTTTTCAGGTAACTCTTTCCTTGGCTCCTGTTAGTTTTCTAATATTCATTCATTAATTATCATTTAGCTAAATATTCACGAGACTCATTTCAGATGTCCATATCTTTCTTTCTGTTCAGCCCTATCTTTTCTAGAACATTGTCCTATGAATTCTTGCTTCCTTGGTCACTCATCTCTGTATACTTAGAAAGTCTACTTGGGGGGCTGGGGATGTGGCTCAAGCGGTAGCGCGCTCCCCTGGCATGCGTGGGGCCAGGGTTCAAGCCTCAGCACCACATACAAAGATGTTGTGTCCGCCTAAAAAAATAAAAATAAATAAATAAAAACTTCTCTCTCTCTTAAAAAAATAATAACAAATAAATAAAATAAAGTTATTAAAAAAAGAGAAAGTCTACTTGGCTTCTCCCTGGTTTCAACTCATTTAGTGTACTGCCAGATATCATTCTCAAGGCACATGATGGAGCAGTAATAGACTTAACATTATTTAAAAATTATTTTGGTGATATCTGCCTTTGCTGTCAGATGCCCAATGTCTTGAAAATCCTTATTTCATGTGTCTCTCAAGGTTAAATTCTACCCCTTTTATTCCAATTTGCTAGGATGTGCATTTACATATTATTTTTAATGTGATATGTATATCATTTTATACCTAAGTGATTTCATAAAAAGTTTTATAAAAATTTATTCAGTGATTTTTACACAAAATTGTTAAAGACAGACTCCATACAAAATATTACATAGACCAAGGAGATATCTAATTATATACAAAATAAAATTCTTATTTAAATAGCTTAAATTTTGACAAATCCAACAATTTCTCCAATGCTCTTGGAATTAATCTGTCTACCTACCTATCTCTCTCTGTGTTCAAAGGATCAGGAGGAAAGGCTACATTGTTACTTTAAAAACTCTAAAACTATATTCACATAAGACTTCTGTGTAAATTCCAAACTCTATGTTTCTTATTTCTATCACTAATTTGATCGTTGGTTCTTATCAAATTCTCTTATTTTAGCTCCAATACACTTTCTACTTAGTCTTTTCAGTTTCCCAGGCCTTTGTCAAAATCCAGAATATTGTTTTTTTTAGCTCAGACACTGAAGATTGAATTAACCATAGTTCTCAGTTTATAGCAATATAATGATACAAAATCCACGTCAATGATTCCTTAATATTTGCAAAGGATTTTTTTGCAGGACTTTTGGAAATACCAAAATTCTTGCATACTTATGTTCCTTATATAAAATAGTGTTGCACCTGCATGTAATCTACACATTCCTACCATATACTTTAAAGCACTTGTAGATGACTTTTACTACCTAATACAATGTATATGCTACAGAAGCAGTTATATTATTTAGGAGATAATGACAAGGATAAAAAAAAAATCATTAGCTGTTTAATGGGAATGGAAAAGACAAAGGTTGTTTTTTTTTAACTATTTTTGATTCATGTATGTTTGAATCCATGAATCCAAGAGGGCCAACTGTATTCTCTTTTACTCTAATTTCCTACTCCTTTGTTCTCTTTTTCATTAGTACAACTCTAATATCTTGCTGTTTCTTAAAAATGTCATTAAATAATTCTTTATTAATATCATTGTTTTATAAATAATGGAGACTGCTATTTCTCCAAAATAGATTTCTATTGAATACCTTCTCCACCTTTAAGGAAAAAATTATATTAATTCGAAAGTTTGCCATTTGTCACGTGAATTACAGTGTGTGATTCAGCATTCTGTTACTTTAACAAATACCTGAAAGAATCAGTTATAAAGAGTGAAAGTTTAATTTTGATCCAAGTTTTAGGGGGTTTCAGTCCATGATCCATTAGTCCTATTGCTTTGGGGCCTGTGGTGAGATAGAGCATCATGGTGGGAGCATGTATTGGAACAAAACCACTCATGTGTTCACAGCAGCTAGAAAGTAAAAAAGAGGAAGAAGAAGAAGTTAGGACCCACAGTTCCCTTCACAGACAAGCCTCCAATGACTTGATGACCTCAAACTAGGCCACACCTCTTAGAGGTTCCATCACTTACAAACAGTGCCCAGCTGGTGAACAAGCTTTAATGTATGGGCCTAGGGGGTTCAATCCAGATACAAATTATAGCAAATCGTCTCTATCCACTCCTTTTTTAGCTTCATGATGCATAACAACAAGAGATGACTTTTACAAAATGTCCCAAATTATCTGGCTAACTTTCTGACAAGATCATTTCACATTTCCGTTTAAAACCTTAGCAATTTCTCCCTGGCTCAATAGTTTACATAACCCAGAAAAATGTAACATAATGATCTCCTTGATGTTCATTTGCTAACAATCTCCCTAGATATAATCCAAACTAAGACTTAGATTTTCAAAGAAATTTCATTTCCCTGTTTGCTCGCCTGAATTCCTCCCTTGTCCATTGCTTGCTGAAATTTATGATTTGTCGTTCAAAAAATGCATTCAGGAAAAATATAAATTTATCTGTAAAATATTATGCAGAATCCTTCTGTGCAGGTGTATGAAACTATTTTCCTTACTCTTATCACATCAAACTTTTAACATCTACTACAATATTTATTTTTTCTCCCTCTAACACTGTTGTATCCTCAAAAACAGGGAAGTATATATCCATCATCCATCTTATAGAATCTAGGATGATGCCTGATTGATGCAGGTTTCCAATACATGTTCTTCCAATTTTTAAATTAAATCATTGCTTCTGTAGTTTTACTATGAGTTGCTTTTCAAAAGATTTCTAGATGCAGGATTTTTATTCTAGTAGAAATGCTTGGAAGCCTAAACTGACTGCAATTTGAAGCACTATTATTTAATAAGGAAACTTTTGGAGGAAACAAAAAGACTAAAATCTAAAAAACTCCATGTAACATTTATTTATAGCTTGGCAATTAGAATAAGCATTTACATAACTGATTTCTCTATCTGGAAACTATCAAAGAACAAAGCTGGGATAATATTAGGGGTATCTGTCTTAGACTGATTAGTCTTTCTATAATAAAATACCTAATGACCCAGTAAGAATATTTGTGAGTGGTAAGCAAACATGAAGAAGAAGCAAAACACCAGAATTAAGCTTGCTTTGTAAGAACCTGTTCTCATCATAACTGCTAATCCAGTTCCATGATTCCCATCTCATTCCCGTGAGACATAATCTAATCTCTTGAGAAAGACACTGATCCATTTTTGAAGGTGGAGCCCTTAAGACCAAATTATTTCTGAAAACTCCCAATTAACTCTCCAAACATTTGTTGGGAATCAAATTTCAGTAAGAATTTTGGTGGGGACAAAGCATGCAGCTTCTACATGGTTTCCTAATATCTCAGTGGTCTCTGGGCTTTGATACATCAAGATGACTTTCACACCATTATGATTACTGCTTTCTTGTACCCTGAAGATACAACCCCCAAAGACTGAAAACTGATAGATAATATGACCATCCCACTTGAAAATGTTGCTTCATAAATTATAGTAGCATTATAATTAGAAAATCCAAAGCCATGCACTTGAGACTAAACTTGTCCAGCTATAACTACTGACATTCATATAGTCTTAGTTGTGGATATTCCTAAATGCACAATATGTATTCTCTTTAACCCACTTAAATGCTATACTTTGGATATAGCATTCCATCAGTACCTTTCATTTCTCCTTTGATAATATTTCAACTTTTTATACTGAGTCACATAGACATATACTCAGTACAAAATACTGTTCTAAGAACATATTTAACCACATAACAAACCTCAGACCAACACTTCTTCTCAATGATCTCACTGTGCTGATATAGGATCTGAGAAGTTTTTTTTTGAATTATTTTTTTATTGGTTGTTCACAACATTACAAAGCTCTTGACAAATCATATTTCATACATTAGATTGAAGTGGGTTATGAACTCCCAATTTTACCCCAAATGCAGATTGCAGAATCACGTCGGTTATACATCCACAATTTTACATAATGCCCTATTAGTAACTGTTGTATTCTGCTACCTTTCCTATCCCTGAGAAGTTTTTCTAAATCATCATAGGGATGGAAGTTTGTTTCATTTCATCTTAGAAAGTCCCTACAATCATACATATCCTCCTGCTCCTTAAAATAAAATTTGAGCTTTCTTTATTACTAGTTTTCATTCAAACCAGAAATGAATAAGAATTTTTATTCAATAGATTGGTCTGATACAATCATAAATAACTATTATATTGTTTATTTTCTTATGAGATATGGAAATGAGTTCATTGATTTCAGAATTGAGATAGTACAGAGAAAAGGAGATGAGTGACAGAAAAAAGGGCCCAAATATATCTATATACTCTTTTGTTTCTGTTTTCTAACCTGAAGAGGATTCAGAGATGGGGAATCTAGTTTCTATGAATACCCATAGTCTCATAAATTTTTAGGCCCCATACTAAAATCATCTATGTGAGAAATCACACTTTTCTTCCCAATATCTATGAAGCAGCACAAATACTTTGAAAATCATATTGCATATAGACTTAGATCATATTCTTCAAATGAGAAATCTTATTTGCCTGTGTTTCATGTAAAGCTACCATAAGACAAAAATGATGGGAGAAAAAGCTCCAGTCTTTTTATGGATTATCATGACCATTTCTTTTCTGTTGAGTCAACCCAGTAAGTCAATTTTGTATTAAGTTAAAAATACCTGCTGCTTGTATGCCAGACACTAAGCAATGCAGCAAATACAGAGGAAATATAAAAGAGCTTTGCATCTAGAATGGTAATGTATGTTTTTGAAAATGAGCTTAATATTAAAATAAATATAATATTTCTTACTAAAAATTTGACAATCATCAGTAGGTTATAATGTATGAAAATATTATTGAAGACCTAGGACTAAAAACCTTTACAAATCAGGAAGCATTAAATCTTAAAATTTTAATAGATTTTAAATAAGGAAAAATAATATTCAAAAGCAGTTTTTGTAGTAACTTGACTGATTTATCTAACCTGAGAAATATAAACATTAAAAGTCAAACGTTTGTGTGAAAAAAAATTTTTAAACCGAAGAATTTACATCATGGTTTACAGACATAAACCTAAAAGATACAGTTTTAGAATCCTATAACTTAGACTAAGTATTATCAAAATATGAAGTACATACTTTTATGTTTGTCTTTTCTATTATTATTATATGTATTAGAAAGGTTAAATTATGTTATTACACTATATATTTACACATATGTGGTGTATGTGTGTGTGTGTGTGTGTGTGTGTGTGTATGTATTATCTGGGCTTTGATACATCAAGATGACTTTCTTATGATTATGATTACTGCTTTCTTGTGCCCTGAAGATATAACCCCCAAAGATTGAAAACTGATAGATAAAATGACCATCCCACTTCAAAATGTTGCTTCATAAATCATAGTAGCATTATAATTAAAAATTCCAAAGATATGCACTTGAGACTGAACTTGTCCAGCTGTAACTACTGACATTCATATAGTAAGTAAGAAAGTAGTATACATATATACATATACACATATATAATTTTGGTGAGTATAATATTCAGGAATTATTAATATAAAGAGCTTGAAGTTGTAGTGTACTATAGTTTCTTTTAAATATTAAAGAAAGAATGATTTGGGGTGTGGCTCAGTGGTAGAGTACTTATTTACCAAGAATTTTCAATAATCTAAATATTTTTCAAAAATATTTCACCTCAAAATTCTTGAAACATTGTATTAATATGATGTTATATTAAGACTGTACGTACAATTATAGATTAAAAATTGAATCCTTTTTCCCACAAACACAAGGAGGAATAAAAGCCTGGGATCGATCATATTTATCAATTAAAAAGTACATAAGTGACTAATATAACAGCTCTATCCCAGATATAATTTATTTTTTATATTACTTTAGCAGAGATTCAAAGATGAAGTGTGATTCTCTGACAGACTGATAGAAATTCACGATGGAAAGGTGTAGAAAGAGGAGGAAAACTAGGCATTTCATATAAAGATTTTATATTTTATGTAATAATTTGAAACAATTTTGGGGGAAATAATATTTTATAGCAATTGTAAATAACCTTTCATACATGTAAAAAAATGTTCATTGAGAAAATTATGTGCCAAGTTCACTCAATAATGAACACTTCATTCTGTGCCTATAAGTAAATGGATCCGATACCTATTATCAAGGAGAGTGAAGTTTAATCTAGAATATCGGTATTAAATAAGGAAGCAAAATTGAAAATAAACTACAGAAATATATTTGATTTGAACTCAGGGGCACTCAACCACTTGTATTTTACTTAGAAACAGGTTATTAGCTTCTCACTTTTGCTGAGACTGGCT